>NC_085842.1:53971792-54571792 GCF_035594765.1 Anolis carolinensis | reverse complement strand
CAGGAATTGAAAATTTGATACATTTAGATGGTTTTGATCTGGGCATAATATTCTACTGCTAGCCAACAATGTGCTGCCACCTATAACCCATTTTTCATTTTTTGGATTTGAGACTTTTGGAAAACTGCACAAATAGGGTACCTCATTATACAGATTTAGCATCCCAAAACTACTATTTGCAGATTAAAAAAACAGCAGATCTCAGTCCCATTCGTATCAATAAGATTTATTCGTATCAATAAGTAGACTTCATGAAGCTGCCATTTCACGGCATTTGCACAATCACAAATAATGGCTACGTACCAGGGCGATCAGCCCCTGGCAATTGGCATCGCATTTCTTTGCAACAGTGGCAATTATCCAATTTGTAGTCCCATGGCTGTACTTCCTGTTAGGGATGTAACTTTGTTATGTTTCCACTCCAATTCTAATTTTTTTAGAATTTTTTTTTAAATAGCTTCACGGTTCCTATACAGTTTAGGTTTTATTTGTTTTTTTAAACCCTTTTAATCTTTTCTGGGAGGGTGGTGGAAAGGGGAGAAGGAGGACAGTCCCATCTGCTGATGTCACTTCTCTGTGCATGCCAACACATAAGCAGATTAGGACAACCATACAAGATTCCATAGGTCACAGCATCATGGCACAGTTGGGCTATTGGTAGGGTTTGCCCATCAATAGCCGGGAACAGTTTTATCACAGAGAGGGCTGACCAGCAATGAGTTGCACATGGCTTTACACAATAGGAACTGTCTTCAAAGGTTGATGACCCTGCTTCTATACTAGTATGCCACTTTGGTACAATAAAGTGCTGTACTAAGATACATGGAATTGACATTGGTGTTACATGCATTATCGAAATAGGACACTGAATTTTTCATAACAATAGACATTGTCAGGGACTACCATTAAAAGTTCTTTAAACACCAGCCATAATATGTGTAATTAACCCGCACCATGATGTTGTGTGAGTTTTAACTCTTGATATGAAACAATGGAGGTCCCTGAAGTCAAGAAAGCACATTGGAGGAGTAACATATCCTATATTTGTACTCACTTGCCCTAGACAAAGCCACCCTCTCAAATTTCATCTTGTCTGAATTTAATGTTACCAAATCTATGTCATATGAACAGCATTGTCAAATCTAGAAGCAAATAGAAAACATCCAGTAGATGCTTCTGCTGGCCAGAAGATAGAGGAAGCTGCAACTTTCATTTTTGCTTCAGAAAAGACTTTGAAATGTGTAGTTCTTACTTTTTTTAACTCAAAGGGTTGCTCAGGTGAACTCCTCAATGCAAAAGTAGGGAAGTTTTTTTTAAAATCAAGAGTAACATTCCTTCTGGGGAAATGGTTCAAGCAAACAATGGAAGTCAAAGCTAGCAATGAGTGAGTGGGGAATCGACAGAGCAAAACAGGGACTCTGTCGAGGAAGCATAGCAAAATGCTATCCATTGTTGTGGACAGTAGTTTGAGAGACCGCCAATGAATTCCAGGTGCTGTAGGTTATATTTCAGAGGAAGGAATTGGGAAAACCACCTCTGAGTATTCCTTGCCTAAGAAAAAATTATGAAAATTCATAGGGTCACCATGGGTTAACAGGTAATTTGAAGGCACGTATAGACAGAGAAAGAGAGAAAACACTAAGTGCAAAGCATTGACTATTTAAATGAAAATACTTGTTCGGATTTTCCAGCCTCAGATTCAAATTATTAGGGAACAAAATTAAGAAAAGCAGTTTTATGTGCCTTGTTAAAAACTAATGATATTTGGCACACATTGTTGAGGTTTGCAGGTTGCTTGATGAAATTTAGGCCCAAAACACTATAGAGTTGCCTATATTTATTCACAGACCAGAGCTTGGAAAAGTCCTTAAGACTGGCTTTGGGCTTTCTGGAAGGCATAGTTCCCAGAACTAACTTTTTCAAGTTCTGGATAGGATTGCTATTTTTAAAACCACCATCTTTCATGAAGATAATTATCAAGCCAACCAGCTATGTGTTTCTTGTATTATCTTTTTTATCTCATGTCTCTTGTCTGGTTCTCACTGACGCATCGTTTCCCTGACCAGGCCCACGTAGGAAGTCAGTTTGTGTATGTTATCTGACCAGCCTCTCCCCTCATCCCAGATAGTCAATTACAAGGTTTAATGTCCTTGTTACCGAAACAAGATGTGGTCACTCATCTTGAGTGTATGATGTCATGAATGCTTTGGCTCAAGGAACTGAAGTATAAAGATTTGATCTACTTGGAAAATTTGTTGTTGGTTTTTTTTAAAGTTAAATTTCTGAAAGGCATTAATTATCTTGGAAAAAGCTCTTCCTTTTGTGTGTGAAAGAGATAGATTTGGAAGCTTTGTAACACAGAACTAGCTCTGCCATTAAATTAGGAGTGTCAAGAAAGGACACCAAACTATTATTTATTATTCAGTTTCTATTGCCGTGAAGTATGTTTGTGGGATTTTCTGTTGTAGGGGATAAAATAACCTGACTGGCTTTGGGTAGCATGAATTGAGTGGATAATGTGGGTGTCATTTACTGCTCTACCTTAGGCAATAAAATGTCCCCAGACTACTCTGGCTCCATAATATGGATGGTCTGCACATACATTTTGTTTTCTATACCATATCTATGGTATTTCTAAGCTCTAGTTGGTCATTCAAGAAAGCCAAAGTGTAGAGAAAAATAATTTGTGTAATTCATTCTTTTGCTAATGTATGTGTGACAGTGCATGTACCTCATGTAATTTCCCCCTTTAATATTCTTTGTGTTTGTCCTCTGGTGATAAGAGTGTGCTTAAATCTCGACTCTAGATCCTTCATCACTACTTTTAAAGGTCTTAATATCTTAGATTCATAAAGGGGAAAGAAGACATCACTTGTCTCTACAGAATATATGCTTGCTTTCAGCAGTGCGAGAAGACTCTGGTGGTGGTAACAATTAAGAAATATTAAGAAATAGATGAAGAAATAATTTTTTGGTTTTCATAGAGCACAAATTTCTGCCTTAATGGAAATCCACTTTCCCTTCCAACACTAACATATAGGAAACACTGCATGAACACCAATCAGAAAGTAGCTGCATGCAACAACATCCTGCGGAAACTGACTGGCAGCGCATGGGGTGCAGACCCACAAGTAATAAGAACATCAGCCCTGGCCTTGTCTTACTCAACTGCTGAGTCCTGTCTGGCACAAGTCTGCCCATGCAAAGCAGGTGGATATAGCACTGAATGAAACAGGCAGAATAATCACAGGATGCCTTAAACCTATACCTGTTGATAAACTCTACAAGTTAGCTGGCATTGCCCCTCCTGACATGCGACGGGAAGTTTCTGCTAACGGTGAGAGAAATAAGATCAAACATTGTGAAAGCCACCCATTGCATGACTATCAGCCTCCTCCCACCAGACTCATATCAAAGAAGGGCTTCATGAGAACCACCACTCCTCTTGATGTTCCTCCAACAACAGCAAGAGTACTTCCATACCTCACAACCTCTGAGGATGCCTGCCATAGATATGGGCGAAACGTCAGGAGAGAATACTTCTGGAACATGGCCACACAGCCCGAAAGACATACAACATCCCAACAGCAAGAGTGTCCCTCTGGGCAGCTAAACCAGGCAATTCTAACTGGATGGCTTCCTCCAGGTGCAAACCAAGAATGGGCAACTTGGAAGTCCCTAAGACTCAGAAACAGAGTGGGAAGATCAAAAGACAACTTGGCAAGATGGCACTACAGAGGAGGAGTTGTTAAAAGCTATGAACAATGCGGTCGCTGTTGCCCGCTTTTAGTCTAAAACTATTTAGGTGCTTGTGATTTCCTTTATTTCATCACTTTTAAATTTATTTATTATGCAATGCTTTTGACATGAAATAAAAACTTTGCCTTCCTTCTTTGTGCATTCCCTCCACCATATGGCTAAGTGTGCAACAACTGTTTGGCTGTGTCCCTGTAGTTAGATGCACAGCAACAACAACAACAACAACCCTCCAGGAACTCCCAGGGGTTCTCTGCAGGTCCCAGAGGATGTCATTGTGCATCTGGCTATAAGGACACATTCAGAGACTTCTCAGTTCCTGGTGGCCTCTATGTGGTGCTGTTGGTAGGCCATGAGACAAAGGTCAATCTTGTAAGAATAAGGGTAATTGAACAAGGGAAATAGAGAACCATATAATTGCAATAACCATAACAGGCATACATTGTCACGGGTCATCAACAAGTTTCCAACCTAAAAGTCCAAATGTATCCAGACTGTTTCTTTTTAACTTTAGAGAGAGAACAAAATACATCAAAATACTGTAGAAAAAGAGGGGAAATGGCCCAAAATATCATGTCACTGGCAAAATTATCTAAGATTTTTCTTCTCAAAAAAAAAAAGAGAGAGAGTGTAGAGCAGGGGTCCCCAAACTTTTTAAACCGAGGGCCAGTTCACTGTCCCTCAGACCGTTGGAGGGCCGGACTATAGTTTTTTTAAAAAAAACATAAATTCCTATGCACACTGCACATATCTTGTGACACTGCTTTTGGCTAATAAGATGCTCAATGTCTGGTTCCATATTTGTTCCCTCAGGGAGGAAGCAGCCAGGCCTTGAAGCTGCAAGGCTTTTCAATATTAATCAAGGTGATTAATTGCAACATTCTCACTGGCCTCTAACAGAGAAGAGTTATTTCTCCCACCCTGGACCTTTTACAGATATATAAACCTCCCTTGCCTAGTTTCCAACAGTCCTCACAGCCTTTGAGGATGCCTGGCATAGATGTGGGCGAACGTCAGGAGAGAATGCTTCTGGAACATGTCCATGCAGCCTGGAAAATTCACAGCAACCCAGTGATTCTGGCCATGAAAGCCTTCCACAACTCAGAAGAGAAATGTTTGCGTTGTACACAAGGGATTCCTAGCCTAAGGAACCCTATGAAATATATAGGGCTGCCATAAGTCCATGCATGCAGATCTTTTTCCTCAATGCTGCAGATTAGAACTGCTCAAAAAGGTGCACAGCTGGTTGGGGGATTTTGGGAATGGCAGTCCAAAAAGTCCCTTCCCCAATCAATCCCCAAAGGTCTGCCAAGGAATCCCAGGCACCAGAGGCTTTCACTTGCCTAGTTTCCAACAGACCTCACAGCCTCTGAGGATGCCTGGCACAGATGTGGGTGAAATGTCAGGAGAGAATGCTTCTGGAGCACAGCCATACAGCCCGGAAAACTCACAGCAACCCAGTGATTCCAGGCATGAAAGCCTTCAAAAGCAATGTCTTTATTACAGAAGCAGCGCGGAGGGAGGGACTTTAGGACCCAGCTCGCCCTTTTCCTCTCCTTCCTTCCTCTTCTACCAAAGCATGGACGGGGGAGAGAATTTAGGAGCCCGATCACCGGTCTCTTGTTTTTCCTCTCCTGCCTTCTCTTCCAAATTGGCAAAAGAGACAGTGCGTCGTCTTCTTCCTCATCCAAAGCCATGGTGAAAGCACTGCTTTGGAAGAAATGAAGGAAGGAGAGGAAAGTATGCCACCCAGCCTGCAGCCATGCTACCGCCGCCACCACTTTGGAAGAGAGGGAAGGAGAGGAAGAGGAGAAGGACGACACGCAGGCTCCTAACGCCCTTTCCCTGCCTGCTACTTCGGAAAAGAGGAAGGAAGGAAAGGAAAAAGAGAAGTACACGTGGGGGCTCCTGAAGTCCCTCCCCCGCCTGCCTGCCCGCTCGCTGCCAACAGCCTTCAGAAGCAGCAGCAGCAGCCTTCCTCCTCTTGGCTGCCCGTCCCCCATCCAGAACGAGTAACCCCCGGGGGGCCGGATAAATGGCTTCAGCGGGCCGCATGTGGCCCGCGGGCCTTAGTTTGGGGACCCCTGGTGTAGAGCAACAAATGCTACCATCTCCCAACACATTAGTTCTATCTGGGAAGGTCCTAAATCATTTGGTAATTTTGAATAAAGCTGGGATTAATCCATGGCTAGCTGATTCTGTGAATTGCAATCTGAGATGTAACTTGTCATTATTCCATTTTAGTCCTGGGGATATATATCTTGGAAGCTTTGAAATAGCAGTGAAAAGCAATTACATGTAGTAGCTTCACTGGCTGGCAAGCAACCTCCAGAATTTTGATCACTGTTTTCCCTTGCCCAGCTGGATGTAACACAGGCTAAAATTAAGAACCTCATACATAATTTTTTGTATGACTTGGTATATTACATAACTTTATATATAGCTAGTTGCATAGCAGAGAAACTCAGAAAACTTAATTGTGAAGATGAATAACAGGAGACCTAAACACATTTGGTGTCCAGTGCACATCAGGACCAATGAGCGCTTGACGTAATAATGCATCTAATTTACCTGGTGCTATGCAATAATGAAACAGCAGCCCATTACCTGATATGGATGTTATGCAACTGCATAATTCTAATTCTCACATTAAGTCCACTTACAAAGAGATAGGTCCTCAACTGGATTCTTACTGAGGCCTTTTGTTTTTGACTTGACTTTTTCCCATATGATATGCATATACGTGCAGATTTCCCTTTTGCAGAACCTGAGGAATTTATATTGTATTATAATATCCATAATCCTGTGAGTAGTAGAGTAAAATAAATAAATATTTCTGAGGATTGTAATTTAAAAATAAATGTTTTTGAGCCCTGACCTTCTGTGGGATTGAAGAAAAATGTGGGGGCAGGGGGAGAACTTTAGGGTCCTGTTTATGAAAGTTAGTGTATTTGCTTCACCATCATTTCCAGAGAATTCACTGCTTCTTATGAAACCCATTTCCTCTGTGGCTCAACTTTAAACAACAGATTCTTAGCAACTTCGGGCTAGTTCTTATTTTGTCCTGCAATCATGTTTCTCTGGAAGAGCATTTCTGCAGCTCCTGTATTCATTGAGCTGATTCTCTGAGAGGGTCTGTGGATATTTTTTTTTCCTTGACAAAGCTGAATTGAGTTTTGTTCACCCACACCAATCCTGAGACCTCCCATTGAACTGCTTATGTTTTTCTCTTTATGCATGTATTTTAGTTCAAAGCAGGAGTCATACATCAAATCATCAAAGTACAGAGATTGGAAAAGTTAACTTTATGAATGACCACTTCCAGAATCCCCTAGATGCTACGGTCAATTTTTCCGTGCTCTGGAGCTTAAGAGTGATTGATGTGCAATAGGCTATTTTCCTTTTCTTTTTTGAAAAATAATCTTTAGTTTCTTTCCTGGGTTTTCCCAGTTGTTTGGCGATTAAATAAGTCAGTCTATCCATATTTTTTATTTCTGCTACCTTGGTTAGCCATTCTTCTATTAGTAGGATTTTATCTTTTTTCCAGTATCTTGCGTATGTTATTCTCACTGCTGTTGTCATATATGTAAGGATCTTTTCTTCATTTGTGTCAGGGGGGATTTTAGATATGCCTAATAAGTATGTTTCTGGTAGTTTTTTGAATTGTAGTATTTTTTGGGTGTTCTCATGTATCGAATTCCACAATTCCCTTGCTTTTTTGCATGAACACCACATATGGTGGTAGGACCCTTCTTCCTCTCCACATTTCCAGCATTTGGTATTCGCAGGTTTTGTTTTTCATTCCTAATTTTGGGGGGATAAAATGCCATCTGTATAGCATTTTCATCCAATTTTCTTTTAATTCGTATGCATATGTAAATTTAATTTTCTTGTTCCAACAGGCTTCCCATTCTTCCATTAAAATTGGTCTTCCAATACTTTTGGCCCATTTGACCATACAATTTTTCACTAATTTCATCTCTGTGTTCCACTCCAAAAGAATTTTGTATATTTTAGTTATTAATTTCTCGTCCGAAGAGAATATTCTATCCCATAACTTATCTTTTTCCATAAATCCATATCTCTTGTCTTTATTGAAGTGTTCTCTAAGTTGCCTATATTGTGGCCACATCATGTTTCTATATAGATCTTTTAGTTCCTGTTGTGGTATAAGTTCATAGTCCTATTCTCTTTTCCTAATTATTTCTCCATATTTTGGCCAAGCTGTCCATCCCAACAATCTCCTTTATGTTGCTTCTATTGGGGAGAGCCACCTCGGGGTTTTATCAAACATTCTGTTTTTATATTTATTCCATGTCTTAATGAAAGCAGACCTAAAGAAGTAGATACTAAAAAAAAATTCTATCCTCGTTTTCACATATCATAAGTATGTGTGCCACCCGTACCCCTCTAGATTCAGTATTTTTTTGTTTTTTTGTTGGATCCAGTCCTTTATCCAAATTAAGTTAGAGGCTTCGTAATATGTTCTTATATCGGGCAATGCGAATCTCCCCCCCTTCTCTTATCATCAGTCAGATTTTTGGGGGGTTTTCCCCTAACCATATAAAGTTGCTTAGATCCTTGTTCCATTCTTTAAAACTTCTGTGGGTTCTTAAAATTGGTAAGCTTTGGAAGAGGAACAGCATCTTCGGTAAAATGCTCATTTTGATGGCTGATATTCTCCCCCATAATGATGATTTTTGAGTCTTCCAAATCTCTAATTCCTTTTTTAATCCTTTCCAAGAGTTTTCATAGTTATTCTTTAATAGTTGAGAGTTCTTCGCTGAAATAACTATTCCTAAGTATTAAATTTTTGCTACTGTTTGGATTCCTAAACGTTTTTCTGTACTTGTTTTCCCTTTGGGATGTTTTTTGTGAGAGCTTTTGTTTTATTTGTATTGATTTTTAGTCCTGCCAATTCGCCGTATTCCATAATAACTTCCATCCATTTTCCCCCTTTTTTAATTGG
The DNA here is from genome assembly GCF_035594765.1 of Anolis carolinensis. NCBI lineage: Eukaryota > Metazoa > Chordata > Lepidosauria > Squamata > Anolidae > Anolis > Anolis carolinensis. The sequence goes on along the minus strand of NC_085842.1, from coordinate 54,563,067 downwards.
ATCATCAATTATGCAGATGATATCATCTGCGTAAACTCTCACTTTGTAGCTCACGCCTTGAATATTGGCACCTTGTAAATCTTTGTTCTCTCTAATATTGTTTAACAGAATTTCTAGAGTTATAATAAATATAAGGGGGGACAGTGGACAGCCCTGTCTTCTTCCCTTCTTAATTTCTATTTCTTCAGTGTTCTGGTCATTTATTAGAATTTTGGCTTTTTGGTTTTGGTAAATTGCTTCTATTGTGTTTTGAAAATAGTGGCCCATTCCTATGTCAGTAATTTAAAAGTCCCAATTAATCCTGTTGAATGCTTTTTCAGCATCAATTGCTAGAAACTATTTGGCAGGAAGCCTACTTGATCTTCTTTTATCCAATTTTTCAGGAAATTCTTGAGTCTCTCCACCATAGATCACTCCTTCCCAGAGATTTTATTTGCCTAACAAGCAGATGTCTTTATGATGTCTGGATATTTTTCCTTAGGAGATGGGAGGATGCAATTTAGATCAGAAAAGGAGCAAGGTGACAGCAAGCAAGAAAGAAATTTTAGCCCCAAATTTGCTTCCTCTGTTTCATTTTGTGGGGTCATTCTTGTTCTGAAGCAAAAAGGTGAAGTATATTTCTGATATCCTAACCTGGATCTTAAGAGATAATTTGAACTTTGGACCAAGACACTTGGAAACCAGAGTTCAAATCCCTTGCTTGGCCATAGAAACCCACTAGGTAACCTTATGCAAGTCACACTCTTTCATCCTGAGAGAAAGGCAACGTCAAGCCCCTTCTGAACAAAATTGTGCCAGGAAAACCCCATGACAGGGCCATATTAGCGTCACCATGAATCAGAAATGACTTGAAGGCACACAACAGCAACAACAACCTGGATTTTCCCATGCCATTTGTGAAAATGTCTTGATGATATCTTCCCCATCCTAAGGCTTTCCGTTTGTGTTGAACTAAGATAAAAGATTACTGCAGACACAGACTGCAGCTAGGAAAATAGAAGACATTTACTTCTTGGAAGGAGAGCAATGATCAATCTCGATAAAATAGTGAAGAGTAGAGACATCACACTGGCAACAAAGGTCCGCATAGTTAAACCAATGGTATTCCCCGTAAGTAACCTATTAAAATCCAATTAAACATAGCCAGCACAGGTGAGTGAGGCTGCCATAATGGTTGTGATGAACTTTAAACAAACTCATTTCCATAAGGTTTCACCTAAGAGAACATGTCCATTGGGTCTGAGAATTTCAGTTCAAGGAGTGTGGAAGCTGTATAAACACTGGTATGTCATTCATTCTAAGAATATTTGGTAGGTCTTTAACTGCAGTTCCAGTAAGTCTGATCCTAAGGAGCCAAACAAAGAATCTGAGGGGGGGGGGGTGAATTCAAGGTGGCATGATCTGTGTCAAATTGCAAGCTCTATGGAGCAGAAGTGAATTGATGCAGTGTGAGTCAATGGGTTATGTGGCTTCTGTATCAGGGGAAAGGTGGGATTTCAAGATAGACAGACAGACATACAGACAGACTGACAGAATTAATGGGAAATGTTCATTGCCAATCATAGAGCTGGAAGAGACCTCGAGGGCCATTTAGTACAGCTCCATGCCAAGAAGCAGGAAAATCGCATTCAACGCAATCTGCCAGAGCCAGCCTAAAAATGGCCAACCCATTGAGAGACAAATGGATGAGGTGACAAGCTTTAACATATGCCTTACTATCATTCCTGTGATGTTTGACATCCAGAGCTGACCCTACCACAAGGCAGAGTGGAGGCCCTGCCTCAGTCAACACATGCTAAGGGTAGGGCAGCAGAAAATGATGTGTGTGTTGTTTGCCCAGACATATACATTTCAACTAGGCTGCTGGTCACAAGTACAGAGGATTTCACTTCACCAGTATAGACACTGAAGTAAGATTCAACAGCTCATCTGCTTGATTTCTCTACATAAAATGTTAACAGAGATGGGTGGAGAAGAGTAGCATCTAGTCATTTGCTCAGCTAGCAGCTAGTTCATCACATTTCATTTGCACCTAAGAATGCCTCTCAGGCAGAAGCAGAAAATAAGATGAAGAGGAGACATGATCCCTATGTTTAAATATCTAAAAGGATGTCATAAGGAAGAGAGAGCAGGCTTGTTTTCTGCTGCAAAGGAGACTCAGGGGAGTAGTGGGTTCACATTACAGGAGAGGACATTCCACCTGAACATTAGGAAGAACTTCCTGACTGTAGGAGGCTTCTCAGATGTCATGACCTTTCCCCTCTTCACAAGTCCCCAGGGCAAGGGAAAAGAATATGGTGAGGGCACTACATTGAAAGATGTTGTCTTCACTGTGCCAGCCATATCTGTGAGCCACAGATTCAACCCACCAGAGATTCAAATGTACACAGTACCAAAATTGCAAGTGCTTCTGCCACTGATCGTCATGTCCCTGCTTTCCACGAAGCAAAGATGGTGATGGCAGCACTCCTGCTCAGTTGTTCACAAGTGTGCTGTGATGAGCAGCTTTTGCAGGGACATGGTGGTTGGTGGGGAAGATGGCAATGCTCCTGCTCAGTCATTCTTCTCAAAAGTGGAACAGGCAATTGGCAGGCTCCTTGGACATGGGGGGGGGGGCTGTGATCAGGATATGCCAACATTTCCATTGCTGTCCTAACACCTTTTTTTTTAATGGAGACTTGAGCAATCACATTTTTTGGTATTGACAGGGGGTCCTGGAATCATTCCCCCATTGATATTGATTTCATGGCCGGAACCACTGGGTTGCTGTGAGTCTTTCAGGCTATATGGCCATGTTCCAGAAGCTTTCTCTCCTGATGTTTCGCCCACATCTGTGGCAGGCATCCTCAGAGGTTGTGAGATATCCTCTGAGGATGCCTGCCACAGATGTGGGTGAAACATCAGGAGAGAAAGCTTCTGGAACATGGCCATACAGCCCAAAGACTCACAGCAACCCAATAATAATAAGCTTTATTTATATCCCACCCCATCTCCCCAAGGGGTCCCAAAGCAGCTTGTATTTTTCTTATTAGTTTGACTTGCTGGGGAAGTTTATTCAAATGATGTATACAGTGCAACAAGTGTTGATGCTTAAGGCCATCCCCAAGGCTCGCCTCCTGTGTCACTATAGTATTCCTAGGTTTATGATTTTAGCACTGAAATCTCTTGTCTTGGTTAAAAGAAAGAGAGAAAGAGCATGAAGCCTCCAGAAGGAGCAAATTTGCTTTTACATGAGCTGCACCAGACAAACCTAAGTTCAAATCTTCACCCAGCTATGATGTTTGCCTTGCCCCATTACTTTCCTTTGGTCTAACCTCCCTAGCAGGGCAGTTAGATGGATGAAGGAGAGGAAAAACCATGTGAATTCATTGAGGGAAGTGGGATGGATGCCTATTACCTATCATTTCAAGATCTACTGCTATATAGCTTTGTTTTGACCTGCCGGGGTGCTAGAAAGTAGCTGCCTTGGGACTGTACACATTATGCAACACAAAAGCAGAATGAAGCTAACAACCTAGGGGTCCATCTACACCAGTGGTTATCAACCTATGGCCCGCAAGAAGGAAAATTTGGTTTGCAAACTACCTTCCTCTTTATTTATTTATTTATTTAATTTCTGCTCCTTTCCACTGAGCCGACCATTGCATTGGATAGACCACATCAACTCTAGATTATTAAATATGGTTTTCTGTGGGCGAGCAGATAGCGACTACTGGATAGCATATGTTCTATATCAGAAACTAGGGATGATGTGGTCTATCCGATGCAATTTTCTGAATCAGCACCCCAAATAACCAAACCAAACCAAACCGAATTTAAAGTTGACCAAAAACTGATTCGTAACTCCTAATGTTGGAGAGTAGTTCCTGGTCAAAGTGATCCCTGGTCAAAATAGGCCCTTGTCAAGTGGGTCCTGGTCAAAAAAAGGTTGGGAACCACTGATCTACACTGTTGGCTTAATGCAGTTTGATTCAGCTTTCACTGCTGTGGTTCGGTTCTATAGAATCCTGACAGTTGTAATTTCATGAGGCACCAGCACTCTTTGGCAGAGAAGGCTAAACATCTTGCGAAATTACAACTTCCAAGAATCCATAGCATTGAGTTGTAGCAGTGAAAGTGGTGTCAAACTGCATTAATTTTAAATAATAATAAATAAATAATATTTTTATTTGATTAATGTTAAATAAATACATTGAAAGTGTTAGAACAATGAGTGAATCGATAGAAAGATAGAATAATAATCTTGAAAAGTAATAGGAAGAGCGGGGAAAGGAGAGTGGGGAGGAGGGGAAAAAATAAAAAAAATTGTTGACTTTCCATCTGTTCTTTAGAGATTCATCCTTCGATTTCTTATTTTTTTCCTGTTTATTCCTTTCAGTCCTCCTCCTTTATAAAAAAAAAATCTTTATATATAAGACAGATCTATGTCAAAGTCCAATTTTCTTTTCCTCATAAATTCTGTGAAATTTGTCCGATCCATTTTATTTTTCCCATTTCTTATCCTTTGAGTTAAGATATCCATTTGTTTAATATCTATTTCTTTGAATATCCATTCTTCTGTAGTTGGAGTGTTTTTCCCTTTCCATACTTTTGCCAGTACAAGTCTGGCATTAATTTGATAGTGTAGATGCAGTCTTGGTTGCCACCTACCTCAGGGCTGGGGAACCTGCAATCTTCCCATTGTTCTTCAATAAACACACTATTCCTGCTACCTTTTCAACTGGTCAGCTTAACTGATGGGAATTGGAGTTGAACTACACATGGATAGCCACAGGCTTCCTTCTTTATTAAAAAGAAATGTTGTAGATCCAGTCATGTTTTCAAGGCATGGGAGGCATAAATGTTTCATTTCCCCACAGTAAAAGCCAGTTTATTCATTGTCTTGACCAAAAGCCTAGAGCCAAAAATTCTCCAGACAGATATACAGCTCTCTGGTCCATTAAAGTCTTTTTCTGTTGTGTGTCACAGAGAGTATTGCAACCGCGTCATCGTTGTTCTGATGACTTGCTCCTTATCTTGCACAGATCACAAATTCTCCCTTCCCCACCTCCTTTCATGTTGTTCTGATAAAGCTTGCCTCCATTGTGACTCACACCAAGGAAAATGCCCACATCTCTGCGGGGAATCTTCTGTTTGTTGTACCAAACCAGCCAGCACCCAGTTTTACATGTAACAAAACTTTTGCTGTTTGTGTAGGATAACTCAACGTATGCATTAATTAATTTTGGACAACTGCCATCTAACAATAACCAAAAAAGAGACTGAAATTTATCATTATTACTATTATTGCTAATTCATGTATATTTTGCCATATCCCAAAAAACCTAAAAATCATACATAAAAATACATTCAAAGTTGTTATTAAAATGCAATTAAATTATTCATAGGAATGAAAATAAAACCATTCCTTTCCACAACCAAGGATTAATGGGAAAAGTTGACAAAAATCTCCTTTGTTTACAAGCAGTGGATTGACTTGAGTAAAGAGAGTGATAGGGTAACTAATCCATATTCATTGGATTTAAGTAAAAATTGACAACACAGAGATAGAATTCCTTGCAGCAACTTTCTTGCTCTCTGATACTATAGAATGCTGTTTCTGGACAAATATCTTGCTCTCAATTCCTTGAACCCTGGAAAGACTGTGTGTGCTCTTCCTCCATTAGTGTGCCATCTATATCTGTGTATTTACGGTACATCAGAAGTAAGCAAAGTGTGGTGAAAAAGCTGTATCTATCCACAAAGCAGTTTCTGCAATATATTATAATATGTATGCTTAGACATACATACATACATACATAGGCATACATACATATGTATAGACATACAATTATTACTTTATTGATGCCACCTTTTATCCCAGACAAGCTCAAGGCAGCTTATAAAAGGGCTGAAAATACAATGAGAACATATGTTTTTTTATGTTATGTCACTGTTGTATTGTATCATGTGATTATGTGTTGTTGAAGACTTTCATGGACAGAATTACTGGCCATTGAAATCCACAAGCATGTGGACAATTTCAACAGAAAGGAGGAAACCATGAAAATGAACAAAATCTGGCTACCAGTATTTTAAAAAACTCTAAAATCAGAACAGTTAATAAAGAAAAACACTCTGAAAATGAGGAATTCCAGACGTGAATCAATCAGGGGCAGCGAACACCTCTGAACAAAGGAATTCCCCCCCCCCAGGCAGGAAGAAGCCAGGCCTTAAAGTTGCAAGGCCATTCAATGCTAATCAAGGTGGTTAATTACAACATTCACACTGGCCTACAACAGACAAGAGTTCTTTCTCCCACGCTGGACCTTCCACAGATATATAAACCTCCCTTGCTTAGTTTTTCCGATATACCTCACAACCTCTGAGGATACCTCAGTGGGCGAAACTTTAGGAGAGAATGCTTCTGGAACATGGCTATATAGCCCGGAAAATTCACAACAACCCATACTTCAAAATTATAGTGCTATGAATCCATTGGGATTCCTGGGATTTGCAGTTTCAAGAAGAGTACTTACCGTTTATAACAAGAGAGATGTAGTACTTCACCAGGCAATAAACTCCAGCATTCCATAAGATGCAACCATGGCAATTAAAATGGAATTATAATGCTATAATCACATAGTGTGAAAGGGCCTGCTAATAATAGCAACACAATACATCTATTGGAATAAGGAAACTTTTTGCCCTGAAAGTGGAATGGGCTCTTGAGGATCAAAGCGAGAAGTCTGGGAGACTTATCTGCAGTCTCAGAGAACTCATAAAGATTTCAAACAGAACCCTGTTTGTGACTTACATCAGCATAACTCCATGTTATAACATATATAACAGTGTAAGGACTTTAAAAAGATGTTATACAGAGAGGTTCTCCTCCTGTGACATCACATTGGGTTGTTCCTAGGTTTCTGACTCTATCACTGAAATCTCTTGGCTTAGGTACCATACTTCTAAACACTGTTAATATGGTACAAAAAGTGAGTCAATTTGAACACAATTTGAACCTGGCTACGGAAATGTGGCCCCTCAATATGATTACCTTGGCCATACTCATGCACTCATTCACATATGTAATCCCAAATCCATCGAAACAAATGTTCTTTTTCACATATACGCTCACACAAACCTTCCCTACAGTAAGTTTTCAGATTTTAATGTCTTTTAGAAGTCTGATCATAGTGATGAAAAAGCAATTTTGGGGAAAGTTGAGGTGTTGTGGATAAGCCTGATAATGTTGTGCTATCATTAGGCCAGTGACTATTCTGGGTAGTTGTCCACTCTTTCACGTTGCTATTTGCAATGCTGGACCTCTCTGGAGATTAGGATTCAGCACTCTGGATAGTTCCTCTGATCTACTCCAGATTGGATTTAAACCTGGAGTAGATTCATTGCCCAACTGACATAGGAGCAGCCATTTGCAACTGACTGAGGGATTACTTTAGAAATGCAGTGTAATATTCTAAAATGCTTACAAAATGATTCCAAAATTACTAACCTTTCTCTCCCTCTCTCTCTCACACACACATACACACACACTCATACACACTTGTGCAACTAAACATTTTATTTGACACAAATGTAAGGCAAGGAGAGGAAGAAGAACTCTGGATAGTTGAAAACATGTGGGTGTCTCAGAAAGGGAATGAGTGTGTGTTGGGGGAGAAGGACTATGAGGGAGAGAGGGAATAAGCATATTCAGAACTGAGAGTGGGTGAAGAGGGTAAAAGGAGAAAAAACCCGTTTTCTTTCTGTCCCACTTCCTGCGTGGGGGATTTCCCTGTAGGTCCACACTTGGAAATAAAACCAATGTGGTCCCCTGGGTTTTCTTCCCCTGCCCCAGATAACACATGAACTCACTCAACCAGCAACTTTGGCAGCCCGTTTCACCACTGGAACACATCACTGCTCTGTGGTTTTGCCACCGGTGTCTTCTCTCTCAGAAGTCATCCCTGTTTAGCCCAATTAACTTCAATAGGAAAAATTATCGTGTCAGAAGCAACTTTAGAACATACTGCAAGTCGCTTCTGGTGTGAAATAATTGGCTGTCTAAAGAGACATTGCCCAGGGAACGCCTGGGTGTGTTAGCTGGAAGGCTTCTCTCATGTCCCCACAAGCTAGAGCTGACAGACGGGAGCTCACCCCATCTTGCAAATTTGAATCAGCAACCTTCAGGTCAGCAGTCCAGCCAGCACAAGGCTTTAACCCATTGCACCACCACAGCTTTATGGAAATAACCATATTTGACAAGACACTCCAGTTTCTGAGTTGTAATCCATTGGCTGCCCTTGCCTTTCTGTTAAAGTGGATTATTTAGACACTTCACTTGTACATCCAGACCCTTAAGAAGCTTTTGAGAAACCATGTGGCTTTCCAACACAGTTCATCTTGCAATATGATGGTAGATTTGAAAAGGTCCAGATGTGGAGAGTCAAGATGGACCAGAGACATGCCTCAAAATACTCTTTATTATAAAGAAAGCACATTATATTTCAGCCTATGTGTATTTTTAATTCCCTTATTTTATAACTATTAGAATGATTTTCTTATATACTATTATGCATTTTATCATATATCATTTAGCATATAATTATCTGTTGCCTTTTCATTTTTTTCCTATAGTCCCTGAGAAACACTATAAAATATATATCACTTACCTGCATCTCACAAAATATACTCTTTCTAGAAATTTTCTATATCCTCCAGATGATTCTGGAAGTTACTGTAAAGTTGACCTGGTGAACCTAGAAAATTCCTAGAAAGGATGCACTTGTAGGAATTTTCTACATGTACAGGTAGTCCTCCAGTATTGAACAAAATAGGTTCTTTAGGTTGGTTCATATATAAGCTTTGGATAGCATAGGGAAGGGTGAACAGCCCTGTGGTGTTTCTTCTGCTGTCTGTGCCTCTGTTCAGAAGATTTCACTTTACTTTCTGTCCCTGTGATAATAGGAGTTTTAAAAAATTCGGCTTGCGGTGGAAACAAGGATTGGTCAGACAGCTTCAGTGGAGACTCCTTTTCCCCATAATAATAACCCTTCCAGGAGTGAATTTCCCTTCTGAGGGGGAGATTTCTCTCCCTTCCTGTTGTCTCACCCCATTCTTAATTATGAGTCGTTTGTAACTTGGAGGTCTGGATTGTCCCAAGTTTTTTGAACTAACCCAATTTTCTTATGACCAACCTGATGAAACACAATCCTATACTTCTGTTTATACTCTCATTCCCTCCACAAAACTGTTTCTCCACTACTGTCTGTTTATTTGTTTAACAGTCCAGAGGTAATTAATTGAAGACTCAAAGACTCATGGGGGGGGGGGGGGTGGAAATGGCTTGTGTATGCTTTCATGGATTAACTACCAAGGCAGAAGTGTTTAAAGCAGAATTAAAATGTTGAAATCCTAATGTGGTTTAGTTTCAGCTCATGAAACAGAGGTGAAACAGAAAACTCTTGCAGTCTTTTGAAATTTGCAAGTCAAACCTCTGCAATCATAGCAAAGAGAACTTGTTCTGTGTAAATGTGTATGATGGGGGGGGGGGGGTGAACCTTTTTCACATGTCCATGCTATGCTTTGAAAACCACTGGCAACAGGCTTTTTAGGAATTTGGCAGCAACTTAAGATGCTATCAGATCCCGTGCTTCCCTCAGAGGATTACTCTTATAATTCTGATTCACTAAGTTGGAATGACCTGACCCAAAGCAAGCTCTCTCCTTCTGTTCTTGTGAAACTAGCTAATGTGTTTACTAGCACACCAATTCCTTTAACAGGAAGGGGTAATGGTTTGAGCCTTGGACTATGACTCTGGAGAACAAGGATTGAATCCCTGCTCAACCTTGAAAACTCACTGGGTGACCTTGAGCAAATCACACACTCTAACCTCAGAAAATCTTTGGATAGGTTCATCTTAAGGTTGCCATGAGTTGGGAATGATTTGAAGACTTGCCACAACAACAAGCATCACTTCACTGAATGGAAAACTTCATTTGGCTAGCATAGCCTGCTCAAATGTCACAGATTTGTTCAGTCCACCTTAGAGCTGGGACGCTTAATTACCTACAATACAAGGGATTAGGAAGGGGATCAAAAATTCAGAGCAATTTGTGTAATGCGTGTGTGAGTGTGTACAGGATAGGAATCCTCAGTCTGACCTCTCTTTCACACCCTGACTAGCAGGAGCAACCCACAACAGAAAGGAAACCAGAAGCTCTCTTATCTAAGGCAAGGTTTAATTTGCATGACATCAAAGGCACGTTCATCTGAGAGCGTGTGCTAACTGGAACCAGCGTATGGAGAGTAATTGGCATACGTGAAAGAATCTCGCTTCTCTTTCATTGTTTCTGGTTTCTCTGCTATTTCTAATTGCTACCAAATTATGCTTATTTGCATGAATGAAACTATACCTCCTCCATTTACATTGGCACTTGAGAAATATTTTAGAGCATCTTTCCAGTCAAAAAGAAGACAAACAGGCATCTTGCACTCTTGTGTTTAAGTATCCAAAACAAAGCCCAGAGCTCACCAAGTTATTTGGACATATGAAGCAATGTTAATATTATTAAAATTTTATGTTAAAATTCTATGTTAATTTTATCAATATTTGTATGTATGTATTTTTATTCTTTACAATTTAGCTTGTAAATCACCTAGAGCATCTTGGATGGAGGGCGATTAATAAGTAATTAAATGATGATGATGATGATGATGATGATGATGAAAAAAGAAATTACTAATCATTAATATGTTACTCTTGCATTTTTATTATTATCCACCAGATGACCTTGAGCAAGTCACATTCTATGTATTGTCCAAGGCTTTCATGGCCGGAATCACTGGGTTCTGTGAGATTTTTTCAGGTTATATGGCCATGTTCCAGCAGCATTCTCTCCTAATGCTTTGCCTGCATCTGTGGCTGGCATCTTCAGAGGTTCTTCACAGAACCTCTGAAGACGCCAGCCATGGATGCAGGTGAAACATTGGGAGAGGATGCTGCTGGAACATGGCCATACAGCCCGAAAAAAACTCACAACAACCCAAGTCACATCATCTTAGCCACAGAGGCAACCCCCCTCCAAAAAATCTTGCCAAGAAAAACTTATGATAGATTGACCCCAAGGTCACCGTAAGTCAGAAATGACTTGAAGAGTCACAGCAACAACAAAAAAATTACTATTGTGTTATTTATTTATTTATTTATTTATTTATTAACTAATAATTGTGTCTCATAGTTTGAGTTCAAATTCTCACTCAATCAGGGTAACCCCAAGCAAGTTATACTCTCTTAACCTTGGAGCAGTGGTTCTCAACCTGTGGGTCCCCTGATGTTTTGGCCTTCATCTCCCAGAAATCCTAACAGCTGGTAAACTGGCTGGGATTTCTGGGAGTTGTAGGCCAAAACATCTGGGAACCCACTGGTTGAGAACCACTGCCTTAGAGGAAGGCACTGGCAAATCTATTATGAACTAATCTTGCTAAGAAAACCCTAGAGTGCCCATAAGTCACAGTGAACCTGAAGGCATGTAAAAATGACCATGTTGACTACCAAAAATGGATGGGACATTTTTTGAATTTTCTGCCTTCAGTGCTTTGCATCTGTAGCTTGACTTGAAGTGATGGCTGTTAGATACCTTTTCAAAAAAAAAAAACCCATGTGAAAGTTAAAACTAAGCTTTTGTGGACTCCAGCACATTTCATCAGATACATGGAGTACCTTTTTAAACGTATTCCTTCCTGCCTTAAAAACTGTAAGATTTCTCCCTCCTATCTAAGTCCACCTCATTATATCTGTTTCGTCAATACCTCTAATTTCTTAGCATAATCCTAATCCCCTGGTACAGAGGATAAGGCTATTGTAGAGGCCCCTACTGGCACAGTGCCCCGAAACATGGTGTTCCTGTGCTGAGGCTGACCCACTTTTGGATCAAATAGCACAATGTCAGTTTCAGACGGAGGTGGACTGCAAGAAAGCCAACTGAATGAATCAGCTAAAGGTGTGCATAGTGATGTGGATATGCAGTTTTGGAAGGAAAATACACACTGAATTGTTCACAGACTAAGATTCTGCTATGTTAATATGCAGGGTCTATTTGCTTAACTCTACAGTTATTAAAAGAATGGAATCAAGTGCTAATGTGGCCCAGACCACAGGGACCTATGTCATATGAATTGATCTGCAGTTTAGTAGAAATATTAACTACCGGTACTTTAGCCAGAACCCTGTTTGTGTCTTACACAAGCATAACTCCTATTTATATATTTTAAAAAAACCCTGGAGATGTGCCCAATGGCTGCTCATCTTTTCATTAATGGGCAAGGGTAGCCAGATATAACCAAGCGTTCCCCTACTGTTTGTGGCTGCCTTTCTGCACCAGCATCAAATACTGGCTTGGGTATTCCTCTAGAGCAGTGGTTCTCAACCTTCTTAATGCCTCGACCCCTTAATACAGTTTCTCATTTTGTGGTGTGTCCCCCAACCATAAAATGATTTTCGTTGCTACTTCATGACTGTCATTTTGATACTGTTATTACTTGTGATGTAAATATCTGATCTGCAGGATGTCTTGTCATTCACTGGACCAAATTTGGCACAAATACCCCCTAAGCCCAAATTTGAATACTGGTGGGGTTGGGAGGATTGATCTCATCATTTGGGAGATGTAGTTGCTGGGATTTATAGTTCATCTACAATCAAAGAGCATTCTGAACTCCACCAATGATGGAATTGAACCAAACTTGGCACACAGAACTCCAACAGACAATACTGGAAGGATTTGGTGGGCATTGACCTTGAGTTTTAGAGTTGTAATTCACCTACATCCAGAGAGCACTGTGGTCTCAAACAATGATAGATCTTGTCCAAATTTGGCATAAAAACTCAATATGCACAAATGTGAAAACTGGTGGAGTTTGGGGAAATAAACCTTGACATTTGGGAATTGTAGTTGCTGGGATTTATAGTTCTCTGTCCTGTTTTGTCTTCCAAGAAGGAGTCTCTTTGTCTGCGGGGGCTCTTTGCTTGAACACTGTAGAGTGTTGCAAGCCTCCGGCCAGCCGAGAAGAAAATAGTTTGAAGCAATCCTTGTCTTCCAAGAACAGCCTTAAGACACAAGCAGTATATGAAAACTTGTCACGACCCAGGCTGCAGGGCACCAATAACCATACACCGAGGCCAGATTCTATCTAATATCTTTATTGAAGGAATATATAAAGTTAATAAAAGCAAGTGTATGAAATAGTCCAGAAATAGACCTTTCAGGAAAGGTCAAAATTAGTCCAAAGATACAATGTCCAATATGAAATATTAAGGTCCAAAGTTGTAATCCAATAACCGAAACACTCACTTTGCCAGGCAAAGTGAGGGGAGATGACAAGGTCCTTTAGTCCATGGAACTTGAGCGAGGCTAGGGAGTAACTTGAAACAGGGCTTGATACAAGGCAACGAGGAACGAGGAGCAAGAACAAGATCCGTGGAATACTTGGCAAAATCCGGAAAACAAGGCAAGGCAGAGTCCTGGAAAACAAGGCTGAGTCCTAGGAAGCAAGGCAAGGTCCGTGGAGGTAAACAAGGCTGGAACGGGAACGTAGGCTTGGAAACAGGGACGAAGGCTTAGAAGCGGAGTAGCGCTGTCCACACACAACCTACTCCAGTTGCTGACGAATTGACTCCGCAAGATCCCTCCGTGGGCAAAACACCTAAATAGGGTCTAGTTTTCCCACCAGAGAGCAGTTCTCTGGAGAACCAGAAACGAAAGCTATTCTCTGAGTCCAGATGCATGACTCCTTAAAGTTTCCCATGGAAAGCAGGCTTAATCAGCTGAATGCTTAGCAGCTATCCTAGCACTCCTGCGAGACGCCTGTTGAACTCCCCTCTGTTGTTTACAAAAAGCATGGCGAGAAAACGTAGGAGATTTTGGCTCGGGGCTTGTTTGACAGACTTCTGGAAGACAAATCTCTTGCAGGTGCAAGGTTTCCAAATCTGGCTGGGAAAGTTCCAATTCTGGCGGGAACGGTGAAAAACCCAAGTTTTCCTCCTCATCTGGCACCACAGTGCCAGGAATGGGACTACATTGCCCATGGGTCATCACAAAACTGCTTTACTTCAGCAAAACATAAAGTACAGTACACTCGGTGAAATAATGCAAAAGAAAACCAGGAAGTCTTACTTCAGACAAAGAAACAGGCATAAATCCAGATGCAGACTTGGAGCAGGCACACAGAGAGTGAAGTCAGTTTGTTACCAGCAAGAGCTGGCTGCACCTGTTTCTGCTTTATAGCCCTGAGTCCCCTCACAGCTGCTAGGGCAATTCCTAATTACTCAGCTGCATTTCTGGCAGCTAGTTTAGCTGAACGACATCTCTGCTCAGTTTCCTTTCACCTCTCCTGGAATGAGGGTACTAACAAAGTCTCCTCCTCAGACTCCAACTCGCTCTCAGATTCATGAACACTTTCCTACTCCCCTTCCTCTTCTGAAGAAGAAGAATCACTGACATTCACCTACAATCAAAGAGCCCCTTGAACCCCACTAATGATAGATTTGGGCCAAACTTCCCACACAGAACTCACATGACCAACAGAAAATACTGGAGTGATTTAGGGGAGATGTAGTTCACCTACCTCCGGAGAACACTGTGAATTAATGTTTTCTAATGGTCTTTGGAGACCCTTCTGATACCCCCTCATGACCCCCCCAGGGTACCTGACCCCCAGGTTGAGAAAAGCTGCTCTAGAGAGCTATACTCTGACAATCCAATATGTTCTTGACCCAATGCCAGCACTGACAGAATTGAATTTAGATAATAAATAAATAAAACTTTATTTATATACCGCCCTATCTCCTCAGGGGACTCAGGGCAGTTTCCAACATAGCAAGGAAACCATACAACAATTTAAAACCATAGAACAACAAAACACAATACAATAATGAGCATAAGTGCACTAAACATACAAATCAATCAATTAACTACAGGCTTAAGAACTAATAACAAAATACTAGGTTTAGTCATGTATTTCCCTGTGTTTTGTGCAACTGAGCACAAGGCAAATTGTAACACAATTCAGCCTAATTGCAGTAGGTTTGCAGTTTGACTAATTTACTCTGGATCCAGCCCAGTGAGCTCTGGATATAACACTGATGTGTTTTTCTTCTACAATCAGACATATCTGTGCTGCAAGTAAAGGTGACACTCAAGTTAATGTTACACCAACAAGTAGTAGTTAAAGCACTGTGTATGCCACACAGCTTATGCCACAAGCACAAAGGAATGTCACAGAATGTAACAGACTGAAGAACATAGTTTTCTTGAGAATCTACATGAAAGAAAATAGCTTTCTACAATTTATGGTTTTAGAGGTAAGCTTGAAAGTCTAATAGTCTGGTGAACTTTAGAGGCTATTTTTAAATACCTCTTAAGCCACAAACCCCACTGTTACACATTAGGTCAGTCACTAATTTACAGCCTTCCTTCTTATATTGAGTGACAAATGTACACTGAAGGTGAAACATGGAAAAGGAGATATTACCAGCATTTACTCACTGTATATGAATGAGTTACCCACTGACATTTATTTGATGTGTTCAGTGTCACACTCTGTATCTATCAAAGTCTCAGTGTCCTGAAAATCTTTCCTCGGTATTGATAAGTATAGGTAGTAAATTATGTTTTTGTATTTTTGTTTCTGTTGTCATTTTATTCTTTCTTTTTTAAGCTTCTTCCTTGGGAATAAATATATATTTCCCCTCTGCATCTTCCATGTCAGCCTGGAATCTCTCATTCTAGAAGCTGCCTTGGTACAAAATCCCATCTTAGCTAGTTCATCACATTCTGCCAGTTTATGGATTTGTTTCCAAGGCTATGAACAGTGGGCAATGTCTGCCTCCTTATTTTTAGAATCTGAGAGGTCTGTCAAGGTCTGGGCTGCCCCAGGCTCAGGCTGAGTAGATGTACTGAGATAGTGACAGTCTACTTTGGGATGCCCTCAGATTAACAGTTCAGGGATGTGAGAGTAGATCTATGATAGCTGCAGTTTGCAATGTGTCTCAGAAAATAGATGATACCAGATATGCAGATTGTAAGTAATTTTTTGTCTCTATCAGACATGTAGTCTTATGGAGGACAACTCATTCCAGGTCAGCTTTAATTTCAAGTCAGATGGAAGCAGATTCTACAAATTCAGTTTGTGTCATGTGTGTCATAAGTTTTGTCACAGTACATTTTAGCTAAACTTTTATTTTGAATTTTGTAAGCTTCCTTGGGTCCCTTGGCATGAGACAAGAGGGATACAAATTAAATCAATCCATTAAATAATTCCAGGATGTGCTTTAGTATTTATGTAGCCTAGTACCAAAAATGTCTATGAATGAAACACACCCAGCCATAAATCTACAAAATCAAGGATGCAGGGAGACAACTGGCGAACTGAGATTGTACAAAAACATCAGCAGTCCATAAGTGAAGCAAATTTAATAATAATTTGGGGTGTGATCATCTACATTTTTTGTATCCGCAGTGGGTCCTGGAATCTAACCACTGGAAGTATGGCAAACTCACTATATTTGTCCCTTTTGGGGGAACATTGAAAAAGGAGATGCGAAGAAAGCACTCAAGAAATGTCTAATTATAATTATGGAATCATAGAATCAAGCTTCTGAAGAAGGAGCCTCCATCACACTCCGGGGCAGAGAGTTCCAGTGCTGAACAGCTTTCACAGTGAGGAAGTTCTTCCTAATGTTCAGGTGGAATCTCCTTTCCTGTAGTTTCCGCGCCCTAGTCTTCAGGGCAGCAGAAAACAAGCTTGCTCCTCCCTCCCTATGACTTCCCTTCACATATTTATACATGGCTATCATGTCTTCTCTCAACCTTCTCTTCTGCAGGCTAAACATGCCCAGTTCTTTATACAGCTGGAAGATTATTGGTGTCAGCAAGATTTGCAGCAACTCACTTGAAAAATGCTTTCAGGAATGGGGAAGAGAGGAATGGAAAATTGGACAGGTGAAACATTATGCTCTGCCCTTTTGATGTACAAACCCACCCAATGTGTAATGGGAGATTATAAGTGGAGTAAGAAAATAAGAGAGAGAGTGGGGGAGAAATAAGTTTGTGCATAGGCTTCTTACATGTTGAGTAAAAGGAGCAGGGCTTTAGCTAACCACTGGAGCACAAGCTGTGCCTTCATTTATGATGAATCATCATCAAGCTTCCCCTGACCTTCTCACTGGTTGTAAAAGCAAGATGGGCATTACAGAGCTTTCAGTGTGTTCAGATTGGGCATGTATCCCTTTGTCATGAAGGTGAAGGAAGAAGGCTTATACTTGAATAACACCTGCCACCTGTAATTTTTATATGAACTTGCATTTAAAAGATTGATGCTTTTAATGTGCTGCCCAATTAATTGAAAGTGCTATTTGTCCGTGTGTAATATCTTAATCAATTCTACTAATTGAAAAAGCACCACTCAGTGATTACTGTATTTACTATATTAGACTGTTATCAGTGGAACTGGATGTCCCTGGAGGATTTGAAATACTACATGCTAAACGTTTCACCTCCAGGTCACCAGTTCAAATGTGTTCTGAGACCACAGTGTGATTGACAGGTGCGCCTCTGCAATTGCTTGCAATGTCCTTAAAAATTCTCTCCATAAATATCTCCTTCCATCCAAACCTGGCATCTCAAATGTTGGCTGGCATTCAACATTTGGCTACAGTATGGCTAAAAATACTATGGCCAGTATTTTCTATTGCAGTTTATGTTATGTAATTTTTATAGCTATTTAGCAGAGGAAATTTTGATAGGAAATTGAAATGATGAGTAATGGGGCAACATAATGTCCATCAGACAATGCACATTGGCAAACTGAGCCCTTGTATTGACACACACTGGTTGCATTGTGCATCTGTCACTTCACTGGCTCTGCTGTGTAGTAATGTCATGCTAGCCCTTTGCTGACTGCAGACATTGCAAAACTGTTCAGTTTTATTTCCTACAGGTGTAAAGCCCACTTACAAAAATGTACATCTCTTACTGAATACCAATAAAAATGGACAAAACTTTAAATCTTGCCCTATCTCTTACATCAGTTCCTAGTGAAGACATTTTGCCACTGCCTTCCTCTGAGCAGGAATTTGAATCCTGGTATCCAGAGTTGTCAAATCACTACACCATACTTCCTTGCTTCCATTTAGAGTTGCATAAGCAACATCTTTCTTGGAGTGAACTTCACCATGTTTAGCTCAGCTAGTCCTCAGTTAATCTGTCTTTGGGGCTGTGAAAAATTGCCTGAGCTTATGGGCTAGTCTCATAAATTTGAAGAACCCAAGATCACTATGAGGTGAAAAGGAAGGACCCTTTAGAAATATTGCTAACCTATGTGATACTTATTCCAGCACACCAATATACAGGGCACCAACTAGAAGTTTTTCTTGAGAAAAAAATTAGCAATCAGTTTAAAAAGCTCTTCAAATTTAGCATGGAACCTGCTGGCATTGCAATGGAATCTGGGTACATATTCTGACACATCAACTAACCTCTGGCCAGATATATCAGATCATGGTATCAGTCTGTGTGATTAAAATAGCATCCAAGAACAAGCTTGAGGCTGCCAGATGTTTGCAAGGTGCCACCCATGGCCATCTTCTCTGGAAATGCCCTACCTCACTTCTGTTCACTGCTTGTTGTCTTCATCTGAGCAACATCCAAAATCATTTCCCAAAAAGAGCTGACAATGCAAGTGAAAACAGGTGCCTCTTCTTACTCTTGTGGTGAGTCACATGCATGGAGAGGACAGGAAACATTGGGTAAAACAGAGCTGGGGAAGACTGGGGAAGGATTAACAGTAGATCTTCAGGTTAAGTACAGGATGACCCTCATACCCACAGGAGCTACGTTCCAGGACTTTGCATGGATATGCAAAACTGTGGCAAGAGTGAACCCTATTGAACAAATGACTTCCAACAGAAGTGTACCATAGAACCGCACTAGAGGACCTAGGAAATGCCTACAGAGGACACCTCTTCAGGCATCACTAGATCCTCCAGCACAACTTTATAGTCAACATCGGTGTAAGCATTTCATAGAATTGCTAGAGGAACTAGAAAATGCCTAGCATGGATATATTTTGTTAGATATGGGTAAATGAAATCATGGGTAGTGATCCCATGGATACAGAGGTTGTCCTGTAAAATTTACATTGACATTTTCATCAATTTCAGCCAATACCATTTTCTGGGTCAGTCATCACCAATTCAATCTCATGGTTCTGTTTAGATTGTGAAGTTCCCACTTGGAGCCTGTGTCAGTGTTGTTGCCATTCCTGACACTTGGCCTATCAGGTACAGTAATAGCTCAGGGACCAAAGGGACATAAAACTACTTTCTGTCATTTTTCATCATTGAGGTACGATGATAAGGAGCAGCACTGTGAAGTTTGCCTTGCCACTGCCCCAACTGTTTTCTATAGCAAAAGGGAGAGAAACCACTACCTCATAGCTATCAGTATAGGATTTTTTCCTAAAGTAGGAAAATAAAACTCAGAGAGGCCTTAAAAATGATAAAAAGTATATTTATACATTCTCCAGCAATGAAAAATGGATTGACCTGCCTTCAGCCATGAACTCTGCAGGAGAGACTTTTTCTCCTTTGATACATATTTGCATTTATTTTTTATGAAATTTCTCTCCTGTCTTTACTTCTGTTTGAGTCAGATAGCCTGCAATAACAAAACCCAATACAGTCATATCTACTCTGGTAATAAAATAATCAGTGGTGAAGAGTAGTTTCTATGTCAATCAAGTGGTAAATCTGGGTGTCAGTCTGAGCTAGTGTGTTGGAGCTATTCAGTGTGCTGGGTCTATCAACTAGCTTCAGCACCTTGGTTAGCTCCTTTGCAATTTGGACTAAAATCTAGAGTCACTTCATAGCACCATTGACATGGTTTGCATCTGCATTGTTGAATTGTCAATGCTATGGAATCCTGGAATGGGTAGTTTGATGACGCTCCAACACTCTTGGGCAGAGAAGTCTAAGGCTCTTATAAAACTGCTGTAGCTCAGTGCTATGGGATTGTGGGAGTTGCAGTTTTATAAGGTCTTTAGCCCTCTCTGTCAGAGAGTGCTGATACCTTACTAAAACTACAAACCCCAGGATTCCATAACATTGAGCCATCGCTAAAATGCTGCTAAAATGGTGTCTAACAGCATTAATTCTACAATGTACACACACCTGTGGAAGCTGTTATCTGCCACTGAGAAGTATTCTAAACCAAATGTACTGTATTGTATACAAGATAAAACAATTTAACTAAGAGATAAAAGATAACTGTGCTTTTAAAATATCTTTATTGAACAACAAAAAGAGAGAATAATGTAAAACATTTTATAAGGGGAAATAACATATACAGTCAGGTAACTAGTTAAACTACAACCACAAATAATTAAACTACACTTGACTTCCGGGTGTGTGCTTGACTTCCGGGTGTGTGCGAATGGCGGAGAGTCAGGCACTTTAGGAGGTGCCGGTTCTGGCTGCAAAGATCGGGTAGAGCTTGAGCTCCCTCCCCCTCACGGATAGAGTTGAGGGGGACAGCGAAACTGAGGGTACCAGCCGATGGTCCTGAGAGGGTCTTCTCCTCAAGAGGAGCCCCCAAAAGGACCCGGTAGATGGTCCAGCAGTACGGCGGATTGCAGCAGAACGCAAGGGGAAACCCGCTACATCTCCAGCCGCGCGCGCGCCCACCAAGACGAGAAAGGAAAGGCAAAGAAACATACAAATATATATAAATAAGAAAAGATCGTCGGAATCGGAGGGAGAGAAGGTTCCCTGGAAAGGAAAGGGGAAGGAAAGAGTGAAAAGAGTGTTGAGGGTGAGGAGACAGAGAAGAGAATGGAACGGACAAAATAGGAGAGAATAACCCGGAAGAGAGAAAAAGGAGCGTGAGTTCGGACACAGAGGAACAACAAGGAAAGGAAAGGAAAATAAAGGTAAAAATTCAATTGTAAAGGGAAGGAGTCAAGCTGGGATTGCTTAAACATAACTCATACGTGGGATATTACTTTATATTTTATATTCGATATCTATATCATTTAGATCACTGCATTATTTAGAATATCTAGATTATGGCATAACAAGCCAGCGAGCCAAGAAGCCGCCGCCTCAAAGGAGGGGGAAGAGGTGGACGAAAGAAAAATACACAAAGGCAGAGCGAAGCCGTGGGAGAAACATAGAGGACTGTTGGAGGGACCTGTAAGACTAAAAGTAAAGAATAAACAAAACCAGAAAAGGGGAAGATCTGACCTTGAGAGGAGCCTTGAGAAAGGAGGCTGTCTTGACTCCCGGAAAATAATCAAACAGGGAACTGAGAGGGAAATAAACCTCCCGCTACCACAAGGACGATCTCGCGAGAGCGGGGGGACAGAGAAGGAAAGACGCTGACACAGGGAAAGTAAGAACGCGCCAAAAGTATCCCGCGAGAACAGAGAGAGAGCCAACAGGAGAAAAGCAAGATCAATAAATAAAGAAGGAAAGCTCATGAGAATAATCGGATTGACAAAGGAACGGGAGAAGGAGGAGGCCAAAGAAGTTAAAGAAGGAGCTAGACAAAGGAGCCAGATGAAGAAGTATTGGAGGTAAAATCTGATTTACCAGGGAAGGGAAAGAAAGTAAATAAATAAATAATAAATAAATAAACGAAGAAAGAGGCAATTAGGATAGTGATATAAGGGCAAGGTAAGGGAATACCACAAGGGAGTAATAAATAAATAAACGAATAAATAAATTACAGGAGAGAGACAAAGAACTAAAGAAGAAGGAGCAGAGATTAAAGAAGGGAAAGAAGGAGAGAAGAAGTAATAATAATAAAATGGCCTACTATAAACCAAAGGGAGAAAAAGAAACAAAGGATTTGAAGACCCAGCCTAGGAGATCATCTATACCGGAAGACATGAATCTCAGAGATATGATGAGAGACATGATGAAGGTGGTTTACAGAATGCAAGAGAAACAGGACATACTTCAAAAGATGGTGCAGGAACAAATGTCAGATATGAGAAAGGAATGGAAGGAAGATCTAGGAGAAATGAAAAAAGAAATGAACCAAATCCAGGAAGACTTGAGAGAATTAAGGTCAGAGAAGAAAGAAATAAGGAAAATCCAAGAAACCACGCAGAAGGAGATAAAAGAAATATATGAAAGAAATAGAAAAATGGAAAGGAAACAGGAAGAATTAGAAGCAAAAGAAATGGAGTTCCAGCTAAGATTACGAAATATAGTGGAAGAACCAAGAGAAAATATAAGACTGACGGTGGTGGAAATACTCTCCAATCTCCTGGGATGTACAGAGAGAGAAATGGAGGAACAGACGGATAGGACATACAGAGTAAATACAATATACGCAAAGAAAAACAAAACACCAAGAGATGTGATTGTACATCTGACAAGGAAAGTAATAAGAGACGAAATACTGAAAATAAACAACAGAAAACAAATTTACTTTAAAGAAAAAAAGGTGGCCATCTTAAAAGAACAACCAAGTTCGGTGATAAACAGAAGAAGAAAATATACCCCACTTACTGACGAATTAAAAAAGAGGAAAATAAAGTTCAAATGGGAAAGAGAAGAGGGGTTAATGGCGACATTTAAAGAACGGAAATACTGGATAACCACAGAAGAAGGTGCTAAAGAGTTCTTAAAGAAAATCAAATCAGAAAAGGGGAAGGACAGGGAAGATGAGGAATATGAAAACAACGAAAGAGAGAAGAAAAAGAAGAGATTGCGAGAGTTCTCTCCAGATAAGGAAGAGATGGATCTGGGAAACTATAGACTAAATCTAAAAGGAAATACAGAAATAGCAAACCTGGACAGAGTAAAGGAAACACAGGAGGAAAGTATGGAAAGAGTGGAGGAAGAGGAAGAAAAAGAGGAGAAAGAAGAAGAAAATCAAAAAGAAGAAGGACAATGTTAAGTGAATTAAAAGTATATATTAATAATGTTAACGGCCTGAACTCACAATATAAGAGAAATAAAATTTTTGACACACTAAGCAAAAGAAATTGTCAAATTATTGCATTACAAGAGACACATATAGCCCACAGACATGTAGCACATCTAGAAAACAAAAGGTTAGGTAATGCATTTTATGCCTCTGCAGCAGAGAAGAAAAGGGGCGTGGTGACGTATGTAAACAAAGAAATACCAGCAAATTTGGCCTTTAAAGATGGGGAAGGAAGATTCGTGGGAGTAAACATTATGATACAGAATGTGAAAACACTGATATGCAATATTTATGCGCCAAATGATTCAAAAAAGACATTTATAGACAAGCTACAAGAAAATATAAATAATCAGGAATTTGATCAACTAATGATTGTAGGGGACTGTCATGGAGCCAAATCCCAGGGCTGAATTTCCAAGCCCTGAATCTGGCTTCATAACATAACATAAATAACCCTGCAAGCACCTGGCGGGAGAAGATAAAATGAGCCTGGGAACTCAGGGTTGAAAGTATAAACAATTATAATTGATATAGTGTGTGGGAATGGTAGTAATGTGATCCAGAGGGTGGGATTTGATGATGATATTTGCGTGTGGTATTACGTTGCATCAGAAGTGATAAAATTGAATGTATGTAAACATTAGGTCATTCTCGACTTTTCCAAAGTCATGTATTATTCAATAAAGATTGGATTTGAGAGCAGCTATCTTTGATCTGCGTTCAGACTGGTCCTTTGAAGTGAGCCTGACATTTAAGTCGAGAATCCCGTTCTCACCCTCCTGCGGAATTCGCAGTGAAGTGATAATGAGTGAAGAAGGAGATCAAAGCCCAAATGGAGCAGGGAGGCCTTTGCAAGGGGCCCGGCCGAAGAGAGAAGAGACGCTGCAAGCCATAGCTTCCTCTACGGGGTACCCCAGGCCGGACGGCGTGACCCAGAGGATTCCCAGAGGAGGAAGAGGCGTCTCTGCGGCTGCAGAAAACCAGTTGGGGATCTGGAGGAAGTATGCCGGAGACCGTGGCCCTGCGGTTATCCATCCTGGAAACTAATTTATCCAGGCTGTCGGAAACCGTGGGGAGGTTGGTGCCACTATTGGAAGAGAACCTCCAAAAGGAGCCCATCCGATATGGCGCCGAGAGAGAGCCAAGTAAAGAAGGAGATTGGAGCCAGAGGGGCCAGCGAGCATCAACGCAGAGTCCCGTGGCGGCGCGGGACGAGGGAGATGAGGAATACTGGCAGGAGCTGGAGTTCCGAGACAGAATGGCACGCGAAGTGGAGCGCCAGCGAGCCCTGGGAACTCTGAGGCCGCCATCTCCAACAGAGCTCCCAACCCCCCGAATGGGCGTCGGGGTGGAAAGACCACTGGGGCCAGGGATCGGGTCCAGTGGATTTGCAGACGAAGGCGGAGAGGAGCAGGAGATCCAGGAAGAGGAGGAGGATGTGCCGTACGACGAGGAAAGGCGAGATGCGGGGGCTACAGCGAGGCCAGTATGCGGATGGGTGGAAGGGCCGACAGCGGCGGCAGAATTTCGGGAGCCGCGCAGAATGACCACTGGAGTGGGGCGCGGCGTGTTCCAAGGGGCCGTCCGAGGAAACCCGATGCAACCCTTCCCCATGCCTCCCAGACAGCATCAACGGGCCGCAGAATAGATGCCAAGAAGGGAAGATCTCAAACTAGAATACGGAGGGGAATCAGCTGAACTGAACTTTTTTCTAATTAGCATCAGAGGATACATGGAAGACAATGCACACACATTCCCCTCCGAAGCAAGCAGGGTTCGAGCCATCGGCAACACACTAAAGAGAGGAGCTGCAAGCTGGTATGTGCAACTACATGCCAGACGCGACCCATGCCTGAGGTCAGTGCCCCGCTTCCTCGCTGCCCTGGAAAACCGGTTCAGAGACCGGCTAGAGCAATTGAGGGCTCGAGACCAGCTGAAAGGAATAAAGCAGAGGGACAAAACGGTGCCCGAGTACGCAGAGGAATTCCTCCACCTCGCGGAAAGGGTACCAGAGTGGTCTGAAGTGACCAAAGTGGAATTATTTAAAGAGGGACTACGCCCCGAGATTTTCAGCTGGGCAGCGCACAGAGATGACCCCGAAACGCTCCAGGGATGGATTCAACTAGCGGGGCGCGTTGAATCCACCCTGGCCCAAGTAAAGCGCTTCAGGAGCAGCGGCGGCCAGCAAAGACCGGTGGCGAGAGGTCGAGGAGAAACGAGGAAGCAGGAAAGACCCGGAGGGAGGCCGGGGATTCCCTCCAGAGGAGACGACAACAAACCTAAACCGGGATGCTTTGTATGTGGGAAGACGGGCCATCGAGCAGCAGAATGCTGGGCCCGGAAGGGGGAGCCGCCAAAACCCCCAAAGCCCAAGCCAGCAACCGGGAGGCGTGCGGAAGAGGAGGTGCAAGCCCCAGAATCTTCAGAAAAACTGGTGAGTCGGGACAAACGCATGATAGTAGTGCCAATCTGCCTCTCGGGGCTAGAGAATCGGGCCACCTGCAAGGCATTTGTGGATTGTGGTTGTTCTAGAAATATTATAACTCCGGAATTAGCAGGAGCGCTGAAATGCCAGCAGATGGCGCTTGACTCCCCAATTGCATTTTCGCAGCTAGATGGATCAGTCGCTGCTGGGGAAGTATCTACAAAGGAAATACGGGGGGTCCCATGTAAAATAGGCAAATGGGAAGGAAGAATATCCTTTGTGATAGCCCCTATTGCCACATACCACGTAATATTAGGGATACCATGGCTCGAACAGGCAAATCCTGAAGTAGATTGGAGAGGAAAGAGCCTAGCATTTAAAGAACAGCAGACGCAATGGGAGATAAGCAAAATTGCAGAAGAGGGGGACGAGGGAGATGAAGCAGATGAAATAGACCCACAGCTATTGCCACCTGAATACAGAGACTTTGTGGATGTTTTCAATCAGAAAGAGGCCAGTAAATTACCTCCCAAAAGGAATATAGAAGTAGAAATTGAAATAACCCCAGGAGCAAACTTACCAAAACCAAAAGTGTATCCCATGTCTGTGCAGGAGAAGGAGGAATTGAGGAAATATATTGATAAAAACCTGGCGCGAGGCTTCATTAAGCCATCCAATTCTCCTCTCGGGGCCCCAGTGTTATTTAGGAGAAAGAAAGACAACTCCCTAAGATTGTGCATTGATTATCGAAATTTAAATGCAATTACTAAGGACAATAAATACCCTATGCCCTTAGTAAAGGATTTAATTACCGTATTGAAGAAAGGGAGCATATTTACTAAACTGGATTTAATTGAAGCATATCATAAATTAAGAATCAAACCGGAGGATACTTGGAAAACTGCATTTTCCTGCGCATTCGGCCATTTTGAATATAAAATTTTGCCTTTCGGATTAAAAAATGGAGGCGGTTGCTTTATGCAGCTTATAAATGAAATACTACACCCATTGTTGTACAGAGGGGTATTCATATTTCTTGATGATATCTTGATTGTGAGCGAAGATAAGGAAAAGCACGTAAAATTGGTCCGGGAAGTTTTGCAGAGACTAAGAGAAGCAAAGCTGTACGCAAAACTGTCCAAATGTGAATTTAATAAAACTCAAATTGACTTTCTGGGGTATTGGATATCTCCAGAAGGGTTAGCTATGGATCCAGCTAAAGTATCAGATGTGAAAGAATGGGGAGTGCCTCAAACAAGGAGGCAATTGCAATCATTTCTGGGGTTTGCAAATTTTTATAGATCCTTCATAAAAGGCTTCGCGCAAATAACCGCACCCCTTACTGAACTTTTAAAAACAAAAGGGAAAGGGGAGACAGCAAAAGTAAAAGCTCCTGGCGCCAAACTGGGTTGGACGCCAGAATGCCAAAAGGCATTTGAAACCCTAAAAGAATGCTTCACAGAAGGACCCATCCTAAAACACCCCGATATCAGGAGCCCTTTCATAATCCATTGCGATGCCTCAGACTGTGCGTACGGGGCAGTACTATTGCAAAAAGATCAAAATGGGAACTTAAAATCCTGCGGATATTTGTCCCGGAAGTTCAGCGAAACTGAAAAATGTTGGCCAATATGGGAAAAAGAGGCATTAGCCATATTAAAAGCCTTAGAATGCTGGCGACACTTCCTCGAAGGAAGCGGAATCCCATTTGAAATTTGGTCTGACCATAAGAACCTCCAGTATTTAAAGTCTCCTCGAAAATTATCCCCCAAACAAATTAGATGGGCGCAATACTTCAGCAGGTTCGATTTCCAATTAAAGTTTTTTCAAGGGAAGCAGAATGTCTTGGCAGATGCTCTTTCACGCATGCCTCAACACGGAGGCATAACCACAGCAAAAGAGGGAACAATATTCTCTGATAAACAATGGGGCTTAGCTGTCAGGACAAGAGCGCAAACCCAAAAGGAGAACACTGCTATTGTTGAACTCGACGGGGAAGATAATTGGGGAAACGAACTGAAACAGTCTTATGAAGGAGATCAGTGGATCGCATCCAACGCAGAAAAGGGGGAGCAGAAGGGGGGATTTTGGTTTGTGAACAAGAAACTGTATATCCCAGCAACATTAAGGATTAAGATTTTGCATCGTTTTCACAATAACCAGAGCGCTGGTCATACAGGAATTACAAAAACAACAAAGGCAATAGCAAAACATTGCTGGTGGCCAGGGATGAGGAAGGACATAAAGAAGCATGTTGTTCAATGTGATGATTGTGCCAGAAATAAATCGAGAGGAGGGAAGCCAATGGGATTATTACAAACAGTAGCAGAACCTACCAGACCTTGGGAATGTGTAGCTATGGACTTTGTGGGGGAACTACCGGTTAGCAAAGGACATCGTTATATTTGGACAGTATTAGACCTGTTTTCTAAACAGGCCCACTTTATAGCACTGACGAAACTACCATCAGCCGAGAAACTAGCTGAATTGTACATAAACCACATTTACAAACTGCATGGATGTCCCAGTAGAGTGGTCAGTGACAGAGGAGTACAATTCACAGCAAAATTTTGGGAAAAATTCTTGGAAATGCTAGGAGCAGAAAGGAGTCTAAGTTCTGCTTTTCACCCCATGACAAACGGGGCGGTAGAACGTACTCAGCAGACACTTGGGCAGTTCCTTCGAATGTACTCTAACATGAGACAAAATGACTGGTCTAGGTGGTTGGCTTTTGCAGAACTAGCTTTTAATTCGACTATACATTCAGCAACAAATAAAACCCCCTTTGAAGTGGTTTACGGGTATGAAATACAGCCTTTGCCCCAGTTGCCAAGATGGACAGAGAATGAGGAAACAGAGGCAGGGAAATGGAAAACGCAAATGCTAGAATGCTGGAGTCAAGTGACTGCATCCTTAAAGGAAGCACACAAAAAGTATAAAGCGTTCGCAGACAGAAAGAGGGTGGAAGGCGATAAACTGGATAAAGGAGATCTAGTGTGGTTAAGTACCCAAAACATCAAATTGGGGCTACCTTCGAGAAAATTGGGCCCCAAATATATTGGACCATTCAGAATACAGGGTGTTATCAATGAAGTAACTTTCCAGTTGGCATTGCCAAAAAGTTTAGGGAAAATACACCCAGTATTCCATCGCAGCTTGCTGAAAAAATACATGGGGACTTTGGACAAAATGGACACATAGAGTTATTGTTTGATTTGTTTCAGGATTATGATGAAAGAAGAACCGAAGAGGAGGACGAAGAAAACGAGGGCGCCATGTCATGGAGCCAAATCCCAGGGCTGAATTTCCAAGCCCTGAATCTGGCTTCATAACATAACATAAATAACCCTGCAAGCACCTGGCGGGAGAAGATAAAATGAGCCTGGGAACTCAGGGTTGAAAGTATAAACAATTATAATTGATATAGTGTGTGGGAATGGTAGTAATGTGATCCAGAGGGTGGGATTTGATGATGATATTTGCGTGTGGTATTACGTTGCATCAGAAGTGATAAAATTGAATGTATGTAAACATTAGGTCATTCTCGACTTTTCCAAAGTCATGTATTATTCAATAAAGATTGGATTTGAGAGCAGCTATCTTTGATCTGCGTTCAGACTGGTCCTTTGAAGTGAGCCTGACAGGGGACTACAATGGAGTAATAGATGGAAAAATGGATAGAAGTAAAGAAATGGGGAAGAAGAAAGACAAAACAAGCAATTCGGGTAACCTACCAAAACAAATGATAAATATGTTAAAAGATCTAAATTTGGTAGACGCTTGGAGAGAGAAAAACGAAAAGACGAGGGATTATACCTTCTATTCGTCCAGGCACAAAACCTGGTCCAGAATTGATATGGTTTGGACTTCAAAATCTCTAGTAACAAAAATAAATAAGATAAGGATCTTACCAAGATTGGATTCGGACCATTGTCCGATTGAACTAAAAATCTATAACTCAAAAAAAACAGTAAGATGGAAACTGGATGACAATTTATTAAAAAAAGGAGAAGACATTGAAAAAAACAGAAATTTACTAATGGAGTATTTCAGACAAAATGATACATCAGAAGTACATCTATACACAGTTTGGGAAGCCAGTAAGGCGGTAATGAGGGGGTACTTTATCCAACAAAAAGCATTAAAGAAAAAAATGAGAATGCAGGAATTCGAAAAAATAATGGAAAAAATCAATAAAGAAGAGGAATTACTTAAGAAGAAGCCAAAGAATGAAAACGTACAAAAGAATTTGCAATTACTACACAAGCAAAGAGAACACCTAGAGATGGAGGAAAGAGCAAACCAACTTAAATATATAAAACAAGATTATTTCCAAAACGCGAACAAGCCGGGAAGATGGTTGGCGAAGAAGTTGCGAAAAAAAAGAGAAGCTACTGTTGTGACAAAACTAAAGGAGGCAGATAAGATATACACTCAAGAAGAAGAAATAAGGAACAACTTTGCAAAATTTTATAAAAAATTATATCAGGATGAACAGATAAAGAAAAGATAACAGAATATATAGAACAGTGTAACATACAAAGAATTTCAGAAGAACAGAGAGAAGAATTGAATAAAGAGATTACAGAAGGAGAGATAATAAAAGCTATAAAAAGTATGAAAACGAACAAAGCCCCAGGCCCAGACGGACTAACGGCGATCTATTATAAAACCTTCCAAAACGAGATAATCCCTTATTTAAAGAAAATCATGAACGAAATAAGACAACAAAAGAAAATGCCAAGTACATGGAAAGAAGCAAACATATGCCTAATACATAAAGAGAATTCGGACCCAGAAAATGTTAAAAACTACAGGCCGATATCATCATTAAACGTAGACTATAAAATATTCAGTAACGTGATTGCGGAAAGGTTCAAAAGATTTCTAAAAGACTGGGTAAAGGAAGATCAAACAGGTTTTTTGCCGGACAGACACCAAAAAGAAAATGTAAGAACAGTCATAGACCTGATAGAATATTATGAAATAAATAATCAGAAAGAGGTAATGCTTCTCGCGCTGGATACGGAGAAAGCATTCGATAATGTCAATTGGAACTTCGTCAAGATGCTAATAAAAGAAATGGATATAGGATACTATTGCCAAAATATTATAGAAGCAATTTATGAAAAGCAAGAAACTAAGATAATTATAAACGGCCAAGAGACGAATAAAATAAAAATAGAAAAAGGTACCAGGCAGGGATGCCCACTATCCCCTCTAATATTTATACTAACACTAGAAATATTACTGAATGAAATAAGAAAGGAAAAAGAATTAAAAGGAGCAACAATACAAGGAAAAGAATATAAAGTGAGGGCATATGCAGATGACCTAATCTGTATAATAGAAGAACCCCTTAAAAAATTAACAAAATGGATGGAAATAATCAATAAATTCGGTGAAGTAGCTGGATTCAAAATAAATATGGATAAGACAAAAGCAATCACAAAAAATATCACAAAGAAAAATCAGGAAAGAATAAAAGAAAAATGGAACATACAAATATCAACAAAAATAAATTATTTGGGTATCATAATTACACCAAAAAATCTACAACTGCTAGAAAACAATTATACGAAGAAATGGAAAGAAATAAAAAAAGAACTGGAAGCGTGGGGGAAACTAAATTTATCTTTACTAGGAAGAGTTGCAAGTGTGAAAATGAACATTTTGCCAAAAATGATATTTCTTTTTCAGAATTTGCCAATAATAAGGAATCAAAAAATAATAAATGGATGGAAAAGAGATCTAATGAAGTATATATGGCAGGGGAAAAAAGCAAGGATAAATTATAAGAATATGATAGAAGAAAAAAATAAAGGAGGGCTAGCAATGGCGGATCTGAAATTATACTTTGAAGCAAGCGCTCTGGCGTGGTTTAGAGATTGGGCTAAAATGGAGAAAGACAAAATATTAATTCTGGAGGGGATAGGATTAAGATCAGGTTGGCATTCGTATATATGGTACGAAAAAGAAAAAAAAGAAAAAAACTTTGGAAACCATTTTGTAAGATCAGCGATTTTGAAGATATGGATGAAGTATAAGAATAGGCTATGTAATAAAATACCACTCTGGCTGTCACCACTCAAAGCGGTTCAGCGGAGAGAAATGGGGTGGAAGCGTTGGCCGAGATACAAGGAACTAGTGGAAAAGAAGGAAGGAGAATTGGAATTGAAGTCACAACAAGAGATGCATAAAATAGATAAGAACATATCCTGGTTCCAGTACTGGCAAGCAAAAGAAAAATTTACAAAGGATAAAAGTTTTGGATTTGCAGAGAAGGAAAAGTTTTGGGACAAAATAATGATATCAGGAAAGAAAATAATAACCAAGATTTATAAAAAATTATTGGAGTGGGATATAGAAAAGGAAAGCACAAAGAAATACCAAGAAAAATGGTCTAAAAACATAGGAAGAGAAATAAGGAAAGAGGAATGGGAGGAAATCTGGAGAAAGAAATTGAAATATACAGGTGCAATTGATGTAAAGGAAAACTGGATAAAGATGGCTCACAGATGGTACTGGACGCCGAAGAAATTGGGGAAATGCTACAAAAACGTAAATACGAAATGTTGGAAATGCGGAGAAAGAGAAGGAACGCTATTCCACATGTGGTGGACATGCAAGGAAGCAGAAAAATACTGGGGGAAAATAAGGAAAAGATTACAAGAAATGCTAGAAATAAGAATTCCACTAAAACCAGAGATCTTCCTATTAGGAATAACTGATCAAAAATTTGGGAAAAATAAAGACAAACTACTATTCCTAATGACCACAGCAGCTAGGATATGTTTCGCAAAGAGATGGAAAGAAAAACGAATCCCAGAAGAGGAAGAATGGATAATAAGAATTATGGAAATAAGAAATATGGATAGTAGGCTTGCTCAAATAATTCGTTTTCCCCGTTTACCGTTATTGATTCGTTATTTTCGTTTGTTTTGAAGCAATATCGAACCTTGGTTGTCCACACGCCTGGATATCGCGGTTTCGAACCGCGATTGGCCGTTTTCCGTTATGGCGCCTTTTTTTTCGTTTTTAAAAAATGCTTTGGCAAATCATCCAAACTTGTTTAAGTCCACTGGGGCAATCTAGCGTGTTGTTTGCACCTTGTAGCCAATCAGAGAGCACGTTTAACCAGGGGGAGGGGCTGGTAGGACTGCACACGCCTCGTGGCTCAGTCGCACTGGGAATTTTGGAGAGGGTGGAAGGGAGATTTTGGTGCAGGCACTGGCAGGCAGGAAAGATTGCTGCGTCACAGCATGGCTGTGTGAAGACCGGGAGAAAAGGTGGGGTGGCTGGCTGAGTTTGGGTGGTGTGTGTTAGTTGGGTCTTTCTTTTTCTTTTGTTTTTGCAAAGGGCTGTCCTGTGGGTGTTTTTTTCCTGGTGCTGCGCCATTTTTCCTCTTGCGGGCGGGGTGGGCTTTCTCCTTTCTTTTTTCCACGCAAAAGTGTTTTTGGAAACAAGGGATCCGAGCCAGGGACGCTTCCTGATAATCCTAAGCCAAGTTTGGGAAAGAGTTGCATATCCCATACTTCCCTGTACAAAATACAACTCCTTTTGGGGAAAGAAGGGGGGGTGCCTTTGTCCCTTCACCGCTCTCAAACACAAGCGGGGCTGCTTGTGTCTCAGCCAGGGACGCTTCCTGATAATCCTAAGTGTGCTGTGCCAGGACCATCTCCACATTGTATGTGTATGAGCCCCAATGGCGAAGTGTGTTAAAGCATTGAGCTGCTGAACTTGCAGACCGAAAAGTCCCAGGTTCAAATCCCGGGAGCAGAGTGAGCGCCCGCTGTTAGCTCCAGCTTCTGCCAACCTAGCAGCTTGAAAACATGCCAATGTGAGTAGATGAATAGGTACCGCTCTGGCGGGAAGGTAATGGCACTCCATGTAGTCATGCCGGCCACATGACCTTGGAGGTGTCTATGGACAACACTGGCTCTTGGGCTTAGAAATGGAGGTGAGCACAACCCCCAGAGTCAGACATGACTGAACTTAACGTCAAGGGATACCTTTACACACACACATATGCAGGGACTACACCAATTTAACAAAGTTTCAGCCACAAAAACAAAGTTTCTGAAGTAGAGCAATGACTTTCACAGTAAAGACAACCCAATTTAACAGGAAATAAGACTTTCAAACCAGGAACAGATTTCTGCAATTATTAAAAAATGGTTTATTATAAAAGCTATGAAAATTTGCCAAAAATCAGAGGATAAGGGAAACGTTCCACATTTTGGTGAGCTATCAGTGTTAAATGTGTTCTACCACTGTACCAAGTTTGAAGAAGATCACTCAAAAAATGAGGGCGGGAGAGCCCCCTAAGTCCCCCCCCCTTCGGGCTGTTTTTGGGCCACCGCGCATGCGCATCCGCCATTAACGAATTAACTTCGAAAATAACGAATTTTCGTTAATTTCGAAAAATTTTGGGGGCCAAATTTGTTATTAGCAACAAAAACGAAAAACTGCCCCCTCTAGTTTTGAAACGAGTTTAGAATCAAATTTTTCATGGATCGATCAAGCCTAATGGATAGACTCACATATTTATTATCAAAAAATAAAGGAGAAGCAATAAGAGAGACAGATTGGAGTCAAATCACCAATTACTTAAACAAAGAATATGAAAAATAGAACAAGGAGAAAAGAATAAGGATAAAAACACCAATAAAAGGACAATATAATAGGACAGGAGAACGTAGAAGAAAGAGAAGGAAAATTAAGTAAGGGACAAGACAAGACCCTCAAGGAAGATGATCGGAAGTCACTCAGGATTTTAATTTTTTTTTTGTTTTTTTTTTGTTTTGTTTTTTTGTTTTTTTTTTGGTGGTGTTTCCCTGCGGGTTCCCTATTTGTCTATTCCCATCACTACCCTCCCCCACCCGAATCCCCAACCTTGAAACCCAGTATAGGATTTTAACATGTATATAAAACTCAATAAAGATTATTTAAAAAAATAATAATTAAACTACACTTACATATGACTTCACAGGACCCTTCCGCACAGCCATATAACCCTGAATATCAAAGCAAAAAATCCCATAATATCTGGGTTATCTGAGTCCACACTGCCATATATTCCAGTTCAAAGCAGATAATGTGAGATTTTCTTCAGCTGTGTGGAAGGGGCCTCAGTAATGTTTAAAGTTGGCCACTTGTCCTACTTCTATTCAATGAAATTATCATGAAGTATTTCTACATATTTGTCATTGCTATTAATCATATTGTAATAAAGACAATCTTGCCCAATCGTTTCTCAGCAATAAAATTATTGGTTGACAATCTTTTTGGAAAGTAGCTAATGATTTCCCTTTAATCAGAATAGTCAATATATCAATCTCTTCCAAATTACATAATTTCATCAAACAGTCAAATGTGAATATGGTTTTTTTATGCACAGAAAAAGACTCCATAAACAATTAACCTTCAAGAGAACATCTCAGTCTTTGCCAGTGCAAGGAAGCTAGCACCACTGATACAAGATGATGAGAATTCCATAGTTTTGGTCTCATTATTTGAAAAAAAAGGACTTCTTCTCGACTACCATCTGCCTTACACTGGACCTTTGAAAGTTATTTTTAAGATGCAGAAATATAATGCCGTGCTGAAGCCATCTGTATCTGAGCAGTGGTAGGATGAGTCCCTGCTGATGACTTCAACATGTTGTTATATTCATACATTTTAACAGTAACTTCTCAAGTTCTGCCTGACCCCAGAACAGAACGAAGGAAAAGACAGGCAGGTTTGTTATATTTTCGTTGTCGCCTTAATTTAGTGTCAGACGCATGATATCCACTCTACATGTAATGCACACAGATAGCATTTGTGCTGTTTTCATTTTTAGTACTATTTTTAATGTATCTTGGCTCTGGAAAGCATGCTACAAATAAGAAGATGACAGAGGTAGACCTGGAATAGCTGCACTCTTTTCATTGCCCACTAAGGTGGTCAGGTTCATTGGAAAATTAACATGCTTTGGACAGCAAGTTGTTCTGTTCTCAAGTATGCAGGTGGCATGACATCAACCTTGGGTGTAGCAGGTACAGAAAAGCAATTCTTGGCCATTGTGGTTTGGTGCAGGTGACTAAAGTAGGGAGAGGGAGCCTGGGGATATTTCACAGGCCAAAGGGGATAAGAAGAGGAAGAAGCCAAGTGAAAAATCTTCTGAATAATGTAGTCTGACATTATCCCATTCCTGAATCTTTTTTCTAGTCTCTAATCACCCCAGTTTAAAACTTGAGAAACAGGACAGACAGGTTGTGTCTCCCTTGTCTGGAAGTCTGAAATACTCTAAAATCAAAACTTTTCGCTGCCAGTCACCCATTTCCGCCTTTGATGAAAGTGGGCTAGTCACATCCAGCACTCACTCAGTTTTTTCTCAAGAAACTCTGATGTGAGAAAGAAACAAGGGGAAAGGTGCAGAGTATTCTGCTTACACAAGATCCTGTAAAATAAAGACATCTCAGATACTTCCGTACTTGTCTTCCACTCAGTCAATGGCAGCACAAATCAGAGAAGGTACCCTGAAAATGGCTGCAAGGGCAGAGTTATCCAATCAGTGGCCACCTGTATCCTGCCATAGAGAATGAACAAGAGTCATCCCTCCCAACTATTTTTCTAAAGCGGTAGAAGATGTGCTGGCAGTTGGGAAAGTCATTGGGCAACCTGCTTGTTCCAGTGGAGTCTTCCCCTGCTTGTCTGTCTTCTCTTTCCCCCATCAGAGCTCCTTGAGGGAAAACTCAGTGGATGCCAGATGTTTAATTAGCCCCCTTCCCCATCCTTCATTTACTATGCATATTCAAATATAGATTTTCCTAATCAGAAAAATCCAACATCTAAAATACTTCTGTTTCCATTA
This sequence comes from Anolis carolinensis, assembly GCF_035594765.1. NCBI lineage: Eukaryota > Metazoa > Chordata > Lepidosauria > Squamata > Anolidae > Anolis > Anolis carolinensis. The sequence continues at coordinate 54,526,811 of NC_085842.1, read as the reverse complement.
TAGCCTCCATTGCAAAGGAAAGTCCCATCTATCGATATTTCAGACATCCCGTTAGTTGTCTTCATTGAGATGCTGAGCTCAAGAATATTACGTGTTTAGACGACCAGAATGCCTTAGTTAGCACTGCCATTTTTCTGGCAACTTTTCCAGGCTCTGAGTCTGGTTCAACTGCTTGAGGAGGTGAGGGTATCAAGCAGAAAACTTGAAATTGAGGAATGTGGGCCCAAAGGCAGCAGGACCCTTTTAGTCTACGAACCTTGCCAAGGAAAGGCCTCAAATGCTGCTGTCGGTGTTTGATTCACAGCACCTTGCCTTGACATCAAATGTAGCTGCCAAGCATTCTGAAACCTCGCCCTCACCAAATTTGAATATACCATGTCAGTGTGTGCGTCTGTGTGCATTGGGAGTGGTTTCCAAGAATTCTGCTCACCCATCTGTTATCCACACTGGCTTCCTTTGTCAGCTGCACCCTGTCCAGGTCTCTGGAGCATAGAAGGCAACATTGAGAAGAGGTTTGCATGTCTTCCGCATGCTCACCAAAGCATGTCTGGACTGGGGCAGAGAAGGCTGAATCAGAAAAGTGCTGTAAAGGAAAGTGAAATGGATCCGCCCTAGGTGTAAGATAGGATCAGGGTGAGATTAGCAGCCTGAGAGCTCATTCAAGGGTCAGCTAAGTCTTTAATCTTCCCAAAGACCTTTTCTCCTTTCTACCCCCCACCTTGGGTCACATGCAGATGCACACACTGGCACGGATGACTAACGTGCTCTGTGTGGTGGAGGCAGACACTTCAGAAACTCCCTGCTGTTTTTTTCTGTTTGCAAAATACTGCATAATACAAGTGCTGCCTTATCTGTGAGCTGGCCTCTTTACTTGCTGGGAGCAGGCATCCAATCCCCTCAACAGTTCAGGGTTGCTTTCTGCTTCCCAGATTACATGATGGTGGCAGCTACAAGAGGGCAAAATGATCCCACATAAGAATTCTGCTCCCCAATGATTTTTTTCCCAAATCTCCAATATTGTAGTAACTTAAAACTGCAGTTGAGTATTTAGAAATATCATACAACCTCTTTATTCACGGATTTGATATAAGTGATTTCACTTATTTTTTCCCCCCACTCCTCCTGGGAGATCTGTGGATCTTTCTAGGTTCTTCAGTGTGATTCTGTAGTATGCTTCCAACTAAAGTATAATCAAAAGCAAGGATTTGTGATGATCTACAATTTTAGATATTCATTAGGGCTCGTGGAACATTTTCCCCACAGATACATAGGTCATACTGCACACATTACTTCATTGGAGGCTTTTAAGCAGAGGCTGGATGGCCATCGGTCAGGGGTGCTTTGAATGCGATTTTCTTGCTTCTTGGCAGGGGGTTGGACTGGATGGCCCACAAGGTCTCGTCCAACTCTATGATTCTACGAAAAGAGGTGAAGGTAAAGTTATGAAGAAAATGCAGATACAGCAAATATTAAAAGTTCAAGGTGTGAATAGCTTTCTGTTTCCCATGCCTTGGAATGCCAGAAAGTAGTACTAATAATAATAATAATAATAATAATAATAATAATAATAATAATAATAATAATAATAATAAATTTTAATAATAATAATAATAAATCAACATGGAGTTTGGTTTGGACAAATGTTCGACAGTGGCATTGAAGAAGGGAAAAATAATTGAAAGTGAGGGCATCAATATGCCCAATGGCCAAACAATAAGGTGTCACCAGCCAGAGGCCTATAAATATCTGGGCATATTACAGCTGGACAACATCAAGCATGAACATGTGAAGACTGTGATCAGTAAAGAATACACACAAAGGGTCAGAAAAATTCTCAAAAGCAAGCTCAATGGAGGCAACACCATCAAGGCCATAAACACCTGGGCCATACCTGTCATAAGATATACTGCTGGCATTATAAATTGGACACAGGCGGAACTGGACAATTTGGACAGAAAAACAAGAAAACTCATGACCATTCATCATTCACTGCACCCTCACAGTGATGTTGACCGGCTGTATCTGCCTAGAAGATCAGGGGGCAGAGGACTCTTGCAAGTAAAACAAGCAGTCAAAGAAGAAGAACATGCCCTGGCAGAATATGTAAAACAAAGTGAAGAACCTGCTTTGATTGAAGTCAAAAATCAGAAACTCCTCAAAGCACAGCAGACAAAAAACCAGTACAAGAAAACTGCACTACAAACTAGAGCTGACAGCTGGCACAACAAAACACTGCATGGAAAGTTCCTTGACAAAATTGAAGGAAAAGCTGATAAGGAGAAGACCTGGCTCTGGCTCACGAATGGGACCCTGAAGAAGGAAACAGAAGGCCTGATCCTTGCAGCCCAGGAGCAAGCCATCAGAACAAATGCAATCAAGGCCAAGATCGAAAAATCAGTTGATGACCCAAAGTGCAGACTGTGCAAGGAAACCGATGAAACCATTGATGATATCCTCAGCTGCTGTAAGAAAATTGCACAGACAGACTACAAACAGAGGCACAACTATGTGGCCCAAATGATTCATTGGAACCTATGCCTCAAGTATCACCTCCCTGCAGTTAAGAACTGGTGGGATCACAAACCTGCAAAGGTTGTGGAAAATGAACACGCAAAGATACTGTGGGACTTCCGAATCCTGACTGACAAAGTTCTGGAACACAACACACCAGACATCACAGTTGTGGAAAAGAACAAGGTTTGGATCATTGATGTTGCCATCCCAGGTGACAGTCGCATTGAAGAAAAACAACAGGAAAAACTCAGCCGCTATCAGGACCTCAAGATTGAACTTCAAAGACTCTGGCAGAAACCAGTGCAGGTGGTCCCGGTGGTGATGGGCACACTGGGTGCCGTGCCAAAAGATCTCAGCCGGCATTTGGAAACAATAGACATTGACAAAATTACGATCTGCCAACTGCAAAAGGCCACCTTACTGGGATCTGCACGCATCACCCGAAAATACATCACACAGTCCTAGACACTTGGGAAGTGTTCGACTTGTGATTTTGTGAAACGAAATCCAGCATATCTATCTTGTTTGCTGTGTCATACAACGTCGTTGTGTCAATAATAATAATAAATTTTTATTATTATAAAAATAATAAAAATATATTCTGGCATTGTATGTTTCTGCCGCTTCTGTGATTGTTCATTTGTATTTTGATTCCGTAGCCCACTTGTCGATTGACGTCCAGAATCAGCAGCATCCACCGCGGTCCTTTTTGTCCTGGGCGATGACCAAGCCAGTATAGACTTCGTTTTGGTTTGATTCTCCATAATGCTAATTGGTTAAGTGCTCTTGGTTCCACTCCTCAGCTGAGGCCTCTCTGACTTGGTTGGACCTGCTGGTAGTTATACTACTGCCAGCACAGCCCTCAGTCATCATTGGAGCAGTTAAGCCCCCCCCCCCACCACCACCACGTCAAGGTGGCACCTGTGAAAAACAACAGGAAAAACTCAGCTGCTATCAGGACCTCAAGATTGAACTTCAAAGTTCAACCAGTGCAGGTGGTCCCGGTGGTGATCGGCACACTGGGTGCTGTGCCAAAAGATCTCAGCCGGCATTTGGAAACAATAGACATTGACAAAATTACGATCTGCCAACTGCAAAAGGCCACCCTGCTGGGATCTGCGCGCATCATCCGAAAATACATCACACAGTCCTAGACACTTGGGAAGTGTTCGACTTGTGATTTTGTGATATGAAATCCAGTATATCTATCTTGTTTGCTGTGTCATAATAAAATAATAATAATAATAATAATAATAATAATAATAATAATAATAATAAAACTTTACTCTTATATTCCACCACCATCTCCAACCATATATTTTCATGCACAAGTTATTCCAATCATCTACAGTATTTCATCATATCATAGTTGCACTGCATAATAGTCACACCCCAATATTTTGGTACCCAAAATTATATTTTTGTTTTCTGTGCATGAGTCACACCCCCATTTCAGGCTGATTTTCTCTTCCTTCCCTCTTTCTTGGAAGGCAAAGCAGTTTTAAAACTATAAAATTGAGATCTCTGAAGCTCCACTCTTCTCTCCTCCTTCCTTCCCAGAGGCAAACCTGGAACTGAGTTCTTTGGATAAAGGAGGGAGGAAGGACACCATAATTTAAAAGAGACATTGATAAGTTGGAAGGTGTCCAAAGGAGGGCAACTAAAATGATCAAAAGTCTGGAGACTATGCCCTATGAGGAGCGTCTTAAAGAGCTGGATATGTTTAGTCTGCAGAAGAGAAGGTTGAGAGAAGACAGGATAGCCATGTATAAATAGGTGAAAGGATGTCATGAGGAAGAAAGAGATGGCTTGTTTTCTGCTGCCCTGGAAATTAGGACTCGGATCAATGGCTTCAAATGAAGGAAAGGAGATTCCATCTGAACATTAAAAAGAACTTCCTGATTGTAAGAACTATTCAGCAATGGAACTTTCTGCCTCAGAGAGTGGAAGCGCCTTCCTTAGAGGCTTTTAAACAGAGGCTGGATGGCCATCTGATGGGAGTTCTTTGATTGTGCTTTTTCTCCATGGCAAGATGTTGGACTAGATGGCCCATGTGGTCCAGATGGCTCGCCTTTGAGGACTGGGGGAGAGATTTAATGAAATGTTCAAGTGTAAAGATTTCTGGAATGAAAATAATAGAGAAGCACTGACCTACTTTTGGTTTCATGGTTCTGATCCTGGGTTTTAAGAAAGGAAGGATGTGGTCAGGCAGGGAATGAGTGAGGTAAAAATAATAATCCCCTGCCCCCTCCAAAAAACGAAGGCACAGATTTCACATTTGTTCAAAAATTATGCCCAGACATGTTCACTCTTCTGCAAAGGAAATGTAGAGGCTTTGCTTGCTTGTTGTGTCGATATTCTGTGCTTTGAGCTTTCTACAGAACAGATTCAGGTCTGACATCTCCCAAACATCACTTGAACCTTGCTCTAGAATGGCCTTTGGTGCAGATGCAGTCTATAGCTCACATCTGTCCATAGTTCACATCTGCTTGTGAACTATGTACAAGTAGTAATCCTCTTATGCAGTCAGATCACTGTGGTATTTTCTGACTACTAGCAGCTCTCTGAGATCTGGAGCAAGAACAGTTTCCTTCAGCAGTATCTAGAATCATAGAGTTGGAAGATACCTTATGCCATCTATGTCAGTAGAACAGTAAATATGCTCTAGATCTTTTAGTATGAACTATAAAGGAACTATGCCTAGTGCAGAACTTGAGTCCCTCATTCAACACCTTGGATAGTTCTATTAGACTCTGGACACAATCATTAATCCACCAGGAGCCACTAAGAACCAACATTAACACAGATTCTCGAAACTGGCAGCACTGTAAAACAATGAAATTCCCTAAAATGAAGTACTAAAATTCCTAAAACATATGCAGAAATGACTCAACATCAGCTGTTTTCTTGAATTACTGGGGAAAACATCATTTTCTGTTATTTCTTCTAGGTACAACAACAGTCAACTAATGTAGCATATGCCTTGCCATGTTAGAGAAAGTTTGTTTTTTGGATGACAATTCCCACAATTCAGAAGCCAACAGGGCTACTACTAACTTTTATCTCAATTTCTCACTCTTCCTCATACAATTTGAAAAAAAAATCAAATCATTCCTGTGCATAAGCCTCTTAATGTACATATTTCTGAGATTTTCAACTATATAAACAAATATTCTATATCCATCTTCTGTAGATATACCTTGCTAGATTTGTTTTAGATATGTTAATTTCTGTACACAAGTTTCCTGCATAAGTATTTTAAAGATGTTCACTTCTGCAAGTAAACAAAATGCTCTTTTCCATTTAATTTTAGAACCCAAGCATAACTCTGACTAAAAATATTATATTTTGAATATTTTCCACAGAAAAGGAAAATGCGTTTGTTTTTTTTAGAAAAGTTAAAACCGATGAATTTCAAAAAAGAAAGTGGAAAAGATATAGAGTAATTTACGTGGAGGAAGAACAAAAAATGGTGCAAATATGAAACAGCGACAGGCAAGAATGTTAGGAAGACTCATGAAAATGCAATTAAAAATGAGATGAATGGATTTTCAAACCCTTGAGATGATGGGTCCCTCTTTTCGAGATTGTTACATGAGCCTGTCAGCTCAGTACAAATCTGAAAAATACAAGGAATAACACAATGGCAAAGTCAAAGCCTAGACAAATATACTTTTCTCCTACAGCTCCTAGTACTCTCCAGCCAGCATGTCCAGTAACTTTTGTGACGGAATGAAAAATCAAAATGTGTAGTCTACGTTTGATCAGCCCACACACTGCCTTGCCAGAGAAAGAAAGTATGTGCCACACAAGTGAACAATAAAGAACAAGTAGTATATTCACACTTTAAAATCTATGTCTCTCTCTCTGTTTCTGTCTTCAAACTCTCTCTCTGCACCTGCATAACTCAAGCCTGAACAAAAATGCAACAGTAGTAAAAAATAAATAAATCCCAGGTTTAGCCAGCTCTCCAGATATGGCTCAACCAATCAGCTTCATGCATCTTATTTTGCAGTTGACACACACACACATTAGCTGATTTCTTACATACCGTAATAACTTTTACATCATTTGCATGCAAAATAGCCGAGATCCAATCTCTGATAAATTTACACCATCATCTAAAGAACTGATGTAGGGGACTGATGTAGGGGAACTTTTTCTTTGATACAGACGTTTTCTCTTTTGCAAAAAAAATGTCATAAGGTTCAGAGTTTTTAAAAAAGATGTTTCAACTAGTTTGCATGGGGAAACAGTTTAACAGAAGCTGAATACTTAAGTGGTCACTGTTACAAAGTTTCTTAAGGGTATGAAGCCACTTACTATAGTCCCTTTGAACAGCAGCCCAAAGCTGCTGTATAGTGGCAAAGTCTAAATAAACACCAGTTGAGCCAAAGACCACACACTCGTTGGTGGCATCTTGTTTGTAGTATTCCCCTCTCCTATTCCCAATAGACCTCTGGTCTTACACTGCAGTGCTTTCAACCACACAAGGGAAGGTTCTGTCAAAACATAGCTTTGGACTGATGAACCTATTCATATTTGTTTGGAAATCAAGAGTGTTAGTTGGTTGCCTCTATGCCAATGGAGCAGCAAATATACTCTGGGCTTTAGCCTGAACTGCCAATAAATTATTGCAAGGGCACAATTTATTTTGGAAATAGGCTTTGGCTTTTTCAATAACTCTTTTAAAGCCTGGACTTTAATCGAGAGAAGATTCACTTCCCCATTAGCATAACAAGAGAAATAATTCCATTCAAATCTATGGGATTCACATCTAAGGATGCATCAACACTGTTGAATTAATGCAGTTTGACACCATTACTCAATGTTGTGAAATCCTGGGAGATGTAGCTTTACAAGGTCTTTAGCCCTCTTTGTCAAAGGCTGCTGGTGCCTGATCGAACCACAAACGCGAGGATTCCATTGCATTGAGCCATGGCAATTAACGTAATGTCAAATTGCATCCATTCTACAATGTAAATTCAACCCCATCTTTTCTTTCATGTCAGGAGTGACTTGAGATATTGCAAGTTGCTTCTGGTGTGAGAGAATTGGCCATCTACCAGGATGTTGCCAAAGGGACACCCGGTTGTTTTTCTTGATGCTTTTATCATCCTTGTGGGAGGTTTCTCTCATGTCCCCACATGGAGCTGGAGCTGATAGAGGGAGCTCATCTGTGCTCTCCCCGGGTTAGATTTGAACTGGCAACTTTCAGATCAGTAACCCAACCTTCAAGTCATCAGTCCTGCCAGAGACAGGTTTAATCCACTGCACCACCGGGGGCTCCACCTGCAAGATTAAGACTAGGAGGTGTAATTAGACTCAACACAAAGCTTTTACAGTGCATCTGAGTCTGCGGGAGGCAGGGAGGACTTGCCAGCTAGCCTTCTTTTGTTTGGTTTTAATCCCTTTATGGCTCAGATTGCCTGGAAGCCTTTCATTGATCAAGTGACTCTAGTTCTTTATAGCTTGCACACTTTGGCATCACCAAGACTGTCATTTGATTGGCATCTCTCCTTCTGCAAATTGCCCCCACTGCCCTTGGTGGGAAGGACCTCAACAGCAGCCTTGGTTTGTAATTGTCACATGCAAAGCACTTGCTGGCATTCAGTCACTGCACACGTGGGTGGCTCTCCAGCAGCAAAGGGCTGTTTGCCATGTGCTGCCAAGGATTTTCAACCTCAAGGCAACCAAGCTATCCCTGTGATTAATTCTGCCCACTCTTGCAGGCATTTTCCCCCTGGACAAGGAAGAATCAATGGGCGAGTCCCTCTTCTGAGCCTCACAATTGAGGAAGCGCAAAGCACACGTGTGCATACACACACAAACACACACACTTAAGAACTTTGTGTTCTGTCAGTGAAACAGCATTTGGCCACTTATGCTTTCCATGCCTTTAATAGCACTCGCTCCAACTGGCCCTGTTTGGCAGAGATACATCCCAATTAATCCTGTCATCCCACTTTCTTCAGCTGCCTTCTCCTCCACCCATTTTCCCCGTTTGTTCTCAGCTTACTTTAATTGCTGCAAAGGGAGGAAAGGGGGCAGAATCTTGCCCTTCCACTGCAAAAGCAAACTGCTGCAGGAGCCTTTAGTTCAGTGTTTCTCAATCCATGGGTCTCCAGATGTTTTGGCTTTCAACTCCCAGAAAGCCTAACAGCTGGTAAATTGGCTGAGATTTCTGGGAGTTATAGGCCAAAACACCTGGGGACCCACAGGTTGAGAACTACTGCATGTTTAGTTTATCATTCTCAATTGACAGCCTTTGCCATCAAGATTTCACTCTGATGTCGCTTGGCCAGTTACTATCTACAGACTGTTGGAAGGTATATTGGATGCCTAATGCCCTGAAAGCACCAGACCCCATGTCATCTTGTAAGCTAACTAGGGTCATCTCTGTTTAAGTACTTAGAGTGGAGACCAACAATGAATATAAAGTGTTGTAGGCTATGTTTCGGGGGGGGGGGGGGGGGGGACTGGCAAAATTGTCTCTGGTTATCCGATTTCTAAGAAACCCCTATGAAATCTATGGGGCTACTGTAAATCAACAGGCAACTTGAAGACACACACACACAGATGTATCAAGATGATCAAATGCAGTTTTATTTATGTATTTAAAATGTTTATATTTGCTCATCTATCTAAAGCTCTTAGGACAGTATTCCATAAAACCAATCTAATATAAACAGTATAAAAATAAAATGACTTCTGGGTTCAAAGAATTGGTTTTTTTTTTAAGTTAGGGATTCCCTGCAACCAAATGCATGTTACAATTCTTGAATGCTTCTAGGAGTTGAAGATCTTCCTTCCTTCCTTCCTTCCTTCCTTCCTTCCTTCCTTCCTTCCTTCCTTCCTTCCTTCCTTCCTTTCAGAAAAAGGAACTATGTTTAGATGGTGGTGCTGTAAGATCAAAAAAATATTTCAGGAAGATGGGCTTCAGTTTGCCCACCTAACCCAGCAAAGTTGTTGGATTCCCACTCCCATTATCCACAACCACCATAGTAAGGGCTGATTATTGTTGTCCAACAATAACTAGAGAGTCACAGGTTCCTTACCCTTGACACACTGTATGTATATAAGATCACCCCTCTTTTGTTTGTACAGCCTTTGTATTAACTCAGACTGGAAGCATTCATATTTCTCATGTGTAATACTGGATAGGCTGAGAAGGTCAGTAGGAAAGCACATGCTTTGCTTTCAGTTTTAATCCTCCTGGCCTTTGACTCTGGTCTGAAATTCTTCAGAGCTGTTGCCAATTTTTGTCAACAGTAATGAGCTAGGGATGGCCCAGTGTATTCAGAATAAAGCAGCACCCTGTGCAAGCATTTACAAAACCAATAGCCCCCAAAACACCAGCAGTAGAAAGGAAATGGCATCAGCAAATCTTAGATAGGACTATTAAGAGCACATCCCGATGCACATATCCCAGAAAGAGATGCCCCCGTGGAATTCGGTGAAGTTTATTACTGAGTAAAACCGCATAAGAGTGGTTTAAAAATAATAAAACTCCTGGGAACAGATTCAGTTATCACAGCACATTCTTAAGGGTGATGACCGTCACCCCGACTTTCAAATTGAATTGAAAACGCAGCGGAGAGTTCCGCCGGTCACCCACCAAAGGAACGGAGCGGGACCGCAACAGACTATTATTAAAAGACCTTTTTTTTTCTTCATTTTCCTCTTCCCTGAACTATGTAACAAATCCCCCCAATAAAAGTAACATTTATTTTAACAGTAACACTCTCTATCTGGTTATTTTGTATCTTTCCCTGACTCCTTCCTTCGCATGAAATCTCTCTCTCTCTCCCGTCCCTTTAACTCCGGTTGAGGTTTCTCTGCCATAGATTAACATGGCGGTCGATATAAATTGGCTCATATCTCTATCAAAATTACCCCTAGAACGCTCCTCTTTTAGTCCTAACCCTTTCTAAGGCTCCTGACTCGAAGACAACCAGCAGAACCGGAATCGGTCCAGTTTTCGGCACCTCAACAGCTGACTGTCAAACGGGACCGACGGCTCCTTTCAAGCCAAGCTGCTGCTTTATCCCGGGTTTTCCTCTCCCCGCGACTCGCGGAATGGTTTTTAAGAGATCCCTAGCCCCTTTCTGTGAGTTGGGGATGGGGGGACCGCTCTCTCGCGGGGGAGACATAGTTCTCCAAGGACCCTCACCCTCTACAGCTGCCAAGGGGTGCCCGGACGGGTGCCCTCCACGTTTCATTCATACTTTTCATGATTTTATGAAGGAGAAGAACACTCTTCCCCAGACCTACCCCTGGACTTATGAAATCTTATACTTCCAAAGACTGCAACCCACATGTGCCCCTTCCCATGCCATCTCTATGAATTCCTTATGAACTCTTTTTCCTCATGTATTTGTGAATTTCCATATTCTATGTACTTGGACACTCTCATGACTCACTGTTGTATGAATTTCCATACCGGGTTCCCCAGATGTTGTGAACTTCGTCCTTATCAAATGTTTTCTATTGCTTATATCATTCATGATGCCCCTTTATGCAATGTCACCCACCTTTATGGATTCTCCTTTATTTCCTTGAAATCTATCTATCTGCCTATATGTATTTGTACTCTTTGGGATCCCCGGAAAATATGTGTTTTTCCCAGCTGGGTTTATGTTCCAACTTTATTTTAATTTTCATTCTATCCCATATAATTATCAAATCATGAAATCTAATGGGAAATATTATGACCCCAACATGAACTCTAGCCCTATGACCCAGACCTCCCTTCCCAAAAACAAAAGGATCATCTGCCACAGTTTAATCCAATCTCATTCCGATCGCATGGACAATATAGGGCGAGTCACCAAATTCCTAAAGGTGACTCGCCCCCAAGGCAAACATTGTCATATCCCAGGCCAGGACGCCGCAGGAAGGCACCCTGTGGGGCCGTCAATAATAATAATAATAATAATAAAACTTTATTTATAACCCGCCACCATCTCCCCAATGGGGACTCGGGGCGGCTTACATGGGGCCATGCCCAGACACCATACAATATAACAAAATAAAACAATATATCATAACACAATATAATAGTACAAAAATAATCATATACATTACAACACAGATCAGAGCAGACAGGGCGGGCCACATGAACATTTAATTAAAAACTCGGGAGAGAGAGGCTCATCACCACCCATCACCACTTCCCGTCTGACACCCCAAAGATATATCTAAAATCTGTGAACGTGACAGGACCCCGGACATCCTTGATGGGTGTCATTAATTCCTTTAGAAATCGGCTGGGCCAGAATTAATCTGATATTTCCCGTCCGGTCACCTCATTGTTTCAATAGCTCCCGCCTCCTCCTCTCTGATTGGCCCGAGGGGGGACAAAAAACGGCTCCCCATTGGGCCAGCAGAGCAAGACGGGAAACGAAAGCCCGCCTCGTTCAACCTCTCAGCCTATCCACGATCAGATGGGCGGGGAAGCGGGGCGGGAAATTCAAAGGGCTGTCAGACCGAAACATTGTATTAATATGGCTTTATTTGAAACATATGTTACGCTAGTAGATTGAATGATCGCTATTAGCGTCCTTTTCAGCTGAATTGCTCAATAAAAACTCCTTGGCGGATTTTCCTTCAACTTGGCGGATCTTCTTCATTTCAGGCTTCAGGTTGTATTGCGGCTTATATTCTCCTTTTGGCTTCGCCAAGGTCCGTTCCCTCAGGACCGGGTCGGGTCTCTCTTTAAGGGCCCGATCCCCCAAAGTGCGGTCGACAACAAGGGCAACATGTCTAACACTTCATGGAATTAAAAAAAAATTAAAATGTGAGCGTTTGGAGAACCTGGTATTCATTCATGACAACAATTTGAGTCCTATTTGTGATATACACAAGCATAACTGTAGGTTCTTTGTTGGTTGCTCCAGATGAAGATATGAGATACCACTATCCAGAATGACTGTGCCACATATTTTCATGCCACCTCAGTGTCCCTTCCCTTTGGATAAGTAACGGCTAGGAGAGGTTGAAGGGTAGCCAGGCAGCATCTGGCTGTGTTCATGCAGGTCAACACATAAAGATGGAGGAATCCTCCTGAACATCCTAGCGTCCTCTAGAGATCCAGAAGTAATATTTGTGCATCTAGACCCAGAAAAAGAGCCAAGCACTACTGGTCACCGTTCGTCCCCCAGAAATTACATGACCATGGTCAAAGAGACAGTGCCTCCAGGGAGTCAGTGACAGAGTGGAACTAAGCCTGAAAGAGCTTTACATTATGTCAAGCTCATGCAGAATCTTAGGCCATGAATTTATCTCTGAAATATGAAAGCATGATACTAGATCCCATCTAACCTTGGAAGCCAAGGAGGCGCAGCCCTTGATAGTACTTTGAGGGGAGACTGTTAGCAAATACCAGGTGATTCAGATTATATTTCAGAGGATGGAACTTCAAAGCCCATCTCTGAATATTAACTGTCTAAGAAAATCCTATGAAATTCAAGGGGTCACCATAAATCGACAAGTGATATGTACACACATACACACAGTCCATCAAAAGTTCCTGCTTAAGAACTCATGACATGGGCATAATTTTATGTTTTTCACTACTATATACAGTGAGATTTTAGTCCTTGAAAAACAGCTGGAAGAACACAGCACTGCTCATATTTACCTAAGAAAAATCCTCATAGAATTCAATGGAGTAAGTGGCTTTGAAGCAAGACCTTTGGGCATGGTGGGATTTACTTTCAAGTTAATATGCCCAGAATTGGGCTATCTATCGCATTCTCCTGTTTTGCAGCAGAATTTAGCCTGGAATCTTTTTTGCATTTACCTGAGAGTAAATCCCATGAACTTAATGGGACTACTTTCAAGCAGATGTACACAGGATTACACTACAGATTTCAACTAACCATTGCAGAATGCTACTGAATGTTTGCTGATTCACAGGGAAACATAAGTTTGAATGCAATACTTGAATAAATAAGTTGCCAAGGTAGCTCATCAAACCTGCCTTAAAATGGCATGATTGCTGTGTCCATTTAATATGACTTTCCTGATTGCTTTAGGGAACCAAACATGATTTGACCTGTGTATATAGATGTCCTGTTCACTCCTTCCCCTCCCTGGCCCACTACAGATCAGCCAGCAAAATCCTGGTCACATGAAAAGTGTCACATGCACCATCGCTCAGTTTGCTAAGTAATCAGTTTACCAATATAGGATGGTTCCAATATATGCAGTTAAGAGAATATTACAATAAAGACAAAAAATTAGGCTTCGAAGAAAAAGAAAGTTGTTGGGATAGGATTATGCAATTGGAAAAGAAAATAATATCTAAAATCTATAAAAAATTACTAGAATGGGAAACGGAAACGGAACCAATCAAAGAATGCATGACAAAGTGGGCAAAAACTTTGGGAAGCCAATCCAATTAGATGAATGGGAAAAAAGTTGGAATGTTAGGCTCAAATTCACCTATGCAACGGATATGAAAGAAAATTGGGTAAAATGTTTTACAGATGGTATTGGACACCACAAAAAATTGCAAAATTTCAAAAAAAATACATCAAATAAATGTTGGAAATGTGGAGAAGAAATGGGGACCTTCTTCCACTGTTGGTGGACCTGCAAAAAGGCCAAGACCTATTGGAAAGAAATACACCAGAAAATCCAAAAGATGTTGCAGATTAAAATTGACCTGGACCCAAAATACTTCCTTTTAGGGATGTTAAACTTAGAAAAAGACAGAAACAAGGAAATTCTATTCTATTATCTTACTACCGCAGCTAGAATGAACTTTGCCAAATATTGGAAAGAGAAAGAAACGCCGGAAATAAGATGTTGGATAAATAAAATCTGGGAAATAATGAACATGGACAAATTAACATATTTATTACATAACAACCAAGGTAAACCAAAAAAACAAACAAACTGGGAATTGGTAAAAGATTATTTGAAGGAAGAGAAATATAAGGTGATTATCTAAAAAGGAAATAAAAGATGAGATTTACAAAACAATTGAATAGAGAAATATAAGGAAATATAATATATAGAGATAGAGATGGTGGAAAAGAGAAACAAAAATTATGTAAAATTGTTGACATATAAGACACTGTGCAAAGATGGAAGTCTTTTTTTTAAACATTACCTTTATTTTCTTTTCGTTTTTTTTATTTTCTTTTTTTTCTTTCTTTTTTTTATATATAAACTTCCTATTTTCTATTTTCACTATTTTCTATTTTCAATATTGTTCCTACTCCCCCCCCCCCTTCTTGTACTCAATGCTGCATTTGAGTATTGATCTTTTTTTGGTCTTTTTTTGGTTTGTTTGTTTCAATCTTATCTTATTTTGATGTTGAAAGCATTAATAAAAATTGATTTTAAAAAAAATGGCATGATTGCTGTGTCCATTTAATATGACTTTCCTGATTGCTTTAGGGAACCAAACATGATTTGACCTGTGTATATAGATGTCCTGTTCACTCCTTCCCCTCCCTGGCCCACTACAGATCAGCCAGCAAAATCCTGGTCACATGAAAAGTGTCACATGCACCATCGCTCAGTTTGCTTTGTGTATAGTTGTTAGTCCTGGAGAACAGCCTCATTAGCCAAAAGGTTGCCCAGCGTCTCTCCCTACCTTGCATCTCTTACATCAGAATAAAAACAAAGGATTGTGCTGTTAAGATCCTGTCTCAGCCAGACCTCACATGCGGCAGAGGCAGAGCACACGATGTCGTAGGCAGGATGCAACACCATCATGCAGGTGCCATCTGTCTTTACAGCCACAAAAACATTTGCCTTGTGTGGGGAAGAAGGAAACAGGGTAGTGTTCAGGGAGTGGTCAGTCTCCACAGCCATCATTCACAGCCACAATAAACCTGGGGTAATTTTTCTGCTTAAATTAGCTTGGCTCTGCTCTGCATTTCATTCCCTTGGCCACTGTTTTAGCCCTGGACTCCAATGTGAGGTTGGGGAAAGTCTGGGACAAACCCATCACGTGGGTCTGTGATTCAGAAGTCAGTCGCACCAGCCGACCTAATTTCTTTGGCATCCTTGCTATTTTGTCCTTGCACGTCTCTGCTATAGCTCTGTCTTCACTGTGAGGTGCAGCAGTCTATACAAATGCATTTCTGAGGGGAGGGGGGTGCCTGGGAGGCAACAGACTGCTGTGTCTCCCCAAAAGGGCCAGCTACTGAAATATCTGCTCCAAAGGTAGTCAAACCCCTTGCTGAACAAGCAATGAAGCCTTTGAGAAAACAAGTGAGAATCCCAATATCACATGCCTGGAATTTACTTTACTCACCCCCCCCCCCCCACCTCAGCCTAGCACTCCACTGGGGTGAGGGAAGTTAAAGAAAAAAGGATCGAGGAACATAATTCTGTCGGCAATATTGCTCATTCAAGAAAAAATGTTGAATTGATGCTCGTTCCTTTAATTCTTTTCATGTGGTAAATTATAGAATCATAGAGTTGGAAGAGACCAAAGGGGCCATCTAGTCCAACCCCCTGCCATGCAGGGGGAAAAAACAATCAAAGTACTCCTAACAAATGGCCATCCAGACTGCTTAAAAACCTCCATAGGAGGAGACTCTAACAGTCCTTCCACACAGCCATATAAACCAAAATATCAAGGCAGATAATCCACAATATCTGCTTTGAACTGGGTCATTTGAGTCCACACTGCCATATAATCCAGTTCAATGTGGATTTTATACAGCTGTGTGGAAGGGGCCTAAGAGTTATATGGCAGTGTGGATTCAGATAACTCAGTTCAAATCAGGTATTGTGGATTATCTGCCTTGAGATTCTGGGTTATATGGCTGTGTTGAAGGCTCCTACCATGTTCCACACAGCTGTATACAATCCATATCGAACTGGATTATATGGCAGTGTGGACTCAGCCCAGTACAAAGCAGATATTGTGGATTATATTGTGCCTTGATATTTTGGGTTATATGGCTATGTGGAAGGGCCCTGAGGAAGCATATTCCACTACTGAACAACTCTTACTGTCTTCCTAATGTTTAGGTGGAATCTTTTTTTTTCCTGTAATTTCAATCCATTGCTCCATGTCCTAGTCTCCAGAGCAGCAGAAAACAAGCTTGTCCTCTCAATGTGATATCCTTTGTGACAAATATTTATACATGGATCTCATGTCCTTTCTCAAGATTCTCTTTCCCCAGCTAAACATACCCAGCTCCCTAAACCACTCCTCATACAGCTTGCCTTTCCAACCTTTGACCATTTTGGTTGCCCTTCTTTGGATACTTTTCAACTTGTGGATATATTTCTTGAATTTTGGTGCTCAGAACTGGACACAGTATTCTGAGATCTGACCAAAGCAGAATAGAGTGGGACTCTTACATCCCTCGATCAAGGCACTATACTCCTATGATGCAGCCTAGAATCACATTGACTGTTTTAAAGCCCATCCTACCCTTAGACAGGTTGAATCAGATACCTCAGGTAACTGATTTGGGGTGTCATAAAACAGCAGCAATTTCTGGTGATTTAATTCAAGGGTTGTACTGTAATTTAGGCAGTTGTATTTGGAGTGCAACTCCAGCACTTCCAGTGACAGGGAACACTGGGAGTTGCAGTCCAACAATGTTAAATAGCTATCATTTCTTGTTCTGATTTAGGCTGAAAAATCACAAGATTGACCTGGAACACTGATTTCTGGGATGCAGATTCTCCCAAAGGTGTAAAGCAGGGGTGGGATTCATGTAGTGCCCAAGATGGCATTGAACTGCCACTCCCAACATTCCTTGTCATCAGCTACTTTGCAGCCCTATAACGTCTGGAGGAGTGCATGATTACTTTATTGTTGCTTTCAAGTTGACTCTGAATTATGGTGACTCATAGGGGTTTTCTGGCAAGATGTCTTCAGAGATGTTTGCCATTGCTTTCCTTTGAGGCTGGTATTGTATGACTTGCCCAAGGCCATCGGGTGGTTTTCCATGGCTGAACGGGAGCTTCATGACCTGGTTTCCCATAGTCCTATTCCAATACCAAAACCATAACACCAGTCTGACTGCTACCCCAGTCTAGAGGGTCCTTCTACCTTTTTAGTGCAGGGATTTGGCTGTTCTTTTTAGACCACTCCAAATAGCTCTGCAAGGGAGAAAGGAGGAGGAGATGAATTTTCATGTTGCATCAACCATTGCACAGTATTTTTCTTGTCTTCTCTCACCCTCCCTTCTCATTTCAGCCCATACCACGAGTTGTTGTTGTTATTTTGAGAGTAACCCAGTTTTCTCTTACATAACATGTAGAGAAAATTAACAGACTTTTCTTAAGGTGTAATTACCATTAGGCGTGTCTTTCAACAACCAGCATGAACACTTAAAATGGCCATTAGTGTAGCTTCTTCAGGTATGCGGAGATCTGGGGTACTGAGGCCCTGCTGGTGAGTTGTTACATCACATCATGAAGATCTAGAATTACATAATGGGAGTTGTTTTCTCTGATCTACCATCAAGTGCTATGACCTTTTCCAGATTGAAGATAATGAAGAGGCACATTCTGTACTGTACATTGAGATTTACCCCATGTGACACAGCAGCTAGTCATGCTCTGGTTTCAGAGTGAGAAATAGATCTGATAGCTATTTGTTTGCAAATCCCTGGGTTGTTATGATTGCCGTGTTTCTCACCAATTTGCCACTTAGCTTCAATATTTTGTTGCTACCTCAGAGGCAACCAATGATGCAACTATACTGTAGAATTAATGCAGTCCGATCCCTCTTTAACTGCCATGGCTCATTGCTGTGGAAGTTTAAGGTTTGTAGTTTGCTAAGGCGCCAGCACTCATTGGCAGAGAAGGCTAAAGACTTTGTAAAACTAAAACTCCAATGATTCCAAACTGCATTAATTCTACAGTGCCGGTGCACTCAGAGTCTTCTCTCCTGCTAGCATTACAAAAGAAAACGGCAACTTGCATCATAACTTCAGGATCTTAATCCAGTGAGTCTATTTGTGAGACTTGTGGATTATTCGTGCCAGTATATTGTATGTGATGTTCCTAGTTCTACCCCAACCACTACCTACTTTCCTACTTATCCAGAACTGACAAGTCAAATATTAATAATAAAACTGCAAATCAGTCATTTGGAGCACCATTACAAACCTTAAGTATACATAGGAAGTCCTCAAGTTTTGAACAAAATGGGTTCTGTAGGTTTGTTCTTAATTTGAATTTGTATGTAAGTAGGAACAGGCAAATTTTTTAAGTGTAATTGCAGCTAAAAATATATATCTTTCAGATTTGGATAGCATATGAAAGGGTTAACACCCCTGTGGTGTTTCTTTTTCTGTCTGTGCCTGTTCAGCTTTCTATCTCTGCGAAATTGAATTTTGAAAAACATGGCATGTTGTGGAAACAAGAATTAGTGATCAGTCTTCAGGGGAGATACCTTTTCCACAAGATAACTGTTTCAGGAGTGAATTTCCTTTTCGTGTGGTAGATTTCTTTCACTTCCTGTTCTCTCACTCATGTTTGTAACTATAAGTCGGATGTCGGTAACTTTTTTAAAAATAAAATTTTATTCAATTTCTATTCATTATGTTACAAAGAAAAGAAAGATCTTTACAATTTATATAATTAATTCTTTTCCTTTCCCCAGTGTGCTATCCATTGTGCTCCCCATCACCAGAGTCCATTTCTTTATAGTCCCACCAGAACCTCATTTCTTCTGGTGAGGGTTAGTTCCCATCTTCTCTCCTTAATGTTTCTTTGATAAATTTCTTCCATATACTTTCGAAATCATTTTTGTTCCTTAAATTACATGTTAATTTATCATTTATTGCTAATTTCCAAATTTCCTTGTACCATTCTTCTATTTTAATTTCCACCTCTCCTTTCCAATTTCTTGCTATTATTATTAATAAATAATAATAATAATAATAATAATAATAATAATAATAATAATAATGGATGTCTGTAACTTGAGGACTGCCTGTACACACTCATGCACACATATTGAAAGACACAGCAGTAAGTATGATCCTCTGTACACATCTCTCTTATTCACCACCATCAACTATTTGGATAAAGCTCAGAGCCTCTTCATGAAGGGAGGCTCTCTTCTCCAACCTTACCTTTCCCCACACAAAATGCAGAGATGGAGCAACTCACCTTGCAATTTCAACTTAAACCTGTCCTGAATGTCTGAATAGTGCTTTTAAAACACACACACACACACACACACATTTCAAGAAGTGGCCCAGTAATAATGTCCTGACAACTGGCTGTATACTGATTTCTGGGGGTTTTTTTTTTCAAAAACCTTAGCTTTTTAAAAAGGTTTCTTGTTCTGAGGCTCCAAGCTGGCTCTTTTTCTGACCTGCTGAAGCCCCACATTTCATATGAAAGCAAGTAAAATACTAAAAGAAATCCCCCCAAAATCAACTCCGTTGAGTTTGAAGTACAAGGCACATGTCTAGACAGCTTAATATCTGGGAGTTGGATTGTATGGTTTGTGTAGGTTGTATGTACATGCCTAGAAACAAATCTTGGTATCTAGCTTCCAAGTTGTTTATTTGATTTATACCATGACATTTGTCCTACAACTGGGATAAGTTGGCCAACAATGAATAAAAACAGCATCAGTTGAAAACATAAAACTGACTAATTGAAACAACCATACAAGTGGTTATGAGCAGATTAGTTGGAAAATTAAGCCAAAACCAAAGGAAGCACCTGTCTGGATTAGAAGCTCCTTTCATTACTTAACTAACCAAGGCCTGACTGAATCTTATATTATTGTAAAAATCTCACCATTATGATCTGAATAACTGCATACCTTATTGCCATTTCATATGGAGAAATCTAGTCTATCTTAATGTGGTGCCCTCCAGACACATTACACTACAATGTCCATCATCACCCCTAAACAGCCTAGCACTGGTTAGCGAAGATGGAGGAAGCCGTGAAAGGTTGTTTTTTTAACTATATTTCCTAGAAAATCCCAACTAGTATGACTATTGGTCATGCTGGCCAAGAGGACCTGGGAGTTGTAGCCGGAAAAGTGACAGCTTGAAACTCTAGCTGGGATGAAAGCTATAGTGCAACCCATAGGGAGAACATCAGACGGAGGAAGCCTGACTGTGATTCCTGCTTCTATCTAAGGGCCTCATCAGATTCAGACCCTCTCCCATTTCCACACACTACTAAGACATTTTGGTGATTAAGTGCCATGGCGCCCTTCACACAAAGTCAAATTACTTCTGGTTGTCATCCATTGCCTTTCCCTGAAATGTAGTTGAAGTGCAGCAAAACAAGAGGAAAGGAGATGGGGAGAAATTGTCTTCTGAGTTCCTGAACCAGATGGAAACAGGAGAAAGAGGGAGGAAACACGTGGGATAGGATCTGTCAGATTCCTCAGGTCATTTTAGTTCAGTGACATGGAGCAATGGGCAGGTGGTCTCCTAATGCTTCTTCAAATGGTGTGGGTCCCACTGAAAGAAGTATTTTAAAAGGATGCCTTAACTCTCCTTTAATGGAAGGGACTTGAGGACAAATGATCCCAAGGCAAATAGTGCTTTAAAAAAGGTGACTTAACCCTCCTTCAGTTAAAGGATCTTGAGGGGAAAGGGCCCCAGGGAAAGTGGTTTCAAAAAGCATGCATGTTTTAAAGTGTGCTGGTATCCCTTAAATGGGAGGAGACATCGCCTGCTCATGTGATGGAAATTAAGCGGATGGTTGTGTTAGAAGTCAGAGGAGGTGATCTTATGTGATCTTATGTGATGGGGGTGAGTAAATTCTTATTCTTCTTTAAAGACAGAACCCCATGAAACGCCACACAAAAAAGACGATTCCCCCCTCCCCCTCTTTTCCCCAGCTCTGTCTGATGAAGTCCTAAATCCCTATCAGTAACTTCACACAACTATTTCTTCTGAGGTAGAAAGAATAGAAACATATGAACAAAGCAGTCACATGAATATGTCCCACATTGTCGAACCTGTTCCAGAGGCTACTTTTTAAAGGCATGAGCTTTAGCTTGAAATTTCCTCTCTCACACTCACACGTGCACCTCCCTCATGGAAAAGTCCACTTTGTAGTAACTTCTCCTGCTTTGAAGTTGATGTTTACTAGCATGGTTTTTCTGTGCCTGAGATAAAACTAGCTAGGACATTGTTCCTCTTCTAGATCCTACAGAAGTTCCCAATTCACTGTTTAAATTTCTTTATTAAGGTTAACATCCTAAATCCAATTTCTTGGGAACAAGATATACCTACACAGTAGAATTAATGCAGTTCGGCAGCACTTTAACTGTTCAATATTATGGAGTTGTAGTTTGGTGAAACACCAGCTCTCTTTGGCAGAGAAGGCTCAAGACCTTGTCAAACTACAACTCCAATGATTCCATAACATTGAGTCTTGGAAATTAAAGTAGTGTCAAACTGCATTAATTGTACAGTGTAAATGCAGCCACTGGTGCAAGGTAAGGTGCTTGCTTTGCAAGCGTGATTGGTGGGGACGAGAGACAGGGCCTTCTCAGTGGTGGCTCCTCGGCTGTGGAACTCCCTCCCTAGTGACATCCAGCAGGCTCCATTCCATCTGGGTTTTAGGGGAAAAAAGCTGAAGACCTGGCTATGCTCACAAGTGTTTAAATAATAAGTTTCTATGGCTTCAACATGGTCTGGATTAAGGATTATGCACAAGGTTTTTGGATGAATTGAACTATGCACTTTATATGTTTTAAGATTTGTATACTGTTCCATCTGTTTTAATGCTTAATATAAATAGTTTTTAACTGTTGTGTTTTTACTGTATTGTTGCTTTTACTGACATTGAATTTTTGCCAGATCTGTAAGCCGCCTTGAATCCCTTCGGGTGAGAAAGGCAGGATAGAAATTATGTAAATAAATAAATAAATAAGAATAATCAGAAGTAGAAGGGCTAGGAAGCTCCGGCCACATCCAACCTTCCTGCTAGTTCAACAGTGCCCACGGCCTCTTTCTCTTGACACTATTATTTGATAGTTTTTGTACACTGTAAGGCTTCTCCTATGGTTTGGTTACTGGCTTCAAAAGGCTTATGCCAAAATCTACTGGTATTTTTGGCTCTACAGACTTCCAGCATTGGCATGCTCATCCCCCAATTTTTCAGCAGCTGCATTTGGCCCATGAGCTGAGATTCCCTACCTTTGCTTTCAATTTAAAAATTTTGAAACAAAACTGCAATCTTATGTACATGTTCTTGGGATTTCAAATGTTCAGCTAGGCTTCCTAGGGATAAAGAAAAATATTCTGATGTTTTTAAATCCAAAAATTGATTTGTAAAACTCTTGTTTATTGTGTGTTGGGAAATTCTGACAAAAATAATGGACTGATGATAATATTCACAGTTCAAGGCCTTATCTGTGTAAAATTTCCATGTAAGTTTTTTATGCAGAGAACCACAATTGTAATATGGAGGGGTGAGTATTTTCTATGCAGAAAATGATGCTTCTTGCAATGAAATGTGAGCTTTGCACAGAATAGCCTTTGTAAAATTCAGTTTTTTGAAGCCTTTCTTGCAAGGGGAAGAACAAAATTAGAAAAGAATTACATCCCCAGTTAAATTGTACAGATTTGCACTATAAATATTTATTTATTTATTTACAGTATTTATATTCCGCTCTTCTCACCCTGAAGGGGACTCAGGGCAGATCACAGGACATACATTTGTGGCAAACATTCAGTGCCATTCAATAAATAGTCAAGCTGATAAACCAGTAAATGGATTCTCGTTTCCTTATTCTCTTCCACTCCAAATCCATTGTCACTGAATGTATGTCGTGTCAAAATTTGTGTCACTGAACTAATATATCAAACTGTTTTGCAGTTAAGCAGAGCATTCTGGGTAACCCATAGTCAGAGCAGGACACACAAGGAACCTTTTTCATTTAATCTCCTTTGCTTTGCTTTCTACTCCCAAGACAACAACCATGACTTTACTAACTTTTAAGTTTGTAAAACTTTGAATGCTTTTAATAACCTTTAATGTCCGAATAATCAACATCCCCTTTGAAAAGACATTTTACCACTTTTGTATTACATATAAACATTGCCCAAGAGCCAAAACTGTAGAAAGAAATCACAGACTATTTGTGGCTATAAGGAGTTCGGTTCCTCACTTATAAAAAGCAAGCTGCGAACATGAACTAATTCTCAAGGATGTATTTCAACCACATGATACCATATTTCAGCTCAGTAGCCTGCTGAGGAGTCCTTTTCAAGTTTCACCATTCAGAATCAAATTACTAGTTAAACATCCCAGGATACCTTTAAGTCATCTGAGGTTCTGTGGTGCTGAAATCAATAGCTCTGTCCTCACCTGTCTGTGTCATGATCTTATTATCTCCTTTCATTTGCACACACACACACACTTTTATGTAGGTATTGTGTAGGAGCACAAAGGCTTTTCTAAAAATCAGTACAACCCCTTTATTTATGGACACAATGTGGATATTTGCTGATATACTTCCAACCCAAGTGTAGTCAAAATATAGGCTTTGCCATGATCCACCGTTTTGTATATCCACAGGGGTCTTGGGATGTATCCTCCACAAATACGGGGGTCATACTGTAGACCAGTAGTTCTCAATCTGGGATCCCCAGTTGTTTTTGGCCTTCAACTCCCAGAAATCCTAACAGCTGGTAAACTGGGATTTCTGGGAGTTGTAGACCAAAAACATCTGGAGACTCCAAGTTGAGAACCACTGATGTAGACAGATGCACATAAGCATTTGCATCCAGATGAAATTTGGGAAAGGGTTGTAACTTACCCCTGACTGTATTCCCTGAAATATTAAATACCCAGAAGTATACTCCATTTTGCTCATAATGGATTGCTCCCTAGTGATGGGGCACCTTATTTCTGCTGTGATCAGAGCTGAGAGATGGATTGAAGACTTTATGTCAGCAGTTGGTATATTTTAAATCAGTAGTGGGCAAGATTAAAAATGGGCAAGATCATATTTTTCCTTCTCTCTTTCTGTGTCTTTTCTTTCCTTCTTTATTTTTCTATAATCTCCCCCTCCCTTATACACACTTGATCAACTATCTGCCATGAGAGTGGCAAATGATATGTGCCAGATATCTAAAATGATTTGAAGGTTGCCCAACTTCTAATTCTAATATCATGCTTAGAATTACAACCTAAAGCCATGATCCTGCTCATTGATGGTGTCCACCTTTCCATTAGGTAGTAGTGACATCCCCATGGCTATTCCAGTGGATATTCCAAGCTGTTGGTGCAGAGGTGGTGCTCTTTCCTGACAGGACGTTGCATAACAGGTGAGTAAATGGGGTAATGGGTAGCAAATAACCCCTTGTATGAATATCTCAAAAGTATAACCATCAGATGTTGGACCAAATAAAGTCCCAAGAAGATTCTAGCTAATATGATGCCTTAAAATATTGCACCAATTATCTTGATGCCCAGCTGTATCAAGTGATTTGATTCTAGTATTTTGTAAGGTTTCTCCATCCAACCAGCAGAGTTGTTATCTGACTAGCAAAAATAATGCACTCGCTCTTGCCCCTTCAAGATCTTCAAACCCAACCAAAGGAAGGAAGACAGAAACTGGCCTAAATCACATTGGTCAGTGCATTTAGAGTAGACCCATTTCATCAGTTTTTGAATAGCAAGTCAGCACATCAATAAGCCATATTACTTCACTGTACCTACTATAATTGGGACAAAGAATAGGATTGATGCCATTGTCATCTCCTAAAGCAAGGACAGGATCTATGAGACCCTCCAGATATTGTTGGATTCCATCTCTCATAACTCGTCATCACTGACTATGGCAGTTATGGTTGGTAGGAGTTATTTTCCAGTAACATCTGGAGCCTCACATATTCAACAACCCTGTGGTAATACATACCATTCAAGCAAGTATTAATGATACAGAAAAATTTGTAAACCTCCTTCTGCCCATGCAAACATACTTTGAGCTAACATGAATGAATATTGACTTCTAGAACTTGTAAGTGTAAAGCTAAATGGATTGAGCTATGCATGCAAGAAGTTTGCTAACTATATTGGTTCAAAATGAGGGAGCCAGAGGTACTATGATTATCTGTGGTAACTGCTGCCATGAAAGTTGTTGTGGGTGTGGATTTTTATATAAGGAATAGACAGATATTTCGAACTAGCTAGGCATGCTGTGCCAGGGTTACTTTGAGTTCTCACCCCATCCACCCAACAAGAATGCTGCACCTATTAACAGCAAGAATGTTAACTGGCAAAGATCTCCACTGTGGGAGATGGAGTGATAAAAGACAGCTTGACCTATTGGTTTTCTGCCTCTCTCACAGCTAAGGATAGTAGGGTGGGGCAGTACCCAATGCCACAGGGACCAGCTCCTCTCCCAGCATCAGTGTTGTACTATTGAACTTTAAGCAATAAAATAACTCTGAGAAAGAAGAACCAACTAGGAATTTTAGTCAGGAAACATGACATTTTTACACCAACTGCAGCAAAACTGTCAAATGAGTCTAATATACAGCCTCACTCTTCCTACTAATTCTTTGGTCTGCCTGACTTATGCTTCTATTCTGTGAACAGTTCTTCTGTTACTTCATACATACAAGAAGCAACACATTGGACTTTGATTATCTCTACTTCTCCCTCAGTTTCATTTCCATTTGTCATTTTCTTCCTCAGAACTCAGCTTCCTACATCTATTCTCCCCTTCGGCCCTAGATTTTCATTCCCCTAAATGCATTAAATACAGTTTTCCAAAGACAAATCCTACTATTGAACAGAGTGATGTAACAGGTGCTGTGGGATGTCATGAAATGCTGACAAGTAGTTGGTGATTTCATTTATTATTCCTATAATACTTACTGCCAGATTTTCTGCATCTGGTGCCAACATATCTTGATAAACCTTGAGTTTTGTGCACCTAGATTAGGGGTCGGAATGAACACTACTTCTTGCCTTACGTCTGGAACCAGCCTTGGTTCCTACTTTTCTCCCCCTTCGTTTCTGAGTTCTATTGACATTCAGCTTTCCAGATTTTGATCATCTTGTCTCCTGAGCTCTCCGTTTCTGCATCTAGAAAACAGTCATTTATACTGCTATATAGTTTTCCTTGTTCCCGTCTCTCCTTGATTTTCTTTCCCTAAAACTCTCTACATCTGCAGTAGATTATTTTACCTTGATGGTAAAAATAATAATTATGGGTAAATCCATTCAGGACCTAAGATGGAACCTAGGGCTAAAGACCTTTAAAACTACAACTCCAGGGATTCCACAGCATTGAGCCATGACAGTTAAATTGGTGTCAAACTGCATTAATTCTATAGTGTAGATGCACCCTACAACATCACTTTGAATCTGTAAGAAAGCTTGTATGTGCCTTCTTACTTATTACAAGTTAGGGATTCTAACACAAAACTCTAAAAAGCAAAATGACATAAAACACAGCCTTCATATTTTACAAGGAGAGTAGAATATTTGTTGTTTTAACATAGCATATTTCTTGCACTTGGGATTCAAAAGGTCTAATGCAGACCACACAGAAGGTCCTAATCTATTGTCTGCCTGCCTGATTTAATCTGCCTGTGCCTGCCCCACCTTCTGCAATTCCTCTCTCTCATTCCTGCTGCCTTCCGCAAACACATGAAACAAGTCTCGACCATAATAGCTTCTTGATAAGACAAGTGACGCATATTTACACAGTGTGTGTCTAGTCCTCTTTGGTGTTATCAAATAAAATTTTGAAAGTTTAAAGGTATACATAAATATTTGAAGCCCATGTCTTGTATGATATCCTTCCACACAAGCACTTATTATGAATACTAACTAATCTATTTTAATTATGAGTTGGATCTATATCCCACCTTTCCTCCAATTAGCCTAAGATGGTAAATGCGGCTTCCCTCCCCTTCACTATATTCTCATAATAACCCTTTGAGGTAGGCCTGGCTGAGAGAGAGTGACTGGCTCAAGGTCCCCTGAGTGACCTTCACAACTCTGCGGGAATGTGAAACGATATTTCCCACATCTTTGTCCAGCCCTGTGACTACTGCACCACTCCCAAATACATGTGCTCTATATGTTTGGCCAAGATTTTGAAAAAAAACGTGTCAGAACTTATTGCACTTCTTTCTCATGGAAGGGATCTTTCCCCTCCACACTTTTATTTTTTAATCTATAAATTTAAGTCACTGCATTTCCCCCTCATGTTAAATTGGCACCAGATATAAAAAGTAAGAAAAGAGCTATTTCTAAGTGTATATGAGTTTTCTTTCTTTGGCATTGTTGAAAAATAAGGAGGACCCAAAATTATTTCACCACCTGGAATGAAAGGCAACACTAAAATAAGAAAGAGATATTATAACAACAAATTGGTCTCTTAAATACCCTAAAGCAGTGGTTCTCAATCTGTGGGTCCCCAGGTGTTTTAGCCTACAACTCCCAGAAATCCCAGCCAGTTTACCGGCTGGGTTGCTGTGAGTCTTTTGGGCTGTATGGCCATGTTCCAGAAGCTTTCTCTCCTTAAGTTTCACCTACATCTGTGGCAGGCATCCTCAGAGGTTGTGAGGAATTTACCAGCTGTTAGGATTTCTGGAAGTTGAAGGCCAAAACATCTGGGGACCTACAGGTTGAGAACCACTGCCCTAAAGGCATTAGATCCTGTTTGATCTGGGAAGCTAAACAGGGTCAATCTTGGTCAATACTTAGATGGGAGACCAACATCAAATACCAGGTGCTGTCATCTGTATTTTTTTAAAAAGGAACTGGTAAAACCACCTCTGGGTATTCCTTGCCTAAGAAAGACCTATGAAATTCATGAGGTCACCAAAAGTCAGCAGGGGACTTGAAGGGCAGAGCATTATTTCTGAAGTCAAAGAAGGGGATAAAAGATCTCCTTCTTTCTTTCTCTCTAAACACAATGTCTTAAAAGGTCCTCTTCAAAGCCTCAACTATTCAAGGGAAAATCTCTGAAATAGTCATTCCGGTAAGTTTCCATTTGAACAGCTGCAAAAAGAGAGACACTTTTCCATGATAAAGATTGCTTCAGTTTCCAAGCAAAAAGAAGTGGGGGAGGGACAGGAGTGGATTTTTCCCTTCTCTGCACTTGCTACAAGATGTCCCTGAGTCATCCCCAGCTTCAGCCAAATGTTGTTCCGAAGAAACCCTGCAGGCAAACATTCAGACCAGGCACGTTGATATGTATGAAAGAGATAGCAGGCGGGTCCTGCTCCAGCAAGCCATGCTCTTAAGAGGAGAAATGATCCCCCTCAGTTCAATCAAAGGTTTGGCTTTTCCAGCAAACTCTGCGCAATTTGAAAAAAAGAAAAAGAAAATATATCTACTGAGGTCACAGCAGAGGTGGAAGCAGAAGAGAAGAACAGTGACATGATCAAAGGAGCACCTTGCTGCTGTCTTTTTACCCTATCTTTTTCTCCCAAGTGTCCCTGCTTCTGCTTCCTATGAACATGACAAGGGATTCAGGAACAGAAATTTTATTTTAGGGGACACTTCTTCTCATGCTTGTATGTGCCTTCACATCACTGTTGACTTATGGCAAGCTCATGGATTTCATAGGGTTTTCTTAGGCAAGGAATACCCAGAATGAGTTTACAAGTTCTCCATTCTGTAATATAGCCTACAATGCCTGGCATTCATTGGTGGTCTCCCATCCAAGTACTAATTCAATATTGGATGGGATCTGGCACCTTTAGGGCATTTAGGCTCCCCTCTCACTGTAATTTGTGTCAGTGGAAACAAAACAAATAAAACATAACCATGTTAATCTGTGGGTCTTTAATATCTCCTGGGGTTTGGTTCCAGGACCCCAGTGGATATCAAAATCCATGGGTACTCACATCCTCTTATATACAACAGCATAGTAAAATAGTGTCCCTTATATAAAATGTAAAATCATAGTTTGTTTTTCAAGTTTTGTAAAGAGTAGTTAGTGGACAACAATGAGGCCAAGCAGTGTGGGTAAACAAAACATAAATTGTGTTGTGGAGGACATTCTTGGAGGACATTCTTGGTCTGATTTGTTGAATAGAAAAGATATGTCATAAAATGCGCATGGGAACTGGATAGTGGTTGAATATCAGCTGGTGTTATAATGTGTGGTGTCTGAACATTGTCTCTATTCAAAGTACAGTCAATACCTACAAACTCAGTTGAATACATTATGACCCCCATATCAGCAGAGGATATTTTCCAAGACCTGAACCTGTGGGTAAAAGTAAACCTTCTATAGTACTGGAGGACCTAGAAATTCCCACAAGCACTTCTGGGGGAAATATTTATTGGAACATGGGTCTGAGATACTTGCATAACTTATCTTTCAGCACCACTTACTTCTAGGAGCTTCTTAACATGACAAAGCAAAAAGATGGCAGCTGTGTTTTCAAATGGTGTAACAATTTTTCTCCAATGATAGTATGAGAAATGTAAGAGCCAAAAAAGCAGGCTGTGGCAAAGAACTGCCACGTTCAAGAAGATCGACCCCACCTGCATCCCAGACACAGCCTGGCTGCATTGCAGACAGATGAGTCAACTCCTTCGTTCTTGCCTTCAGCTGCTTGGAAGTTGACCTCAGGAACAAAGACTGTTGCCATAGCCCAACAACTCAAACCAAACCAGAATGGGTCAACATAGCTGGGTCCATTATTATGTGTTTCAAGTCTTTTCTAACTTATGGCAACTTTAAATTGAGCTTATCACAAGGTTTTCTTGGCAAGATTTTTTCAGAGAGGAGTTGCCATCTTCAGGACTGTATCCACCTAGCCGATGTTGCTCTCCTATCCCGTGAAGATAGCTGGTAGCGGTGAAAAATGGGTCTTCATTTAGTATTGTCTTTCTTATATTAAGGACAAAATGTCAAAAATAGAAACAATACACAAAGGTACAAACTTTTTTAAAAAAAAATCCTACTTTTGTGCAGGAGTTCTGACCAATGTACAAATAATGACTCAGAAGCTCAACCTCCATTTTTGTGATAACACATGGAACACCTAAGCTTTCATCATTTCCAGCTCAGTCAATATTTCAAGCAATTGTCCCTTCTCCTCTTGCATGTGTAGTAAACTGAATAATAAGCATGTTCATGCAATAAAAAGACAATGATATAAAGATCAAGGAAGTACTACACTATGAATGGTTTTGTAAAAAGGTAGACATAGTTCGGTTTTGTAGGGAGTGTTTCTTGTTCATTTTGTGAAATATATAATACCTTGAATATCAGGATTTGCTTTGTCATACTAAGCTGTAGTCTACTCATTTAAAACAAACAAACAAACCCTAGGTAAAGTACTGTTTACTGAGCAATAAAACAAAAAGTAAATATTAGTTGTGGCATACAAATCCACCATGGTTTTAAAGTTTCTCAGATAAACTATATAATTGTCTTCTGCAAAATCAAGAGTCTGATTTTCCATTTCTTTTTCTACCTGACAACATCATGAGTAGAAGGATTGTATGAAGGATTACATACCATACTCACCTGTCTATCACTGGTCTGCTGGGCTTGGGACCTCAACAGGAAAGGCAGAACATGCATTGCAATATCCTTCTTTGTATACAAGCTGGAGTGGACTATACTTTCTGTCCCTTTCACAAATACGCCAAGAACCTGTTGGTGATATATTGTATCATAACTCAATTATATTTGTGTATGTATTTTGAATGATGTTGCATAAGAAGGTATCCTGTAATTTCTTGCACAACATCATCAATACCACTGTGAAAGAGCAGCCAGGGGACTTCCAGCTCATCACTGATCAAACTCAAGCTGCCTTCAACATCTGGCAAACAAGGAGCAGCTGCACATTTTCTACTAGTACCCAAAAGAAGTTGGGATACATCCATGGACAGCCTCATAACCTTTAAGTGCTGAGAGAACAGAACTATATCTAGAAGGCACCTTTGCACTGGAGAAGAAGTGGGGATAGGGAACCACCTGCAGCCCCTTGGACAATAGTGGCATAGTTTCACTGGCAGCATGTTTTTGATCTAAGCCATAGAACATTCCCAGAAACCTACATGCAAATCTTTGAATATCATATACATTTCTTGAAACAATCATGAATGTGTCTTCAAGTTGCCTGTCAACATTTGGTGACCCCATGAATTTTATGGGATTTTCTCAGGCAAGGAATACTCAGAGGTGACTTGCCATTTCCTTGATCTGACACACACACAGAGATATATATATGTCAGAGGACATATGGTATTTTATTATGATCACCCAGCAAGTACTAACCAAGACCAACCATGCTTACCTTCCAAGATCAGACAGGAGCTACTGCCTTTATGGTATTTAGGAACATTTTTTTTGGCTCTAGCTCACAAAATTCAACATACTGGTTAGTGAGTGATGGGAGATGTTGTCAAAAAACCCTACTGCTTCTAGAGCCAGGAAGCCACATGCTCCTGTATCTGGCTTTTCCATATTCTTAGCCACAAGAAGTACACAGTCGTTTAACATAGGTAGAAATGTGCCCACATGGGATGGAATGACCTTGGGTAGTCAAGTTGGCCGTTGGCCTTCCTCAACTGGCTATAACTCGGTTATAACTTCATAAAAACTCAAAAAAGAGCCTCCTTGGATCAAACTAAGGGTTTGCCTTGTGCAGCAGTCTATAAAGATACACTTGAGGGCAAATGCAGTGGAATGTAATCATGAACTCAAACTATATATACACACACACACATACACAGTTCTAGGAAAGTTCTACAGTTAATAACTTTTCACAGACAGGTAAATATTCTTAGATTAGATTCTTTGAAGTTTATAGTATTTATCAGAAGTAGATGACGCACAGTATTGCCTGCAAATTCAAGGAACTATAGTAGCATTTTAGGAAACTTAGAGGAGCTCCCTGTTTGCACATTATACCATAATTGTTTGGGCTTTTCCTTCCCAATCTGCACTGCAGCCTCATTATTTAGCCACTGCAGCCACGCACACTGCCATTCTGTGGCTGGCGGGGATCAGAAAGGGACATCATAGAAGCATCTGGTTATTTTCCCCATCCAGATGCAGAATGATTACATTATTCATTGAGATCTGTCACGGTCCTCCATAGATCTCACCAGACAATGTCATTATTCTGCATCTGGCTACAGGAACATAGATGCACATTTTCCATTGGCCCAGGAATGGTTATTGCAGGGGAGGCTGCAGTGCTGAACAGTAAATCCTAAGGGATCTGGTTGTTAAAGAGGACGCCAATGAATACTAACCTCCGCAATGACATACAGGAGAGTAACATGAGCTCAGACAGTCTCCGTAAGTGCACAGGATGTATCACTGGTATTTGTACTGGGTCTAATTTTTGTCCACAGAGACAACCAGAAGGTCCTAAATTTCTTTTGTGGCTTTTCTTAGAACAAAGGTTTATGTTACAATATTTCACCGGCCCACATCCTACCATCACACAATGAACATGGCAGCTTAGTTTATTTTGGGTGAGGAAAACAGTGGGCATTTCATGCATTTCTGGTAACATTTTAGCTTAAGTAAATAATAACCGTGAGTGGTAGTGCAGATTCCCTTCTACAGACAAGAAATGTCATTGCTTACATCAGATCTCCTGAAAGGAAGCCTTCCAAACATACTTTCCAGTCCTCCTCAAACCAAACTTTCTGCCAAGCATCTGACAGACTTCATCTTATCTTTTTTTTAACCACACATAGATTTGAGCTATATCATCTTTATCTGGCATGGAAAGATAGATGTATCTCCAGTGCCTTCCTGGTGTTTCCATTATTGAGAGTAATCTACTGGACTCCATATCCCTTCAACTGTCCTGATTTAGCAGGGGCAGCCCAAATTTTGTATTTCTATTTTTCAGTTGCTTTATAGATGTCTCTCTCTCTCTCTCCTGACACTTTCCCCCTTCAGCCTCAGTTTACTTTAAATGCCATGGTTCATTCAGCACATTATCCTCATTAAATGCACGTTTACCTGAAATAGGACTTCTCCTAGAAAAAAGGACACTAGGAACATCTGTGTTTCTGAAACTGAGTTAGGCATCTCCCTGAACTTGCTCTCTTATTATTCTCAAACACCTCTAACACCGTGCTCAGTAAAGTTACTTTTTGGATCTCATTTCCCAGAATTTTCAACCAGATCCCAAAGATCACGTAAAAAACATTGTACTTTGTGTACCATTGTAAAGTCACAGTGCCAAGATATCAATCTGTAAAATGTTAAGTAGTTCTTTATGTCCTACAAAATTCGGACTTTCTGCACCATAAAGGCTGACCGCTGTATTCAAGACACATTGCTGTTTCCAGAATGCAGGCAATAAAGTGATAAGTGTTTCGTGTATGATTTAGATCTTATCTAGCTAACCAATGAACAACCCCTTTCCTACTCCTTCGGACACCAAAAAACTGAGAATGGGCCATCACCACTGAAATAACAGACCTGTGTGATTGGAGGTTTGTAGGTATCAGTGCCATATCGTGGAGAAGTCACATGGATCATCTTCTAAGACACATGGATATTTTTGTATCAGTGTGTCAATAAATGATGTGGTACTAGTTTGAGAAGTCAATGTGATTCAGTTTATTCAAGTAGTTTCCCAGGCCTGGTAGTTTTGCTTTATGAAACCCTTTGCCCACTCAGAAACAACTCCTAAAAATATTTCCATGGAGACAGATGCATCACAGCAGTGAAGTATGAATTAATCCAGTGTCTCTTGCTTTGAGTGCTGGAATTGATTAATTGAATAATTGCCTTTCTGTCTGATTGAATGATTTGATTTTATGTTGCCTTACTTATATTCCAGCCACCTGTCAATACCGAGACTCAAGGGTGACTTACAATAAGATTTAAAATGGATCAAATGAGAATATAATTGCATGTACAAGCTGTCCCCAAGGTACAAAACATTCTGTAGGTTTGTTCTTACATTTTTAAGTGTAACTGCTATATATATATATATATATACACACACACACACACACACACACACACACATATACAAACACACACACACATATATACATATACATACACACACACACGCTTTGGATAGCATAGGGCAGGGTTAACACCCCTGTGGTGTTTGTTTTGCTGTCTATGCTCCTGTTCAGAAGATTTCACATCACTTTCTGTCCCTGTGATTACAGGATTCTGAAAAAAAAATGGCTTGTTGTGGAAACAAGGATTGGTGCTAAAACTTTAGAGGAGACACCTTTTCCCCATGATAACTCTTCCAGGAGTGAATTTCCCTTCCGAGGGGTAGATTTCTCTCAATTACTGTTGTCTCGCCCCTGTTCTAAACTATCAGTCGTTTGTAAATCAAATGTTTGTAACGCAGAGACTGTCTGAAATGTTTAAATACAGCTAAGCATTAAAACACTGTCAAGAAAATGGGTGGTAAAATACATAAAAAATTTAAAATACACTAAATAAAGAAAGATTAAACAAATACAGGTGGCCCTCCATACCTTGTGTGTTCAGCCATTCATTATATGAAAATATTTTCTTTAATTTCCAAGAAGTAACACTTTCACTTTCACTTTATTTCTTAATTAGTCGCACTCCACCAGAGTGCTCCAAGCAACTTACATTTTAAAATATCATTCCACAATATAAAACATTCATCATAAAAACATTCAATAGTGACTATTTGGCAGATTAGATCTGATTTACTTAAATGCACAACCAAACAGCCAAGTCTTGAGTGCTTTTCCAAAAGGTTGCAACTTCAACATTGCTCTAACATATGGAGGCAATAAGTTCCACAGAACTGGAGCATAGGTCGAAAAGGCTCTGCCTTGTAGCTTCCAGGCGTACCTCCCTAGGGCCCAGTACGTATAGGAGATTTTCCTGGGAGGATCGAGGTGACCACGGATGGAAAAAAGGACATAAATTTGCAATTTTATACAAGGGATACAATTTTACTACACCATTGTCTATAATAGGACTTGAGTATCCACAGATTTTGGTATTCATAGGGCATCTTGGAACCAAACCGAGCAGATACCAAGGACCTATTGTAATATTGTTTTAAATGTTCAATCTCTATCTTTCTGCAGATATACTTTAAATACAAATAATGCTCTGTCTATCTGTCAGTCTCTCTATCCATGTGTCATCTGTGCAGGGATGGGAGAGGCTCCCAGCATTTAAACTGCTTTCAGTATAATTATATTCAAAGTGGTTATTTCTCTTAGCCCCCACACTCCTTTCCCACAGTTACTTCTTATGACCTTATCACAAAGGCCAAGTGAAGTGTCTTGCTTTGTCTGGCTTCATGGAGGAAAGAGAAGGGCAGCGAGGCAAATCCGTCACCCCACATGCAGCTCCCTTTCAGTGACGCTTCCCCCATCACACATGGGAAGCACCGCCGTTCTGGAGAGGATGCATGAAGCTTCCCGTGTTGTGAAGGAAGCATCCAAGGGTGCTTCCACCTGGTTGGGGGTGGGGCCTCCACTGGAAGTCACATAATGTCATGTGATGTCCGGTGAGGGGCTTCGTCCTCAATACAGGCTGGAAACATCCTAGGATGCTGAATTTGGTGAATGTGATAAGGTCATTATTTTGCTCTTTTAATGACGCATGCGTGTAGCTTTTGTGTCATGGCTAAAGATTGCCAAAAGTCATGTCACACTCCAGCAGGGTATGTCTGGAATCCTATGGAAGCTAAATGGGCTATTGAAAAATAAAAATAAAAATTCTAATTCCAACAACTAATTGTGATTTTCAAAAATTGGGCACATTTCTTTGACAATAAACAATCCAGGGAAACTTTGGAGCCCATGTAAACAGTGAATTAATGTATCTGTGTAGACTGAGAACTGGAGACATTTTCTGTGCCTTAACAGTGGCACAGGGGGGATTTGATCAGATGTTACTTGTCACCTGTTTGCATGGTAAGCAATACCTGCTGAAATTTGCTCTTTGATACCATTACTTCTCAGGGAGGTCCTTAGACCACTGCTGGTCTCTAGCATTTTTCCAGGAAAGAAAGAAACAATTGCATACAACACATTTAGTGCACATATCGGGAATATGGGGTGATACCATTCCCCCACATATGAAGGTTGTTCTGCACTATTATAAAAGTTATAGGAGCCCTTGAGAACCCCGATGGTGCAGCGGGTTAAATTGCTGAGCTGCTGAACTTGCTGACCGAAAGGTCAGTGGCTTGAATCTAGGGAGCAGGGTGAGCTCCCACTGTTAGCTTCAGCTTCTGACAACCTAGTAGTTCAAAAACATGCAAATGTGAGTAGATCAACAGGTACCACTCCGGCAAGAAGGTGACAGCGCTCCATGCAGTCAAGCCAGACACATGACCTTGGAGGAGTCTACGGACAACACTGGCTCTTTGGCTTAGAAATTGAGATGAGCATCAACCCCCAGAGTCGGAATCAACTAGTCAGGGGGGAATCCTTACCTTTACCTTAACTTTCTGGTTTTCAGTGTGGCAGCCCTAACCTAGAAGTTTCTTGGACCAGCATTCCACTCTTTTCTTTTGACCAGAAAAAAAATCTAGGGGTGTTGAGAGCTACAGAAATATATTTGAGGGCTGAAGGGGTCCCAGATCTGCATCTGTACTAAAGGATGGCCAGCTACTGGCACCTTTGGTTCCATAAATATTCTAAGACTACAGAACTCATTTTACCCCTAAGGCAAAAGGCCCCCACATTTTTCTACAGAGCAACTGAAAACCAGGACAAAAAGGGCAGAGACTTGGTGCGCTATTCATTTTTTTCCTGCTTCCTTGAATGCACTTCTCCTTAGGATATTAAAGGCCTTCAACATCACCTTACACATACAAGGAGGAAGCTGCCTTGCCTTGAGACTTTTGCCGCTTTGCTTTCAGTGCTGAGGCAGCCAAAGTTGCAATTATCTGGTTCATTCTAGGGTTGCTGGCCTGGAACACGCCATGACAACGTGTTTCTCATTTCAAAGCCTCTTTTGTACTAGGACACAGTTCAAGGGACTACGCAAAGCCCTTTGAAAGCACCTGGTGCTTGCCACTGCACGCTTTAGAGATGAAGGGGGCACAGCTTCTCCACGCAGTGTGTGGGAGTG
The DNA here is from genome assembly GCF_035594765.1 of Anolis carolinensis. Classification (NCBI taxonomy): domain Eukaryota; kingdom Metazoa; phylum Chordata; class Lepidosauria; order Squamata; family Anolidae; genus Anolis; species Anolis carolinensis. Next base: position 54,489,304 of record NC_085842.1, on the reverse strand, counting down.
AATGGGGCCAGGAATTAAATATTTGTTCATAGGTACTTGGGGGGAAATGCTGGCTGGAGAATTCTGAGAGCTCTTGTCCAAAGAGTAACTTTTCCAAGCTCTAGAAAAAGCTATGCAATTTGGGAACATCTTGTATAGTGTAACGAAAAACAGCAGATATCAAGAGCCCCCCCCCCCGCCCCCCCCCCCCCCCCGGTGCTCTAAAAAGAAAAAAAGGAACAATTTCAGCCTGTGTTGTATAACACTGGCCAGCACACATTTTGGTGCCTCAAATGTTAGACATGTTTCTAGGGATATTTGATCAAAAAGGACACCAATTTTTCTTATCAGCTCTAGTTTTTGAGATACAGGACATATGCCATCAATCAGTCTTCATCTGCTCGCCCATAGAAAATCATGATAATCATATATACAAAACTAGCGCTGGTGAAGTCTATTCAATGCAATCTGCACCACAAATAATAATAATAGAATAATAATAATCATCATCATCATCATCATCATCTTTATTTATATACCGATTCATCTCTTCGAGAGGACTCTGGGTATTTTCCAACATGAACATAAAAAACATTCAGTTGTCAAAAAACACCATACAACAAGGTTAAACCTAGTAAACATAATAAACAACATCATAAGACAGAACCAAAATAATTCTATTAAAACAGACATAAAATTACAAATCCAAATCAATATACTCCATCAAGGATTCAAATACCAGTAAACAGGACTTCAAGGTAGACATGGTCAATTACATGGGATAGGTAAACCTTGTACATCAGAGTATCATATGGCCAGGGAATGGATAAAGTGCAGAGCAGGGTCTTAGTTGACAACCAAGGGGGCGTCTAGGGACTAATCATGCTCAAAAACCTGCAGGAACCACCAAGTTTTCAGTTCCTTGAGAAAAGAGGACAATGTAGGGCCTTGCCTGATCTCTCTGGGGAGGGCGTTCCAGAGCCGGGGCCACCACCGAGAAGGCCCTCTCCCTATTCCCCATCAGCCGTGCTTGCGACGGCAGTGGGCGTGAGAGGAGGGCCTCCCCAGCAGATCTTAAAACCCATGCCAGTTCGTAGGGGGAGATGCCATCACGGAGATAGGCAAGGCCAGAGCCATGTAGGGCTTTATAGGTCAATACCTGCACCTTGTATTGGGACTGGCAGCTTATTGGCACCCAGTGGAGTTGTTTTAGTAGGGGCGTTGTGTGCTCCCTATAGGTAGCTCCCATTAGGAGCCTGGCTGCCGACCTTTGAACCAAGGACCAGACCTAAAATCCAAGAAACTAAGATTTGTGTGTGTGTGTGTTGGCTTGTGTAATTGTCACAAGAAATACTGATAGAAATGCTCTTTTTTGCACAGCTATCAAAACAGCAAGAGCCCCCTCCAGTTTTCAGTTTGGCAGCAATCATTTCATGTTATGGTATAATGGACCTCATAACAGTAATTGCAGTGTGTGGTGTTCCACATATCCTTGGATCCTATCTCCCATCATCCCTAAACAACGTAGTTTAGGATTAGGAATGATGAAAGCTGGGATCCAGCAACCTTGAAAGGGCTGTACATTCCTCATTCCAGTCCTATAGCTTGTCCAACAGTGGAAAATTAATGCATTTTCTCAGTAATGATTCCTCCAGATGTACAAATTGGCCATTGTTGAATATGGTGGCAAGGGCCCGAGAAAGAGGATAATTATCACTCCATTAAACATTCATGCTATGGCTTAATGCATCCAGCATGACCTTTGTTTATTGTGCTCCTGTATTTGTTTGCTTGCACAATTTCATTTCCGGGGTGGAGGAAACACCCAATCCTATGCTGCTGTGGTCTGAAGAGTTTGTCTAGGGGTGCATCTATATTACTAAATGAATGCAGGGGATAAAAGCCTTGTGACCTGAAGGCTGCCAGGTTTGAATCCCACCTGGGGAGAGTGCGGTTGAGCTCCCTCTATCAGCTCTAGCTCCATGCAGGGACATGAGAGAAGCCTCCCACAAGGATGGTAAAAACATCAAAACATCCAGGCATCCCCTGGGCAACGTCCTTGCAGACGGCCAATTCCCTCACTCCAGAAGCGACCCCGGTTGCTCCTGACATGAAAAAAAAAAAAAAACCACTTTAAGTGCCATGGTTCAATTCTGTGGAATCCTAGGAGTTGTAGTTTTATGAGTTCTTTAGCCTTCTCTGCCAAGTGTCCCACCAAATGTCACGTGCCAGTGTCCCACCAAATGTCAAGTCCTGGGATTCCATAGGATTAAGCCATGGCCTTTAAAGCAGTTTCAAACTGTGCTGCTTCTACACTGTAGACGCACCGCACCCTAGCAAGCTGTATTTACATTCAGAAGGAAAAAAGAAAGAAGGAAGAGAAGGAGGAGAAAAAGGAGGGAGCCACTGAAAGAGTTATTGCCATGTTATTCAGCCTGGCGGTGCCAAGCCTGCATGGGGAATTGGGTTTCTGCTGAAAGGGTGCCAGGCACGTCTGTTTCCAGGAACCGGCCGCCGTATTTAGCCTCCGGCTGCACATGAAAGACTGCAGTCGGAAACGTGACATTGTGTCAACATTTGAGGCAGGTCACAGCTGGGTGAGACCATGAAAACAAGCCAGGGGAGGGGAAACTCAACACGCCCTGTCTGAACAGCCCAAGTGCGGAGGAGGCAGTGCGCAAAGCCAGCCCGTCACAAGCTGATAACTCCAGCTGCACAGAGGCCCTTTGATGCCTCCCCTCCTCCTTCCAGGGTTGTTTTCCAGCCAGGACAGAGTGTAGGCTCACATGCCTGAGAGCATTTTGGGTGAGCACCGCTTCAAAGGGAAGGAAGGAGGACATACAGGAATGGGGAGGCAATTGAGCATGCATGCACATTTCACATTTGCATGGCAAAGTTATATAACCAGAGTGTGCTTATGTAGGACTTTCCATGGGAGGAAACTGGAGCCTCACGCTGCCCAGCCTTGTCATTTGGGCAATAGATCAGGGCTCCTCCTGGCCCTGTGGCAAAGTGGGAGCTTTTTCTCAGGTCCTCCTGAATTCTGAGCTTCGAACATTTTCCATTTCTCACCAGCTCTGATCATACAATCACCATTATCTACCGTCTGGGGATTTTCTGTTTCATTTCATGCCAGTTAGCCAGCCTCTGATACAATTAAGCTCACTTTTTTCCCCTGCAATTGTCAGCCGCAGTGGAATTCCTGTGCTTTTAATCCACATCCAGGGGGTTCTTGTCATGTGCCTATTAATCTTTTTTTCTTTTCTTTCTTTTGCTGTGCCTTTGAGAATGAATTAGTTTGGATCATTCTTGCAATCAGTGACACAGAAAAAAATGCAAATGGGTTTTGTAGCACTGGATACAAGCTAAGTAGAAATCTTCCCTCCCTGTAGGCAACCCTTCAGTTAGGGCCCTTCCACACAGCCATATAACCCAGGATATCAAGGCAGAAAATCCCACAATATCATTTTTGAACTTGGTTTTCTGAGTCCACACTGCCATATATTCCAGTTCAAAGCAGAAAATCTGGGATTTTCTTCAGCTGTGTGGAAAGGGTTTTAGGGCACATCCAGACAGCCCCTTTAATAACTTCCACAATAAAAAGGGGACTGTCTAAATCAAGGGTCTTCAAACTTTTAAAGCAGAGGGCCAGTCCACAATCCTTCAGACTGTTGAGGGGCCGGATTATCATTTGGAAAAAAAAACCCGAACAAATTCCTATGCACATTGCACATGTCTTATTTGTAGTGCAAAACAACAGCAATAACAATGAAAGAACAATATAATATTTAAAAATGAAAACAATTGTTACCAACATAAACCTATCAGACTTTCAATAGGAAGTGTGGGCCTTCTTCTGGCCAATGAGATAGTCAGGTTAATTAGGATTGTTGTTGTTGTTGTCTGTCTTCAAGTCATTTCAGACTCTGGGCGAGCCTAAGTCTAACATTATTTATTTATTCATTTACTACATTTATATCTCACCCCAAAGGGAACTCAGAGCAGCTGAATGTACATACAATATATTGTATTATTATCATAGCACAATATTAGCATTATATATTACTATATTGAACTATACCACTATACTGTAATATTATATGTAATATATAACATATAATTAATATTATTATATGGTATTATAATTAGTATATTGTATAAAATGATAATATTATTATCAATATCATAAGTATATACAATATATTATTAAAACTGATATAAAAAATTATATTATACATCAGGGCGGGGGCCAGGTAAATGACCTTGGAGGGCCGCATCTGGCCCCCGGGCCTTAGTTTGGGGACCCCTGGTCTAAATGATGTCCGTGAAAAACACGAATTAATTCGCCACAAACCAGGAAAACCCTTAGAAGGCACAGGATTAACCCAATACTTCTGCTGTCTGGACTGGAGTCCAGACACCAGTCCCACAAATTTCTGGGCTAAATTAGCCTGGAAAACTGTGAGGACAACAACCTCCTCCCCAAAAGCCCCCCAAAACCCTTTAAAAAGTAAAATAACTTATGTGGCCAGCATTTCCCTTCTGCCAGCCCTCTCCTGACACATAGGAATGATGTGCCAGGACGGGGGGGGGGGGGGGGGGGGAGAGAGAGGAGGAAAATCACCCCCCCCCCAGCTCTCCTGGCACATCATTCCTATGTGCCAGGAGAGGGCCAGCAGAAGGGAAATGCCTAATGGGTAAGTTATTTTATTTTTGATGCTTTTTAAAGGGGTTTGGGGAGGGGGTTAGGGTGTCTGAGTATTCTCCCAGAAGGTACCAGGAACACATCTGGACACCCAGATACAAAAGCACATGCCTTTGCGGTTGGTGTGCGGACTACAGTCTGCCCCGACCCGGGTTTTTTAAAACCTGGTTGAAGCGGACTTTTCCACTGTGTGAAAGCGCTCCGAGTCTCAAACCAAGGCGTTATCTACACAGGTAAAAAAAAAACATATTCACTTTGCATCCAGTGCTGGCATAACATACAACATACTTGAAGATTCCAATTTTATTCAATTGCCTTTCACCCTTATTCTGCCCCCACACTTATCTTATCTACTTGGAAGGTGAACTGGCTGCACAGGGAACAGATTGAAAAGGCTGACTCTTCCAAGAACCAGAAGTGTTCTTAGCGTGGAGGCAGAACAACACTCATGATTTAAATCCAAGTGTAAAAGATCAACCTTTTACCCTGTACTTTTCTGGAAAACTTGGTTCATTTTACATGTTCCCGTGTTCCGGGTTTGCTTTGGTGTTGGGATTTAAGTGGTTCGGTGGCATGCAATTCTGCTAGCATGTAATCATCTTTATTTTGGAAGGTATTTTTGTGCAAATACAATCGCCATTTTTAAATTGTGTTCATGTGGATAATTACACTATCAGGATATAAACACCAGACACTTCCTTCACTTAATAGGATAGCCAAAGCCCTAATGAGACATATGCATAAAATACAGACCAGCTATATTTGCATATTCACATGCAAAAGTGGAAAAAAATTAGTGACCACAGCTATGTGGCTGGAAATAATGCAAGTATAGCACATCATTATAGGACCACCCTTGAACACCAAAGTAAGTTCCCAGACAGAATATGTGTGGCTGGTAATGCATCTCTCTCATGTTGATTTAATAAGAATGTGCATAGAGTTAATGTGGTCTCTATGGACCAGGGAAATGTGACTTTGGTATAAGCAACCCCTGCGAGAAAGACATTGGTGACATAAGCTTTCATAGACTCGAGTCTTGCATTTGTAGCTGATGAAGTAGATTTAAATCTACAAAAGTTTATACTACCAACATCTTTTTCTCAGATTGTCTCAAAGATGCTACAAGATCCTGTTGTCCTTTAAAATCAGGGCTGAATGTCCAGAATTTTTTGAACTGAAGCTCATAGCATCCCTCAGGAAAGTTGTGCTGCCTTCTATGGCTGATAAAGTTTGTACTCCAACAGTTTCCATAGGGATGGTGGAAAACATTGACCAACGCATTGTTTTCTTTGGGTTGGTTCCTCTTGTTTACTAGTTGTGTAGACCTGTTCCAGTTAATGAATGAGAAAGCAAGTAGCCTCAGTTTCTGCTTGGAAAGGCAGTGCTGGATGCCTAACTATTCCATAACTACTAAGTCTACTGCTACCACTACTTCTATCACAATTGACTTTATTTGTTTATTTGTTTCTCAGCTTCTTTCAACAAAAGTTAAAAATGTAATAAAATTAAAACCAGTTAAAAACATTATCATTAAAAAGGAAACAATTAATAAATAACTAGGCCTTCCTAATTCAATAATGAAGGAACATGAAAGACATATGCTATCAGTAGTCCCTATCATGATACCCAGTGAAATACATAACTAAGAGTGCACATACGCTGTAGAATTACTGCAGTTTGACACCACTTTAACTGCCACAGTGCAATGCCTTGAAATCATGGGAGTTATAATTTCACAAGGTCTTTAGCCTTCTCTGCCAAGAGTACAGATGCCACATCAAACCAGAAATCCAAGTATTCCATACCACTGAGCCATGGCAGTTAAAGTGGTTTAAAACCACAGTAATTCTACAGTGTAGATGCTTCTCGGCAGAAAATTTCTATGGCCAAATACTCAAAGGTAAATTCATTCAAAGAGGCTTACTCCCAGGAAATAGGATTCCAAAATAGGATTGATATCATTGCACGGCACCATTCTGCAAATGATTATTATTCAGAAGTCAGCAGCACTGAATCCAATTACATGTTTATCAGATAAGTCAACCCAGGGCTTAGTGAAAAGAATGGCCGCAGCAACAGCACCAAGACTACAGTCCTGAGCCTGGAGGTAGTCACCCGAGTGTATTTTAACTGGAGTAAGCAAGAGTAGCTCTCTGGACAGATTAGATCTCATTAACATTGCTAAAATTGTGATTTTGCAAACATTCATAAGTGTGCACCACTGTGTTCAGTGAGGATTACTAGTGTAAATATTTCAGATATCTGAAATATTTCAAGTAGATTTGAGGAGAAGAAAGTCTGGGGGTTTTTTTACATTAAAAAAAATAACCAAACATTTCTTTGCTGGAAGCCTTATTATTATTATTATTCAACTCTGGGAGGACCATGTTGGTCATAGCCCAGGAGTTATATAGGCACACCCAATGGCACATGCATGGACAGCATGACTTTTGACTATTTCTGTCTTTGAAAAGTAGAAAACCAAACATCAGCCTTCAGCTATCACCACTAGCTTGGCATAAAATGATTCCCACTAGAGTTTCAAAACCAGCTTAGAAGTGGGTTGAGGCAGAGGTTCCAGTCCAAGAAACATTTCAAAAGCACCAGTAGGAGCAGCTAGCAACTTTTCAGTTTCATTTCAATCTTTTTTGCACACAATGACTTTTCTAAAATGGAATGAAAATATCATCCAACACACTGGCTGGGTCTACACTGCCCTATAATCCAGTGTCAGAATGTAGATTAAGTGCATTGAACTGGATTAATCCATATTTTGAAACTGGATTATAGGGCAGTATAGATCCAGCCCAATCATTTCGAAATGGATTTCTAATTTGCAATTTAACCTTCACAATAAACTTTACCAAACAGTTTCAGGATTTTCAAGGGAGAATGAAAAAGGACATGAACCTCAAGCCCAGATGAATCTAGTGCAGAATTGCTCTGTTTAGAGAGGTGTGTAGCAACTACACCCAGACAACGCGTTGGGGCATGCCATAAAGCCTAAGGTAGAATCTGGTGACCTAGGAAATAGGCAGTTGGCTACTGTTTAAGCCGAAGCATGTGCCTGTCACCTAGATCAAGCCAAGCCCAACCCTGCTTCTGCGTAAATTCAAAAACGATTTCTCACTGACTTCAAAAACTCTTGAGAAAAACAGGGATGTGCCATCATTTTCTGAATTATGAAGTGGGCTTTGAATAAGGTTTATGGGATATTTGGTTTGAAGGCATTCTTGCCACGAGTAACAGAGTTACAGCTCAAGAGGTCACCAGCTTTCAGCTACAGATACATTGAATGTGTTCTTTTTTGTCAAGCAGTTTCCAAAAAGTTTTGTTGGCCAATTGGCTTCATTCATCTCCCTCTCCTGTCATTGCCACCACAATTTTATGCTTAAAAGGAAGAAAAATAGTATTATCGCCCATTGCTTTCCCTAGCATATAGGAAGTGAAAACTGATAAACATTACCTCCGAAACAAACATGTGAGGGCCCTTGTACACATGCATTATAACCCAGGCTAAATCACCCAATTTAAAAGGGGGTGGTGGCTAAAATGTGAGAGGAATCAGGAGGAATCGGGTTAAAAACACGTGTATAAAACTATTTATATCCCACCACCATCTCCCAGAGGGACTCAGGGTGGCTCACAAAACACTCAAAGTATGACACAAAATACAACAAGTGCAAAACAAAACATAGGCTATAAACAGTCAACACAACATCATAAATTCACAGTACCCCCTGGTAAAAACAATTGAATACAGCAATTGCTGCAGATAGATGTTCCGCAATACCAGGGGTCAATCCACACAACTATCCCACACGTTTTGGGCTCCTGGAGCCCAATGGTGCAAGAGGGTGCCCACCCCTCCCTCCAGCCCCTATCTATCTGCTAAAACTTACTTTAAAAGGTCCCTGGCCACTATGAAGCCTCTCCTCATGTCCTCCTGGTACAAGAAAATGATGTGTGAGGAGACGGGGCTGGGATTTTCTTCCTCCCCCATCCCATCTCCCCAGGCATCATTTTCTCTCACCAGGAGGTCACGAGGAGAGGCTTCGTGATGGTCTGGGACCTTTTAAGTAAGTTTTAGGGAGGAAATTGTGAGCTTTGGGGTGGCTTCATGCCATCCCGATTTGACTTTCAGGGAAAGCCCGGCTTTGGGTTGGAAGGTAGGGACACGAACCTGTGCTAAAGCAGGTTATTTTTACTGTTTCGGCGCAGGTTTTACTGCTGACTGGAAGGGCCCTGAGATATAAATAGAAAAGATATATGGGTTATTATGGGGCTATAAAGAACAGTCTAAGGGCCAATCTCCTACCTCATAGACATAATTAAAGCACTGAGCTGGAGACTGAAAGGTCCCAAGTTCAAACCCCGGGAGCGGCGGGAACGGCCGTTGTTAGCTCCAGCTCCTGCCAACCTAGCAGTTCGAAAACATGCCAATGTGAGTAGATCAATAGGTACCACTCCGGCAGGAAGGTAGCGGCGCTCCATGCAGTCATGCTGGCCACATGACATTGGAGGTGTCTACGGACAAACCCGGCTCTTCGGGTTAGAAATGGAGATGAGCACCAACTCCCAGAGTCAGACATGACTGGACTTAATGTCAGGGGAAACTTTTACCTTTAACTATATATTGTCCCTTGAGCCAGTAGCTGCATGGATCAATAGAGATTCATCCTTTAGATATCTGCAGTGCTAAAGGATGATGTCTCCAGCCCTCTTCTAATCTGTGGTGTGACAAGGAGTTGCAACAAGTATGCTGCTTCTGACTATGCACTGGAGATCTATGGCAGGAGTGGGCTGGAAATATCATCCTGCACAGCCCTGATCACCAGAAGATTAGGCCTCCATTATTCAGTATGGCTGCTGGTTATAAGAGTAGGATTTTGGGGATTATTTGAAATTGTGTCACTAACAGTATGTAACGCTACTTTTCCTGCATTATAAATGTCATTTCCTAATTAGTTCTATCATAAAAACACGGAAAAAGTTTATTTAACTGCAAAAACTTTGCGGGATATCCTGTAGCGCATTTTGCTATGGTTTTTCAATAAATATCTCATAAAGTCTCAACCAATTCAAGAGTTTGTGGCAGCCACAAAAATGAAGTTTCTAGAGTATAACAACTACTATCAAAGTAAGTACTGCACAAAAGTGTCAAACGGAAATAACACTTTCAAGCCAGGAACATTTTTTTCCAATTTTGTTACTTAGTGTAATGCCATGATCATAAACATGTACATCAAACACAAATGCACATTTCTAACTTATACATTCATACCTGCTCAACAGGATGCCAGGCAATGTTTTCAAAATAGTACTTAGCACTTTTGTGTCATTTTCAGTGCTCACAAGCATTCATTCCCAGGAGGCAATCAGCTCAGGTAAGATACATGTAGGCCTACATTCTCTTTTGATCCAAATTAGATCATACTCACAGAATCCATTAGATCCCCTCATAATTGAACAATTAATTACATTAAACTAATTGAGAGGTCTCCATACATGGCTCCCCTTAAGATACAGGACAGATTGGGAAGCTGAGCATGTTGTGACTTGGCTGAAGCTAGTGGGTGACTTATGACACAAGTAACATTTGAACTTTGGCAACTGTGGCCTGAATAGGTGGGGAGGGAAGGTACCACACACCCTAAATGAGAAAGCATGGCAGCTTTGTCTGTTTGGACCTAAAGCCAGTGAACCCAGAAGTTAAAGCTCACAATTTGGAGCACCATATTACCCTTATTTCTTATTCTTGTGTTCCTGCTGCCACTTCTATCTGGCTATGGAGCTCCGTCTAATTGACTGACTATCCCCTTTTATGTATGTGATGTCAAAACAGGATACCCACATAATCAGCAAAAAGGAGGGCACATTGCCCATTTCTGACACCAGCAGACATGATGGGAAACAGGCACCCATCAGGAGTCCTGTGACTGGCAGTGAGCAAAAATGACAACACGGAGGACAAAGTGGCTAATGTGATCTCAATCCAACGGGACCATCTGGATCCCAACATTGTGCTACAGCAGATTTGACTCACTGTGTCTCGTCACTGCATAATGCTCTGGGCTGGTCTTCTATTGAGTTACCGCTGTAGATGTATCTTTGACAGAAAATTTAACATTCTTCTGATTTATCTCAATTCACCAAGCATTACTTGATGGAAAGCTGGCTATGCTGTGCATGGAGAGGAACCATTCTTTCCTTTCTTGTAGCACAGACATTTCTCCCCACAACTTTTTAAGTGCCTGACAGGCAGTAACTTTGTCCAATCTAAAGTCTCCTTCTAACAAAGCAAATGCAGTTCCTCACATTGTCTCCATCTTGTAACCCAAAATTAATAAATCCAAGTTAATTAAATCCAGTATTTAAATAATTAGTAAGGCCCCTTCTACACTGCCATATAAAATCAGATTATCTGTTTTGAACTGGATTATATAACAGTGTAGGCTCATGGAATTCAGTTCAAAGCAGATAATGTGGATTATACGCTTTGATAATCTGGATGGTGAGGCAGCATAGAAGGGGCCTGAATTCTTCAGATATCATTGTTGCTAACTCTTTTGTTCAATGCGAACTTTACTATTTCCAGTTCCAGTTAAATGTTCTTTCCTTGTTTCAAAAAGAAGTTACCTTAACCAAGGCAGAAATATCACTATTGAGTCCAAGATTCCTTTAATTCCAAAAGTTACTAAGAAAAATCGAGAAACTAGAAATTTAATAAAGAAAAAGAAAGACTTCTAATGTCCACAAAATTGTACTTTCCAGCTCTTCAGGAAAGCAGATGATGATGATAGGGCATGATGAAATCCCAGCTCTCCTGGGGCAGTTTTGTTGACCATTCTTTGTGGTTTCCATAGCAGCTGCTGGGTTAAAGTGTCATTGATCCTGGGAAATAATTGCTGGCTGGAGATTCCTCCAGCCACTGAAAAAGCCACTCTTGCTTCTTTCTCCTTCATTGTCCCCCAGATGTCCATTAAAATGCCTTCTGCGGCCGTTGCTGTTGTCATTGTGGGTATGCCTTCAAGTCTTTTCCATCTTTTCACAGTCATAAGGCAACCATATCATGCAGTTTTCTTGGCAAGATTTGTTCAGAGTGGATTTGCCATTGCTTTCCTTTGAGTCTGAGAGAGCATTGCCAAATCAACTCTTACCCAATGAATCTGGAGTCCTTTTTTATGTCCAGAAGACTGGATAGACCAGGGGTGTATTGAGGTCACCATTGTGTCCACAAGCAACGCTTTTACAGAGGCTTGCTGGTGACATCACTTCTCCTGATCTCATGGCTGGATGCCCTGTTGTGGCCGTAGCAGAAGCAACATGGCCAGCAAACCTCTGCAAGGCAGCTGCTTATGGCCTTTAATGGAGCAGTGGGTCTGTTGGATTGGGCTGGATCCAGCCTTATCCAGCAGTTGGCACCTCCAAAACTTGGAGATTACTCTGAAGCTTCCTGGAAGCATCGGAGTAAATTCCATTTCCCTTTGAGCCAGTGGTTGGATGTAGCACTTCTAGTATGAATGCAGCCATGTATCATGTGGACTCCCTGCAGCAGCAGAGAGATTTATCCACATTATTTGGGCAATGTAGATATATAACCAGTCACCCAGTGTGCTTCCATTGGACTCAAACACTCTTCTGCAGAGTCATAGGTCAGTGCTCAAACCATTATACCACATTGGCTGGTCTTCTGTTATACAACTATTAGATATGTGTGAACTTGTCCTCTTTTTCCTCTGTCAACTTAAAGCCAGCTGAAATTGAATTTGTAGCCTCTGATAACTAGCTCATCTATCACTCAAACAGCTGGCAAAAAAGACATTTACAGCTACTGTCCCAGACTTTGGAATTTCCTGCTTGCCATGATAGGAAGCATTCGACCGTTAGCTGTTGGTAATGGTAATAATAATTATGATTAATGTTATTATTTTGTTGCTGTGTTGTTTTTTTCTTAACTTCTTGTGAGCCTTCAGGAAAATGGCTTATGAATATAGTAAGCAGTAATATAAATACTGTAAAGAATTGCAAGTATTTTCAATTTGGTAATCAAACCCCTCAGTTCTCAGTTCTGTAGTGCTTCAAAAAAAAAAACCTTGTGGGCAGCCTATGACTCTGTTTCAGTGACCATTAGATTTGCAGGGGCCGGTCCAGCAAGAACTGAAGGACCCCGAGTCCAGTAGAAAGGATGAAGAATGCTGTCTTCTGGTCCATATGCTGGACCTTTTTTGCTCTGTTCCCATTATTTCAGGAAGCCTTTAGCCCAAATTATCCTTCATTAGTCCCTTCCTTGGTGGGTACAGGTGGCACAAATGTAGAGATCAGCTCCTTATGCATCATCAAAACAGAGGTCAATATACCCTACAGTCCTGCATCAGATTTGCTCAGTTATATGTATAGATACGCCTTATAATACTCTATGACCCCTGTATGTGTTGGGACACATTCTCAAACTGTGTATGGCTGTTGCAAATAGCAAACCCTGTTGAAATGAAGGACTTTTGGTCTAAAGATACCATACAGTCATGATGAAAGTTCTAGAAAATGCCTAGAGAGGACTTGTTTTGTCAGATGTGGATAAATCCATAGCTACTGGCTCAACAGACACTGGTGTATGTCATACTGTATTATTATTGGACCAAACATACATCTCATCATAGCAAAACATTAACCTGAAATGACCTGTGTTGCTTGCTCAATTTGCTAATCAGATGCTAATTTGCTAGCTGTGGACTGGATAGTCCAAGGACCTTGTTCTCTTTTCTTATGGTGCTTCATCTTATGATTTGGACTAAATCCATAGCTACTGGCTCAACAGACACTGGTGTATGTCATACTGTATTATTATTGGACCAAACATACATCTCATCATAGCAAAACATTAACCTGAAATGACCTGTGTTGCTTGCTCAATTTGCTAATCAGATGCTAATTTGCTAGCTGTGGACTGGATAGTCCAAGGACCTTGTTCTCTTTTCTTATGGTGCTTCATCTTATGATTTGGACTAAACCAGGCTTCAAAGCAAGGACACTTTCAAATAGAGATTTCCTTTGTAAAGAAGGACACCTGACCACCTAAAATCAGGACCAGATTTAAGAATACTTTCTTAAATTGGTCTCTGATGTTCCATTTTATCAACTACTGTCTTGTCCTGTTGAACTCTATTAAAGCAAAGTCAGTTTCTGTAATTTGGATCAGGCTCCTTCTCTTCTTCTGTAGCATCGGTTTTAGGGTATGGCTGATAATATAATAATTAGTATTTCTATCATATGTAATTGCAATTAGGAAGTCCCTCAGACATAAATAGAAACTATACTCTTTTCCACAGGAAAATAATTTTATTATTTTTTAAAACAACTACTTAACATTTACTCTGATAAAAATATTTACAATATCCCCACCTTTACGAAGGTTCCAAAAATATAGACACTTTACTTCTCCCTAGAGGAAGAACAAATTCTTCTCCTCGTTATAAAGAAACAGGAATACATTCATATTTCCCACTTTCTTTGTACTCAAGTAGTTTTACAAATAATAGACTTTCTGAAACAGTTTATTTTACATATCCATATATTTATATGTACACATTTATAATTAAAACAGATATTACAAATAAAGGCAACAACTGTGTACAAAAAATATCTTTTAAAACCAGCAATAAAATAAATGGTCAAACACAATCTGCAATTGAGCATAGTGCATTCTAAGAGTTGGTGCAATAGCGCAAAGATTGATCATAGGACAGTTGCTATATGAATTTTTCAAAACTACAAGATGACACCACCATTTCACATGGATTCTTAAACAACCCAAATCAGATGCTGTATTTATCAGGGCAGAATGTGTGGAGGCTTCTTCCATATGATGGCTGCTCAGATCTCTTGGTGCTTTGGTGTATAATCAACACAAAGAAGGGTACCTTTTCACTGTCAAGCGAAATCTGGCACTCAACTGGGCAAACTCCACTAACCATGCTGGACACTCAAGCCACACACAGGTGCTTTTCATATTATTAGCCAAAACAGCAGATGTGATCTCCATAATGAGAGCCCATAAAGGGACAACTGTATCACTGTCAACTAGCAAAGAGACACATTTCCCTCTCACTGAGAAAATATTGCTTTCACAACCTTCATGTCAATTCTTACATCAGTTTTCAGGAACCAGCCTCAACAGGTCGTGAAAAGATCCTTCAAGCTCCAAGCTCTGCTTTTCTGTCTCCATTTTTGAGGGGAAAGTGCTTGAGTTTCAATTAGAAATGAGGTTTATCGAAGTTGGGAGTGCTATTTTTGACTATTTGAGTGTCCTCCCTGGCCTTCTATCCCCAGCCTTTGCCACTACCTCCTGCTTTGGTGGTGTGGAAGTGCTACATGATCCACACTCAAATATCTTGAGCTTCAGGCAAAGAAGGAAAAATCAAGGGATTTCTGGGGTTCCCTAGCATTCATTGGCTTCAGGTACTTCCTTAGACTTGCTGTGAGCTGCCACTGGCTCTGTAAAAGCGGTCTAAAGTCTTTGCTGTGTCAATTGTAACAAATATTCTGCTGTTTAGTTAGGACAGCAGATTTCAGGAGTATTTGGAGTAAGAACACTGCACACAACTTGGATATGAGACTCTTACATAACAGACATCAGGCTGAATTGTCTTCAGAGACTGCAACAACAGGAAACAAAAAGCCAGGGGAGAGCCATTCCATCTGATACTATCTTGCAGTAGTCAAATCTGCTGTCTCGCCCAGGTCTGGACTTGTCTCTTTAGACATTCTGATTTCCCCATAAGAACTTCATCTCTAGCAGCTTTGAAAAGCAATGTCCAATGTGAGGGACAGGAATGCATGGGCCATAGCCATAGATGCCCATACCAAATCTCTACCCAGCAGCTCAAGCTACATTTAATTTCTAGGCAGCATTGAAAAAGTAAATCTATGTGCAATCAGTAGAAATGTGATGAGAAACCAAGCCCCCCAAATTATTTACAGTGCTTTACCAACCTGTGACAGCACAATTATTTTCTAGTACTTCAATAGCTAGCTAGATCTCTGTGTGTGTGTGTGTGTGCAAATCTTTGTGTATTTTCAGTCAGAGATCTCAAATATTGGCAGCAGCAAGATGGGGAAGCCACATTCTTTGACTCACACTCTTGGCTCTCTAGGCATTATGTTGAAAAGTCATCAGAAGTACCATGCTTTTATTCTCACAGATGGTAAGTCTGCCTCGTTTTCATTTTAAACATATCCCTAGCCAACTTACTAAGTCAGGTGTCATACTGTAGATGTTAAAAAGTACAAAGCACTTCAAAAATATTAAATTAACTCTCCCCCAATCTCTTTAGTTCCCCTACTTTGGGTGAAATTTTGAAGACTTTCCTAAATTTCTTGGGAAGCCAAAGTGAAGGAGGACATGGATTCCCAAGACATAAATAACCAAAGCTCTTCCCCACTTCTCAATTCAGCCAGTTTGGAGATGTTGAGAGAGACCCTGAAATAACCTCACACTCAACCAAGTAGGAAAAAAAGAACATCTCAAGAGGAAGTCACTTCATGTTTAGTCTTTGGTTTCCAAATTCAAAGGAGCCATCTGCTTCAAAGCTTGAAGCAGAGCAGTAGAGTCCATGGGGGAATGCGATGGGACTGGAGAAGGGAGCCGCTGAGGCATTAGTAAAGGAGAAGACATTTTCTCTGGGCTCATTAACCCTGAAAGTGCTGCAGTGGAAGTTGGGAGGCTGGGATACAAGATAGGTACGGAGGCCGGGTACCAACACTTTTCCAGCATAGGGAGATAGGCTGTTGCTGAGGGAGGAATCAAATAGAAAGGCAGGCACAGCGGTGGCTGGTGGGCATGAGGACCCAAGAAACTGCTGGAAGGAGAGCCCAGCATATCACTGCTAAAGTGGTCTTCATCCTCTGACATTTCTATCCTGGTCCGTTTGGCGGGTGGGTCCTCGCTCTCTTGCTTGATAGAACCGATTCTCTCTTGGACACCATACTTGAGGTCAGAGTCCTTCTTAAAATACTGCGCATCAGATTTGGAGTCATTTTTTTCTAGTTCTCCCCCATATCCACTGTCTGTATCTGTGTCACTGCCACTCTGCTCACCACTGGAGTGGGCAAAAGTCCTCTGAATCACAGGCACACAATTTTTTCCATGAGCTTCAGTGGTTTTGGTCAGAGAGCCAGACTTTTCCTTCAGGTCCGTGGGTCTGGGAGCAGTGTCTCCTGGCTTTCTGCCGATGCCAACCTGCAAAACCTCAGAGGCCACTCTGTGTAGGTGGCTGATGAGCTGGGAAGATTTCAGTTCCTTGGCATTCTCATGTTTGGCCACGTATTGCAGCACTTCTTTGGCACACATCTGGAAACCAGATCGAAACACCTCCTGGCTAGAATCAAGGCTCCTTGGTGGCAGTTCATCTGAGGAAACACAAGCAGAAGGAAGTTAAGAGCGGGATGCATTGGGAAAGTTCAATACAAGATTTAACCAGCAATTAGGATAATGTTCAGGAGGGGTGGGAATAGGCAGCTATCTTGCATATGCAGTCCATAAAAATGTTTACCAACTAAAACTTGTTAGTCCAAAAGCTATCATAAACACCAGATGGCTCTCAGCTGTATGTACAATCCTACAGATAGCTATTCAGAAGTAGCCAATTTCATCTCTGGCCATTGCAGCTTATTCTAGAAGACACAGGCATGGTGTTACAACCTAAGATATTGTGAAAACAACACTTTTGGGACTTGTTCTTGAGAAAGATGACTGACTTCTTGAACCTGTAGAGTTGAAATGCAGGTTTCCCTGAAAATATATATTGTGTTGGAATCTTAACTTCTAGCCTGACAGTACGAGACCACAACTCCCATCAGTCTTTTTCATCATAGCCAAAGACAAAGACTGTTGAAATCTGCAGTCCAACAATGTCTGGTTAGCTGCACTTTGTCCACCTCTGCTCATTTTTAAAAGTGGGATTTGAAATTCAATGAACAAATGTAACCAATGGCACCAATTATGACCAAGAAAAAATCCAGTGAGATTGGTAGGCATGAGATAAAAATAAACTCATGCTAGGATCCTCTTCTAGAATTTGGTCAGTTGTTTTGAGAACAATGCAAACTGGGGTGCTCATGAAGACTCCAAACTTCAGATTTCAAAGGGACTAAGTCTACTTTAAGTGCAGGAAAGATGGTCTAAGTGGAAACCACATGACTTGTTCCCAGGCAATTCTAGAGGTTGCTGTGACAATGACAGCAATTACTTATCACACCAGGTCACTCTGCAGACCCCATGCAACCTCTTTAGCAAACAACTCCATGTGACACAAATCCCTTGCTGGAAGTGTCACGTCTAGGAGTGCTTACTGTGCAAATCACTGCTATTATGTGGTCTGTCTCTTTAAAGCAAGCATAGCTAACTGCAACTCCCATTAGCTTGAGACGACACAGACCATGGTCAAGGCATCCAGAGACAAACATCAGGAGGAATTAATGTTGCCCATACTTGCTTTAAATTAATCTGTCACCAGAAATATCGACCAAAGGATCCAGACAGTAGGTGATGTGGTAATAACATGTGGAATAGTCAGTGCTTAGTCATCAAAGAAGATGGGAGTTTGGGGCAAGTTAAATATCAAAGCAGGACTAGGGAAGCTGTGACCCATCAGATGAACTGCTACAATGATACTCATGCTAGGAGAAAGGTGGGATATTAATTAGTTAAATATAAATAATATCACCATCATCCCCCATCAATAGCTAGATCGATGGAAACTGGACTGTAGCAACATCTCAAGAGTCACAGGGCTAAATGCTAGCCAAAGATGCAAGCTCTGTGAAAGTTTTCAAGGAAGGAGGAAAAGGAAGGTATTGATAATTAAATGCTAGAAAAGCTGCCCCAAGCCTTTGACTGCAAGAAACACCATGCTGGACAGAAATCGTTCTCTTAACCTAAAGGTAATATAGGAGTTGGCGATTAAATCTTTTAAAAAACCCAGTCAAGTTTCAAATAAAGAGCTAATTTTGTATAAAAAGGTCATCATGGTGAAAGGGCAATGTGAAGGTTTGAAATACCCTTCAAAGATCTCTGATCCCAGAGGAATTCCACTAAACCCAAAGGAAACAACATCTCCATGGGTATGAGTGTCAGAAGTGGTTTTGGAAGACCTTAGCGGCCAAAGGAAAACAAATCCCTAAAGAAAGACCTTTTCCTAAAATAAGGGTTTCCTGAATCATCACAAAATTCCCTGCTTAAGAACATTCACACAAACTCACCAGCATGTAAACCTTTCTGGAGAGCAAGGATCTGTTGCTGCTGTTGCTCAATTCGGTTGGTGAGTGCTTTGACATGCTTCAAGGTAAGCTCAAGAACAACGGCTTTTTCCAAGTGCCCTAATGTCTGTGGAGGAAGAGAAAATGGCTCAGTCAAGTCTCAGCCGAAGAAACCCAAACACAACAGTACAAAATGCTCAGGCAATATTGGGGGAGATAAAAAAAGGACGGAAACAGGAGTAAATGGAACTTTTACACTCATTTTAATACATTTATATTGTTTTTATTAACATTGTGTTATATTTATTGTGAGCCACCTTGAGTCCCTTTCTCAGGAGAAAGACCAGATAATAAATAAAATAAAATAAAATAAACCTGATCTTATCGTTTTTATTTCAAGCTAGCTATTTAAATCCACATAATAGAGCATGCAAAAGGAAAAAGCAACTGTCAACTCGGGTGCTAGGAATATTTAGCTCTGTTTAAAAAGGACAGAAGGAAGCCATGTTTTACATATCAGTTTTGGCTATCTCTGTTGGCAGAAATCCAACACAAAACAGAGTAATTCAGGAAGCCTGCTTCCTGAACTCAGGCAACTACATTATATGGATGATCACATATTATTTCCAGTCCTTTCTATTAATAAGTTCACGGCACTATCTCCAAGTGGACTGGACCTCTTAAGGGAGGATCTGCACTGTAGAATTAATATAGTCTGACACCACTATAACTGCCGTGGCTCAATGATATGGAATTGTGGGAGTTCTATTTTTACAAGGTCTTTAGCCTTCTCTGCCAAAGTGTGCTGGCGCCTCCCCAAACTACAACTCCCAATATTCCATAGCACTGAGCCATGGCAGTTAAAGTGGTGTCAAACTGCATTAATTTTATAGTGCAAATGCATACTTTGTTAACTTAAAAGTTTGCCACCAGGAAAATAGGGGGGGGACCTAAATCTCCTTTCCCTAACAAATCATTTGTCTTATTCTGTTGCATCATCCAATCCAATCTGATTGAGAGTTTCACCAACTTGGCAATAAAACCAAGGAATTCCAGGCATGAAATAATCAGGACCAGCTAACACCTCCCAACAAAGGATTCCCCCAGGCAGGAATCAGCCAGGCGTTGAAGCTGCAAGGCTTTTCAATGATGATCAAAGTGATCAATTGCAACATTCACACTTGCCTCCAACAGACAGAGTCTCTCCCACCCTGGACCTTCCAAAGATATAGAAACCTCATCTGCTTAGTTTCCAAAATACCTCACAACCTCTGAGGGTGCCTGCCATAGATGTGGGTGAAAAATCAGGAGAGAATGCTTCTGGAACATGGCCATACAGCCTGGAAAACACACAACAACCCACTGATTCCAGCCATGAAAGCCCTCAACAACACACTACCCCAAACTCATCTCTCTCCCTGCTCACACCTGCACTGCTTCAGGAAACCTCTAGATGGCAACTTTACCTGCACAAAAAGCCCCGCAAACACAGAAGGAAAAAGTCTCTGGACAGCGGCCAGATTTTCACTTACTGTAAGTTTGAGATGTTCTGGTAAAAGATCTTTCAGCTGGGCAATGCATTCATTAATCCGATCCCGCCTTTTCTTTTCTATCAGCCGGTGGGGTAACTTGTAGGTCTCCTAGAAATCAGCAGGTGCCAAAAAAAAATATGAACATTTCATCAGTCAAGAGGAAAAGTGGTTTCTGAGCACAGTATTTTCGGTCCAAATAAGACTGGAGAAACATATAAACATTTTCTTAGATCGAAACCCAAAGTTTATAGCAGATGATGTATCTTGATCATCTCCAGAAAGGTATACGATGTAATTATGAAGATATTGCTTTAATGCAGTATTTAAAGCAAATCCACAAGCACAGGCATGGGCAAACTTGGAACCCTCTGGGTGTTTTGGACTTAAGCGGCTGAGGGGGGAAAGGAAGGGGCCTGAGGCTGTTAGGAATGGTGGGAGTTGAAGTCCAAAACACCTGGAGGGCCCATGTTTGCCCATGACTACATTAGCATAATACTTTTTTTGGGAAGACCATGTCTTAATCTCCGAATCTCAGAATCAAACAGTCCAAATTATTCAAGAAAAGGACTAAAAACACTCAATATTTACCTTGCTGTCGTCGCCTCTTTTTAACCCTCTCCTGGGCTTATAAACTTGGTACATGTGGGCAAAGTCCAACCTGTTGATGACCCAAAAGGAAGAAGATGTCAATGAATGGCAAGAATCATCCAGTCGGGTAGCAAACCTTCCCCTTCCCTCTCCAAAATCAGACTGAATCAGCCACAAATGCATCTACACTGTAGAATGAATGCAGTTCAAGACCACTTCAAGTACCCATGGGCTCAGCGCTATGGGATAAATGGTGCTGTAGTTGTACACTTGGAGGTGTCTACGGACAACGGCAGCTCAAAAACAGAGATGAGTACCAAGCCGTAGAGTCAGGCATAACTAGGCTTAATGTCAGAGGGAAAACTTTACCTAGTTGTACACTCTCTTTAGGCTTCCCTGTCAAAGAGACCTGTAGCATTGAGACCTGGCAGGCAAAAGTGGTGTCAAACTGCATCAAATCTAAAGCATAGAAGGAGCAGGTTGCTGTGAATCTTTCGGGCTGTATGGTCATGTTCCAGTAGAAGTAGAAGAAAGAGGGCTTAGCTACAGAAAGGTTTGGAGAAGAGAAAACCATGGAGAGGTCTGAGGCTTGTCCCAGGTGCAGAAAGCAAGAGCAGAGGAAGTCGCAGAGGCAATAATAATAATAATAACTTTATTTTTATATATGTATGTATTTTAATGTGATTGTATTCTGTGATGTTGACCGGGCTCATCCCCATGTAAGCTGCTCCAAGTCCCCTTGGGGAGATGGAGGCGGGATACAAAAATAGTTATTATTATTATTATTCATAATAATAATAATTCCATCTCCCGCCTCCATCTCCCGGGGGGACTTGGGGTGGCTTATGTGGGGAATACACCCAATCCGGCAACAAATTAAAACCAACCATAGATTAAAACATAACTCAGTAAAATCAATAACATTATAAAAGACAATAACATAACATGAAACAGCATTATTTAACCAACAATCTATCCCATAATGTAATATGGGGGGAAGGGACTAGTGCAGACAGGGGCAAACTTCGGTTGTTAGGAATTGTGGGAGTTGTAATCCAAAACACCCCTGCCTGGACTAGTGCAATATACTTCTAAAATAGGACTGGAGGACAAAATGAATAAGAATAATCAGTTAGAACTGAAGGAGCAATGTTGTTATTATTATTATTGTCATTTAACATTAAATCTATAAGAGGAAGGACAAGGGTAAAATACAAGGACTGATGGGAGTTAGAGTTGGGCTGAATTCCCTCTAAGTGTAGCCAAGCGAAGCATCATCCCAACCCAAGCTGAACCCGATTGGAAAGCGATTTCAATCCCACATATATACACATACATACCCTGGCATCTCGCTGCCCTCCAGCGTGGCCAGTTTGCCCAGGCAAGGCGGTGCTGGAGGAGGAGGAGGGGGAGGCTGGGCGCTGGGGATCCTTTCCATGGCCAACTGGGTGGCTTCTCCTTCTTCTTATTAAAGATGCCTCTCTCTTTCTCCTTTCTATCCTTCTCCCGAGATCTCTGCGCTTCTTTGGCAACCAAAGTCTGGCAAGATCCCTCTTTGGGTCTCAAAGGACTTTCTCTTTTTTCCCCCCAAAGTCTTGGCAAGACCTCTGTGGTTCTCTTTCTCTCTGGGTCCCAATGAGAGGCGAGTCTCCTGTGCTTGAGGCTGGAGAGCAGGGCGCAGTGAGTGAGTCTGCAAGCGCCTCCTCGGTGCGGACGGAGGACAGAGCGATCCGATCCGCCCGGTGACTGACTCCAAGCACGTCTGGCCGCGGCTGCTTCTGAAGTCCGGGAGGGAGGGAGGGAAACGGAGGAGGAGCGGACCTGCCTCTTCTCTCTTCCCCTGCCCCCCCCCTCCCGGCATCACATGAGCCTCACGTGTCGGACAACGCTCCGGCCTCCCTCCCTCCCTCCCTCTGCTTTGGCCAAGAGCTTCCCTCCCGCCGCCTCTGCAAACGTGACCCAGGCAGGGCTGCCCTGGAAGGCCCGGCCAGGAGGAGGAGGAGGAAAGTCCGGCCCAAGTGCAGCTGCTGCGCTGATTCCCTCGCAGGCAGACAGGCTCCAAGGGGTCCCACTGGGCACTTGGAGGACCCTGGAGTTGGGAGACAGACCCCCAAAGGCCATCCAGTCCAACCCCCCGGCGTGCAGCGAAAGCACATTCAAGGCGCCTCCCACAAATGACTAATAATAATAAGTAACTATTAATTAATTATTAATAATTATTATTATTAATAATAATAATAATAATTCTATTTTTATATCCCGCCACCATCTCCCCCCCCCCCCAAGGAATTTGGGGCGACTTACAAGCGGGACCAAGCCCAATAACAACAAAGTTAATCAAATGCCTCATCACACTCGACTAGAGCCAGGGCCGTAGCCAGAAAAAAAATTGGGGGGGGGGTGTGTGTGTGAAAATTTCGGGGGGGGGGGTTGAACCCCTAGCCCCCCCCCCCCCCCCCCCCGCTGTCAATATCTGCTTGAGATAGTGCCTGGAGGGACTCTTAATGTTTTGCGTCTCAGACTTAGCATGGGGATTTGGTTAACCAGTTAAAATTCATGAGTAAACCAGGTTTTTTTAATAACCTGAAAAATTTCGGGGGGGGGGGGGGGTTGAACCCCTAACCCCCCCCCCCCCCTCGCTACAGGCCTGACTAGAGCATGAATCCACTTTATACTCCGGTTTCTGCCTCCTGCAGAATTCTGGGGTTTGCACTTTGGTGAGGCCCAGGACCTCTCTGGTTGAGCTGTTTAAAGCCCTCCCCCCTCCCCAAAAAAGTGGATTTAAAGCGGATCCAAGCTCTAGTATGATGAGGTCCCATGTAAAAAGACGCAATAAACATATGACAATCTAATTGAACCATTCAAACAGTTAAGTAGAAAAAAATCATCATTAAAATAAATCAAAGCCAACCCCAATCACCAGAATCAGGAATATGGTGGGCAGATCAAAATTAAGAGAGTTGCTGGGCATGAGTGTTGTGCAAAAAAAGTTTATAGGGCCAGGGCTGGGGGGTTGGACTGGATAGCCCTTGGGGGTCTCTTCCAACTTCAGTGTCCTACCAATCTGGCAGTCAGTTAAGACTGGCCTATCCAGTCCAACCCCCTGACATGCAGGAACAGCACAATCAAAGCACTCCTAACAGGTGGCCATCCAGTCCAGCCTCTTGACATGCAGGAACAGCACAATAAAAGCACTCTCGGCAGGTGGCCATAAAGTTCAACCTCCGACATGCAGGAAAGGCACAGTCAAAGCACTCCCAGCAGATGGTCTTCCAGTACAACCCCCAGACATGCAGGAATAGTATAATCAAAGCACCACTGACAGATGGTCATCCAGTCCAGCCCCCTGACATGCAGGGAAAGCACAATGACAGATGACCATAAAGCTCAACTCCCTGACATGCAAGAAAGGCACAGTCAAAGCACTCCTAACAGATGGCCATCCAGCCTCTGCTTGAAAATCTCCAGAGAAGGAGACTCCTGGGCAGTGTGAAACCATTGTGTTTTAAATGTGTTTTAACTAATGTTTTTACTGTTTATTGTTTAATTTGTCTATTTTGTTTTATTTTATGTCGCTTTTCCTTTATTATCTTGTCATTTATTTGGCATATACAGTAGAGTCTCACTTATCCAACATAAACGGGCCGGCAGAATGTTGGATAAGTGAATATGTTGGATAATAAGGAGGGATTAAGGAAAAGCCTATTAAACATCAAATTACATTATGATTTTACAAATTAAGCACCAAAACATCATGTTACACAACAAATTTGACAGAAAAAGTAGTTCAATACGCAGTAATGCTATGTAGTAATTACTGTATTTACGAATTTAGCACCAAAATATCACAATGTTTTGAAAACATTGACTACAAAAATGCGTTGGATAATCCAGAACGTTGGATAAGTGAGTGTTGGATAAGTGAGACTCTACTGTATTATTTATTGTATTTATTTATGTTGTGAGCCGCCCTGAGTCCTCTCGGGGAGATGGGGCGGGATAGAAATAAAGATTAGTATTATGTATCTGTGGACTTGCCTAGTTTCCAACAAGCCTCACAACCTCTGCGGGTGCCTGTTATAGATGTGGGCGAAACGTCGGGAGAGAATGCTTCTGGAACATGGCCATACAGCCCGGAAAACTCACAGCAACCCAGTGATTCCGGCCATGAAAGCCTTCGGCACCATTATTATTATTATTATTATTATTATTATTATTATTATTATTATTATTATTATTATTATTATTATTATTATTATTATTATTATTATTATTGTCGCACGGGCTTTTGAGTTTATAGTTTGGGGAGGCGCCAGCCCTTTCAGGCAAAGGAATGCTAAAGAGCTTTGTCCAAGGACAACTCCCAGGCTTCCATAGCATACACCCATGGCAGTTAAAGTAGAGTCAGATTGCATTCCCTCCCTGGAGCTCTCCAAAAGGGAACTTCCGACCAGAAGCGGCCGCCAGACGCACCCGGCTTCTGCGTAAAGGCAACGCGTTGGAGTTCCGGAGAAGCGGCGAGGCTCCGGCAGCGGCACTCTCTCTCTCGCCCAATCACGCAGCCACGCATGCGCACAATGCGTTGTCAGTGGCGAGGGATGCGTGCGGTGGCGGGTTGCTTCATCCTCTGTCCCAAGTCTGACCCCACTTTAACTGCCATCTATGGAACCCTGGGAGTTCTAGTTTGGTGAGGTGAAAGACTTTGCAAAAGGCCTCCTACCAGGCTTGTATAGCACCCAGCCAAGTGGGGTCAAGCTGCATTCATTTTGCATTGTGTATTATTATTATTGTTGTTATCATCATCATCATCTTTATTAATAATCATCAGTACTAGAAAACCGCACTACAAACTAGAGCTGACAGCTGGCACAACAAAACACCGCATGGAAAGTTCCTTGACAAAATTGAAGGAAAAGCTGATAAGGAGAAGACCTGGCTATGACTCATGAATGGGACCCTGAAGAAGGAGACAGAAGGCCTGATCCTTGCAGCCCAGGAGCAAGCCATCAGAACAAACGCAATTAAGGCCAAGATCGAAAAATCAGCTGATGACCCAAAATGCAGACTCTGCAAGGAAACTGACGAAACCATTGATCATATCCTCAGTTGCTGTAAGAAAATCGCACAGACAGACTACAAACAGAGGCACGACTATGTGGCCCAAATGATTCATTGGAACCTATGCCTCAAGTACCACCTCCCAGCAGCAAAGAACTGGTGGGATCACAAACCTGCAAAAGTATTGGAGAATGAGCACGCAAAGATACTGTGGGACTTCTGAATCCAGACTGACAAAGTTCTGGAACACAACACACCAGACATCACAGTTGTGGAAAAGAAAAAGGTTTGGATCATTGATGTTGCCATCCCAGATGACAGTCGCATCGACGAAAAACAACAGGAAAAACTCAGCCACTATCAGGACCTCAAGACTGAACTTCAAAGACTGGCAGAAACCAGTGCAGGTGGTCCCGGTGGTGATGGGCACACTGGGTGCCGTGCCAAAAGATCTCAGCCGGCATTTGGAAACAATAGACATTGACAAAATTACGATCTGCCAACTGCAAAAGGCCACCCTGCTGGGATCTGCGCGCACCATCTGAAAATACATCACACAGTCCTAGACACTTGGGAAGTGTTCGACTTGTGATTTTGTGAAATGAAAACCAGCATATCTATCTTGTTTGCTGTGTCATGCAATAAAATAATAATAATAATAATAATAATAATAATAATAATAATAATAGGTAAAGGTAAAGATTTCCCCCTGACATTAAGTCTAGTTGTGTCCGACTCTGGGGTTTGGTGCTCATCCCCATTTCTAAGCCTAAGAGCCAGCGTTGTCCGTAGACAAATTCATGTGACCAGCATCACTTCATGGAGTGCCGTTACCTTCCCGCCGGAGCAATACCTATTGATCTACTCACATTTGCATGTTTTCAAACTGCTAGGTTGGCAGAAGCTGGGGCTAACAGCAGGACCTCATTCCGCTTCCAGGATTCAAACCTGCCAACCTTTTGGTCGGCGAGTTCAGCAGCTCAGCGGTTTAACCCGCTGCACCATCGGGGGCTCCAATCATCATCATCATCATCATCATCATCTCTCGGTGGCAAAGTGCGTTAAAGCACTGAGCTGCAGACCGAAAGGTCCCAGGTTCAAGCCCCGGGAGCGGCGTGAGAGGCCGCTGTTAGCTCCAGCTCCTGCCAACCTAGCAGTTCGAAAACATGCCAATGTGAGTAGATCAATAGGTACCGATCTGGCGGGAAGGTAACGGCGCTCCATGCAGTCATGCCGGCCACATGACCTTGGAAGTGTCTACGGACAACGCCAGCTCTTCGGCTTAGAAATGGAGATGAGCACCAACCCCCAGAGTCGGTCACGACTGGACTTAGCATCGGGGAAACCTTACCTCATCATCATCTTTATTTGTATACCACCTTATCTTCTCAAAGGGACTCAGGGAGGTTTCCAACATGTAAGCAGAGGCTGGATGGCCATCTGTTGGGTGTGCTTTGAATGTCATCTTCCTGCTTCTTGACGGGATTGGACTGGATGGCCCATGAGGTCTCTTCCAACTCTATGATTCTATGATCCTAAGGCAAACATTCAATTGCTGGAAAGAAACCCATACAGACAATAAACAAAATACAGTAGATTCTCGCTTATCAACATAAACACGTCAGCAGAACATTGGATAAGCGAAAATGTTGGATAATAAGGAGAGATTAAGGAAAAGCCTATTAAATGTCAAATTACATTATGATTTTTACAAATGAAGCACCAAAACATCTTGTTTTACAACAAGCCTGCCACTTGTTTGGGAGTGTGGTTGCACTTGTGTTGTTGTTGGGCGTGTTGGCCCGCTGGACATTGCTGCTTAGAGAAACAGCTGTGGATCCGAGCGGGAGGCAGACTGCATTGGAGAACACAGAACGTTGGATGGGCAAAGATTGGATAAGTGAGACTCTACTGTAGACACATTCAACAATATCACACAACACAATTACCTTGTTAAAACACATTAAAAATAAAAATAAAATATCTTTAAAAAACTCATCTAATTGTAGCTCCATCTGTAAAAGATTCAACAAACCAATGGCCAGGATTACAAGATGAACATGGCCAACTATAAAAGGGCCAGGCCAAGGATAGTGCAACAACTTATCATAGGGCCAGGGAAGTGGATGAAGTGCAGGACACTATCTGGTTACATAGGGACTGGGCCTAGGGACTAATCATTCTCGAAAGTTTGCTAGAACATCAAGGTTTTCAAGTCCCTATAAAAGGAGGACAGTGTGGGAGCTTGCCTAATTTCCCGGGGAGGGTGTTCCAGAGGTGGGGGGGGGGGCACCACCAAGAAGGCCCTCTCCCTCGTCACCAGCAACCGCACTTGGAAGCGAGTGGAGAGCCCCCCCAGCAGATCTTAGAGTCTTTGCCAGTTCATAGGGGAAGATACAATCCTGAAGATAGGTAGGACCTGAACCATTTTGGGATTTATAGGTCAAAACCTACACCTTGAATTGGGACTGGAAACTTATCAGCAGCCAGTGGAGCTGCTTTAATTGGGGCGTCCTACGTTCCAGTTAGAAGCCTAGCTGCCGACTTTTGTACCGGTTGCAGTTTCCAGGCCATCATCAAAGGCAGCTCCATGTAGAATGCATTGCAATAATCCAATCTTGATGGAACTAAGGCATGGACCACTGTGGCCAAGTCCAGCTTCTTGAGGTTTGATCACAGCTGGCACACAAGCTTTAACTGTGCAAAAGCCCTCCCGGCCACCAACAACACTTGGGCATCCAGTAGCAGTGCTAAATCCAGGAGTAACCCCAGGCTGCGGAGCTGTGTCCTCAGGGGGAGTGTAATCCCGTCAAGCACAGGTTGCCACCCAATACCCCAATCAGCCTCACGACTGACCAGGAGGACCCCTGTCTTGTCTGGATTAAGCTTCAATTTGTTAGCCCTCATCCAATCCATCACAGCTGCCAGGCACTGATTCAGGATCAGGGATGTTTCCTTGGAATTCAATGGAAAGGAGTAGTAGAGTTGAGTGTCATCTGTGTACAGATGGCCCCAAACTGCAAAACTCTGGATGACCTCACCCAGCGGTTTCATGTAGATGTTAAAAAGCATAGGAGATAGAATGGAACCTTGCGGGACCCCACAGATCAATGGCCAGGGGTCCGGGCAGGTGTCCCCCAGCTTCACCAACTGGGTGCGACTCTCCAGGAGGAAGTGGAGCCAGTGCAAAGCAATGCCCCCAAACCCGTTTCGGAGAGCCACCCCAGAAGGATACCATGATCTATGGTATCAAAAGCCACTGGTTTTTCAGGGTTAATCTGGCATGATGTCAGTTGTAGTTCACCCACAACCATATGCATTTTGTACAATTTTTAAAAAATGACTTTTTCAAAAAAAAAACCTGTGCAATGCTTGGGTACCCAAGCTGGTTTAAAATAAAGGTAAAGGTAAAGGTTTTCCCCTGACGTTAAGTCCAGTCGTGACCGACTCTGGGGGTTGGTGCTCATCTCCATTTCTAAGCCGAAGAGCCGGCGTTGTACGTAGACACCTCTAAGGTCATGTGGCCGGCATGACTGCATGGAGCGCCATTAAAATAAAACAGCATTAAAATTCAGCACCAGGCCAGTATTGTTAAAAATTAAGTGGCAGCTACATTGAACCTCAGACGTCTACAGCTAGAAGACAAAGGTTTGTGAACTCTAATAGTAATTAAGGAACTTTCATAATTTTACCATGATAGTTTTTACAAATCAAAGCCAGTTCTTTTTGGAATATCCAGTAGTATTAACCTGTTTGGTGATTTGTGAAAGAATACTATGCATATTATTGGCAAATGTGAGCACACAAGAGTGTAAATTAAGACCTGGATGCAGCAGGGATGAATCTAGGAGACTACTTCCAATAAAAGGAGCAGTTTGGCCTTCCCCGTACAGCTGTGGAAACACATCACGTCCCAGTCTCACCAATCTATTTCTAATTATTTGGAGCACAACCAATCCACTATCACACAAACAGTCTACAAATAAAGCAATCATATTTGACCACAAGTGATAGCCAATTATGACGATGACGACAACAAATAAAGTTTCCAGACCACATTTACTCTGCCCAAGAGTCCTCATCTGACCCAAACATCGTCAATAATGTTCCACGGAACCACTCTCAGGGTCCTTCCACACAGCCATTTAACCCAGAATATCAAGGCAGAAAATCCCACAATATCTGCTTTGAACTGGGTTATCTGAGTCCACACTGCCATATATTCCAGTTCAAAGCAGATAATGTGGGATTTTATTCAGCTGTGTGGAAGGGGCCTCAGCTTGGCTAATGTGGGTGTTAATGACTGAAAAATGGTAGTGTTCAATAACCAGGAGGGAACATTGCTCTCTATCTGAAGTGTCCTAAATATCAGATGGATGCTTCCCAATATTTCTGGAACAATGTATTCTGAACAGACAAGGTAAAGGTAGAATTTCTTGGTCTCGGTTAGAAATTCTATGTTTGGCAAGAAGCAATAAACAACAATGTATGCAAAGAGATATGCTCATGTCTGGTGGTGTGATGTTTTGTTGCCTCAGAATGTGGAAGGCTTACCATCAGTGACACAACTATGAATCAGTGACACAATATATGACCCTCTGACTGAGAGCTAGAAACTGAATTAAAAAGGGGTCATGGAGTCATTCTAAATGCACATGCAAATTTATTTTAGAGGAGCCTAGTCCAAGCTGAGAATTGGCATGGTGTGGTTGTTTGAGCATTGAACTACAACTTGGGAGATGAGGGTTTGACTTCTACTCAGTCATCGAAACTCACTAGGTGACCTTGAGCAAGCCACAGTCTTGCAGCCTCAGGAAGGTAAAGGCAAATCTCTTTTGAATATAGCTTTTGCCAAAAAAACCGCACTATGATGATGTTGCCTTAGTGTTGGCATAAACCAGAAATAACCCAAAGGCACACAACAAAGTCAAAGTATGAACTAATGTAAGGCATTCATACAAAGTCTTCGAATCTCCCTGAGCTGAGGCAGTTCTGTAATAAGGAATGGGAAACATTCAACTAATATAAGAAAGACTGATCAACTGTTTCAGGACATTGCTGTTCAAGAAGAATTTCACCAGATACTGAATCTAAAGATTCACAAACCTTTTCACAACTTGATATTGACTGCTAGATCGGTTGTGGATTAATACATGCTGTAAACACGTTGTGCTTGTGTGTCATTTAAAAAAATCAACCTATTTGTTGTTTGGTTTTTTGTCTAAGATAAAGATCTTAAAACTTTTAGGATAGAAATATGTGGTAAGATTTGCACAAACTTTCTCACCACTGTATGTTCATGACTCCCGAAGTCTGCAATCTTGCTTACTTCTGAGTCAGAGTGCACAAGGCCTCGCCACGTTGCTTCATCTTTATATCCCCTAATTACAAAAAATAAAGCTCATAATGATACATCTCGCTGGGTTGAACAGGGTTAGAGACCAAACAGTAAGGGCTGGAGGAAGCACATTATTAGCCATGGTGAGCCAGTCTCTTGCTAAAAGGGCAGTCTTTGGCAGAACAAGATCAACACTGGGATCATGTTCCAGTACTGATGTGAGCTCTGGCTTCATGCTTTCCTGAGCTAACAGTCACAGCTTTCATCTCAAGAGCTATGTAAACTGGGAGATGGGCAGAGGAGGGTGAGTGGGAAAGATCTAGATCTGGACTATAGCAAAGGCAAAGGGTGAAATATAATGAACTTGATTGCAAAACTTGAAAACATTACATTTTGGCAGAAGGGATTCTGAAAGTGGGAGCCCCCAATGGTGGATTAAACCATTGAGCTGCTGAACATGCTGACCAAAAGGTTGGCAGTTAGAATCCGGGGAGCAAGGTGAGCTCCTGCTGTTAGCTCCAGCTTCTGCCAACCTAGCAGTTTGAAAACATGCAAATGTGAGTAGATCAATAGGTACCGCTCTTCAGCTTAGAAATGGAGATGAGCACCATCCCTCAGGGTCGGACACGACTAGAGTTAATGTCAAGGGGAAACTTTTACCTTTACCTTATTCTGAAAGATGTAATCCCAAAAATGTCACTTGCTCTTGATTTTCCTATGCATTCAGCTGACCACTCAAAGCTACTGCATGGCAAAGGAGAGTGAAAAAAGATGATCATTGAGGACATGGTTAAGTGAACATGGTTCTATCTTATTCATGATTTCTTTATGAACTGTGTTTATATGCCATTTAATAACAGTATTTTCTGACAAGGCATATATTGATCCCACTACTGTACAGGAGTAGAATATGTACATTAAGTTTTGAGTGATGGCTACAATAACAAGTTCGAGTAGTAGCTCTGGAGTAGCTCTGGAGTAGCTCTGGAGATATGATATCAATAAAAAAATACCTATGGGGTCTCCTGTATGTTAAAACTGAAATACTATTTATTATCCTTCTAATTTACCCATTTCAGTAGGATATTGTTTGCATTAATTAACTTTGTTGTTGTGTTCCTTCAGGGCATTTAAAGCCAACCTATCAGGGGTTTTCTTGGCAAGATTTGTTCAGAGAAGGCTTTCCCTTTCCTTCCCCTACTGTATGTAAAATAGGTGATGGTGATGAGCTTTGACAGCAATGATCCAAGTTTAGAGCCACAGTGAAGACAGATCAGTCTGGCTATACCTGGTTTAATGTATTGATCCTTCAGATTGGAGTCATTTCTGGGCAGAGGAATTGCACAGCAGAAAAAAAGGAGAACTCTGACATGTTTTCCTCTTGAAAACTCCCACGTGCAACACGCCAAGGAAATGGCTTGGGCAGGCAGAGAACTCTGTGGACCCACTGCAGACAAAATCTTGTTACCACCCACAGAAGGGCCAAGTGCCAGCTGAGATGTTGGCAGCTCTCCTGCAGGAACAGAGGCAGGACATGCTACATCTGTTCCCAGTGTGTTTGGCGCCTGGACAAAACTTTTGCAATTTCCCTTAATGTAGTAGCAGAGGAACTCCTTAACAGGCAGCCCTGAGCGAAGTCTATTGCATTACACGTGATTACTTTCCCTGTGCACAGCAGGCTGCACTGTAGGGTTATTGTTCAGTCACAGAGGGTATGTTTGGCACCCCAAAAACCCCACGCCCAATCATTGGTATTAAGGATTCTGCCTGAGATCCCAGAAAGCCATTTTAAGTAGGCAAACACAACACCCTGGATATTTTT
Organism: Anolis carolinensis; assembly: GCF_035594765.1. Lineage (NCBI taxonomy): Eukaryota > Metazoa > Chordata > Lepidosauria > Squamata > Anolidae > Anolis > Anolis carolinensis. The sequence goes on along the minus strand of NC_085842.1, from coordinate 54,456,023 downwards.
CTAATGCAGCTCCCATGAGCCATTGCTACTTCACATGCTAGCTAGGGATGTTGGATTGTTGAATGCTCAAATCATTTGATGGGCTCAAGTAAAGAGCACCACAAGGATGTGAAACATACAGCAATCCAAATGCTACTGGCCTGCACTTCCTCATCCTTCACTACTAACTCTGCTAGAAAGGACTGGTGTGTCACGACCCAGGCTGCAGAGCACCAATAACCATACACAGAGGCCAGAATCTATCTAATATCTTTATTAAGGAAATATATAAAGTTAATAAAAGCAAGTGTATGAAATAGTCCAGAAGTAGACCTTTCAGGAAAGGTCAAAATTAGTCCAAAGAAACAATGTCCAATATGAAATATTAAGGTCCAAAGTTGTAATCCAATAACCGAAACACTCACTTTGCCAGGCAAAGTGAGGGGAGATGACAATGTCCTTTAGTCCATGAACTTGAGCGAGGCTAGGGAGTAACTTGAAACAAGGCTTGATACAAGGCAACAAGGAACGAGGAGCAAGAACAAGATCCGTGGAATTACTTGGCAAAATCCGGAAAACAAGGCAAGGCTGAGTCCTGGAAAACAAGGCAAGGTCCGTGGAGGTAAACAAGGCTGGAAACGGGAACGAAGGCTTGGAAACGGGAGCGAAGGCTTGGAATCAGGAACAAGGCTTGAAACAGGAACGAGGCTTGGAAACGGAGCGCGCTGTCCACACACAACTTACTCCAGTAGCTGACGAATTGACTCCGCAAGGTCCCCTTGTGGGCAAAACACCTAAATAGGGTCTAGTTTTCCCACCAAAGAGCAGTTCTCTGGGGAACCAGAAACGAAAGCTAAACTCTGAGTCCAGATGCATGACTCCTTAAAGTTTCCCATGGAAAGCAGGCTTAATCAGCTGAATTCTTAGCAGCTATCCTAGCACTCCTGCGAGACGCTGCTGAAACTCCCCTCTGTTGTTTACAAAACTCGTGGCGAGAAAACACAGGAGATTTAGGCTCAGGGCTTGTTTGACAGACTTCTGGAAGACAAATCTCTTGCAGGTGCAAGGTTCCCAAATCTGGCTGGGAAGGTTCCAATTCTGACTGAGACGGTGAAAAACCCAAGTTCTCCTCTTCATCTGGTACTATAGTACCAGAAACGGGACTACATGGCCCATGACTCATCACATGGTGGGAATTGTATTCAAGCAACATCTGGAGAACCCTCAAGTGACATCCTCCATCCACTCCTAAGAGGACAAGGAACCTGATCTCTGTGAAATTCTGGATTTGTGTGCCAATTAGGTAATGTCTTTCCATATGATCACTTGCAATTCTGCAGTAAACTGCATGAAAGTCATGTGGTTCTTTGTGGACTTGATGAGAATCCAGGTTACCCACAACATAGTTGGATATCCACCAGCTAGATATCCTGCAGGCCATCACTTATGATTGGCGCAAAGGATACATCATCCTGTCAATTACTATTTCCATAAAGTCAATAGGGTGGCTACTAAGAAGACACTGTGATGGCAAAACCATAGTTCAATGATGTGTTCCAGTGGGAAAACACACTGCTAAAGTCACTGGTTGAGTGAGTTCATATGGTATTTGAGGCAAGCAAAGAAGTCTCAGGGAACCGCATTGGTTTTATTTACTAGCGTGGCCTGTAAGGAATTCCCCACAGAGGAAGTAGGACACAGAGGAGGGGATTTTTCTTTTGCCCTCTTCCACTTTCTCTATTGAAAGACATATTCTCAATCTCTCCCCTCTTCTCCTTGGAATCTTGCACATAGCCAGTGAAATATTCCTCCTTCCCAATTACACGAATAGCTTCATTGAGTACAAAAACGTTTGGGTGCTTTTTCCCAAGCCAGCATTGCATTGCATCAGATACATCTGAGCAAGTGGCCAGGCTTTTGATGGCATCAAAAGCATATGCCAAAACTTTCTTTTTCTCACTTACAAAGGTGCTTGCAGAATTCTTTTATAATTTTCTATTCTGAAATGGACTATTGGAATTGTATCTCTGAATCCATATATGATGCAAACCAGATGCTGGGAAGTGTCCAATGTAACCAAGTATTCAGTTCTGCATTTCAGATGTTGAGGCCTGAAGATGTGAACAGAGTGCTTGGCTTTGTTTCTCAAACCACCCATGTTTGCAATCTCAGCTCATCCTGGCTGAACAATACCAGCAGATGTGGCTTGAGGATGTATATTTACAAAATGATTAATGGCTCCCTGTGGAATCAGTGATTGCTTTAAAAGAAACAGTGATTCCAACTCTCCTAAAGCTGGGGTTGGATCCAGATGACCTTTATAATATTCATCCAACTACCAATTTCTCCTTATTGGACAAGGTGATTGAGTGGGTAGTTCGTAGCAAACTTCAACTTTCTGGACAACAGTTGGAACCCATTTTAGTGAGGCTCTGGGTGTAGATTCAAATAGAGACTATTTGGGTAACCCTGTAAGTTAATCTTTAATGAGTGAATGTTAAGGTCATCCTTAGAGGTTTTTCTATGGGATAGCATGATAGGCAAAGTGTCTTTTCCATAATGAAATCTTCTCAGTTCTTCATTCTATACATTTAGAGGCCAGAATAAAATATGATAGCTGGACAAGTAGACACATGAGTATTCTTTTCCTAGTACTACCTGGTGATCTAGTTGCTTTTTGAAAATAAAACATGTTCAGGAACTATGGATAGGCCATGGGCCCTTTGGATTCTCCCATATTATATCCCATGTTATTAGATTGTATTCCATATGATTGCATCCCATATTATTAAATGATGATGACATGCACATGGATGCTTCAGCACGTCAGCATTCATGTCACCACCATTTTATTTCTACAGCGTGATGATCAGTGGTTGGTGAAAATTGGAAATCAAGAGTCTGTGGATCTAAAGACCCACAGTATATAATTTCAGGCAGCAAATAGTTTTCTCAGAGACTGGGATAGTTTGAACAAGGCAATGCTTGCTCAGTAACTTAGAAAGACATTTTTTCCAGAAATGATAACCGAGGTACAGGATATTTTCAAGGATTTCCCTGACTCCTGACCAGGGTCAACCAGCTGGCAGATGCAAATCTACAAATACAGAATTGGTGACGGGCCAGAAGATATTAAGTGGAGGTAGGAAACTAAGGTCACAGCACCTGCTAGATATAACTCTATATCAATGTGCTTGTTGGACATTCTCATGGCAGTATCAGTTGAAAGTGGCAATACACAGAGAACTCAGTCACACTACAGAATTAGAGTTCTGTTATTTCACTTTAACTGCCATGGTTCCATCCTATGAATTTTTCGGATTTGCAGTTGAAGGAGAGGCATTTATAATAATTGAACTCCCCTAATGTCGCATCAAACTGTTATTGAATTATGGGCAGTAGAAGAATAAAAGTAATTCTATAGTGTGAATGGGCCCAGAGGAGCATGCGGAGCTGGTGTGTGTGATCCATCTTACCACACTTTGAGTCATGTGAAATCCCCTTTTGTCTTTCACAGAAGCATTTCAACAAAGAAGCAGTTTCCGAAATACTTCCACATGTTGAATTCTAGATACACAGTTCGAATGGATACAAGTTTTAACTTGGCAAGCATAGCTGAAGAACTGGAGACTATTGCGATACAAAAACTGTGAAGTTGAAAAACCTTAATTTTTACTAGTGTGTATTAGAGATATTTACAGAAGATTGGCTGTGCCCAGGCCCGTAGCCAGAATTTTGATTCGGGAGGGGCTGGGATTTTGGTTTGGGGGGGGAGGGGGGGCTGAGTCTGGGTGAGAGAGGATCTACCCTAGCAAATCTTTTGTATCTTTATCCCAATACCCCCATGCATGTGGGATATATTGAGCATGGTGATCAGATCATGATATGAATAAACATAACAGTTTAAATAATAAATGTAAGGCCTTCTCGCGGACCACTACATGCCTGGCTGTGCCGTAATATGGTTGCAAAAGCTTGGAAAGATATAGTTTGCCGAATTTGGAAACTTGCTTCATTAATCTTTATTGAAACATATACATTGGCACTAAAGATTGACAGATGTTAGGCAATTGGAAGTATGAGGAGATTGAAGGTCATGGGATATTTCAAGAAGTAGAAAAAGATGTTGAGGTTCACAGTTTAGGAATGAAGCACCATTCCCAATTTTGGTTACTGAAAAATTGATATCTTTATCTACCAGTCTACCTATTACTTGCTTTTTGAGTAAAAGTTTGCAAGATGGCTAGCAAATCATATAAAATAATTTTTTCAGTATTTTGTTTAAATAGAATTTATTACTTGCACTCTTCAGAAGAATGAGAAATTTTGTCAGATCAAGGCATTCTGCATGACCTTAGCCCCTGATAAGGCAGATTCCCAAATCCTAATATTTTAACTGTGGATAAAGTACATTCACTCAACCCCAGACCTCTACCTCTTCAATCATCAAGGGTATATTCTGCAATATGTTTGAGTAGTCTGACAGCATTTATTTCCCATATATATCAAGATGAGCATATGTTTGTCATGGTAAATCCCAGTCAGGATCTTGTTAGTCCCAATGTGGAAAATAAAAATCTACTGGGTGATTTCAGACATGATATCCTTTGGTATCAGGGAGACTGAAGGGCAGTAGGATTCCTGGCCTGCATCTTTGGCCAATACCTAGCCCTTGAAATGACCTGGTATCCAGATGAAGAAGATGAAATCCTCACTGATCATGTTGACCACTCTTCCTCATCCTCCTAATAATGAGAATGACCAGGAGAATGACTTCAGGAAAGCTTTATCTCTTAACTCATGGGTGGGGGAATGGAACAATTCCTGTGCTCTTAAAAAGCCCCTGCCACCCAGAAATGGGTAGTATTAAGACAAATGATTTATGGTATTTTCCCATGGTGAACTTTGGCCAAATGTATAATGATTCTCTGTGAACTTTCTAACAATCTGGACTCATGGAAAGTTTGGTTAGCTACCTCCCTGCCAGGAGGTTAGGGCAGTCCTTCAACTCATTATTAGGAACATGGCAGAGTAATAGTCGTGTAGGTGTGCTTCAGTTTTATTTATTTATTTATTTATTTATTTATTTATTTATTTACAGCATTTATATTCCGCCCTTCTCACCCCGAAGGGGACTCAGGGCGGATCACATTACACACATCAGGCAAACATTCAATGCCTTTTTTAACATAGGACAAAGACAAACACCAAACATAGCTCCGAGCGGGCCTCGAACTTAGGACCTCCTGGTCAGTGATTCATTGCTCTCCCGTCTGCGCCACAGCATCGGGCTGTTTTATCTTTTATCTTTTAAATAATGCTCCATATTTATGTATTTCAAATCAGAATCCATGTTAAGTTGTTATGGAGCCCCTGATGGCACAGTGGGTTAAACCCTTGTGCTGGTAAGACTGATGACTTGAAGTTGAGTTGCTGACCTGAAGGCTGCGGGTTCGAATCCAACCTGGGGAGAGTGCGGATGAGCTCCCTTTATCACCTCCAGCTCCATGCAAGGACATGAAAGAAGCCTCCCACAAGGATGGTAAAAACACCAAAACATCCAGGCATCCCCTGGGCAATATCCTTGCAGACAGTCAATTCTCTCACACCAGAAGTGACTTGCAGTTTCTCAAGTCGCTCCTGACACAAAAAAAAAGATATTTAGTTGTTTAAATTTCATAATAGTATTTTTAACTAAACTTTTATTTTAAATTCTCTAAGTTACCTTGGGTAACTTGGCAATTGGGATATAAATTGTATTAATGAATAAACAAATATATATTGAAGGAGGTGAAGAACGCAGTTATAGGGACGAACATATATTCCCTGGAAGTGTGCGCTTCTTGTGAACATCTGGAGACGCATGTTTTGTGTAGTCAGTGAACTGAAAATCAAGATCTTTAGTAATTCTCTGCACATTTAAACCACTTGTGACTTTGCTAAAAATATACATCTGGATTTATAATGGTTGTACATTGCTATGCTTTTGTAAGAAAATACTTAGTCCATTAAGTTACATATTTATGAGGACCAGGTCAGATTGAGAAAACAATCAAATTTAACCTCACTTTCTCAAACTGTTTTGTATGGTCTTCTTTGGGCATTGAATTGTTGCCATATGTTTGGAAACCGCCCTGAGTAGCTTTGGGGAGATCGGGTGGTCTATAAATAAAGTTTATTATTATTTATTATTTTCCAAACGCATGGCTTGCATAACCTTTCACTCTGAAACCTGCTGCATTTCTGTGGGAGACAATCCTACTCCTGTTAAACTCATATAGTTCCCCTGCAAATTAACATGTGTTGCTTGGCTCAGATAGTGTCAGGATATTTGCATAGTAACTATTTGGTGAATAGTCAGTGTCAATACAGTCCCTAACCTGTCTCTGCATCTGATTTCCTCCAATTTCATGGTCTACAATCTCTATTCCTGCTGTCCGGCAGGCAATAAACTGCTGTAAAGTATATATTTTCTCTCCATCTAATTCCAAGGAAGCTTTTTTTTAAAAAAAAAAGTTATAAGCCAGTGTCTGCCATCAATAATGGGCAGGATGAGAGCAAGCCAATAGCAGTTAAATCCAGACAAAACAGTTGGCAGACCAGGGAATAGGGATTCAGCCTGTGCTGGTTAAGGTTACAATCCTCTTGAAGATCAAGGTTCATAACTTCTGGAAGTCAAGGGACCTCATCATCCTGATTCCCCCCCCCCCACCACCACCACCACCACCACCACATTTTGTTCCATTCCACCGGCAATCACCTCAATCAATAACCTAGCTGCAATTTGTTGGGACAACTAAAGTTTCTGAGCATTTTTCAAAGATCTAGAGACATTGAAATAATTCAAATGGGATGAAAACCAAGATATGTACCACCATGGTAAGATCTGACTTCTCCAGGAATAGGTGTATTTGGTATACTAGTTTTAACTTTGTAAATTGATTTCTGGTCCTGCTAAAACCTTGGTCTCAAGGCTCAGAGAGTACCCCTAAACTGGGAACCTACATATTTAGGGGGAGTTTGATTCCATCTAAAACAGGCTGAATTCCTATTCCAGATCTTTTCACAGACCAGGACACTTTATCTGGATGCCACTTCAGTTTATTTGCCTTCATTCGATCAATTACAGCAGCCAAGCACCAATTTAGCTTCCTTGGAGTAGGTGGAAAGAAGTAGCAGATCTCGTATCATCAGCATACAGCACCTGACTCCCAAACTCTAGACAACTTCTTCCAGCATTTTTATGTAGATGTTAACAAACATAGGGGAGATAACAGGAATTTGATGGACTCCACAGGTCAATAGCCTAAGGATTGAGCAGAAATCTTCCAGCACCACATTTGAGAGACCTTTCCAAAAAAGAACAGAGCCACTGTAGAACAGTATCTGCAAGCCTCATCACAGAGGAAAGATTTTGAAGATACCATGGCTGATGATATGAAAAGGTGCTGATAACTCCAGCAGAACCAATAGGGACACACTCCCCCTATCCTTTTGCCTGCATGGATCATCCACCAAGTTGTCCAAAGATGTCATCATTACCCCATAAGCAGATCTGAAACCAGACTGAAATGGATCTAGATAATCTGCCTCATCCGGGAATCCCTAGAGTTGAGAAGCCACCATACTCTTTAGTACTTTCTCAAAACTAAAAGGTTGGAGACTAGCCTATCATTATTCCGCATCTTATCATAGCCTCCTTCAGGTGTGTTGTTCAGGAGACAGGTGTGTTGGGGCCCTGCCTTGTTGTAAAGAGGCATTACTCACTTCCCTACCCACTCAGCTAGTCCTTCTCCAGCTTGTTTCATTAGTCAAGGTGGGCAAAGATACAGGATGCATGTGGGGCTTCTTAACTCTTCAAGAAATCTGTCCACATCTTCAGGCTGCACAAACTGAAAAGTATCCATCCATGCTGGAAAAGGAGGGTCATGTCTCATCTCCTTTTATAGTTTTAAACTGCATTCATTTAACCTTTTTGTCATGAGGTATAGCTGAACAAGTTTCATTTTCAAGTCTTTTCTTCATACTGCTGTATAGAGCTATATGTGTTAATGAAATTTCCTCCACATAATAGTGTTGTGGGCTGTGTCTGCATAGCAAAAATAAAGTGGACTCACTGCTCTGTTACTGTGAGGAGTCCACATGACCCGCGGCTGAATTCCATCCAACCATTAATGCAGTTCAACATGACATGAGATTTACTCTGGAGCTTCCAGGGTTTTCCAGAGCAATCCCAGGTTTGGAGAGGTGAACTGATGGATCAGGCTGGATTTGGCCTGATCTAATTTCAACACGACAAATAGATCCATTGCTGCATTGCTGCCAGCAAGTGGCTCCCTGGCAGAGGCTTCTTGTTGACGTAGCATTTCTGTTGATGTCTACACAAGAACAACAAGCCACATGACCAGAAATGCAAGGTCACCAGCAATCCTCTGGTAGGAAACTGTTTGGTGGTGGCAACGCAGTGGTCCTGATGCACATTGGCACATTAGAATCATAGAGTTGGAAGAGACCTCACAGGCCATCCAGTTCAACTCCCTGCCAAGAAGCAGGAAAATCTCATTCAAAGTACCCCTGACCATCCAGCCTCTGCTTAAAAACTTCCAAAGGAGGAGCCTTACACCACACTCAGGGGCAGAGAGTTCCACTGCTGAGCAGCTCTCACAGTGAGGAAGTTCTTCCTAATGTTCAGGTGGAATCTCTTTTCCTGTAGTTTGAAGCCATTGTTCCATGTCCTAGTCTCCAGGGCAGCAGAAAACAAGCTTGCTCCCTCCTCCCTATGACTTCCCCTCACATATTTGTACATGGCTATCATGTCTCCTCTTAGCCTTCTCTTCTGCAGGCTAAACATGCCCAGCTCTTTAAGCCTCTCCTCATAGGGCTTGTTCTCCAGACTCGTAATCATTTTATTCGCCCTCCTCTGGACACTTTCCAGCTTGTCAACATCTCCCTTCAACTGTGGTGCTCAGAATTGGACACAGTATTCCAGGTGTGGTCTGACTAAGGCAGAATAGAGGGGTAGCATGACTTCCCTGGATCTAGATGCTATACTCCTATTTATGCAGGCCAAAATCCCATTTGTTTTTTTAGCCTCCACATCACATTGTAGACTCATGCTTAACTTGCTGTCCACAAGGACTCCAAGATCTTTTACACACATACTGCTATCGAGCCAGGCATCCACCATTCTGTATCTTTGCATTCAGGGCCGGCCGGAGATATTTTTTGGTGTGAAGCGGGGGCGCTGAAAAGCGCCCCCGCCACCGGCCCCGCCTCCCGTGCCCTGGCCCCGCCCAGCGTGCCCTGGCCCAGCCCAGCGTGCCCTGGCCCCGCCTCCCACGCTGCGTGGGAGGCGGGGCCAGGGCGAATAGTGAGGGGGGCGGGGCCAGAGTTGGCCCCGCCCCCGCCCAGCGTGCCCTGGCCCCGCCTCCCACGCAGCGTGGGAGGCGGGGCCAGGGCACGCTGGGCGGGGGGCGGGGCCAGAGCTGGCCCCGCCTCCCACGCTACTCCCGCTCGCCCGTCTGGCCGTTTCTAGCAGGCCAGACTTCAGCGGAGGTCCCTCCAGGCCGCGATTGCGGCCTGGAGGGACCTCCGCTGAAGTCTGGCCTGCTAGAAAAGGCCAGACGGGCGAGCGGGAGTAGCGTGGGAGGCGGAGCCAGCTCTGACGCCGCTCCCCCCCCCCAGCGTGCCCTGGCCCCGCCTCCCACGCTGCGTGGGAGGCAGGGCCAAGGCACGCTGGGCGGGGGGGGCGGCGTCAGATCTGGCTCCGCCTCCCTCTCTACTCCCGCTCGCCCGTCTGGCCTTCTCTAGCAGGCCAGACTGCAGCGGAGGTCCCTGCAGGCCGCGATTGCGGCCTGCAGGGACCTCCGCTGAAGTCTGGCCTACTAGAAAAGACCAGACGGGCCAGGGCGCACTGGGCGGGAGGCGGGGCACCGTCAGGGTGGTGCCCCGCCTCCCGCCCAGCCTGATGGCGCCCCCCCGGGCCTGCGCCCGAGGCGGCGGCGTCAGGTGCCTCATTAGTGGGGCCGGCCCTGTTTGCATTCCATTTTCTCTGCCAAAGTGGAGTATCTTGCATTTGTCTCTGTTGAACTTCATTTTGTTAGTTTCGGCCCATCTCTCTAATCTGTTAAGATCGTTTTGAATTCTGCCCCTGTCGTCTGGAGTATTAGCTATCCCTCCCAGTTTGGTGTCGTCTGCAAACTTAATGATCATGCCTTCTAACCCTTCATCTAAGTCTTTAATAAAGATGTTGAGCAGAACCGGGCCCAGGACAGAACCCTGTGGCACTCCACTCGTGACTTCTTTCCAAGATGAAGACAACACATTGGTGAGCACTCTTTGGTTCACTTAACCAATTACAGATCCACCTAACCGTAGTTTTGCCTAGCCCACATTTCACTAGCTTGTTTGCCAGAAGGTCATGGGGGACCTTGTCGAAGGCCTTACTAAAATCCAGATGTAGCTATGTAGATAGCTAAAGGGCTCTGAGTATGCTCCTGGGCTGCACTAAAGCAGCTCTGGAGCACTTCAACCTGAATTAATCTGGTATATGTAGACACCACCTTGTTTTGTGGCCTAGCAAAGGCTCCTTCTACACAGACACATAATGGGGGCTCGAAACTGGCATGGAGAATGCCAGATCTAAGCCACATTGAAGCCACAGAAGAGTGTCCTGAGCTGCTGGAGCAGTATTCAAACCTTCCCCTCTGTTTTGTTAACCTGAGGTGCAACCCCATTAAGCAACCTGTCCCGGGTTAAATCACATTAACTTGCATGTGTTGTGTGGAAGCACATAAACGAATGGAACTCTATACTACATTATTTGGCAGTATAGATACAACAATAGTAATACAGTTGTGTGAGTCGTGGATCTGGAGCTTTAAGAAAAGTAAATGAAATTACATATTATACAACTTATAGATACAAACTCATAACAAATTAAAACACTAGGATATTGCTTTCCTCAAGACAAATGTAATCTGTTTATGTGCAGCACGAGAGGAATATCTTGTTTTCATTTAGGAGTGGCATTCATTTCAGAATCTAGTTGCATTGGATTTTTCCATATTAATAGGGCTGAACCATTGGGGTGAATTTGATGCATGTCCTGTGATTGGGGGTGAGTGGAAGTCTCCTCCATCTCATTCACAGATGATCCATATATATATACTGTTGAAATCAACAATCTGGACAACGAATACTGAAAAAAAACTCTGGGTCTCAATGCAGTTATAAAGACTTATAAATATTTCCTGAGGTCAATGGAAAATGAGGCTCAGGGATAGATGCCCTGTTTTACCAAGTGTATAAAAAGTGGGTTGAAAGAGTGGGAGGTTTTCTGTATTCAAAAAATCCTGAAACATTTCAATAAGCATTATCAGTTTATCTATAGACTCCCTCACCCCTATCTTGTTTCCAGGAGTTTCATTTCAGGTTACTGGTCAGAAGTGCTTTCTAACAGCCTTGCCAAATACCAAAAGCCTCTGGAAGTTAAGGTTATCCAGAGTAGGAGGAATGATACACAAGTAAGCAACTCTGCAGCACATGTTTGATCTATTTTGGGGGCATAATTAACGTGCAGGAGGAAGAGTCTGACATGGGGATCTAATGTAACGAGTATTTCTGACGGTCCAATACTACTGCACATAAAATGATGCCATCTCTTTTGTTGGTACTTGGCCAGTCAGCGCAAACCTCTCTTCTCTGGACATCAAGCCCAAGACGTTGCACGGAAGTTGTGGGGGTGGTGAGAAAACATCAAGAATGTATTGAAGAGTCAAGGGAGGTGAGGATTTCCAAAAGAAACAGAGACATATTTAAACATGGTGAGTTGATACTGAAATATAGTGATCACCAAAAAGTGAGCCTCCCTATCTAGACAACCAATGGATTGTTAGAATTTTAAATTTTGCCCATTAATGTACAGCATTAGATCTGAAAAACAATTGTGTGAAAAACAAATTCCCACAAGAACCCCTGTTTGGACATGAAATCAATGGAGTTTACTCCTAGGTAACTCTGGACTTTAGAGCATGAGGGAAGCTAACTGATATTGAAGCAGGATAGTCTAGATCTCACAACACTGTCTATATTCCACTGATGGTCTGCCTCCTCCCATCAATAGCTGCCAATTCTGCAATACTTCCATCACCTACTGTGTGTGATGAGTCTGCTACACTTCTGTGCCGGTGTGTCAGCCCCAAAGTGACATCAGCGGATAGGATTCTCCTCCTCTAACCCTTCCCCCTCTCTATTCCTAAGCTGTTTGTTTTAAAATTTACAATTATATATTTTTAATTAACCATTGCTGGAACTATGAAATTGATAACAATGATAACAACAACAACAACACAAAGCAGGGAAGGGGGTACACAGGAATTGTGGGACCATGGAACAGGAATTTGGCACAATTATGTGACTGGAGAGAGGTACAATAATGAGGGTGCTCAGGCCAGTGTAATTCTAGTATCAGTGATTGTGCAACTGTCCTGGAATAACAGCTTCATACAATAAAGTCCTGTGTACCAATTTGCTGATTTTCCAGAGCATAAACACATATAAAATGAAATAATATCAATGTAACACGCAGTTGCCGGAGGGAAGGAGGGGGGACTCTAATGCCAGCAAAAACAAATCTTGCAATATCTAGACATTGGAGCAAACTTGTCATCTAGTGCCTAGAAAAAGAGTAAGAAATCTTCATCCCATTTCTGGTCATGTCTTGACTATAGATCCTTTGAGCCTACTATCTAGACAACCAATTGATTGGAGGAATTGCAGTCCAAAATGCCTAGAGGGCCAAAAGACCACCAAACCTATCTTAAAGCATGGTAATTGACTAAGGGCCTTCCAGATAGGCCTAAAAAGTGACGCCTCCGGTAAAAGTGAATTAATATGGAATAAACTGGGTTCCCTTGGTTTACCCAGCATTAATTGAATACCTCATTCGATCAAGATCTTAATGAAAGATCCAGGCCTAATGAGGTATTGGGCTTTTGGGGACTGAATACCGGGACTGCTTCCGCAGTCCGGGGGTCAGTCCTCACAGCCATTCCACTTCTTTTTAAAAAAAAATAGTTTTTATTAATTTTGACAAAACAAAACACATTGGGGATGGGGGGAAAGGAGAAACAAAAGGAAAGGAGGGGGGAAGGGGAGGTGGAAAGTGAGGGAAGGAAAGAGAAGGTTTTGACTTTGATAAGGGAGGGGTATGTAGATAGGGCTAATGGGGAGGAAGGAAGGGGAAGGGAAGGGAGAAGGGAGTTTGGGTGAATCTAAGGTATGATAGGTACGGGTCAGTTAGGGGGGAGAATAGGGGGGGTGTGGCGACTTCCTGTCTTAATGCTTCTGTCTTCTTACTCTTCTGTCGTTTTTGCCTTCACTTGTTTACAGTCTCTTTATTTCTTTAAATAATCCTCCAAACAGGACCAGTCTGTCTCTTTTGTTTTTCTGCCATCCTTCTTCTTTAATAAGAAGGTTAATTTGTCCATATCTTTTATATCAGTCACTTTGTCAACCCACCAGTCTTTCATCAATGGTTTCTCGGATTTCCAGTACTTGGCGATTACCATTCTTGCTGCCGTGATGAAAAAGGTGAAAAGTTTATCTGTATTAGAATCCACATTATCCTGATGGTCATATAGCCCTAGTAGGAGAAGCTCGGGTTTAAGTTCGAATTGTGTTCCTAAAATTTTATTGCATTCCTCTAATATCATTTCCCAATACTTTTTGACTTTCTTGCAACTCCACCACATATGTATGTATGAACCTATTTGTTCTCCACACCTCCAGCAGCTTGCATTAACATTTTTATACATTTGTCCTAATTTTTTTGGTGTGAGATACCACCTATGTATGGTTTTCAACCAATTTTCCTTCAGATCTGTGGGCCATTCCACTTCTTCAGGCTTTGAGCCCCAAGGCTCAAATCCCTCCTCTCCTTGTGTCATCTTGAGTGGAAGAAATGACCCGTGAGGAAACGGTGTGGGTGTGCAGAGAGATTTTCTTCCTCACCTCTCCCATTTCCTCAGACATAATTTCCTCCACTCAAGATGATGCAAGAGGCTTAATGGCTACCAGAGACCCTTTTCAGTAAGTTTTAGCTCCCATCTTGCGGGAGAACTGACAATGTCTCTTCTACCAACTGGTATGGGAACACTATCTAGTTTTCTTCTATCTTGAGCATGGAGACAGTGGCATGACAAGATGAATACATAACCTCAGTATTGGGACTGGTTTGCAGAGTTGCATATTAACAGCAGGCCGGGTCCCATTTAATCCAAGGCCATGTCTTACAAGCAAACAACTACATCCAGGGTCAGGCCTTAATCATTTTCAGACACGCACACATGGGAAAATAGTCAGTAGCCTCCAGCAAGTGCCTTCACACAGTTAAGCTGCTCATGAGACTGCAACTGATGACTCCAACTGTGCCAAGAACACACCATATATCAAGTTTCGGGTGTGCTGTGAATTTAAAGAGATGGGTGTTATTTTCTTCACTACCCCTGTGGTGTTTTAGATCTAATCTTAGTAAAGATCAGGTGCATCCCTCACTTAACTGTGTGATCAGTTTCCTTTCTATTCTGATCAGAGCAGAAACTAGCTAAGAGATGAACTTTGAATTTTGATAGAAGGTGGCCCTTCTCTCTGTCCCATCACCTTTACAGACACATTTCGTGAGGGATATGAGAGAAGGCATTTGGGAAAGGCCTTTTTCTCTGTGGTTGCTCCCACCTTTTGGAACTCCATCCCATGGAATTTTGGTGCCTTACATGGCAGATGAAGATCTCTCTATTCTAGCAAGCTTCTGAGAGCACAAACTTTGGAAAGGTCACTTTTGGGGCTTCAGTTCCCAAACCACACCAGCCAACATATTCTGTGGCTAATGGCTATACTATCTGATGGGAGTTTATAACCTTAAAAAGAACATTAATAACTACACAGAGGAGTGTTAGGAAGGGTTCCTGTGAACCAAAGTTGACAACCAGTCAAGCACAGATGGCAACGTATCTCATTTCTGTCATGCTTCAAGAAAGAAACACCAATGATCGTAGGGAGGGTACTTTTTTTAATGTGGCTGCCATTCTTTTCTAGTGTGCCATCTACATTGAATTTGCAATGCCCCAGTTTGATCTTTGAACTAGCAGGGGTCAGCATACAAGTTAGCAACCCTTATATATGGCATGCCGAATAAGTGTTATCTGATGCCTGAAATGCACCTCTTCCATAGCTAGCAACTGTGTGTGAAGGAGGGGCACACTAATCCAGTTAAATCACGTTATATGGAGATGTCTGAGACATTGATTCTAAGCATCCTAATGTGGAAATAACCCTTATAAATAAGCCTTACTATCATTATGATGTTAAGGACTAACATAGTAGAGCTGTTGAAAAGATGCTGAGTATAATCCTATCGTAAAGGTATTTAGAAGTATACCCTCTGTTTGGTTGGGTTTTCTCCTGGCATGCATAGAATTGTAAAGTAAACCTGAAAATCCAAGCACATTTCCATGGGAATGAATCCCAGTGAACACAGTCAGGCTTCCTTGTTCATAAACATACAAAGCCTCGGGCTTCCAATTATTATAGGGAAGAAATTAAAGAATATTCTTCACTAAACTGGACTGTAGATTTCCGTCACATTTGTTCTTCTGTGGCTAATTCTTAACACATTGCGATTTCCTAAAAACTATGGCTGGAAGCTCCTATAAAAGAACATGGACTTGAATTATTTGTTATTTCTGTGTTAATTTCCCAGAGCTAAGAACTTTTGTCTAGCTATGCCACTAGCATCACCTACATTCTTATGATGTATCTGTTTGGTACTGCTATAAATCTGCAGCAAAGTAAATATTTTAATTCTAAAGAGGCCTACAACGAATTAATTTGTTGGTTATTGTCATTTTCCTCCAAAAGCATGGCACTCAAGGCAGGTAACAATAGCAGGTTCCAAAAAAATACAGGTTGAGAAACAGGAATAATGTTGTCAAGAAAGGCACAAGAGCATGCAATCATTTGAAAATCCCTTTGCAACAACTTACCTTAAATAGCAAAGCCCTGTCTGAATTGCCAAATTTTGAAAGGCCACCTTTCCTGAGAGAACTGTCAACCCTGCATTTCCATCAAACATGTCTCCAAAGTGGCAGAACTGAGAAAATAAACTGCCACAAAGATCTTCAGACCTGGCAGGTTTATATGGAAGAATATGACCTGGGAAATATCCTGGTTTCAAATCAGTCTTTTGTACATAGAATCATAGAATCATAGAGTTGGAAGAGACCTCATGGGCCACTTAGTCCAACCCCCTGCCAAGAAGCAGGAAAGTCACATTCAAAGCACCCCTGACAGATGGCCATCTAGCCTCTGCTTAAATGTCTCCAAAGAAGGAGCCTCCACCACATAATGACCAGCACTTTGAATTCTGCCTAGAACAGGGACAGCAGTTATAACAAGACAACAATCTGCTCAAACTTTTGATCATGGCATTTGGGATCCTGTGAGGTTTCCAGACTGGTCTAACTGGGATGTAGCTATTAGCTAAAGTCAGGCCTGTACCCGAGGGGGGGGGGGATAGGGGTTCAAACCACCCCTGAAATTTTTCAGGTTAAAAAAAAATCTGGTTTACTCATGAATTTTAACTGGTTAACCAAATCCCCATGCTAAGTCTATGAGACGCAAAAATTTAAGAGTCCCTCCAGGCACTATCTCAAGCAGATATTGACAGGTCTGTAGCCGGGGGGGGGGGGGGGGTGTTCAACCCCCCTCCCCAATTTTCAAAACCCCCTCCAAATTTTTTTTCTGGCTATGGCCCTAAAGTATATATCACAGTAGACAGATCCAGCACAGCCTTTTATAGGTCAGCATCCAATTTCTAGTTAGCATTCTTGTTTTTTTGGAACAGATGCTTTTATTTATTAATCAATACACCACAATCTATACAGTACTTTTGTAAAAACCTCTAATCCTATTGATAAGGGGGTGATGTTTAGTATTGCTGATTGACTGTAAGTGATTTATGGAAGCCATTGTAAAATTCTGTAGTTGTGAAGCACTGTGCAATTTCATCTACTCCATGAAAGACACATTGAAAAAAGGGAGAGAAAGGGTTACAGGGCCAAGTGATTATTTGCTTTCTAGTTAGTGCTGTAACACTACTACGGTCCAGAAAGCAAGACCTTTGTGGCCTGTGTCTTAACAGTGGTGCTAATCAGTTACAATAACTGTAAATATCACCTTAACTCCAGTGAAAAGCTAATGGCTGCTCACAAAGGCAAGAGAGGACATTGGTGGCTTTGCATGTAGAATAAAATGTAAGCAAAAATATATTTGGCTATACTGAAATCTGTTAGAGCAGTTGCTCTCAAATTTAAGTCCCCAGATGTTGTTGGAACACACCTCCCCAAATCTCTCATGTGTCCAGCCACTGCTCAGGGATTTGGGGTGTTGCAGTCTAATAATACCAGACAGCCCAATCTTGACAACATATTACTCCAAATAAGGAATATGGTTTCTGCTACTAATAAAAGAGCCTTACTTGGAATTGTTACTACTATACTATCTTGAACACAGACAGTCGCATCTGATTTCAGAAGCTAAGCAGGGTTGGATCTGTAGTTAGTATTTAGTAATAATTAGGTGGGAGACCACCATAGAATACAGGAGATGTCTAGGCAGAACTAGTATGGAATCTTGCATGAAATCTTGGGGAGTTCTTGTGGTCAGTTAGTTAAATCTAGATGAAATATGAATATAAGGCAGCTTCCTTTGATCTAGGTGCAAAAATGTTTTGTTGTTGCATACCTTCAAGTAATTTCTGGCTTATGGTGACGCTATCATGGGGAATGGGGGGATGGGGGTTGGGCAAGGTTTGCTCAGAGTGGGTTTGTCTTTGCCTTCCTATGGGGCTGAGAGGGTATGACTTGCCCAAAGGGTGGCTGGGGAAAAGAAGAGGAATACTGGACTGAATCTTTAATGAATCAGAAGACTAAAGCAGACAACATGGCTCAGAACCCTTTCCACAACAATTCTTCTTTTTCCAGTAATGGGGGAAATCTATCATTCAGAGTAAAGCATGTGTTCTGGTTGCAGGAAGTCCAGATTTGGTACCACATATCATCATTGCGAAGATTTTCCATAAAAAGGCTGAAATAGTGAATCTTTGCATGAAGTTTTGGAAGACCAGTCAGAGCACACAGACCTTCCTAACCAGCACCCAAGCACACTGAGGGTAGCTGTAATCGAACACTTTTGGAGGGTGCCCGGTTGGTTGGGGGAGGCTGAAGCAGAAAAGCACTCAGCTATTCTGACCAATGATCTGACTCAGTATAAAGCCAACTGGAATGACTCACATTGTTTTCTGTACAGAATCTGGATTCCCCCTTGAGTTCAACTGATTTAGGATTTCAATCTTGATGACAGTGTACAAGGGTGGGTACCCTTCTCCATGTTTTAACAAGCCACTCAAAAAGTCATTCCTGGGAAAAGATTCGAGCCCATACACTTCTGAATCCAGAAGACCATGTCTATACTGACCAGTTAATCCAGGACTCAAACTGTTACATCATGCTGATTCTCTGTTGTGGTTAGCCAGAAATATATTAAAATGCAGTTTCACACAGCACTTAATATAGCACCACATTGTCTAACAGTGCACTTCCTCCATTAATGATTCCTATTGAGAGTTTACTTGCAAGTAAACCCCATTCAGCAATTGCTCTCAGCATATAGTAGTGGTTAGAGTGTAGTTCTTATCAGAAATGAAATAAAAAATTCCAACTACTTTCATCTGTATATAATTACCATGTAATTAAATGTTTTGCTTTGTTCATGCTTTCATTTTATTATTTCTTGATCAATGAGAGGTGAGTGACCAGTAGCCTCTTAATTGCCTCTTGGGTAGCTTCTCTTGATTGCCTCAATGTCAGTTTTTATTCATATAACTAGGGAGAGAGGCTGTTCTTAATTATTGGTTTCCTCTCATCATATTAATTTGTTTTTTCCTTTCAAAAGGAAAAAACAAGCAATTATTTCAATCCTCTCTTGCCTCAATTAAGAGAAGTTATTCAATGTACCAAGCAAAAATTATTTATCACAATTCTTACATCAGTTAGCGAAAAGCTCTAGTTCATTATCAGTGGTACATAGAACATGCAAACAGGAGGCTTTTCAATCAAGATCAAGGAGTACCATAAGCCTGAATAGTATTTTGTCAATCAATACTTTTCAGGTTGATGTTGCAATTGCATTGAATCCCTACCACTTACTCTAATCTGATGCAACATAGTGACTTGACACCAGCATTATATTTGTAGCAGGGGAGAAAACACAGAATGACAATTCCCCGGAAAAGGGCTAACATGGAAACACTATCATCTAAACATACAATGATGGGACTTGGAATACTTGACTGTAGGAACTTGTATTTAGAAGTTACTGTTCAGTCTGGATGGCCACATTCCTGATTATTGAGTAATATTTCCTAAATGGGAAAGATTTTTTTTCGTGTCAGGAGCGACTTGGTGTGAGAGAATTGGCCATCTGCAAGGATGTTGCCCAGGGGATGCCTGGATGTTGTGATGTTTTTACCATCCTTGTAAGAGGCTTCCCTCATATCCCTGCATGGAGCTGGAGCTGATAGAGCGAGCTCATCCATGTTGGATTCGAACCAGCAACCTTTAGGTCAGCAACTCAACCTTCAAGTCATCAGTCCTGCTGGCACCAGGGTTTAACCCACTGCACTGTTGGGAGCGCCTAATGAGAAAGTGATAAATACTCAAATGATTCTGTTCCTTAGATCATCCTAGGTTGGGTTGTTGGGGAAAGTTGCTCCTCTGTCCACTCTCTAGCATTGAATGAATCATAGTAGGAATATGTATTCTCCGTACCATCGCCTACCAGGATTGTTGTTGTTATGTGCTTCCAAGTAGTTTCTGGCTTTTGGCAACCTTAAGGCAACTTTATCATGGGGTTTTCTTGGCAAGATTTGTTCAGTGGAGGATTGTCTTTGCCCTTCTCTGAGGCTGAAAGAGTACAACTTGCTCAAAGTCTTAGCATACTAAATGCATATTATACTAGACTGGCTTTCACCCAGTAGTGGATTGGAACAGCTGCCTAGAGGTGGGACACAGAGGACAGAGTCTAAAAGGGAGGAGACCATATCTTCAGGAGCTGTCATTATGCCAAGGGATGGGCTCAAGATTAAACCCCCTTCCTTTACAGTGGAAGTAGCTGCCTAGCACCAGACGTCATAAAGGATGGCTTCCTCACAGTGATTCATACCATCAGCCTATTCATTTGTCAACCCTGACCCGCCTATCCCAGATCTTAAATTTCCATCTAATGTCAAGATGTGGTCCTTATAAAAGGATAGGCCAAGATCTGGTGTAGTTTCAGTTCAGAAAATTATCATTTGACCCTGGAAATGAATGGACTATGGAATGGAGACCATATGGTGTCTGGGTATTCTGCTCTGAGTCAGCTATTTGTGGTTCCCACACCCAATTGTGGTTTTGAGAAGCTTTAACTGCACATCTTTACTGCTCTCATGGACTTCCATATGGTGTGTGGGAGCGTGTCCATTTGACTTTGGATGCCATCCGATCTAAACACACTGATTCCTGTATAGACACAAAAACGCCATCTAAACCGTACTGGAAATTTTTGCTTCTAATTACTTTTTTTAATCCTTCTGCCTTTCTCCTTGGAGAATCAGCATTCTTCCCAGAACATCTTGCTTTTGCATTAAATATTCTGTTTCCTGCCAGACAAGCTGGGTGGAGAATGGCTGCAGATTTCTGCTTATCAGCGAGACAATGTAAACAGAGCACATGTCGGGGCAGAGAGGTGATAACTGTGTAAGAGTGAAGCCACATGAACAGGAAGTGACTGGCATGCACACTGCACATTACAGTGTTCCAGACAGTCTTTGGAAATAAATTGGCTTTGGAAAGGCTATGCAGCTGCTTCTGTTCAGCAAGTACGCACAATATGAAGCAAATGTCTGGAGCTTTCATGTGTTCCTGCAGAGCTTGGACAAATTCTGTTTGGTGGCAGCAAACAGAGTCTTAGGAGGTGGTCTGGGAGTTGTAATACAAAAAAAAATTCCCCAAGCTCTGCTTTTCACATCTAAAGAATGCCAAGGTAGCTGTTAGATATGATACAAGAAAAATGGGTAAACAGGAGTACACTAATATCTGTACATTACCTGCCCCTGTGATACAATAGAGAAAGTAGGAACAGGAAGAGTGTTATTCTCACTCAGAATTTCAGGTATATATGATGGGCTTTTGGTATTCACTGTGATTTGGTTCCAGGATCCAGAAATGGGGAAATCAAGATTTGCTTTTTGGAATTTTGGGAGGATCTTTTCAAGCCGTGGATAGTTGAATCTGCAGAACCAGAATTGATAGGTATAGAGGATCATCATAGAATCTTAGAATCATAGAGTTGGAAGAGATTTCATGGGCCATCCAGCCCAACCCCCTGCCAAGAAGCAGGAAAATCACATCCAAAACATTCCTGACAGATGGCCATCCAACCTCTGCTTAAAAGCCATCAAAGAAGGAGCCTCCACCACATTCTGGGGCAGAGAGTTCCAGTGCTGAACAGCTCTCACAGTGAGGAAATTCTTCCTAATATTCAGGTGGAATTTCTTTTCCTGTAGTTTGAAGTCATTGTTCTGCGCCCTAGTCTCCAGGGCAGCAAAAAAAACAAGCTTGCTCCCTCCTCCCTATGACGTCCCCTCACATATTTATACATGGCCCTCATCATGTCTCCTCGCAGCCTTCTCTTCTGCAGGCTAAACATGCCCAGCTCTTTAAGCTGCTCCTCATATGGCTTGTTCTCCAGACCCTTGATCATTTTAGTCACCCTCTTCTGGATGCTTTCCAGCTTGTCAACATCTCCCTTCAACTGTGATGCCCAGAATTGGACACAGTATTCCAGGTGTGGTCTGACCAAGGCAGAATAGAGGGATAGCACGACTTCCCTGGATCTAGACACTATACTCCTATTTATGCATGCCAAAATCCCACTGGCTTTCTTAGCCACCACATCACATTGTTGGCTCATGTTTAACTTGCTGTCCTTGAGGGCTCCAAGATATTTTTCACACATATTGCTGTCGAGCCAGGCGTCCCCCATTCTGTATCATGTTGGAGGGAACAGTGGGTTGGGATTGTAAAACTCAAAGACCTTTAAATTTACAGCACTATGGTTCTGCTCTAACTGCCATGGCAACATCCCATGGAATCCTAATACTGGAATTTGGATTCTTCAGCTGGAAAACTAGGATTCTGTAGGAGGAAGGCATGGTGGTGAAAATGGCATCACGGTGCTATTACTGTGTAAAGGAAAGGGGCTTGCATTCCAGAATTTTATACCCACCCCACCCCCAAAAAAGCATGCATTAATTCAGACTAGATTAGTATGAGTTAGGGTATACATGCAGTACCCTCATTATATAGGGTAAAGTAGCTGACTCAGGAAGCTGGCTCTGGGGTGCCTTTATTCACCAGAAGCTGTAAATTATTAATGCAATGGTTTTAATTAATGTATCACTGCTCTGCCCTGCTGCTAGAGGGCCAAAATGCATGCCAAACTGAGTAAATACAGAATATTTATAATTCCTGGTATATTCCTGAAGGAACCAGATCCCATCTGATTTCGGAAGCTAAGCAGAACTGGTTATTAATTGAATGGGAGACCACCAATGAATACCAGGTGCCGCATGTTATATTTCAGAGAGAGAGAGAGCTGCCAAAACTGTTTCTGAATATTCCTTGCCTAAGAAAATTGGAATCGCCATAAGTCAAGAGGTAACTTGATGGCACTTATATCCAGATTGAGATGAAATAAAGGCACTTTACTGGAGATCTGGATATTATTTCAACACTTTCCCCCACTAGTCTAAAATAAACACAGCACTGGAACAGTTAGGTGATATAGCATCATAGGTTTGACAAGGTGAAAACTAGAAAGGAATCCTGTAACTTTAGTGTCTATATAGAAAAGGATCTTTCTGCAGATGTTGGTTGTTAACAGCTTGTAAGAGAAGCAACACCTTCTGAAATTCCTTCTTCAACACAACCATTAAAGAGGTAAAACTCCAATGTTCACTCTTCCTTCTGGTTGGGGGAAGAAGGGTATGCCAACTATGTACAGTGATCCCAATTCAGTATGGATCAGCACATGCTTACTTTATGTAAAAAAAGAAAAGAAAGGTGAAGCACTTAATCAGCTTGCTTCAAATTTAACTCGGGGTGCATCTATACTGCAGAATTAATACAGTTTGACACCACTTTAACTGACTTGGTTCAGTACTATGGAATCCTGGGATTTGTGGTTTAGTGAGGAACTCTTTGGCAGAAAAGGCTCAAACATTATAAAACTGTAACTCCTATGATTCCATAGCACTAAGCCATGTCAGTTAAAATGATGTCGAACTTCATTAATCTACAGTGCAGACACGTCCTTGGTGTACTATTTACAAGCTGCAGCCCTTCACCATGAGATCCTATTATCAGGTAGAGTAAGATAACAGCCTCAGGCAGCTGATTTTGGGTAATATGAGAAGCAAATAAATACATATTTCAATATTTATTTAGGCTGTCAGGGAAAGCTAGTTGTGGCAAAATAACTTGACCAGCCTTGGATAGTATACATGATGGGGTGTTGAAGAGGGGCATCACTTGCTGTTCCATCTCAGAGAGCAAAATGTCATAGGGCAACCCTGGATATTTTTACTTTCCCTACTGCCCTTTTATCTGACACAGAGAACTTCACCGGGGTGATCTCACTGCAGCTCTTGCCTTAATGGGAACATCACTATGAAAATGGCCCATCCATCCTAAATGATTAGAAGGGTAATTTTATTCTCCATCAGAGAGATTTGAACTACAGATTTCTGGCTTTGAATCCTAAACAAGCCTACTCAGAAGTATTTCTTGCTGAGATCAATGGGGTTTTCTGCTAGGTAAATGGATTACAGCCTTAGTCTCTTTGCCCCTAGCTAGCTTAAGAGGGCTTAAATCTGAATGCTTTACAAAAGGAAAACATTTCCTTACAAACTTTAGTACCAAGTACAGTACCGCATCCCACATTTAAGTCCCACACTTTCTGCTTTCTCAGAGCCAACGCTTCATTGACAGTTTATAGCATATGTCTCTGCCAACTTGCAGTTATGCAACAGTGGCATGATTTGAATGATATAATCCTTTTTATAGGATTCAGGAGGGTGGAAATTAACAGTAGTCATACTGTGCTATCAAGCTTTAGATTTTGGCAGACAGGGCTGTTTTTCTCCCATGGAGAGCCAATTTCTGCAGAAGCCAAACAATTAGCTACTATGATCATTCATATCTAATCATGCGGTCTGAAGACCTATTTTTTTCCCTGTTCTTTTTTTTAAGGTGTGACTCAATAGCATGTGTTGTTTTATCCAAGCAATGAACCTAAGATGCTGCTTCTCTTTTACTATTTCTTGCTTTGGAGAGAATCAAATGAAGACAAATAAGAAACATATACAAATAAGAAAAGACCAAATATGCTGAAAAGATGTGTAGCTCCTGGATCTTGTCAATGGCATCATTAGGCGGGTGCAGACCAAAGTGGGTGACACCCTCAGAGGGGGTGGCACTAAAAATATTATCTATTAACAACATTGTGTTGTTTTTAAGCAGAAATGTATTTTTTTAATCCCTGGTCCTGTGTCCAGCCAGGTGAACCTTCCTTCTTTCTCTCCCACATTGCTTTCCCCTAACCCTCAAAATCATGTGCATCTCCTCCCTAATCTGCCAGTTGCACTGTCACTTAAACTCTTTATAACTGTCCTTGTTCTCTTTCAGTGCAATACCTTCCTTCTTTTGCCCTGTGCTTATTGCTCAGTTGGAGAGGGGAGGAACTGCACTAGGTGACACCAACTTTTCTTGCAGTGGACATCTTTATTATAACAATCCTACTGGAAGACTGGCCCTTCAAATAAGGGACAAATCACACTTGCCAGCATCATTGCCTCTTATGCCAGTATCCCTTTGGATGCAGTTCCACCATAGCGGTGGTTCTCAACCTGAGATCCCCAGATGTTTTTTGACCTACAACTCGAATAATAACAATAACAATAATGAGAACCTTGTCATACACTGAAAATGAGTGGTAGGAGATGCTAGACAGATAAAGGGAAGTACATCATTAACTTGTATAATTCATTATCACCAGATAGAGCAGTGGTTCTCACCTTGTGGGTCCCCAGGTGTTTTAGCCTGCAACTCCCAGAAATCCCAGCCAGTTTACTAGCTGTTAGGATTTCTGGGAGTTGAAAGCTAAAAACATCTGGGGACCCCAGGTTGAGAACCACTGCACCATAGCTGTGCACCATGGCTAGCCAACTTACAGTTAAGACTCTATCTTCAAATATTATTCTTTGCTTTCCAGTTTGGCAGAGAAAATATTTCATAGAGATAGTATAATGACAGGATGACTACTTGAAACTGAAGCTTTCAAGTGGTAATCTGTGCCTACTTACATATGGGTAGGTATCTGGTTTGGGCATTGGATTATGACTCTGCAGACCAAATGGCACTAGGTCATGAAATCCACTGGTTGACCTACACTCTCTCAATTTCAGAGGAAGACAATGGCAAACCTTATCAAGAATATATTCTGATAAGATTGCCACTGTGTTGTTTCGCTATAGATATAAAAAAAAACACAACAGCAACAACATGTCTGTCCAGAGCCCATTCAGGAATCTTCCATAGCTAAGCAATTTTATTCCAATCCTTGTTGGAGGGCATAGACAAAACACTGTGCCCATTCATTTTCTAGAGACCACCAACCCCATCTAAGCCGGACGATAATGGCCATCTTATGTGTTTTGTTTGTTTGAATGTACAGGTAAACAAGTCTCCCAAATGGTGCATGGGTTTGATTTTATACTGACATTGGCATCGAGTATTTCATTAAACCTTTTAAACTGGGAGCAAACTTTATAGCAATGTTTTTACAGCCCCTCTGTTTGATGCAATGAACTACAAGAGCCTGGTGTGTTTTGGCTATCTAGTATATATTGTGTATAGAAATGGGTAGCATTTGACTTATTTTTCATTTTGGAAAAGATGAGTGAAGACTCTGAATTATTGGGTGGTGTTATGTATAAGACTACATAGTTAAATTACTAGATTCCTAGAAATAAACATTAAAGTGTATTATTCCACCAAAACTCTCTCAATTTTTAGCTAAAATTTGCAAAAAATCAGAACCAAAAATGGAGATGGGAAGAAAGCAGCTGCTAAGTGGAACTGATTAGAAAACACTACAGGTTCTCATTCAAGTCCAGCAAATGGAATAATTAGCAGTGAAAGCATTATGGATGACAGGCATCATTTCCCTCAGGATCTCAGAGTGTCTGTAAATGTGTCCCTCTGTGTGTTTACCACAGCCTTGGAAACCGCACAGTTAAAATGAATTTTAATAGTGCTTCACTCTGGGCTGTTACTGCAAAAGCCCCAAACTGACAAAGGTTGCTTCTGCTGCTCCTTCTTACAAAATGAGATGTTTGAATAAAGGTCATAAAAAGAAAGCAGAAATATGCTAGAAAATGAGAATGAAACCATTGCTATGATGGAATTTTTGATAAATGTGGCCAAAAGTATCTTATTACTCTGGATATTAAATTGCCGGCCACATGATCTTGGAGATGTCTACGGACAACGCTGGCTCTTCAGCTTAGAAATGAATATGAGCACCAACCCCCAGAGTCAGACATGACTAGACTTAATGTCAGGGGAAAACCTTTACCTTTACCTTACTAAATTGAAGGTTTGGATGTACACTTTCAACATCATCATCTACCCAATAAAACAGCAAAGGCCATGAAGTATGGTTCCAGATAGACCTTATCTGTCACATGCATTATTCAACCATTCTGTTTTTTGCAGCTCTTGACAACATTACGTGTGATCTTCAGAAGGTTACATCAGCTCTAGTGACTATGATCTCTTACACAGCCTTACAATTACAACATTTTCATATTAATGTATTGTCACGGCAAGAATCACTGGGGTATTCTGTGGTTTCCGGGCTGTATGGCTGTGTTCTAGCAGCATTTTCTCTCGACGTTTCTCCTATATCTGTGGCTGCCATCTTCAGAAGAAACCACACAACATCCCATTTTAATATTACTTTAAATGTTATGGCTCCAGTATATGGGATTCTGAGATTTGTGGTTGAGTTGGATATTTAGAATTCTCTATCAAAGAGGTCTAAATACCTAACTAAACTACAGGATATTGGCATGGAAGTTCAAGTAATATCAACCTGCTATAACTGCATGCTTGATGTCCTGAATATGGACACTCTAATGACCAGGACACTGCTCATAAATACCCCCAATTGTTTCCACTTTGGGTGGCAATTCATTTATAGGAACACCAAGGGTAGATAACACCAGGCACCTGCTCCAGCTGAGCAATGTCCTTCCTTCTCCTCCCACAAAGTCAATTGACACCAACTATATTACAGAGGGATTCCAGAAACTAGAGGGAGGCAGCCAAAGAAAACATCAGGGCTTGTTTTAGCTGAACTATCTCCCACCTCTGGAGACAACTGACACCTGCTGCCAAATCTGAAGGACACTGTTGGCATGTGTATTAATATATTATGATTTTAATAATATCTTTTAAGAACATCAGAATGGCCACACTGGATAAGGCTAAATGCCTATACAGTCCAAAATTCTGTTAGCTAATTGGGAAAATTGCAGCCTCAAATAAGGGTGGTAAAGTGCAGCCCATGGGCCACATCAACTCCCTTTTCATTGATTCTTCAACCTGGAAGGGACTTCAAGTTGTGATGAAAGATACCCACCCCACTTCTGCTTAAAGACCTCCAAAGAAGATGAGTCCACCAGCATCTGAAATACACCATTCCACTGTGAACAGCTATAACAATGAAGACTTTCTTCCTAATGTTGAGGTGGAATTACTTTTCTTGTCATTTGAATTCATTGTTTTATGTTCTAGTCTATGGGGCAGCAGAAAAAAAGCTTGCTCCATCTTCTACATGGTCTCCTTCTAGTATTATGTCACATCTCAGTTTTCTCTTCTCTCAGCTAAATATACACAGGTCCCTGGGTATATTCATAAGACTTGGTTTTCAGACCTTTGATCATATTACTCTCCTTAGAACATGTTCTAGCTTGTCAATATATTTCTTGAATTGTGATGAACTGAGCTGAACACTATAATCCAAGTGAGGTCTGACCATAGCAGAATAGAGTGGCACTACTCCTTCCCTTATTTATATTCCTATATTTTCATGGAGACTTCACATATGTTGATGCAGGGCAGGATTTTAAAAATATTTCCAAGTCCCACTGAATGCATGCCCCCCTTTATTCAGGAAATTGTTGTTGTTGTTGTTGTTCCAAATCATCTTCCTTTAAACTCCTGAGTGTCAAAACCTGTTTGGATATCCCTAAACTGGCTAAAAATGTCCAAAAACCACCCAGGAAGTGAAAGCAGAAGTGGCTTTTGGTCACTTTTAGGTCACATTTTCTGCTAAAAACAATTTAAAAGGAAGTGCAGCCGAATGCTAGCTAACTCCAGGAAGTTCACAGACAGGTTATGAAAATGATTTGAAACTTTCACTCATATTTTATAGCAATTGGTAGACAGATTATCCTGTCGTTGATATTAGATCCACAGCCACCATGACCAATGGCCATTCACAGCCTTATGGAGATAAATTTTGCCAGTCCCTAGTATAGACATCCATGTAAATGGCCAATGGCCTTCATTCTATCTCAGTGGTACTCAACCTGTGGGTCCCCAGATGTTTTTAGCTTTCAACTCCCAGAAATCCTAACAGCTGGTAAACTGGCTGGGATTTCTGGGAGTTGGAGGGCAAAACACCTAGACACCCACAAGTTGAGAACCACTGCTCTATTTGGTGATAATGAATTCTACTTACCTTTATCTGTCTAGCATCTCCTGCCATTCATTTTCACAGGTTGTCATTATTGTTATTAGCATCATTGCTGAAAAACATTTATCTATCAATTTTTGTTTATGCCATGTATAATTGTATAGATTTCTATAATGTCTTTGCTTCCTTTGATTTTTCCCTAGCCCAAACAGACTGAAATGTTGTAACTTTTCCTCATAAGGGAGTTGCTCTAACTCATTAATTGTATTGGGTAGGGTACCCATTTCTTTTTCTGCCTCTAAAATCTCCCTTTTCAAGTGTAATGGTCCAGACTGTGAACAGGATTCCAACTTTGGTCAAACTACACATATTAATAGCTTTATTTTCTTATTAATAAAGCTCCACACTGAATTTGTAGTCTACACCATGTTTATACATTTGCTATGCCTATTTTTTGATTTGGAGAGATCAATTCTGAGCTCTTTCACAATCTGTTTTAGTATCATCAGCAAATGAGCCCAGCTTAATATTCACCCTCATTTATTGAACATTATGAACAACTTTTAAAAGCACCATTCTCAATTTGACTCCACTGTTCTCACTCCTTCCTTGCAAAAATTGAGACTTTGTTTCTCATTAGCAAATGTAGTTTGGTGTTCATTAATCAGTTTCAGTCTGTAAGACAACATCTCTTTTAATGTCATGACTGCTAATTTTGTTCTGGACTCTTTGATGAAGAACTCTTTGAAAACATTTGGAAAGTCCAAGTAAACAGTATATAGGAGCCTTCTGTCCATGTTTTAGTTGATCTAAGCTACTGTTGAAGACTTTGTATTCTGAAAAGCTGGGTATAAATAATTGTAAATAATGTAACAGCTACTATTAAGTGATGATGTGTCACATTGTCAAAACATCAAAGACGCACTCAGCTGTGTGAAGAGGTGGTTAGTCTGATAAAATGAGGGATAAGTAAGATAGTCTATAAAGTGAATACTACTGTGGGGAAAACATCATCTCTGTTTTTTTTAATTTGATCAGAATTAATTAGCAACAAAAAAATCACAACTTGTTTTGGTCAGAGTGTGGTCAGGTGATTGTATGTTTATTGTGTAAGGCCGGCTAGCTTCATCTTCCCAAGAATGGAGAACAACACAATCTTGTTTCATAACCTCTCAAAGGTGAAGTCACAGAGTGAAGACTTCCCCCTTCTTTTAATCTTTCAGGTTGTGGCATTTCTAGAAAGCTGCTGAATCACATCCTTCTGATTCATTGTCATGGCAATCGGACTACTTAAAAAAACCATGTATGGAAACAGCCGGACATCCCAATCTGAGAGAGAACGTATGTTTACAACAAAAGAATAGGCAACAGCCTGAATTGGAAGACTGCATTGACCCCCATGGGACCTTTTTGTTAAAAAAGTAATCATCATCACCATTATGTGTATGTATGTGTGTGTATATATATATATATATATATATATATATATATATATATATATATATATTCCTCCTATTTCACAGTCTAGAACTCAAAGAAGTTTACAATAGTTAGATGAGATAAAACATATATATATATATATATATATATATTGAAATTAATATGATAATTCAAAGCTATTAAATGCATGACTACTAAAAAAGAAATAGTACAGCATGTTCAGATAGGTCCTTTTGACCTTGAGCCATAGTTATCAAAGGTCAAAACAAATAGGGGTCCTCATCTGCCTACAAGAATATTGCTGAAAGTGCTGGAAGCCACTTGGGATCTAAAAATGGCCTTAAGAAGCTGCCTTTGGGGGAGCTTCATCCATACTATGTCCACCACATAGATGTTCAGATGATCTCTGTGATGTGTCACTGTCAAATGCTCTTCTTGTTAATGTTTATCATAGTTGTTGTCAAAATTGCAACACCCAACTGATTTACTTGCACTAGGGCTGCTGCTGGAAGCTATACACTATGTAAACAGACTGTGCCCTGGCCAATATTTTCCATCATACATCCAGCCAAAGCAATCCAAGATCAGACAGAACTTGTACATTTCACTTGTGGAACACTGGGACTTTCTGGATGTGGAGAAAAATGACATAGATGTTATTCAGATGCCAACCAGACGAAGGGACTTCAGCTCGCCCCAGTGCTTTCATTCAGTGTAGGGAATGAGCAGCTTTCCAGTAACGCTGGATTGTGTCTTTGATGATCTCCAGCCAGCATAATTAGTAATGAAAGATGATGGAAGTGGAAGTCCTGAAGGACCACATTACACATTGCTGCTCTCATAATCTAGTTGGAGAAAAAGGCTAGGTATGGACAGCCTCAGCATGAATAAGATGTCACATATGTCCAGTTGAATGTGAATTCATGAATAGAGACCCAGACAATATTAGCTGAAAAACTGCACTAGATTATTTTACCTTGATGGTAAAAACTATCCTTACAGATAAATGCATTCAGTTCCTAGGATGGAATAAAACTCTTTGGTAGAGAAGGCTAAAGACCTTGTGAAAGTATAATTTCCATGATTCTATAACATTGATCTGTGGCATTTAAAGAGATATCAAACTGTATTAGTTCCACAGTGTAGATGCATCCTAGGAGAGGGTATATTTTGCATATCTCCTTCTTTCCCTTTCCAGTTTGACACCACTTTAGCTGTTCAAGGGGCAGGATTGCTAGCAATCCTGGGAGGGCACCTATCCTCTCTTAATAGTGACTTCCTATTAAAATTATTTGCTGACCAGGATCAGGTCACCTCTATAAGCTGAGATAAAGAAGGGCTTTGCTGAATGCCACCATATGTATCTCTTGAGAAACTATGGCCAGCATTATTTCAGCAGAGATTACTTCATCAATTGTTTTTCATTTATCATTCTGTCAACACCAAACATCATATGGGCCGGAAGTGTTGAGCTTTTTCCCTCATTATTATTGCTGCTAGAGGATATGTCATGTTGGGAATAGATATGCTGTTGAAATTTGTCTGCCGGAACCACGGAGGAGGTTTGTTTTTATTTAGCCTGATCTTCTACCACAGAACCTCCTCCAGATTTCCACTCCATTCTATGCCACAGCAGATGTCCTGCTGCTGACTCAGTGGGGGTCCTCATTCAGCTCTTACTTTTTTCCACTCCCTTGTAGAGACATCACCAAAACTATCTTAATTTCTGCTATCATATGTTGCCTGTAGGGTACACAATTACAGTACAAATCCCAAATCAATCCCAAGGCCCCTGTGGGAACCTGAAATTGCCTCTATTTTTACTATACTTGGACAGGAGGCATGCCATAGAATAGCACTGTAAGAGTTTGAGAAGCCCACAAATGGATCCAGGGAGATATTTTTGCAACATGGGGGAATGAAAGCATGGATAATGAGTCCATGGATAAAGGAGTTGTATTGTATTCACAATCACAATCCTAAGTAGAGTTTATACTTTGGTTAACTGAGCCCATCGCTATAGTAGTTTCACACGCCATCTCTTTGACTTGAAACATTGCACTATATTCCTCTGCCCCAAAGCATCTTAGAATATAACATTGTATTTTAGTTCTAGTGGTCCCTCCAGGCCATCCTCTCCTCCATCCCAGTGGTCTTTTTTCTTTTCAGATTCATATGTTATTTGAGTGATTATATTCCTTCTGTTTATGTGATTGTTTTAGTCAATTGTTATGTTTTGTTTTTGTTTTTAATTCTTATAGCGTTTTATAGTGTTTTCAGTGTTTTATTGTACAATGTTTTATGCTGATTTTATATTGGAAACCGCCCTGAGTCTCTTTCGGGAGAGAGGGCGGTATACAAATAAACTTTTACTTACTTACTTACTTACTTACCAGTTTGTTTGTTTGAAGATTGTTGGGAATTGTGCATGGGCGAAAGGGCCCTTGTGATACTACAGATAGGATTAAGTTCCTTAGAAGCTGAAGAAGAGGGAAGACTTCACCTGGCACCAGAATAACATCAGATTAGGGGGGGTTTTTGGGGGGGGGGGGTGGGGGGGATCCTCCATAGGACAATTGTCCATAAGACATCTTTCTTCTGGGTTGTTGTATGTCTTTTGGGCTGTGTGGCCATGTTCCAGAAGCATTCTCTCCTGACGCTTCGCCCACATCTATGGCTGTGAGGCATGGATAAACTAGGCAAGGAAAGGAAAAAAATATATATCTGTGGAGAGTCCAGGGTGTGGCAAGAGTCCTTTGTCACTGGGAAGCCAGCATTAATGTTTCAGTTAATCACCCTAATTAGCATTGGAAAGGTTTTGTCTC
This sequence comes from Anolis carolinensis, assembly GCF_035594765.1. Classification (NCBI taxonomy): domain Eukaryota; kingdom Metazoa; phylum Chordata; class Lepidosauria; order Squamata; family Anolidae; genus Anolis; species Anolis carolinensis. Next base: position 54,422,856 of record NC_085842.1, on the reverse strand, counting down.
TTGCCTGGGGGGCATCCTTTGTTCAGTCATTAGCCGTCCTTGGGGCTCCTCTGCCCTCAGAGTGTTGGTTCCCATCTACTGTTTTGATTTTAGAGTTTTTTTTAATACTGGTAGCCAGATTTTGTTGATTTTCATGGTTTCCTCCTTTCTGTTGAAGTTGTCCACATGCTTGTGGATTTCAATGGCTTCTCTGTGTAGTCTGACATGATTGTTGTTGGAGTGGTCCAGCATTTCTGTGTTCTCAAATAATATACTGTGCCCAGGCTGGTTCATCAAGTGCTCTGCTATGCCATTGAAAGCCATTGAAATCCACAGGCATGTGGGTCTTGTAATATCTTGTCACGTTCCAATTTCAACAGTGAAATAGGTTTGAGGACAGGCAGAATACTTCTCCTTTTTTGATCCTGTGGAAAAAATTTATAGAATCGTTATTTTTATAGACCAAATGAAAAGCATCTCTGAAAGCATCTCGAAATCACTAGCTTTTGAATACATAAGATCTTCTCTTAGTAATTTACTAACAGTCTGCTGGTTTTCCAGTATGTTCAAAGCAGCCAACAACATAAAAGTAAAGCTTATATTAACAAATATTTAATCACAAATAATTACATCCCATTTGTAAGAAAATTAACAGACCCATTATAATCTGCCCATTATAAAATATATTAGAAGTTCAAAGTGAAGATAGTTTGAGGAGAATTTAAGTTCTGTTCAACTGCATAACCATATTAAATGGCTCATTTCTGTTCCTTTCATTTCAAGCTGGAAGTGTACTTACAGCAAAGGCAATTTACTGACTATTTACAGAAGTAGGTGCCATTCATATAACCCAGTGTATTTGCATAAGTGATCACTGAATCATTACCCATTGCTCATGGCATAGCTAGTAAACCATTCTTCGCTGGGCATAGGTAACAGAGCACCCATTTGTTTTAGTTGGTTAGAAAGAAGTCATACACAAGTTGGGTGAAATGTGCACAGGAGTTCAGCAAGTATTATCATTCTAAATAGCCTGCTGCCAGAATCTTCCTTTGTCTGGGATGCCATTCACTTGGACTATTTGGGTTCTCAGAGGGAGGTTTTGAAGTAGAATTTAATGAGAGGAAGTGACTCAGCAGCCTGGACATTGTGAAACTACCAAAAAGAAAAGAAAAAAACCAAAGTGAAGAGCAAAGTTTTTGCTTCATATGGAGAACTATAGTAGGAAAAAGAAGTAAAAACGAAGGGAATGATATAAAGAAGCAGGGAAATCAATGACATACTGGGGAGGATTCTAATTTTTAAATCTCATATTTGCAGCCTCATCAGGTAAAAATAGGAAAGTCATCTTTGCCATCAGGGGAATATGAAAGGATGAACAATAGTAGACATTCCTTTTCCGTTCAGTGTTGTATTGAACCACTTTTCCTACAAGCCAGCATTAAAACAATTTTACAATAGTTCTGTGCAGCAATGGGCTGCAAAATAGTGCTTAAATGTCATCTAAAATTGTGCACTTAATAGGCTGAGATACCTGTGCTACCTGATAGTTCGTGTACACACATTTTGTCTCATGCACTACATATATAAACTGTTTATGAAACATAAATGAATGTTTTCTTTTATTTATTTATTTACTGCATTTCTACCACACCTTTCTCGACCCCGGGGGGACCCAAGTCGGCTTATGAATCCGGCATAAATTCAGTGCTGCACTGGTAAACAATAAAATATGAACAATCTAAACATATAAGCAATTAAAACACGTATCTATCTATCAATCAAACAGATTAAAACCATATAAAATGCCAGGTCTTAGATTGGACTTTGGTCCCATCTCCAAGATAATCTCATCATGTATATGCAAGTATTCAAAGAAATCTGAAATATGGAACAGCTCTGCTTCCAAGCAGTTTGGATAATGGAAACTAAACCTGTATCTCATATCACCTGTCAGGACTGTAAGCAAACCTAGTCTACTGGGAAGCAAATGGGATGTATGAGTATAATCGGGTAAGCATTCAGGTGAGCCCCGAAATGTAAAGAAGAAATGTGTTGTCGAAGGCTTTCATGGCTGGAATCACAGGGTTGTTGTGTGTTTTCCGTGCTGTATGGTCATGTTCCAGAAGTATTCTCTTCTGACGTTTTGCCCACATCTATGTCAGACATCCTCAGAGGTTGTGAGGTATATGGAGAAACTAAGCAAAGAAGGCTTATATATCTGTGGAAGGTCCAGGGTGGGGGAAAGAACTCTTGTCTGTTGGAGGCCAGTGTGAATGTTGTAATTAATCACCTTAATTAACATTAAATGGCCTTCCAAGCTTCATATCCTGGCCTGGGGGAATCCTTTGTTCAGAGTCATTAGCTTCCCCTGATTGTCTGGAATTCTTCTGTTTTCAGAGTGTTGCTCCTTATTTACTGTTTTGATTTTGGAGTTTTTAAATACTTGTTCATTTTCATGGTTTCCTCCTTTCTGTTGAAATTGTCCAAATGCTTGTGCATTTCAATGGCTTCTCTGTATAGTCTGACATGATAGTTGTTGGAGTGGCCCAGCATTTCTGTGTTCTCAAATATAAAACTGTGTCCAGGTTGGTTCAGCAAGTGCTCTGCTATGGCTGATTTCTCTGGTTGAGTTAGTCTGCAGTGCCTTTCATGTTCCTTGACTCATGTTTGGGCAATGCTGCATTTGGTGGTCCCTATGTAGACTTGTCCACAGCTGCATGGTATACGGCAGACTCCTGCAGAGGAGAGAGGATCCCTCTTGTCCTTTGCTGAACATAGCATTTGTTGGATTGTCTTAGTGGGTCTGTAGATAGTTTGTAGGTTGTTCCCAGAAGACATCACAGCCCTGTTTCACCATTGCAGCCATGGGGAGCCCTCTCGGCCCAGTAATAGCAAAACACCTCTCTGCCAAAAAAAAACAGAGGGCCCTTCCACACAGTCATCTAGCCCAGAATATCAAGGCAGAAAATGACAAAATATCTGCTTTGAACTGGGTTACCTGAGTCCACACTGTCATATATTCCAGTTCAAAGCAGATGTGCAATTTTATTCAGCTGTGTGGAAGGAGCCAGAGAGGGAATTGGATTTCCAAACTCATGGTCATCTGTCCCTTCCATTGGATCCTAGTGTTATTACGTAAGTTATAAACACCTCTTTATGTTATCCAGGGAAATAGCACTAAGCTTTTTATTGTGGCAATGAGAATCATTATAGCAAAATCTTGGAAGGGTGGGGGGGGAGAACTACTTATTAAGAATTGGAGAAGAAAAGTACAGTAGAGTCTCACTTATCCAACACTCGCTTATCCAACGTTCTGGATTATCCAACACATTTTTGTAGTCAATGTTTTCAATATATCATGATATTTTGGTGCTAAATTTGTAAATACAGTAATTACAACATAACATTACTGTGTATTGAACTACTTTTTCTGTCAAATTTGTTGTATAACATGATGTTTTGGTGCTTAATTTGTAAAATCATAACCTAATTTGATGTTTAATAGGCTTTTCCTTAATCTCTCCTTATTATCCAACATATTTGCTTATCCAACGTTCTGCCGGCCCGTTTATGTTGGATAAGTGAGACTCTACTATAGTAGAATATATCCAAATGGCCAAGATCTTCAATGACATAAGGGGAGGAAACAAAAATGAATTTGCTAGAAAATGGAGACTGGCCTTTGGTATTTAAAATAGAAGACAAAAATTGATTTTGAAATAGCCGAACACAGGATTAATTCGTGTAATGATAAAGACAGTTTTTTGTTAGTTCCATTTGGTGTCGTGTTGGAAGTCATGGTGGTAATGATAGTTTATTTAATGCTTAGACCATAGGTCTTTCACACAGATAAATAAATACATAAAAACCAGATTATAAAGTACAATACAAAATATACAATTAAAATGCTGTATAAATCACTAGAATAATTATGAATGAATGAATGAATGAATGAAACTTTATTTATAGCCCGCTCTGTCTCCCCGAAGGGACTCAGGGTGGCTCACAACAAAATATACAATGGAAAACATTCAATGCCGACAGTAATACATAAACAAATCAATAAACAAATCAGGAACAACTCAGTAAATTATAAATCACCATAAAAGAACAAGACATAAAATAAGTCCACATAATTACTAACATATTAAGTCCTTAAAATATTATTTAAAATCTCTAAAATTGGACATTAAAATGTTATATGGTTGGTGGTTCATGGGTGGGAATGGGGAAGTGGTGGGACAGGGGAAATAATACTTGTATTTTGAATGTTGATTGTATGTTGGTGTTTTTTCTCATATACCACAATAAAATTTATACAAAAAAATAATAATTACGATCAGACCAGAAAGGATGCAAGTACAGCAGATGCCAAAAATGTGAGGCATACCATGCAATATACATGATGTTTTATACAGTTGACAGCTATTCAAACTTTCTGCTCTACCTGCTCCCCTCCCTGGCCAGCAGAGGGGCAGGTCTGAAGCAGCACCCTGATTGGATGGCACTTTGGTTGCATTGCCGTCTCCCAGTGGGGATTCTCCGGAAGAGAGGAGGCGAAGGAGGAGAACTGACCTGGGAGGGCCAACCATCTGTTGGGAAAGATCTGGCCAATTGGTAGTAGCGAAGCATGCCGGGTTACAAACCAGCATTTTACAGCTGAAATCACCATTGGCTTATAGTCAGATCACCATACAGTGCATATCAGCGTTTTGCCCAACCCCCTTGCACTTTCACCACAATCTGAGTATTGAGGTTTCTGGAGAGGATATCCATCTCTTCCTGTTCTGGCCACGTACCAGTTCAATTTTGGAATAGCAGCCAGTGCACCTGGGTTGGTGTGCACATCTTAAGAGTTCCACATGGATCTACCACTTCAGAAGCCAAGGGGGTAGTCCTGCTGATCTCCTCATTCCCAATGATCAACACATTGAGCTCCCTCCAATACCTTAATGCGGGGCTGCAGCAGGTCTGTGGGTCCTATTGTAGCTACCACTTGTCTGTGCGCTATTCCCACCGTGGGTTCTACACTGCTTTAATCACCATTGAGCATGGGCCTCAGGTCAGCATTGGTACAGATTTCTTTGTAGAGCCTGCCTTGCTACATGTTTTTAGTGAAAATTCCAAATTGCTGAATCATCCACATGGGACATTCAGCCTGTCTTGGAGTTTTCTACACCTCAGTCAAGGGATAGTAGCTTATAGACTATTGAATATACATAAAACAAGAGAGGTAACTGGTCAATTGGAAGTAGAGGAGAATGCTGGGCTACAAACTAGCATTTTACAGCTAAAATCACTCATCACAAGGAGTAAAAGTATTCTGTAAGATCCAGTTGTTACTGAAGCATGCTAACATCCCATTGATTTCAGTAGGGTAAGGCAAAATAAATGTTCTAAATATTGAAACCTTTGGAAGTGCTTTATTTTGGTCTATGTTTGCGAGGGTATAGCTGATGAAAATGTGAAGTTGAAGGATGAAATCCCAGCACCTACTCATGCCATACTCTGGTCACTTGATCATCATGTGCCTGGCTGAACTAAAAACTTCATGATTCCTTCTATGGTTATTTAAAGATTAATACTGAAAATCATGCTTCTCCAGGGCTGGCTCTTGAGTACTCCAATGTCATTTGATTCCTTACAGTTTTATGCACACATTGATTCCATTTTTTTAAAAATTAAAATGATGTGGAGTAATAATTTAATCTCTGGTGGCTCTTTCGTGCATTGATTTTATACATGATTCTGCAATGCTTGCAAAATAATGAGGAAACAAGCATCTTGGCTCATGGGCTTTGCTGTATGTGATGCTCTTCTTGCCAGAGTTTAGAAAAGTTATTTTTGAGCATAACTCTAAGAATCCTGCAAAAGTAACTGACTATACTATCTGGGCATTCTGAAAGTTATAGTTCAAAAAGCAACTTTTTCAGGCTCAAAACTTATCCTTCTTAATCTATCATTCATTTGGCTTTTTTCCTTTACCCAAATCATCATAAGAAGCTTCTCATTTTAAAATGGTGGAACAGAATGAAACAATCTATTTCCTTCATCAACACACAAATAGGGAGACAATGGACTCCATCTACCATCACACAACCACTAGTACATCAGCATTTACTTTTTTCTCTTGTGAGCTAACATATTTTCTTTGTTCTTTGAAAGTTTTTGATATAATCCTGAAGCAATGAGCATGCAGCTAAAACTGTGTTAACTATTTTTAAGAATTTCAAATTGACTTGTGTTAAAGAAGGCACAGTGTGAAACAAGTATCTATAAGTTTGAAAATCCTACAGTTTAGTTCAGATATCTGTCCAAATAAACTATAATTTAATAAGACAGGAATGAGTGTTCTTCTACTTTGCTCCTCACCTCACCTTCTTCCTTAGTTCAGACCTCCATTGTGTCCAAAATAGGAAACTGTAGTTTAATGTTGGTAACTTACAGAAGAACAAAAGCATAGTGAACATTCCTAGTTAGCAGATCAAAACCTATTTTGTATAATTTGGTACTATAATTCAAAGTAGTGGTTTCCAAAGGTGGATCCACAAATTTTGTTGGGCCTGAAGTCCCAGAAACTCCAACCAGTGTGGCTATGATAAGGGAGGATGGGAGGTATAGTTCAACAATGTCTCGTGCCCCAAATTTGAGAATCACCCATTCAAAGAGAGTAGGACTGCAGCACTGAAGCTAGGACTCAGGGGAAGAGACTGAGAGTAGAAGTAATGAAAGCAACAATATCAGGTCCATAAAAGCCATGTCTTTGGAATGACTGCATTTCCTGGCATTTATCACGAATTCAGAATCTGGCCTTAGTCCTTGATACTTCAAAAATGACATGACAATATAGCAAACATAACACTGCAGTTCAGATCTCTGCCACTACCAAAGAAAAGCGCAAGAAACAGCAGACACATAGACACTTTAATCCAGTGTTTCTCAAGATGTGCTCCTTCAGGTGTTTTGGACTCTAGCTCCTAGAAATTCCAGCCAGTCTACCAGCTGTTTGGAACTGTGGGAGTTGAAGTCCAAAACATCTGGAGGAGCACAGTCTGAGAAACTCAGCTCTAATCATAAGACAGAAATGAAATATATCATGGGATCAGAGGATTAACAAGCATGCCATTTCAAGTTGGGTATGATGCCAAAAGTTATTCAAGCAAAAGTACTGTACAAATCCATGAGTTTACTTTAAATGCCACTGGAGCAAATGCTGGATTTTCTTGATTATAATGAGAATATTAAAGAAAGTGAGTGTGCACACAAACTTTCAAATACAGGCATGAAGATCCTATCTAAAGTCTGGAATTCACAGTTAACTTAAACAGAGCTAGAGCTTCTACAAAAGGGAGCCATTGGCTTGATCTCATTAGTTATTCTACCGTGCAGACATAGATGGGCATGCTATGAATCCCATCATCCTTGATGGTGGGAAAGAGGTAATGGCTGATGTATGAAGAATTTTGGATCAGTATAACGTAAGCTTTTTCCTTCATAGAAAATGTGGGAGTAGCTTTGAAAGGCAAGTAAGACATGCATGGGGGAGTTTTAATGCCAAAAAAAACAATGCTTTCAGAAATTGTAGAACAAACTGTTATAACGGATAGTAAAATTGTTTTGTACAAACTACCTGTACAGTACCCCCCCCCCCCCAAAAAAGCTGTTTTGACTGGCAATTATCATTGATCTTTGCCAGGACAAGTAAAGAAAATGTGTCAACAATAGGTTGAGCAAATATAATTATACCCATAGATAATATGGCTATAATTATATTAATTCAGAAAAAGAACAGGAGAGTGTTGAAGATGGGCATTATAGTCAACAAACTGGCATTGGCTTCTGATTATTCTGTGGGAAATATTTTCCTTAGAATGGTATTAGGACCATCTGAACTACCATTTGATCAACATCAAAATGATAGTTTCAGTTGCAGTACACTATTGCATCAATGAGGTTTAGACAATGTTGATCATTCAAACACTGATTCAATACGTCTAATCTAGTTGGGGCTAGCAACCGTATTTAGGGTTTGTTCTTCACAGCTTAGAGGACTAAAAACTTTTATTTCAAATGAAATTTTTGGAGTGTACATGTGGTACCAAACTGTGTGACAAAAAGCTTCATAAACAGATTAACTTAAATGGAAAAATCTCCATTTGATCCAAATGCCCGCCCACTTTTACAGTGAAATGCTATCTATTGTTCACTCTAACAGCAAATTTAATGGCTATGTACCAGCCATTAAGGTGGTAAAATGAGAGCATCCACAAACCAGAAAGCAATTTCTTCTAGGCAGAAATCTGTTCTGTTTTTATTTCAAATTCCTCCCCCTCCTCCCACCGGTTCTGTTTCTGGGAAATTTCTCCCCAAAACGGAAGCAGAACTCCAGATCCTGGATTACAAATCCAAATAGAACCCTTCCTAACCTCCCAGAATCTTCCCCAAAACAAAAGCAAAAATTGAATAATTCCAGATCTTTTCACAATGTTGTATATTCACAGAACCATTCCACAGGTTATTTAGAATTCCTACAATTCATTAAAGAAGGAATAGGGAATTGGCTCTCGAGTATAGCTGCCTCTGCTAATATACAACACTGACAACAACAACAAAGGAGAAAGAAATTGATTGAGGAGGGAATAATTTCAACACGACAAATAGGAATTCTCCTAGTTAGCTCTGTGAGGGAAATAAACATGTTAGATTGGGGAAAATCCACCAATCCCAACCAAGCAGTCTTAAGACCACTTTCCTATAGTGTTACAGAAATTTTCCTTTGAATTAAGGCTAGTGATACTGCCTATACTGGCCAGGATGATGGCAAAGGCTGTACTATTTCTCACCCTATAACCCCGCAGTTGTTTGTGGTGAAAAGAGAATTTGCAAGTTCCCTTTGTATGTGTCAGGGTGATTAATATATAGAGTCTAGAACAGGCCGATGTTGATAGGATAAAGCTTGTAATAATGGGAACGACACAGATGTTAAATCCCAAAGCTGTTCTCAGTTGTATTCCTTTATTCTGTTTCATATAAGTGAATGGCTGCTGGACACAGGAAATCACCAACAGCAACATCTTCATTGTCATATCTGCCTCTCCCCATGGATTGAGACAGGGAACATATTAATATATAACGCATAACATGAGATTAACAACCGATTAAAATACAACATATAAAAAGTTCTGAAATTTGTTGTAGAGAGGACAACCGCCCTCCAATCCTCATGACAGGAAATCAATGGAGGTGGTGAAAAGAGTGAAATGCATACCTTGTCACAATAAAGGGAATTTTGCTAGTTTTACAGAATTACAGCACAGAATTCCTGAGTCAGCTAAGAATGTCTGAGCATCCCACAAACTGTGGGAACTGGAACCTTTCTACAACCCACATCTTCTGACTCTATCGCCAAACTATTGCTCCTCTGGATATCTGAAGGGATTTAAAGCCATTCAGAATCGAGAATGAAACATCACTTCCTTCTTCCCACACATGCATGCCATGTGCAGTTTGAAAAAGAAGCACAACCTTTCCTCTCCCTCTTCAAAATGCCAAAAGAAATATCACATGTTAAGTTGCACACATAAAGGAATACCCTCACGATATACAATGGACATATAGGAATAATTCCCCAGGGGTGTTGAAAAGAGAATGCTTTTAGATTGTTCAGAAGAATCACCCACATGAAGCTGCCTTATAACGAGTCAGTCTAGGTATCTTTCTGGCCCACTGTTGTCTACTTTGACTAGTCTGACTACTCCAGGAGCCCCCGGTGGCATAGTGGGTTAAACTCTTGTGCTGGCAGGACCGATGACTTGAAGGTTGGGTTTGTTGACCTGAAGGTTGCTGGTTTGAATCCAACCCAGGGAGAGCGCGGATGAGCTCCCTTTATCAACTCCAGCTCCATGCAGGGACATAGAGAAGCCTCCCACAAAAGATGGTAAAAACATCAAAACATCTGGGCGTCCTCTGGGCAATGTCCTTGCAGACGACCAATTCTCTCACACCAGAAGTGACTTGCAGTCTCAAGTCACTCCTGACATGAAAAAAAAGTCTAGGTTGTCAGACAGAGACCTTACGCATCATGTTACATGAGGTCCTGTAAAAAAAAAAAAACATGTCGATACCAGGCTTTGAGTCTGGAACTTCTTATTTCTGGAACACAAACTCTATGGTTAATTCTCCATAGATATCTGATGAGATCATCAAAACTTATTAACTATGACGGGAAAACATAGATCCAAATCTACGAGATGCTGGAATACAATAAAATGACAAGGACTGATATACATCTTATTTTTCTTTTCTATCCCTATCATGTTTCTTTTTTCCCAGTATCTCAAAGAGTGATCTAGGTGATCTAATCCAAACATTATGTAACACACTCTTTTGAAACAATCCATTACCAATTGTGTGCAAACTGATTTAACTGGTGGTAGTCATAACCATATTTTTCAATGATATTCACTTTTGCAGCTGGCTTTTTCTTTTGGTTTGCCCAACTCAGCTAGAAAAAAAGTATCACTTGAATTTGCACCACAGCACATGAGAAAGGACCTGTTGCCTGTAGATTGGTCCTTATCTGGACAAGGAGCTTTCATGGATGCTCTCCATTAATAAATAAAGTCATTACGTGCAGTTAAAAACCTTATTAAAGTCTCTCCTACCACAACTATTGTTCTTGTTTTATTCAATCTCTTTCCTCCCTCATATTTCAATTCCTAATAAAAATGAATTAATGTTTTATATTAAATGAAGAAATGGCCTCACTTTTCCAAACATGTTAAACATTCAAGATCCCAGAACATAGGCCATGCAATACCACATTTGGAATATCATTTTGCTGCTTTTCAACTGAATAATAATAATAATAATAATAATAATAATAATAAAACTTTATTTATATACCGCCCTATCTCCCGGATGGGACTCAGGGCGGTTTACAGTCATAAAAGCAACACAACATTACATAACGACATAACACACAATATTAAACAAGGTAAAATAGTACAATTATAACGATAAATCACACTTACATGACCAGATCAAGGGGACGGGAACCATAAACCCAATATATTAAAATGTATGATTTTAGGATAGGGAAATCTTGTGCAATGTATTCAGGCTCAGAAATCGGCGGTAGTCCAATATAATTACTCAAAAACCTGCCGACACCACATCATCTGATTTTTTTAAAAAATACATCAACTAAATGGGTAAATTTGGAAATTAAAATCAAATTACCTACTAATCCAGATCTCTATCCTGGACATATCCAACGAACAGCTGAAAAAAATGCCAACCCCTTTTGTATACTTTATCCGTATGGAAGAAATGAAAGCATATACTAGCTCCTAATTCCTCTCTCATTAGGCTCTTTCTATTTCAGCCTCTTGTTTCTGAACCTGACAAGTTCAAACAATTCAAACTGACAGGAAGCTAAAGGTCTTTATTCTGCACATGATTTGTTCTACAAAAACAAACAAATTCTGATTCAGTTGACATACTGCAGATAAGTGGTTTTCAGGTTGTGCTAAACTGTTGTTACTATCTACTCTGAATCCCCTTGAAGGAGGCCTATAGCTTGGGCTGCTCCTTGATTCCATTTTATCAGAAGGGATTATAGGGTGATCTTTCTAGAATGGGGATAGCCTGGCTACTTAATCTCCATGTTGCCTCTTGTTAACACATGACACATCTGGTGACTCTTGAATATAGCTTTGCAGTCACACCATTTCTCCATGACCACAGCTTCCAAATGGAAGATATATTTAAGCAGTTTAGATTCTGGAAAGACCACAAAATCTACTGAATCTGAGATGTGTTTACCCAAGGAAAACAAAAAACCACAGAATATTTGATAATCCAGTTACATATACACCTAACTAGTTACAACTCACGAAAAAACTTATTTTGGTCTTTATTGACCACATCAATGAACATTCATGCTCCTAGTTTCTTCCATGGACTCAAAGAGACTTTTGGACTAACGTCTTATCACTGGACTCTGCCTCTCCAAACATCAGCGGTCAAGCCATCAAGAATCCATTCACAGCTTGCGATATGCTACATTGCACGTCTACATTATTATGTACTCTCAGCAGCTTGTTAGACACCCATTTGGTGTCTCCTTCTACTGTCAAGTTTATGCTAGTTACTCAGTATAGAGAGGGGGGAACAGCTTTGCAGCTTCATTAAATTTGGGATTCTAATACTAGTATTCTGGTTTGTTCATCCTCCTTGCACCAATTCTGAGGAAATTGCATTTGATCACCATTGGCTACTGAGACCACTAGATGTTGGCTATGTTTATTTTATAACCCCCAATATCTGAATAGCACCCCTTCCCATCCTATCATGCCTGTGCATTAATAACATTGGGTACATTTTTTACTCTTTTCAATTGCTAATTGATTGGTTGGTTGAATTGCCAACCCATACCAATTTAATTTTCATTGCTGTGATATGCTCATAGTAAATACTACCCCACTTCCAAAAACCAGTAAGTCAGCCCAGAACTTGATTTCTACTACGAAGGCTTGTTTATGATGATATAATTTCACAGAAAACCCCTGCCCATTACTAAACCGGGATTTTCTCCTCTTATAAAAGGTCTCCCTCAAAAATGAAATAAACCCCATGCAAAAGCTGTATTCTCCAAAGGGGGTTGTGGTCTTACGTTTCATCTTAAACAAATGAAAATGCCTAATTAATGTTTGCTTTATTTTATTTTTTCTGTGACTCGGCTTCCAGGCAAGGAAAGGTAAATAAAGACAAAGATAGCAGAAAGAATCCACCAAATAGTCTTCTGATGAGATACAAAAAGCATTTTGACTGATACCTTTTGTTGAGTAAATTGGAGTTTTCTGACACTGAATTATTGAAAGATAAGAGTTCAATTAGTAATCAAAACTATTAGAGTGTTGTCGAAGGCTTTCATGGCCGGGATCACGGGGTTGTTGTATGTCTTTCGGGCTGTGTGGCCATGTTCCAGAAGTATTCTCTCCTGACGTTTCGCCCACATCTATGGCAGGCATCCTCAGAGGTTGTGAGGCATGGATAAACTGGGCAAGGAAGGAAAAAAAATATATTTGTGGAGAGTCCAGGGTGTGACAAGAGTCCTTTGTCAGTTGGAAGCCAGCGTTAATGTTTCAGCATTAATGTAAGAACACCTTTCCTCTGGGTGGATCTTTGTCCAAGAACAAGCCATGAGAGTCAAGACAAAGATCCACCCAGAGGAAAGATGTTCTTACCATACATCAAGGGAACCACGGATGGCATAGGCAAACTGATGAAGAAGCACAATCTACAGACCCACAAAGAAAATCCAACAAATGCTACGGTCAGCGAAAGACAAGAGGGATCCTCTCTCCTCTGCAGGAGTCTACCATATACCATGCAGCTGTGAGCAAGTCTACATAGGGACCACCAAACGCAGCGCCCAAACAAGAGTCAAAGAACATGAAAGGCACTGCAAACTAACTCAACCAGAGAAATCAGCCATAGCAGAGCACTTGATGAACCAACCTGGACACAGTATATTATTTGAGAACACAGAAATGCTGGACCACTCCGACAACTATCATGTCAGATTACACAGAGAAGCCATTGAAATCCACAAGCATGTGGACAACTTCAACAGAAAGAAGGAAACCATGAAAATGAACAAAATCTGGCTACCAGTATTTAAAAACTTTAAAATCAAAGCAGTAGATGGGAACCAACACTCTGAGGACAGAGGAGCCCCAAGGACGGCTAATAACTCTTAACAAAGGATGCCCCCCAGGCAAGAGACAAACCTTTCCAATGCTAATTAGGGTGATTAATTGAAACATTAACGCTGGCTTCCAACTGACAAAGGACTCTTGTCACACCCTGGACTCTCCACAGACATATATTTTTTTCCTTTCCTTGCTCAGTTTATCCATGCCTCACAGCCTCTGAGGATGCCTGCCATAGATGTGGGCGAAACGTCAGGAGAGAATACTTCTGGAATATGGCCACACAGCTCGAAAGACAACAAAACTATTAGCATTTCCAAAGACTCTGAGGGACATGTTACAAGCTGAATCACTGAATCGTTTCTATTTCTTCAAGAGAGGATTTGTGAAATTACACTGTAGTAACTTTTACATTCCAGTCCTATATTGGATTCCATCTACATCTCTACCAAGGAAGGCACACACTTCAGATACGTCATAAGTGGGGTCAGCCCATTCTAAGTAAGGTCAATTCTCCTTGCAAGTTTATGTCTTAATACAATATCATTCCTTAAAGTGCCACTGGATTCCTTGTTTCAGCACTTCAATGCAATGAAGATTAAGATGCTTTTAAGAACTGCTAACCTGTAAAATACCTCTGCTAACCACAAGAGGTATCTTACAATGAAATCATCATCTCTGAAACTAACAAGATTAAAAGCCAACTTTGTAATAATAAAATCAGGCCAACGAAGCAATAAAGATGATAATACAGATGGGAAAAGTGAGCTAATTAACATTTTCATCCAAAGCCATGCTGAAAGAAAATTAACTCGGCCTTCAGATGATTTAACCTCATGGACTTCACAGCAAAAGAACCCTTTGTTACTGAAATGTCTCTGCAGGAAAAAAAAACAAGCTTTATTCCTTGTGGTTGCTAAATTCATTAGAAAGCAGGTGCTTGAAGGAGAGTGGAATATATTTTATTTTTCATAAAGGAGAAGAATTTAATTAGAATATGAGGAATGAAAAACACTTAGAGGATGGCAAACCACTTAATGGCTACCTGGAATCTATCACCAGAAACTCCAGTTCTCTATAATGGGTGCAAATTTGCTCCATCAAGATGCAGTATATTGAGTACGAGAGGCTGGGAACACAAGAAGGTCTGTGCATTTGTACTTGTATCATATTTGAAGACTTTCCACAGGCCACTGTAGGAAGGGAATGCAGGATCAGAAAGGATTTTGGTCTAAACCAGCATAACGTTCTCAAATCTCTATCTTTCCAGCCTGCAGTTTGGTTGGTGCTCTGGCGATTATTGTTGACAACTGTTGATCCAATATCAAGTATGTTCAGACAGACTAGATGCAAAAGAGGTAACAATTTCCTGTTCAAGAGATAATCATTCTTCCTCAGCATTTCTAGATTGAGTCTTAGGGCCTTCCACACGGTCATATAACCCAGAATATCAAGGCAGATAATCCCACAATATCTATCTGCTTTGAACTGGGTTTTCTGAGTCCACTCTGCCATATCTTCTAGTTCAAAGCAGAAGATGTGGGATTTTATTCAGTTGTGTGGAAGTGGTCAAAGGCCCACATCTGAATAAAGTCCCACATTATTTGCTTTGAACTGGAATATATGACAGTGTGGACTCAGAAAACCCAGTTCAAAGCAGATATTGTGGGATTTTCTGCCTTGATATTCTGGGTTATATGGCTGTGTGGAAAGGCCCTTAGTCTACTAAAGGTATTGTCCTAATAGGGCAGTGGTTCTCAACCTGTGGTTCCCAGGTGTTTTGGCCCACAACTCCCAGACATCCCAGCCAGTTTACCAGCTATTAGGATTTCTGGGAGTTGAAGGCTAAAACATCTGGTGAATCACAGGTTAAGAACCATTGTAATAGGGGAATGACCACTCCTTTGAAACCTCAAATTTTTACTATCTTGCAATGGATAGAAATGCGAAGCAGGTGGATGGAAAAATTGTTTTGCTAGCTAGCTGCAATTAACACTAGAGGTTGGACTGTGATTGTAAACAACAAAGCACTCGTATAAAGCACATGTGTGTTGTGATAATATGTGCTATGCACATGAACTACAACAATACACTGTATTGTTGTGCCCCCTTCTACACTGCCATATAATCAATATTATCAAAGCAGATAATTCACATTATTTGCTTTGATTTGGATTAGCTGAGCCTACACTGCCATATAATCCAGTTCAATGCAGATAATCTGGATTTCATCTGGCAGTGTAGAAGGGCCCTGTGTAGTTCTGTCCCAACTTTTGGGGGAGAAATCTCTATACATTACTCCTTGCTAATTCTTCCCCGCAAATTCAAATCCTGTTCTTAACCTTTAAGGGCTTCTTCAGCCTTTTATTTGTTCCGGTTAACCTTCTGTTTCTCTGGCTAATTCTGCAGCCAGGAGGAGGTGTGACTCCCACGTTACAAGTCTAGCTGTGCTGTTGACTCATGCTCTGTGCTGTAACAGCCATATGCTTTTGAAAAGGAAGGCTTATACAACGCAGCCATGCAAGGTCTCCCAGAGCATACGCTCTGACAGGAGCTGCAAGGTTTCTGCTTGTTCTCTCTGTTAATTGAAATTGGCGATGATGCAGTTCAGCCCAGCAGACGCACGCAATTATGTAAGCTTGTACTACAGACCCAAAATATACATCCAGAAGATTCACCTGTACGCTTTGCAGGGCTGGTTCTAGGCAACAGTGAAATCGAGCTAGGGGAAATGAAGCCAATGTCCTCCCTTTGACCGCACATCATCAGCTTCTCCAACTGGAACTAAAAGTCCCAGACTAGAATAATGGAGTTAGGGGGACTAGAAAATAGAATATAAACAAGTCACAATTTTGTCTCACCTCCAATTGATGATATTTCAAATTTCCAAGTTTCTCCAAGAATAAATATACAAATGTATTTCCTTCACCTGCTGAGAAGAAGGAAGAGGAGGGAGGGGGGAATGAAACTGGAATCTTTCCTTGGAATAAGAGGTTTCCTTTATCTACTTGGAAAGGGAAAGATGGAATGAACAAATCTTGGAGTTTTGGCGTGGCTGGAAGGAGCTTCCATTTCTTGCTTAGGTGAAAAGTGAATAACTGGAGTCTATCATTTGGAGCCCCTGATAGTGCAGTGGGTTAAACTGCTGAGCTGCTGTACTTGCTGACCAAAAGGTCGGCAGTTTGAATCCGGGGAGTGGGGTAAGCTGTTAGCCCCATCTTCTGCCAACCTAGCTGTTTGAAAACATGCAAATATGAGTAGATTAATAGGTACTGCTCCAGTGGGAAGGTAACAGTGCTCCATGCCATCATGCCAGCCACATGAACTTGAAGGTGTCTCCGGACAATGCCGGCTCTTCAGCTTAGAAATGGAGATGAGCACCAACCCCCAGAATCGGACACAACTAGACTTAATGTCAGGGGAAAACCTTTACCTTTACCTATCATTTGGAAGATAAATTTTTCTGTGGCCTAAAAATGGTAAAATCTGGTGCTTTGGGTTTTAAATGTCTTTAAAATTGGTGGCAGCTTGAGATACAATCACATATACTTACTGAACTTCCTTGTCAACAAGGAAGTTCTGTGTAGCGATTAATTTTGAATTGCCTGTTCTTGTTGTCATGCTAGCATATAAAATAATGCCCCCCAAAAACAGCCTGCTGCATTGATCTATATCAACAAATCACTTCTAGAAGCTTTAACCTCTAACTGGATCTTCTGTAAATCTAACGGCTCCTAATTGCCTAGTAAAGACAAAGTCAGTCCCGAACAGGATCCATTTCAACAGGATAATTCACAATGAAAACATTGTGAATGCTACTATTGTATTCGGCTAAGAGCAATCAGAAAATTTTGTGGATTTAAATGATTATTTCATTATCCTAGCTAATCCAAAAGTGCTGGATCCATTATGACATCGAGTTCAATGGCTGGACTAGACCAAAGCCAATCTAGCATAGAATTCTTTTTACACAATAGCAAAAACTAGCTGACATTGGGGATATTCAGGCAAGTCCCATATCTCCTAGCCAGCGGCAGTGTGGTAGAGAAGGCTGGGGGCTGCAATCCAATAACATCTGGAAGCCTGCGTTTTGCTCATCATTGGGAAGCCCACACCCTTTCCTGTTTCAATTCCCTAGAAATTGATATTCTGTCACTATTGCTGAGAAATACTATGTATCCATCATGAGTAGTAGTAAGGTGGGTGGAATAACATAGTGTTGATTCACATTCAGAACTGTGACATGTCAAAACCACTTCCTATAATGCATTAACACTTATCTGAACTGGAAGGTTCTGTACTTTCTATAGGGGAAGCTGATCACAGGTATCCTGCAGCTAAGCTGGTTTTATCTCTAGGCATATGGTAGCATCCCACCTCCTTAAGTTTCCTCCCGCTACATTCTGAAAATAATATTTTCCCAATCCAACTCTAACAAGGACATGCAACTGTCTGCTATAACTTACTTTATTTACTTAGTCGATCCCTCGTAGCTCAAGGATGATGGTCATCCAAGTGTTGTGTCTTGGCGGTGGATGCGTAGGTGGCTGTGGAGACTTATTCTTGACCCGCATGTTCTTCTGCAGTGAAGACATCCGTTTCCAGATGGAAGGCGGTCCCAGTCAGGGTTGGCTTGACGCGCCTTTCTCTTGGCACCTTTCTCCCATAAGTCCTCCATTTGTGCCTCTTTGAATTCTGCAGCACTGCTGGTCACAGCTGACCTCCAATTAGAGCGCTCAAGGGCCAGGGCTTCCCAGTTCTGGGAGTCTATGCCACAGTTTTCAAGGTCACCTTTGGGCCTATCTTTAAATCTCTTTTTCTGTCCACCAACATTACATTTCCCATCCTTGAGTTGGGAATATAGTAACTGCTTTGGGAGACAGTGATCAGGCATTTGGACAACATGGCCAGTCCAGTGGAGTTTATGACATAGGAGCATCGCTTCAATGCTGGTGGTTTTGCTTCTTCCAGCATGCTAACATTAGTCCACCTGTCTTCCCAAGAGATTTGCAGGATTTTTCGGAGCAACGCTAATGGAAGGTAGCGGAAATAGTCAACGTTTTCTAATGTTACACCATTAAGCTGTATTCCTGGCATTGCAGAGGGGCTGGTTGATGATTGCTGGAAGATCAAGTCTGCTATAAAGGGACACACTGATTCAACAGGGACCTTGGAACATAGCCATCTCTGTCACCCTATCAACCTTGGAAAGAAATTGGGTGGCATCACCTGAATGGCACATGGACTGTATTTTCTCCACTGCTGCCTTTTATGTGGGAAAAATGTGCCATTGGTCCTGGGAAGTTAGATGTTTGAAGTACACATCACAGGTAAATTAGTATGAAGCAGAAGGGAAACGGGAATGCTAAATCTTTCCTTCTTATCTTTTATTTGCCATAAGTTGCCCCTCAAACCATTCTCCCTGCCCCACAAAGTTGCAAATCTCTGTTGCCAACTTTTCAGTTGATGACAAATATATCCAAGGTCATGCCTCAGGATCATCCAGAAAATGCTATAATAAATGGAATCTTATGCTATCATAAATTTATTTGCTTTCAACATATAAGCACGCTCTTTTCCCTCCCAGAAAAAAATAAAGGTTTTCTGAGCACCCAGCATGGCAGTGATTTCTTGAAGCAACCAGCTCTGAAAATCACTGCCCTAGGGAACTGTCTGTGAGTTTTGACAGGTCAACTTTGTGACATGTATAGTAATGGCTAAGCAATCCAGGATTATTTCATATCAGGCAAAGAAATCTAAACATGGTGGCATGGGTGTGGGGCCACTTACAAATTCAGATAACAGTGACGTTCAGATACAGAGGTAAAAGGAAAGGATTCTGGCGTATAACTCTGCCACACCTTGCCCGTGCCTCATTTATTTCCAAGCATGAAATAAGCATGCCAGACATAAATCTTTTTTTAATGAAAGTAATTTGCATGCTTTAAAAGAAATTTAATTAAGAGTTAAGTAACAAAAGTATGATAGTACTGAATCACTGAGGCAGAGAGTTCTCAGGAAAGCAAACTGAATGTTGACCTGAGGTTCTCTGAAATGTTCTTTATGGCACCTTTCCCAAAAGGAGATTAAGCCAAACAGCTGCTGATATGGAAACCAACTGTTTGAACTGCAATGAACTTCCATATGCTGAACGCGTCAAGTAGCCCTTGCAAACGTGATGCAGGAAATGACTAAACATTTAGTGCTGGTTATTTAGCAGTATTCCTGGAGACACGTAGGTGGTGTGGACAGCACAGCATGTGCATTGAAGTACCACTTAGGTCAATGATTCTTTGAAAGGTCCACTATACCTTTCTTTTCTTTTCAGTAGCAAGGTACAAGAATTGTTTTTTAAAAGGTATTATCTCCACCACACATATCAGTCTAGGTGAAAACTAATCAAAATAGAACTAATCGCACAACATGGAAACTCAACTTTTTTTAAAAAAAGGACTCAACTTTGTAACAAAATCAGTATTAAGAAGCTCTAAGAAGATCTATCTATCTATCTATGAAAAGTAAGTTATTCTTAGGAGTTCCCAATGGCGCAGCAAGTTAAATGCTGAGCTGCTGAACTTGCTGACTGAAAGGTCAGTGGTTCGAATCCGGGGAGCGGAATGAGCTCCTGCTATTAGTCCCAGCTTCTACCAACCTAGCAGTTTGAAAACATGCAAATGTGAGTAGATCTATAGGTACTGCTCCAGTGGGAAAGTAATGATACTCCATGCAATTATGCCGGCCACATGACTATGGAGACGTCTATGGACAACGTCGGCTCCTCAGCTTAGAAATGAAGATGAGCACCAACCCCCAGAGTCGGACATGACTAGACTTAATGTTAGGGGAAAATCTTTATCTTACCTTAGGTTATTCTTAGGGCTCTTCCGAACAGGCCCCATATCCCAGGATCTGATCCCAAGTTCTCTGCTTTAACCTGCATTATATGAGTCCCCACTGCCAGATAATCTGGGATAAACAGAAAACCTGGGATCAGATCCTGAGATATAGGGCCTATCTGGAAGGGCCCTTATGAACTCTTTTTAAGGCTACTTAATATTTGAAAGAGAAAGAATGAAACAGAAAAATACTATACACCTGGAAAAAGACTAAATGAGATAAATTCGAGAACTTTCTAAAGGAAGTACCCCTCCAAGATATGGTGACAGAACGTCATCTAGTCTGACACTGAAATTCTGACATATCTAAAAGTTATCGTTTGATAAAGATGTGCACTTCTAGAAGTGTCATGCATTGGACTTGGATGCCCTGGCTGAGATGGCAGAACTTGTGGCAATAAGTTAAGTGTTTTTAATATCCAGTTTGGGAGGGAAATCTAACCACTTCTTCCTTTTGAGAAAAGACATTAGTTAGTAACAGGTTTCATATGTATTTTTTTCTTGAGGAAATGTCTCCTGGGTTTTTAAAGGATAAGACACATTATTACTAAAATGATCCAGGGGTGTGGCAGATCAAACTTACTACCTCATCACATGGCCACCGAAAGTGTCTCACGTCACTCTGCTTCACCATGGGATGTGGGGAAGCAATGATGCACGCATGGAGCTCTCCGCTTCACCCATTAAAGTCAATGGCAACACAGGAAGCCTCCCATATTGCCGTGGTAGCAGCACGCCGGTTCCACCCTTCTTCACCCAGGGAGCCGGCGCATCGTCTGATTGTATTTGGCTGGCTCCATGGGTGACCGGGGCTAGATCCCCATATGCCACCGATTTTAGACCCATATGATGAGGTCATTAGTGATAAAGGAAGAAATTGAGGAGTTTGAAGAGGAACAGACTTCTCTGTAGGGCTTTCTAGGTTGTTTTCTCAGAGGGTGAATGCTCTTGCTCAGAAAAGAAAAGAGGAAAAGTTTCCCCTCCCATTTGACCTAGATAGTGAAGACAAGGAAATGACCTATGGAACGGCCCAGACCACACTCTTGGATCACGTGATTGACTCTGTTGTTTTAATTATGTTTTAATTGTATTTTAATGTTTATTATTATTATTTAAATGTCTATTTTGTACTTGTTTTAAAGGCATTGAATTATTGCCACACTATGAAGCCGCCTTGAGTCCCCTCCGGGGTGAGAAAGGCGGGGTAAAAGTATTGTAAATAAATAAATAATAAATAAATAGTAAATTATCTGTGGTAAGAAGGGGAGTAGGGAAATCTACTGCATCTCTCTCACACTGCTCTAATATCATTATTTTGTGGTTGTATATTGTTTTAATCTATGGTATGAGTTGCCTTGGGTCCTACGTTGGAAGAAAGGTAGTACATTAAATCAATTACCACTACCTTCCATTGCCTGGATGCATTTCATACCCATATGAGGTAAGTAGAGGATGGATGTGTCAAATCCTTCAGTAGTTTGTTATGAATACCAAACATTCCATATGAACATAGAATGGCACTCTGTGTTGTGATGTGTAGTTTGTCACATCTTGGGACTGAGGTTCAAATCATCAGAGCCCTGGAGGACTCATAACTCAGTTCGGTGGTCATATCTCCTGATACTTTTGAGGGAACACTCCTGCATTTGTAGCTATATCAGCTTCTGAAGCTTCCTCTGTGTTGAAAGCTAATGCTAGTGCTTCACTTGCCATTCTCTCCTCCAGCTATAATTGATCAAAGACTAGTACAAAGAAATGTGGATGTAAAGGACTTGAAACGTACAAAGCTGCAGATGTGAGTTTAGCCACTATCAGTAGCATGTTTTCACGCTAATTATATAACTTTTATTTCAGAATATTTCCTCAATTTCCCCCTTAACCACAATAATATAAAGCCTCTATGCAATTTTCAAGCATTAAAATGGCTTCACTGAGGAAAAATCATTTGCACAAAAATATACATGGTTTTCAAACACAGAAAAAATATTTTGGGACATTATCATGTGAATTTGGTGCAAAATGCATGATTCCTGTACAAAAACATAGGGGTAGGGAGGGCATCAATTTTCTACAAAAGAATCGATATTGTGCAAATTGCATTTTAAAATAATTTGCATAGACACAGATTGCTATACAGAAAAATCAGGAAAGCTAGTTTTCCTCCATTTTTCTGCACAATTTTTTCCTTTGGTGGAAAGACACCACATCTATTTGTGTGCAAAAGTGGTTTTACCAAATAAAACTTACAGATCCCAAGATCTGAGTTGTAGTCAAATGCTAACAAAGCATATTTCCAAGAGGTGATGCACTCCATTTACTCTGTGTTGACCCCGTACGTGCTTCACAGTCCTATGTATGTTTCAGAACTCTTCTAGCATTTTCTCCTTTGTATTAGAGTGATGAAAGAAGACGCTTCTTTCTAAACTAGCTTCAGGAGATTGCCCTCTGAGAATTTTTTGGTGAACAAATAATCTCTCTCTTGTTTCAACTTTGAGGTAAAACTCCTCAAAATAAGTGTGGACTATGAAATCCAATTCCTCAGGGTTCATTTCAGAGCCATGTGATGTGGGCATTCCATGATTTCTCAACATCTTTTCTTTCCATAAAAACAGCTGGAGGGAATTGTGTAAAAAGCTGAAGCATTGGAAGAGGGGATTTTTAATCCTTCCGCCCACTCCCATGCCATATCCTTAGTCATTAGCCTTGAGGAGGACAAAAGAGGGGAACAGTGCCTACCTTATCTTTTCTTCCTCCAACAGGGCTTAATAATAAGCTTCAAGAGATTTTGTTTCAACAGGGGAAACATGATTGGAAAATTTATCAAAACAAAATATCATTTCCCTTAACACTTCTGGCCCAAATGGAGTTCAGGATCTTTGTATGAATGTTTTCATTGAAATACAAAGTTGGTGGAAGATACAATCACAGTCATCTGTCACATGTTGTTTTGGCCCATAGATACACAGGAGCATCCTGGGTAGAATCCACATCAAAATCAAAGAGTGTTTGTATTGCTATTACTTTATCTGATTTCAGATCAGAAGGTCTTGGTATCAAATATTTTGGGATGTTTCACATGGGTCGCCAGAACCAATGTACAAAGAGGAGATATGACCAAAAACACAGTTACCGTTAAGACATGCCTAGAAGCTCCAAAGTAGTTGTCTATGAATGTATATTGAGTTTTCAGGCAGATCTTCTCTCATTATTTTTCTATAAAACTAAGTAGGTGGGTAGATTTACAAACAGGCAAACAGGAAAATTTGTTTCTTGTAATGTTTAAATCAGCCTTTTCTTGTGTTTGAGATCAGGTCCTTGGTTACAGTTATGATCTACAGAGATGGAAAACTCTGAAATCATTTTATAAACATTGTATGAAAAATCAATCGAATTTTTTCCATTTGTAGTTTCACTAATATCATTTTAGAATATTTAGAATTAGGATTATTTTATACAATATTTTAAAATATTCTATTAGTTTTAGTGATTTATGGGGTCAGGCTAAGATGTGTGCACTGGAACAGATATTTTAAAATAAGCATGCCACATTAGGCATAATTAATTGATGAGCATTTTTAGAGATGAATACATAAGTGAGTTATTTCCTGGCCTAGAATCTGGTGGAGTGAATGCTTTCATCATTGCTGACCCAAGTAAATTAAGGAAGACCTTTTAGTAATCACTTACATTTTCTTCTCTGTCTCTTGACCCAATTTCTTTATTGCAATTAAATAAATACTATTTCATTTGTTTCAGAGTCACCGTGCTATCTCAATTTGTACATGCTTTGCACTACACTCACCAACCATGAAGTATCACCAACAAGAGCGTTCATTACTCATAGTTACTGTCAGTGAGGGATGTCTATATTTAGGCCATTAACCTAAGGCTCCCAATACATGAGGTACACTGCTAAGAAGGTTATATGAGTCCTCTTTCTGGCATATGGATGCCCTTCCACAGAGAAATACATGTTTACTTTTTGAAGATGGCTTTGTCCAACCTTGATTTCATTTCGGAGGCAAATATGCTATTTTCCCATAGAAAGTGGAAATAGAGAGGTCAGATTCAGCAAACAACCCATACCACTTCAGTGGGCAATTAATCCATCAGATCTTTATAATGTCTTAGTGAATTAGGATGTAAACAGATTCCATATAATCAGACAAAAAAGAAAGAAACCACTTTATTAGCCTCTGAGGGTAGTAATCATGGCCCAAAAGAAGGTACATCCCACTTAGCACTTTTCCCTCACAAAACAACACATCTAAAATTGTGGTATTGGTGTTGTATAACCAGAAAGCAGGGGTCCCCAAACTTTTTAAACAGGGGGCCAGTTCATGATTCTTCGGACCGTTGGAGGGCCGGACTAGAGTTGTCCACTGAGCAATAACAACAACAACAAAACAACAACAACAACAACAACAAAGAGTGTTGGAAGAGACCCTTTGGGCCATTGAGTCCAATCCCCTTCTGCCTTTGTGCATCAAAAGCACAAGCAAAGCACCCCTGACAGATGGCCACCCAGCCTCAATGTTAATAATAATAATAATAATAATAAAAATAATAATAATAATAATAATAACAACAACAACAATAAAGAGGGTTGGAAGAGACCCCTTGGGCCATTTAGTCTAACCCCCTTCTGCCTTTGTGCACCAAAAGCACAAGCAAAGCACCCCTGACAGATGGCCACCCAGCCTCAATGTTAATAATAATAATAATAATAATAATAATAATAATAATAATAATAAAAGAGGGTTGGAAGAGACCCCTTGGGCCACTTAGTCTAACCCCCTTCTGCCTTTGTGCACCAAAAGCACAAGCAAAGCACCCCTGACAGATGGCCACCCAGCCTCAATGTTAATAATAATAATAAGGAGGAGGAGGAGCAGGAGGAGGATTAGAAGAGAAGAAGAGACCCCTTGGGTCATTTAGTCTAACCCCCTTATGCCCTTGTGCCATGGAGGCCAGATAAATGGCTTTGATGGGCCGCATCCGGCCCCCGGGCCTTAGTTTGGGGACCCCTGCCAGAAGGGCATTTCCAGCTACGACCTGTTCATGGCTTCACCTTTGTATGGAATTGGTGTGTCTTACAGGTGAATCCAAGGGACTGAAAAGTGGCTGCTAAATATTTGGAGCGTCTTATGAAGAATGTAATATCACACTTCCACTTGTGTAAATACACTGCTCCTCTATCTTTTTTGAATTGATAGGTGATCCTATGTGGACATAGCAGAGTGTAAGGCTCCACCAGATCTAGCTGTGCTCCCCCTCCTTCTTCCTCTGTGCTGCTTGGGCAGCCCTATATGAGTATCGGTGGCTAGAACAGGGCCAGGTCAGCTGAGCACATCCAGACACTTGAAGGAGCAGTCATCCTCCATGGCCTCCCAGAGCTTCTCTAGAGCAGGGTTTCTTAAACTTTTACACTTGCAACTCCTTTTGGCCTGATATTTTTTTTTATCCGACCCTGGATATATAGGTATAAAATATAGGTATGAAAATAGAATATATACTAATAACAAATAAGCATTTGCAAAGCTTGATAAACAGGATGGTTCCCCTTTTTAAGAAGTACAGCTGAAGCACGTTCTGCAAAGTTGATTGTAAACACTGCACAACAGATTTGCGTAAATGTCTAAAACAGCTACTAGGTGAGGTTCAGAAACCTACTGTTCTCAAATTTTTCATGAGCCCAATGTATAGATAAGGAGACCCCATTTGGATTCAGGACTAACAGTTTAACAAGCAGTGATCTAGAGGTCCAGGAGGAAGAAATCAGCTTTATGTGTTCAGCAGGAAACAGATATCTGGTTCCTGCTGGATGACAACAAATTCATCAGTTGCTACCATATTATCAATTTTATTTTGATAATTTTGGTTACATTATCACTAAAACATTTTCCTGCTTATAAAGAAGAAAATAGTATGGTGTTGGCATTCAAAAAGAATTAAATTATGCAATCTGCAGGTGGCACAGAATGTATTTTGGGATTCCTTTTTCTCCAACTAGACCTTAACTGCAACTTTAAAATGTTTTATGGCCAATGTACCCTAAGCTCCCAAAACATGGCATTTGGGGTCCCACACTGTCTGTTCAAACCACAAAAAACAGCCTAAAACTGTAGATCTAGTTGGCTTTAATATACCATGATTAGACAGAGAAATTCTGACTGTATTACTGCATTAGAAAAGAGCCAATGCAGTAGGGCAGCCAATACAGTAGATTTAAAGGATTTGCAGGGCTTTATACAAGCGTAGCCATCATTTATTTACTTGAATCATATTGTCAGCACACAATGACGAAGCAGTGGCTTTTTGTCTGATGACAAAATTGAATTAGAATGTCATGAGGGAAAAGTCCCTCAAAGTTTCTGCGAGGACTTTCTTTAATCACAAGACGTTAATGTATCATGGTGGTGCATGTAATCAGTGTCTGTAGTGCTGAAATGCTTAACCCTTTTCCATAGAAGAATTCATTTCGGATGATCCTATAGCACAAAGAGGTAATGTGTGTTTGTGAGGGATAGAGAGTGAGACTTAGTTTTGGCAAATGCTGTAGGATGGAATTAAAAATATTTTCTCTAAAGAGCATAAGTGATATGAACCTTCTCCCGGTAATATGCAATTCTTTGAAGTGTTTTCCACTCTTGTGCAGCTTGTATCTTAGTACAATAAGACATTTTTTCACAGTTAAGTTCAGCAAATCCATTTATCTAGCTAGAAGCTGACCTCTTATCACGCTGTTCTAACGCAACTGCACACAAAAACATCAGCTGATGATCCTGAGAACCTTTCAATACATAAAGCTAGAAACACTGTAGGGTAGATACAGCCACCCTCTCTGTCTTTCAAAGTATTATTCAATCAAGACAAAACCTCGGAGTATTATTTACTTTTCCTACCTTGCAAAATAACGCTATAAGACCTTGTGATAATCTATGATATTCACAGATCAGCAGGAAGGTGTTGAATTTCTGTATTAAGTATCAAAACACTTTTTCAGAAGATGAATAAGAAAGGAAATTTCATGTTGCTCAAGTAAAGCACTGTAGGTCTCATGGTCCTATGACTGCCTCATGCTCTAGGTCATGAGCTAAAAGTTAGTGAAGGAAAAACAAGATAGATGAGTACTTCTGGGGGGAAATCCTGCAACTGACAATTCAGTTTTATTCATATGTTTACTGAAAGGTAAGACAATTGTCTTATTATTTGAATCCAGGGAAGCACCCCTGTAAATAAGAGCCTGGCGGTAGGCACTTAAATTCTAGCTCAAGATCAGAGTTTTTAGTTTAGGATCTGGTTTAATCCATCACTTAGCTCAAGATGAGTACATAAGCAGTTGGTTTAAGATAAATCCTAAGAAAGCCTCCTCTTTCGGCCTTTCCATATCCCTCCTAACTCATCTGGGTTTTGACATTGCTCTCAAAAGAATGTAACAGAGACTGTGAGGCATTGCCTTTCATGAGCTGAGCTCTCACTCTTATGTATCTTGCTCCCCTAGTGCCCACTTCATACATTTTGTTGGGCCTTTCATGCAACAAACTATCTAAAGAACTTCACTGTGGACAAATATCATTGCCTTTTTTTCAAAGCAAGGTGTTATATGCTCCCATCTGAATTGCTGTGTGGGAAATTTGCTGGTACCCGTATAATGAAAGACTCTGCCCATGTAACAAGCAGGAAGTAGAATGTATCTACCACATTCTACTGTCATGTAGTTTTTATGAACAGGCCCAACATAATCAACCCTCTACTAAGAAACTTACCAGCTAGTCCAGTGAAATTTTATGTGAAGTTTCTACTTTGTGACGACCTTCCCCACGTGACCTTCACGGTTGGCAAGTTTCTTTCTGAGGCAGCCAGGATTAGACAATTTCCAATTTTAGACACAGGCTGAAACACACTGACACTTTTTGCAGTCTTTTACCTATGTTTTTAGCCAACATGTATTTTAACCAGTTTTTAACTGTTGTAAATTTTACACATTTGTGTGTTTAATCAATTGGATGTTATTAATCCCATTAACTTTTAATACTTGGTATACCTACGATGCAATAAGGGTCTTTGGACCATAATAAAATGTTGTTGTTGTTGTTGTTGTTGTTGTTAAAAGTAAAGGTAAAAGTTTCCCCTGACGTTAAGTCCAGTCATGTCTGACTCTGGGGGCTGGTGCTTATCTTCATTTCTAAGCTGAAGAGCCGGCGTTGTCCGTAGAAACCTCCTATGTGACCGGCATGACTGCATGGAGCGCCGTTAAGATCATTCAATTCAATGGGAATTGTACAGAAGTGACAAAAGATTGCAACCCAAACTGTAACCATCTCCCTAGCCTCTATCAGGGGATTTCTATGCAGGGCTCCACCTATTATTCAGGGCTCTATCTACAATGCAAGGCTCCAACAAGCTTCAAAAAGAATCATTCTGGATATTACAGAACACAAGTTTTCATTAGTACCTATTGCAAATGTTTCTGTACTTTAGAATATTGTCTGAGGATAAAGGAAGTGCTATATACATGGAGCAGAAGTGGCCATACAATCTCAGCAATGTTTATGTGTCATCTTCTTCCAGGGTCCCTTTCACATTGCAAGGCTTTAGTAGTATGATTCCACTTCAATTGCCAGGGTTTCATCCCGTGGAAAACAGAGGCCTCTTCTATACTGCCATATAATCCAGATTATTAGTATAGAGATGATCCACATTATCTGTTTGAATTGTATTATATGAGTCCACACTGTCATATAATCCAGTTCAAAGCGGATAATCTGGATTTTATATAGCGGAGTAGAAGGGGTCTGAGATTTGCTGTTTAGGAATTTAAGAATTTTCAGCCAGATAGTGCTAGTGTCTCCCTAAACTTCAAATCCCAGGATTTAACAGCCACAACAGTTAAAATGGAATCATAGTGCTAAAATTAGGTAGCGCGTAACATCTCCAGGTATCTATGCAGGATTCTGTCCCACACTGAGGCACCTGCCTGTAAGTATACGCCTTCCTCTCCCAGACATCTGTGTACTTACATAGGCACAAGGAGAGGAGGCATTATAAGCATAATGATGAATGGTAGGGCTTTACCATATGGCCTCTTTCACCTACTAAAATAGAATATGTCTATATATACCTTATTCTAAAATTTCCCTTCTTTGTGCTTCCCAGAGAGGAAGCGAAACCTGACTATAGAAAGCCGTGGATAGCATCATTGTGCATGTTAATTTATAACTATATATGCAAATTTAGAATTAATGATTGTACCAAGATTCACATAAATTTCATAAAGACAAGCCTTGATGCTCAGCTAAATCACCTGAAATATAATAAATTGTTCAATCAATCTGCATCTCCCTGAAGATCATTCCAAAACAATACTTCCAGTGCTTTGAAAAAATAACAACAAAAGCCATTTTTAAATGAACACAGCCAATCTAAAATGGAAACCTTTACATCAAAATGGAATTTCAAATGTTAGCAAGACTGGTAATCCAAAAGGAAGAGAAAAGCAAATGAAGCGGTTGCCCCTAATTAATTATCCATTTCCAATCCAAAGCCTGCTCCAACATTTAGGCAGTTCTTATTCAATTAACCACCATTCAAACATCATGTTGTTTGCTGCCCTCAAGCCAACTTCGACTTATGCGATCCTATGAATGAGTCTTCCAAGTCATTCTGTCAACAGCAATGTTCCGGTTTTGCTGGCCCAAGGTCATAGCTTCCTTGACTGAATCCGCTTATCTGCAATGCATTACAGTAGAGTCTCGCTTATCC
Source organism: Anolis carolinensis (assembly GCF_035594765.1). Classification (NCBI taxonomy): domain Eukaryota; kingdom Metazoa; phylum Chordata; class Lepidosauria; order Squamata; family Anolidae; genus Anolis; species Anolis carolinensis. The sequence goes on along the minus strand of NC_085842.1, from coordinate 54,392,495 downwards.
AACATTCTGTATTATCCAACGCAGTCTGCCTTCCGCCCAGATCCACAGTTGTTTCTCTAGGCAGCAAAGACTGAACTTTTAATGGATTTAAATTCCAACAATTTTGTTACTGTAAGTTCATTTTATGCAATTCTATCTTTATTTGTAGTCAATTGTTTTAGTAGTCAATATTTTTGTAGTCAATGTTTTCAATATATTGTGATGTTTTGGTGCTAAATTCATAAATGCAGTAATTATTACATAATGTTACCGTGTGTTGAACTTCTTTTTCTGTCGATTTGTTGTAAAACATGATGTTTTGGTACTTAATTTGTAAAATCATAATGTAATTTTCCTTAATCTCTCCTTATTATTCAACGGTTTCGCTTTTATGTTGGCTAAGCGAGACTCTACTATACTTGTAGTTCTCTGCTCTTCCCCAACAACCTGGTGACTGTCATTCAACCTTAGAGTCTCATTTTCTGGCACTAACTCTTGTTTCATTTTAGATGGTCTCACTATAGGGCTTTTGAATCACTTTATAGTAAATGGCATTCAAAATTGGATTACCATGCCTCTTTCAGAGCAGTACTAAAAAGTGATAGCTTTGGTGCCACTGCCATTGTCTCTGAGAGATCCTATACCAGTATCATCCCTGCATTTCTGCTGGTGCCCAGTAGCTCTTGGATACAATTAGCCTGGTTCCTAAGCAAAAGCCTGCCTGATATGGGAAATCCAACCAGCAGCACTGCTGCCATCAACATCACCTCTTGCCTCACAGGAGCATGCAATCCTACCATTGTGGAAAGGTAGCACCATTTATGGTGGGATCAACTTTAAAATAGTAGAAGCACAAAGTCGTGGCAACGTAGCACAAAGTGAAGAGGCAGAAGCACCATTTTCTTCATACTGTGACCATTTCAGCCTCCCTCCCTCTCTTGCTCTCTCTTCCTCTCTCTTCATGACACCAAACATTCCAGGAAGAGAAACCACACAAAATCAACTATCCCAAAGTTCCTCGAAGTGGACAAGAGCAAAGCAGATAGCAATTTCCCAGAGCAGTCAAGAGCAGGAAGCCCCAAAGCCCTGTACTCTTGTGCCAACACTCCCTCTGGTTCTAGCTCTTAACTCAGAATGCTGCTCATATGTCAAAGTGAACCCAGGACTGAGCAAGAGCTCTTAACTCAAAATGCTTTTAAATTGGGATGCTCTTACATCAACTATTTGGAAACTACATTATAGTTTATGGGTGAGTTAAGGAAAGGGTGGGTCTAAAGGCAAAAGTCCCATGAAGAAAGACACCTTCAAAGCTTCTAGGAGAATATCAGGCTTGCAGAAGCCATTTTAGAGCTCACTTGACCTCAGTGCTTCAGCTGATATGGAAGGGTTAGAAAAGCGGAGCTTGTAGTTGGGAGCACTATGGTCCTCCGCCACACATACTGGTTATTCAACTGGGAGGCAAAACCTGGGAGATTAAGGAGAGATACTTATTGTTCAAGCAATTCAAGATTTTCCTACTACATAGTTTCTTTGGCCAGGAACCAAGCTAGTATTTTCTGCCCTTCTCTGTCTGGGAGGGGACTGTCTGTCACTTTGATGTGGCCCGTAAGTGTGTCCATAACGAATTTAGAAAAACTCTTCAGAATGATCTGAGTTAATATAATGTACATCCAGACATCACTAATTGCAAGGCAGAGTTCTCAGACACATCAGAGTCCATTTGTCCAATTTGGTGAACCTGTTTTCTCAGCAATTGTAAAAAGGGTTAAAAGTCATTTTGGGCTACCCAGTGAGGAGCAAGGGCTAAGCAGATGTTGGTCCCTTATCTATGATAGGTACTAGAGGGAGATTTAAGTTCAATAAGTATATTTAGCAACTTTTTTGGTGAAGGATAGGAACCTGCCTGATTATCACACAATCAGGGGGTGGGGAAAGTTACTGTCTTTGAGGTTGATCTCTGTGGTTTTGCCCTCTCCAGGGGCTGTGTAGCTTTAGGATTGAAACTCTCTGGTCAGATTTCAATTTGGATAGCTTGCTCAGCAGCAACCCAAATTTAATTTGGGCTCCTTCCAAGGGTTATGATGTTCTTGCCAAAGAAAGTTGGGAGAGGTCTAGAGGGGAATACTGCCACAGCTACGCCTGCATCAGGGTGCTCCCCCCATTTAGTTTGACATATCATTTAGAAATAATAAAGTTTCCCTTATTTCATGCCATATGTTAGTATGTGGTCTCTTTATTCCATTTGCTGATCAGCAAATGATGCAACTTTCTTTTTGGAATCTCATGGTCCATTTCAATTTCTCTGCTGGGAAAAGAAACATAACTATGTAGGAGATTACTTGTCCTTTATTCTAATAAAATTGATCTTAATCTTGTATTATGAATTGATATATTTAACTCATTGGACCATATACATTTCAAAAGCCAAGAGTGATCTATTTTTTCACTCTTCATAAATATAGCACTAGAATGCTTTTTGCAGCTAGCAAAGAATATAGAAACAAAATTCAGGAAATAAAATTGGTTTACAGTTTATAAAGGAACTCAGGCTTAAACCTGCTATACAGTATTTAAATCCCACTGAGAGTAAGGGGAGAAGTTCTAATTCATAAGAATGAGAATCTAATTTTAGACTGGTCCATTGTGAGGTAAGCATGTGAGTCAGTAATGATTGTACAATGTTACATAACCATGGTATATGCTGCATTTCTAAAACACAGTGCTGGAACGGAAGATGGGGAAGATGGTGTTTTTACATCCTCTTCTTTCTCTCACGAGTATGCTTACATTTTCAAGAGAACCCTTATGTCATTCAAATGTATTTTTAAAAACTTAATTAAAAATAGCAGTGGGCTGGTTATATAATGTGATTAATTGCAGTATTAGAAAGAAAGCCATTGGCCTTAAACATTCACACACAAAGTCGTGTGTAGGAGTAAAAGAGATGAGGGTGAAATGTATGATTTATCACTTTCATTACATACATTTCATGGAACATTGATTTATTTTTTATATAATTTAATTAGGAAAAGGAGATACTAGATAAATGTCTATGCTGCAGAAGGAACATAGAAAACATGTTTAAAATTCAGGAAATAATAACTGAGGGACAGGACTCAAAACTACTTTCTAAATGTCAACATTTGTACATTTCTGCTGCCATGGCCAATTGTAAGGTATTATGGATGCTATAGACTTAACAATATATGGGAATCCACACATTGAGAACCACTTCTAGTCATAAAAAAGAATCCCCAATCTCAAAGAACTGGAAAGTTTGTCTCCAAAGGTCCTGTCTAAATTCTCTTGGACTATTTTTAAATCAGTCTGGGGACAGGTGGCTTTTTTTTAGTCCTCATCACTGTCAGGATTAATAGCTAGCTCCATGGCAGACCAGATTTGTCTGTGTTGCTACACGTGGACACTCATATGTCCAGTGGGATGGTACCTTTTCCTGATTGGCTGTTACATATAATTGTGCCTGATCCTCACATTCATTAGTGTTAAAATCCTATTGCCATTTTTATTAGTCAAAACACACATAATATTGGAGAGACTGAGAAACTCTGCTTCCACTCTGCATTTCTGTCTTACGTAAGGTGATTAGATACTACTGCTCTGGAGCTGTTGACACTGGAAAGCAAACTCTAATTCCTGCCATATTTTATCATAGGATTTGCTTGAGAGAAGCATTGCTCTACATGCTGCTATTACTATCTGATGGGGCACACCAGCATTTCCCTCTCTGTGTTGTTGAAGGCTTTCATGGCCGGAATCACAGGGTTGTTGTGTGTTTTCTGAGCTGTATGGCCATGTACTAGAAGTATTCTCTCCTGACATTTGCCCACATCTGTGGTATATATACCTCACAACTTCTGAGGATGCCTGCCATACATGTGGGCGAAACGTCAGGAGAGAATACTTCTGGAACATGGCCACACAGCCCGGAAAACATACAACAACCTATTTCCCCCTCTTCCAACATGCCCAGGATCTCAACTATTGTTGTGCCATATTATCATATTCATGGCTCACAGACTGGCACCAATCCAGGGATGACAACAGCATTGCTCTATAATCCACTTGTGCCTCTTCACAATCACTTCCCAATTGCTTTTAAATTAACTTTTCTATTAAGAATACATAGAGGTCAACCAATAAAGAAGACAAACTGGACTTTATATAGAGTATATATGAACAATCAGAAAGGAATAACCCTTGAAATCGAAGATTTTTTTTTTTCCGTGTCAGGAGCAACTGGAGTTGCTTCTGGAGTGAGAGAATTGGCCGTCTGCAAGGACATTGCCTAGGGGACGCCCGGATGTTTTGATGTTTTATCATCCTTGTGGGAGGCTTCTCTCATGTCCCCGCATGGAGCTGGAGCTGATAGAGGGAGCTCATCTGCACTCTCCCCGGGTTGGATTCGAACCTGGCAGCTTTCAGGTCAGCAACCCAACCTTCAAGTTACGAGGCTTTTATCGAAGATACTGATAGACAATAATAGTGCAACCAAGACTAGAAAAATTAAAAATTAACAAACCAAAAGTCCCGCAATGGAAGGATGGAAGACCAAATATTTTCTACCCCCCTCCCCTTTTTTCCCTTCTCTTTCTTTCTTTTTCTTCTTTCCCTCTCGGTCCTTTACATCTTTTCCCATCCCCCAACCCTATATACCACCCTTTTTTTGTGTGTGTTTTTCTTTTTACCCTTGATCCCACTGCCCTCCTCCCCATTTTATGTAAAATATCTTGTTTTTGGAAAACTTTAATAAAAATATTTTTTTTAAAAAAATTCCTTTTAAATTTCAAAAATTATTGTGGGAGTTAGCAATTAACACTCCCTCTTAGTACTGAGTTTACCACTTGACACATTGCTTTCTCACTAGATGTGAGATTCTGCTTTAATCTCTGCTGCTAGCAAATGTGAAAATTTCTACAAATCTTACTATAGCCAAAGGCTATAGCAAACTCATGGATGGGCATCTTCCTCTCCTATTGCTGTGGTCTCTAACTTTGGGCCAAAGGCATGTAAATACAAAAAAAAATTTATTAAGAGAAGGTGAGCATAATAGAACTGGTGATTTAACAACAACAACAACAACAACAACAACAACAACAACAACAACAAGGACTGGGCTGTGGCGCAGCTGGTTAATAGGAAGCTGCAGTAAATCACTACTGGCCAAGAACTCATAAGTTTGAACCCAGCCGGGGTTGGAGTAAGCTCCTGACCATTAATAGTCTAGTTTACTGTTGACCTATGCAGCCTGAAATACAGTTGCATCTGTTGAGTAGGAAATTTAGGTACCGCTTTATGCGGGGAGGCTAATTTAACAAATTTACAACACCATAAAATATTCCAGCAGCATGTATAAAGGAATGAGGAAGTACCACCATCAAGGACTCGGTGTCACAAGTGGCCGGAATAGTGCATACCCTAATGAAGCCACAAGCTGGAAAATGTTAAATTACCTCTGTGTCTGTCTAGACATGTCGTATATCTAATGGCATTGAATGTTTGTCATGTATATGTGCATTGTGATCTGCCCTGAGTCCCCTTCGGGGTGAGAAGAGCAGAATATAAATACTGGAAATAAATAAATAAATAATAACTACTACTACTACTACTACTACTACTTTATTTTTGTACCCTGCCTCCATCTCCCTGAAGGGACACAGGGAAGCTCACATGGGGACAAGCCCAATCAACATCTATTAAAAAGACAGATCAGTAAAATTGACAACACTAGAACCACATAAAACAACATAAAACACATCTCACATGCCTTTCCTTGCTAACTTAAACAATTCAACACCACACATTAATTCCTAAACACAGAAAATTGATTTGATCCCTGTAGGCAGGAATCTCAATCCAGTCTTCATCTTCTAGGTCACGTTTACTCAAAATAATAATAATAATAATAATAATAATAATAATAATAATAATAATAATAATAATAATAATAATCTGAAATCTGAAATCTGAAATCCAGTCTCTGACCAACACTGTCCGAATTTTTAGCACTGATATCAACATGGAGTTTGGTTTGGACAAATGTCCGACAGTGGCATTGAAGAAGGGAAAAATCATTGAAAGTGAGGGCATCAATATGCCTAATGGCCAAACAATAAAGTGTCACCAGCCAGAGGCCTATAAATATCTGGGCATATCACAGCTGGACAACATCAAGCATGAACATGTGAAAACTGTGGTCAGCAAAGAATACACACAAAGGGTCAGAAAAATTCTCAAAAGCAAGCTCAATGGAGGCAACACCATCAAGGCCATAAACACCTGGGCCATACCTGTCATAAGATATACTGCTGGCATCATAAACTGGACACAGATGGAACTGGACAATTTGGACAGAAAAACAAGAAAACTCATGACCATTCATCATTTCCTGCACCCTCGCAGTGATGTTGACCGGCTATATCTGCCTAGAAGATCAGGGGGCAGAGGACTCTTACAAGTAAAACAAGCAGTCAAAGAAGAAGAACATGCCCTGGCAGAATATGTAAAGCAAAGTGAAGAACCTGCTTTGATTGAAGTCAAAAATCAGAAACTCCTCAAAGCACAGCAGACAAAAAACCAATACAAGAAAACTGCACTACAAACTAGAGCTGATAGCTGGCACAACAAAACATTGCATGGAAAGTTCCTTGACAAAATTGAAGGAAAAGCTGACAAGGAGAAGACCTGGCTCTGGCTCACGAATGGGACCCTGAAGAAGGAGACAGAAGGCCTGATCCTTGCAGCCCAGGAGCAAGCCATCAGAACAAATGCAATTAAGGCCAAGATTGAAAAATCAGCTGATGGCCCAAAATGCAGACTGTGCAAGGAAGCTGACGAAACCATTGATCATATCCTCAGCTGCTGTAAGAAAATTGCACAGACAGACTACAAACAGAGGCACAACTGTGTGGCCCAAATGATCAATTGGAACTTATGCCTCAAGTACCACTTCCCAGCAGCAAAGAACTGGTGGGATCACAAACCAGCAAAGGTCGTGGAAAATGAGCACGCAAAGATACTGTGGGACTTCCGAATCCAGACTGACAAAGTTCTGGAACACAACACACCAGACATCACAGTTGTGGAAAAGAACAAGGTTTGGATCATTGATGTCGCCATCCCAGGTGACAGTCGCATTGATGAAAAACAACAGGAAAAACTCAGCCGCTATCAGGACCTCAAGATTGAACTTCAAAGACTCTGGCAGAAACCAGTGCAGGTGATGGGCACACTGGGTGCCGTGCCAAAAGATCTCAGCTGGCATTTGGAAACAATAGACATTGACAAAATCACGATCTGCCAACTGCAAAAGGCCACCCTGCTGGGATCTGCGCGCATCATCTGAAAATACATCACACAGTCCTAGACACTTGGGAAGTGTTCGACTTGTGATTTTGTGATACGAAATCCAGCATGTCTATCTTGTTTGCTGTGTCATACAACGTCGTTGTGTCAATAATAATAATAATAATAATAATAATAATAATAATAATAATAAACCTTATTGATATCCCTCTACCATCTCCGCGGAGGGACTCAGGGCAGCTCACAAAATGGTGCAACATGCACAAAATGGTGCAGCATGCACAAAATACAACAAGTACATAACAATAAGACAATAACAAAATACATTTGCAACCAAATACATAAAATACATAAAACAATGGCAAATATGTGAATAATCACAACCAAACACAAAAAAATGACATTGATCTTGCCACTCCCTCCAATTTAGTCAACCACCTTTTTAACCTGAGTGGCAGAAAACAGTGTGCCTTTAAAAAAAGCTTGGATTATTTTTAAAAGCTTTACTAGTGGTACTGCAACTTTGAATTCTTAGGCAATGAAAAGATCCAAAACTAAGATGGAAAAAACATTGTAAGCCATGCAGAGTAGAATCAGGACTAAATTATATTTTAGCCCCCTGCAGATTGTATAAATAAATGTAAATATCAGCTCCTTACATTGGACCTCAAAATTCAAGAGATCCAATGCCTCCAAGAGTTTTAAAGATGGTTCCATATGTTGATGACAGCTGTAGCTAGCACATCGGAACTGCTGACCAAGCTTCTGTGTCAATGCAGCATTCTGGATGCCTTGCTATGCCAAAATAGTGTCACTGCTCTTGTTTCTTTTCATTGTCCTGTAGCAGCTGGAGAAATCTGAAACAATATTTGGATCCAAATATTAGCTGCTAGGAGCATACCATGAAATACAGGTAAGTGTGGCAAACTCAAAAGTAAATATAAAAATATAATTAAAACCTTTCATCAGCTACTTTCCAGATGGCTTACAGTTTCATAAATACAGGGGTCTACTCAGACTTCATTAAGATAGTTTTCCTCGATTATTTTTGCTTCTGTGCTCAGCAAGGGTTATAGTTTAATTAAAGCATGTCAGAAGAAAAGGAAGCTGCCCCTGAGATAATCACTGCCTACTGTTAGATAAGTACTAAGGCGAAGACAAGCAAAAAGGGCTATTATGAAAACGATAAATTATAAAGAAGAGGAGATGGCTGATGGTTCAAAAATAGTTTTTTTCTGACTTTTTTTCCTTTTAATTTATAAGTATGCCCTGACAATGTTTTCTGAATTGTCCCGTGCAGATGGTCTCCACTGTTCTGGTTCTTAAATATTTTGGGTTTGGCAAGTACATCATATGCAATGGTAACTTTCCACTCCATTTTTGAAATAATTTTTAGAAATCATCTATAGCTGCCATTTCCACCTTATTTCCATGACTTATTAGAGGTCAACTCTACAAAGTTTAGGGAAAGTTTGCGCAAAAGCAGAATGCATACCTGTATGGAAATACAGGTATGCATTCTGCTTTTCTGCAAACTTTCCCTAAACTTTGTAGAATTGACCTCTAATAAGTCGTGATGCGAACCATATAAATTGCTACATTTGGTGAAAATTTGCTTACATACAGGCATATTTGTACACTTTATCTGCATGCCATATTTTCAATACACTAAAGTACTAAGAATAATTTTGGGTTTTCAAAATCAGGGAAAGCATACAAACAGAAAATGTATATACAGTGTTCCCTCACTTATCGCTGGGGTTAGGTTCCATGACCTAACCATAAGTGAAAGTCCGCGAAGGAGGGACGCTATATTTATTTTAATATTTATACATTATTTTAGTAGTTATACACTATTTTAAGTCTTTATCAATCAATCGTGTGTTGATAAATTGCCTCCTCCTCCTGTTGCCGCTTGGGCTCCTTTTCTCTTCTTTTGGCTTCTCCTTCCTCCCTTCCTTAGGCTGTAAATTGTAATTTTTTAATAATTTATAATAGACTTTTAGAGTTTATTGAAAAACTGTGAAACAGCCAATCCGCGAAAAGTGAACCACAAAGTTTTGAGGGAACACTGTATAGATGAAAATATCCTCTTTATTATTCTACTAGCTTGGGGACCCGGCAGTGCCTGGGTTATTACAAGAAGGCATTGTTTAGGATGTTAGGTAATATCACTTAGGTTTGGTCCTAGTCAATCACTGGCTGGGTTCAGTGCTCTATGGATAAAGGTGAACTACAACTCCCAGATTCCAAGGTCAGTCACCCCAAACCCTGACAGTATTCGCAGTTGGCCATGTTGAGTCTGTGTGCCAAGTTTGGTCCAGATCTTATGTCAGCTGGGTTCAGTGCTTTCTGAACTACCACAAACCCCTGCAGTATGTTCAGTTGGTCATGGAGCTTCTCTGTGTCAAGTTTAGTCCCGATCCATTGTTGGTAGAGGTCACTGTTTCTCTGAATGCAGGGGAACTACAACTCCCAAAACAAAGGCCAATTCCCTCCAAAGTCTCCAGTATGTTCAGTTGGTCATGGGGCTTCTCTGTGCCAAGTATGGCTGTGTTCCATCGTTAGTGGGGGTCAATTTCTTTGGATGCAGGTGAACTATATCTCCCATAAATCAAGGTCAATGTCCCCTAAACTTCTCCAGTATCTTCTGTTGGTCATGGGGAATCTGTGTGCCAAGTTTTGTCCAGGTCTGTCATTCATAGGGGTCCCAGTGGTCTGTTGAAGTTGGAGCTGGATCAGGTGAACATACCTGCAAATCCCATCATCCATGGTCCATTCTCCCCAAAACTTTACTAGGACGTGAGATGGGTCATGGGGCATCTGTGTGCCAAATATAATCCACATTTGTCATTTGTGAGAGTCATAGTGGTCTGTGGGAGCCGAATTGGAAGAAGGTACTGCAAATCCCATAATCTGTGGTCTGTCCTATCCTAAACCACACCAGGACATAAAGTGCATCACGGAGAGTCTGTGTGCCAAGTTTGGTCTTGATCTATCATTGGCAGGAGTCACAGTGGTTTGTGGGAGCTGAAGTGATTGAAAGAAGAACAAATCCCATCATCCATGGTTCACCATCCCACAAACTTCATGAGGATGTGAGGTGGGTAATGGGGGTTCTGAATGCCAAGTTTGGTCCAGGTCTGTCATTCGTGGAGTTGCAGTGGCCTGTGGAGCTAGCAGCCAATCAGAAAGCTGTCACATTGACACATACATACAAATATCTAGTATGTCGCAAAGAGAAAACACAGAAGGTGGGGGTTGTTGGGGTATGGGGAGTTCTTTACAAAATTATCATTATTACAACTAAGTTTTCTTCTCTATTTAACACACATTTCATAAAATATTGAAAATTCTAATAATTTTAAATTTAAGTCCATTGATTACATCTCCTCATGTCTTCTTACATTGTCTCATGATCTTCATATCATCTTTTTCAGTTCTCCACTAAGAGATGATTTCTTATGTACCAGGGGTGGTGAATATGCAGCCCACCCCCGAGACCATTTGGTCTAGCCCTTCGTCTCTCACCCAGATACTAAGTACAATCCCTGGAAAAACTATATCTGAAAGATATCTTTTAGAGGACAAGTGCCATAGGGTGACCTCATAGTGGTAAAATTCCTCGCATTGGCAACAAGCCTGAGAAAGAAACTAACCTCGGAAAGGGTATTACCTGAAACAATGCATATTAATTTTGGGCAACAAGATGGGAGTCTTTGTGGGGGAGAGGGAAAGGGTTTGGGGTTGGAATTGATTATCCAAAATGGGTGTGGAGGGGTGAGGGTTGGTAGTGAAGGGGGGGGGTTAGAAGGGGAGAGAGTCAACTATGGACTCCTAGGGAAGGTTACCTATCCAAATTTTTTTTTTGGGGGGGGGGTGGAGGTGGCTGTTATTGCTGCTGTTATTAGGTGAAACAGAGAAATGCAGTATGTAGTTTTTAGTTAGTGCAGTGAAGAAATAATATTCAAATTATCCTGCTGCTAAGACTGAGTGCAAATCTACTACTGTATGTCTATCTGCCTCAACTATAATTACATTTTTTTTAAAAGTCCTGATTTGTGGTTTTTTCCTCCTCTAGCAATTGCCACCCCCCAAAGGAAACTGGCTGCATGCTGGAAGACCAAGTGCTTTATCATTAGGGAACCAGGTTACTGCTGAGAAACACAGTGTGAGGTGACTATAAACAATACACATTCTGCAGACAACCTAAGCCTCTTTGTGGCTATTAATCTTTCTGTCAAATAGGCATCATACAATCTGAAATTCAGAAGATGTCTCCAGTTACCCCTTCCATGGAAGAACAGCTCTCTAGTTTTATATACAAATATCAATCCTGGAACCAAGCACCAGCAGATACCGAGCAGATCAAACAGCCACTGCAAACATGAAAAGATATGTATGTATTTCTACAAATCACTATACAGAGAAATCTGCCTTGGGATCCTGGAAACTGTCCTGGAACAAAAGTATTACCAAAATCAATTAAATCGATAAATGAAGCTCATAATTGCCAGAACCATCCCTGGCTCCGGGGACTGTGGCATTCTAAATCCTTATAGCTAAAAGTCATTCTCAAATACACACTCTCATACAGTCAACATGGAACCAGACTCATTATCACTTGGACTTGGGAAAAGAACAAAAGAATCCCAAGAAAAGACAGATTGTTCAAAAGCAGTTTAATGTACATTTAAGGATGCTGCATGAACACTGGCTTTTGTAGGAAAGTTAGAATGCTGAATATGGGCACATCCACTTGCCCTTTCATAAACCAAGAGATACTAGGTGGAGCAGATCGAAGATCCACATATTTTAGGTTATGAAGGCAACTGCTTTTGTTCCTGGATCTAAGCATTTGCCACAGAGAAATATTGCCCTTAACACTGTAAGTTCCACAGCCTCTCATATTTTAAATGACTAAACCCAACTTCCATATCTGATGACGTAAACCCAGTCTACAAAAGTTTACACCACAACCTTTTTCCATCTGAAATGTACTACCCAGACTAACACGGCTGTTTTGGAATTCAATTTCTACAAATTTGTGCTCTTTTTGAAAACTGTCTAAGCAATCGTCTACCACAGGTGAGTTTTGCAAGATGATAGTGGGGAATGACAGGCTTGCAGCTTAGTATCTCTTAACTCAATCAGGATAGTATCCTATTGAGGCTAATAAAAGAATTACAATCTGCTTTGTGTAACAAGAAAGGATAACGACAGTACTGACGTCACACATCATCTGTATTCTGGAGATGAGTGAAATGCATCCACTTAGCCCCCCTCTTTGCAACTTTATATAAGATGAAATTAATCATAACTGGTAGCCCAAGTAGACTGTTATTACACATAGAGACATCATCAAGATTCTTCATGTCCTTGTGAAGAACAGTGCTATTCAAAGAGGTGCTTCCCTGAATAGATGTCTGTAGGAAAGCCATTGCTTTCAGATCCATTTTCCAAGAAAGAAAGAAAGAAAGAAAGAAAGAAAGAAAGAAAGAAAGAAAGAAAGAAAGAAAGAAAGAAAGAAAGAAAGAAAGAAAGAAAGAAAGAAAGAAAGAAGGAAAGAAAGAAAGAAAGAAAGAGGGAGGGAGGGAGGGAGGGAGAGAGAGAAAGGAAGCAAGGAAGACTTTTTTTGGCAACATGCTCAAATGTGGCCATGATCCCTGGCACATTAGGGGGGAAATGGCAGTCCCCGATGTCATAGACAGGCAGTCCCCAAGTTATGAACAAGATAGATTCCCAAAGTTTGTTCTTACGTTGAATTTGTATGTAAGTCGGGACAGGCACATGTTTTAAGTGTAACTCCAGCCATACTATCAATCAATCAATCAATCATCTATTTATCTATCTTTTAGCTTTGGATAGCATGAGGAAGGGTTAACACAACTATGGTTTTTGTTTTGTTGTCAGTTTTGCTCTGTTCGGAAGATTTCACCTCATTTTGTCCCTGTGAGATTTGGATTTTGAAATTTTTGGCTTGTTGTGGAAACAAGGATTGTGGATAAAGCTTCAGTGGAGACACCTTTTCCTCATGATAACTCTTCCAGGAGTGAATTTCCATTCTGGGGGGTAGATTTCTCTCACTTCCTGTTGTCTCACCCCGATTCTTAACTATGAGTTAGATTTTTGCAACTCGGGAACTGCCTAGAAAATGAGAAGCACTAATATCAGATTTTTAAATATAATTATTGGGACCATGCAGGATTCTAGATGTGGCGGAACTGCAACTCACACACTTCAACATTGTCTGATGGCTACAGCTGATGGGATTATTTTGTTGTTGCTGTGGACCTTCAAGACATTTCTGACTTATGATGACCCTAAGGCAAACTTATGTGGTTTTCTGGTACTGAGAAGCTCTTACTCAACGTCACCTAGGGATAAGCAGAGAATTGAACACTGGTTATAGACCAGGCATGGGCAAACTTGGGCCCTCCAGGTGTTTTGGACTTCAACTTCCACAATTCCTAACAGCCGGTGGGCTGCTAGGAATTGTGGGAGTTGAAATCCAAATCACCTGGAGGGCCAAAGTTTGTCCATGTCTGTTATAGACTAATGCTCAACCACACTCTGCTGGATCTATTTAATACTGCTGTCAACTACTTACCCATAATGTGCACCGTACACTTTGCTTATCCACTATTGCAACCTCATTGTTTTTAACCTGATGTTTTAGTTTTGTGTTGTGTTTTCTAACTTATTGTGTATATTTTTTATTGGTTTTTGTTTTTGTCCTTTGATGTTTTATATTTTATCATTGCTGTATTTTTATTTTGCTGTAAGCCGTCCCAGTCCCCTTCGGGGGAGATGGAGGCGGGATATAAATAAACTTATTATTATTATTATTATCTTACTGTGTTCATGTCTACCTGCCCACTTTATGACAACCCCCATTAATTTCATACACCTTTCTTAGGCAACCAAAAAATGTTTTGGTTTTGCCAAAAATCAGCAGCATCCTCCAGTATTTTCAGAGCCCATGAAATTATTGATCATAATATGATTTTCCTACTTCTTGGCAGAAGGTTTGACTGGATGGCCCATGAGGTCTCTTGGAATGCTATGATCCTATAGAGTGGCCTTTGGTATCTGCTTAGGTTTGATTCCAGGACCCCCATGGATACCTAAATCCATGGACGCTTAAGCCCCATGTTAGAAAATGGCATAGTAAAATTGTGTCCCTAAAACAAAAAGGCAAAAATCTGTTAGAGAACAGCAAGCTCACATGCTCTGTGTGTGTTTCTGACTCTCATCTTATTGTTTGCTTAATGGTACCCCATAGGGTCTACATAACTGTTAGCAAGTCTCAGGTAACCTTCACATGCATGGGCAAACTTTCTAACTTGGGGACCGCATGGCAGGCTGGAGAGGAGTGGGCAGGCCGTGAGGGAGTTCTCCCCAAGTCCCCTCCCTGCCCTTTCCTTCCTCTACTCTTTCAGAGGCAGAAAGTGAAGGAAAGGCAGGAAACATTTGGATCCCAAGAGTTATCCTTGGTCAGGATGAGATGGTGGACAGAAGAGGAAAAAGCTTATCCACTAGACCCCGTATTGCCTACTCCTGATATAGAATCCTAGAATCCTAGAGCTTGAGGAGATCCTAAGGGCCATTCAGTCCAACCCCCTGCCATGCAAGAAGGCACAATCAAAGCACTCCTGATAGACAGCCTCTGCAGAAAAGCCTCCAGAGAAGGAGAATCCACCACACTCCCAAGGCGGCCTATGCCACTCTCTAGGAAGTTCTTTCCCCGCCATTTGAAACCATTGCTCCCTTGTGCCCTGGTCTCTAGAACAGCAAAGTCAGTTCCCCCCCTCCCTCCTCCTCAGTGGGACACCCTTTTAAGTCTTGAAACATGGTTCTCATGTTCTCTTAACCCAGCTAAACATCCCCCAGGACAAAAGGAAGAAGGAAGAGAAGGAAGGGAGGAAGAGAAGGTTGGAAGGTAGGGTGGAAGGGAGTGGAGGAAGAGAGGGAGGGAGGAAAGAGAGAAGGAAGGAAAGACAAAAGGGAAGGAAGAAAGGAGAAAGAGAGAGGGGAGGAAAGGGTGGAAGGGAAAGGATGATGGTAGGAGAAAGAGGGAGGTAAGGAAAAAAGGGAGGGAGGAAAGAGAGAAAGGGATGGTGAGAGAGAAGGGCCTGAGAAATGATCCCAAGGGGCTGCATCCAGCCCCCAGGCCTGGGTTTGCCTATACCTGTTCTAACCTGTTTCCCCTAAAATAAGACATCCCCAAAAAATAAGACCTAGTAGAGGTTTTGCTGAATTGCTAAATATAAGGCCTCCCCCAAAAGTAAGACCTAGCAAAGTTTTTGTTTGGAAGCATGCCCAGCACCCACCAAACAAAACACCATAGCATGCAGGATTGGTAAATGTACATACCAGTTGTATATGGAAATAATGGTAGTAACAAGAAATTCTTGACAGAAGTCACAGTTTGTATGGTTTAGTTATATTGGTTTGTGATGACAACTAATGTACAGTATAGAATAGATGTTCATTTTTTGTTCAACAATAAATGTGAATTCTTCTTCATGGAAAAATAAGACATCCCCTGAAAATAGGACCTAGCGCATCTTTGGGAGTAAAAAATATTATAAGACACTGTCTTATTTTCGGGGAAACACAGTAGAAGGACTCATGCTGGAAGTCACATAACCTTTTATCTATATATATAAAAGAGTGATGGCATCATGGCGACTCACAAAACAACAAAAGTACAGGCCCCGCAACCTCGAAATTTGACAACACAACCCATCATCCATGCCTCCAGGCTGATAAAACAAAAATAAAAGAAAAACAAACTCTAATTAGAGGGAGAGCAATTTTTTTTTATCCAATTGCTGCCAGTTTAGAGGGCTAATCTCTGCCCACTTCGTCTCCTAGCAACCAACTCCTAGCAAGCCAAGGGACAGCCAGGGTTCAGTTAGGGGACAAGCAGACTTAGGTTATCTAATTTGCACTGGATTATATGGCAGTGTAGACTCAAGGCCCTTCCACACAGCTATATAACCCATTTATAATCTTATATCATCTGCTTTGCACTGGGTTATCTTGACTCCACACTGCCATATAATCCACTTCAGTGTGCATTTTATACAGCTGTGAAGAAGGGGCCTCATATAATCCAGTTCTAAGCAGATAATATAAGATTATCAATAAACAGTAGAATCTCACTTATCCAACATAAACAGGCCGGCAGGATAAGTGAATATGTTGGATAATAAGAAGGGATTAAGGAAAAGCCTATTAAACATCAAATTAGGTAATCGTTATACAAATTAAGCACCAAAACATCATATTATATAACAAATTAGACAGAAAAAGTAGTTCCATGTGCAGTAATGCTAGGTAGTAATTACAGTAGAGTCTCACTTATCCAACACTCGCTTATCCAATGTTCTGGATTATCCAATGCATTTTTGTAGTCAATGTTTTAAATGCATTGTGATATTTTGGTGCTAAATTCATAAATACAGTAATTACTACATAGCATTACTGTGCATTGAACTACTTTTTCTGCCAAATTTGTTGTCTAACATGATGTTTTGGTGCGTTGGATAATCCAGAACATTGTATAAGTGAATGTTGGATAAGTGAGATTCTACTTTAATATGAAATAATTACTGGGATAGAATAATGCAGAACAATATAATCTCTAAAACCAGGACAGTAAATAAACAGGGGAATTCCAGACAGGAAACAATCAGGGCCAGCTAACACCTCCCAACAAAAAATTCACTCAAGGAGGAAACAGCCAGGCTTTAAAGCTGCAAGGCCATTACATCCTAATCATTTTTCCTAATTGCAGCATTCATACTTGCCTCCAACAGAAAAAAAACCAATCAGAAATATTGTATATTCACAACCTTTAGGAAATAATATCCCCTGATGGCGCAGCGTGTTAAAGCGCTGAGCTGCTGAACTTCTGGACCGAAAGGCCGCAGGTTTGAATTGGGGGAGCGGAGAGAGCCCCCACTGTTAGCCACAGCTTCTGCCAACCCAGAAGTTCAAAAACATGCAAATGAGAGTAGATGAATAGGTACTGCTCCGGCAGAAAAGTAACGCTGCTCCATGCAGTCATCCCACATGACCTTGGAGGAGTCTACAGAGAACGCTGGCTCTTCGGCTTAGAAATGGAGATGAGCACCAACCCCCAGAATCAGACATGACTGGTCTTAATGTCAGGGGAAAAGCTTTACCCTTTACCTTAACTACCACCAATTCCTCAATACTTTAATTCCCATACCACAGACTTCGCCACAGCAACGCGTGGCCGGGCACAGCTAGTGTAAGTTATAAAAGAGAGGTCTTCTGCTTCTTGCTGCTCCTCCTGTCCCAGAGATGCTGCAGAGGTGTTGCTGTGTCTGTTGATGTTTGTCATCCTGCATGAAGCATAGCCGTGTCTTCTGGTGACAACCTTGTGAGAGATAACTGAGGAATCTACTTTTATTCCTCACAATTTTGATGTACTGCAACCAAGTCTTCTACCTGTGTGATGTCATTGCACTAGTTTCTTCGTGGGTAAACTGGTTTAATACATCACATCTGTTGTTATGTGCCTCTTGAACTGTAATTTTCTTGAGTTTAATGCATGCTATGTATGGAAGGGCTGAAGATAAGCTCACTCCCTATATTTAAAAAGCTAGCTGCTACGTTTGGAACTCCACTTTTTAAATACCATACTCACTTCCACTGTTGTCTTTTTTTTCTCACTCTGCTAGTGTTAACGTTAATTTTGGGTCAAAACTAATTCAAACTGATTAGCTTTTCCTTCTCTGGCCTAAGGGTTAGAACAGGAATGGGAGTTGTGGGAGTTGAAGTCCAAAACACCTGGAAGGCTGAAGTTTACCTGGGTTAGAGTCGCTAACGTTGCAACATAATCATCCCACAAAAATAAAAGTTTGTTTTGGATATGTTTTTTTTTGGGGGGGGGGAGGGGGGAGGATAGATGGTCCATGCCATGCAGGGTGGTCCATGCCTTAGTTACCTCTAGACTGGACTATTGCAATGCGCTCTACGTGGGGCTGCCTTTGAAGACGGCCCGGAAATTACAACTAGTACAGCGTTCGGCAGCCAGGCTTCTAACCGGAGCGAATTACAGGGCGTGTTCAACGCCTCTGTTTAAGGAGCTTCACTGGCTGCCATTTACTTTCTGGGCCCAATTCAAGGTGCAGGTTATCACCTACAAAGCCCTAAACGGTTTGGGACCCACCTACCTTAGAGACCGCATCTCCCTCTATGAACCCACACGTTCTCTTCGCTCGTCGGGAGAGGCCCTTCTCTCGCTCCCACCACCCTCACAGTCACGGTTGGTGGGGACGAGAGAGAGGGCCTTCTCCGTCGTGGCCCCCCGGCTTTGGAACTCTCTACCTAGAGAGATCAGGCAGGCCCCTACCCTCCTCTCCTTCCGGAAGAGCTTAAAAACCTGGCTCTTTGTCAAGATCCAGGCTGCAGAGCACCAATAACCATGCGCAGAGACCAGAATCTATCTAATATCTTTATTAAAGGAATATATAAAGTCAATAAAAACAGGTGAAGAATAAAGTTCAGAAGTAGACCTTTCAAGAAAGGTCAAATATAGTCCAGGAAATTAATGTCCAATATGAGATATTAGAGTCCAAAGTTATAATCCAATAACCGAAACACACACTTTGCCGAACAAAGTGTGGGGAAATGACAGGGTCCTTTAGTCCAATAGAGCTTGACAACAAGGCTGGAGAGCAAAATAGATTCTTGGCAAACAAGGCTTGATTCGAGGCAACAAGAAGCAAGAGACGAGAACAGGGTCCGTGGCGAGGTCCGTGGCAAGGTCTGGGGAACAAGGCAGGGTTGGAACAAGAACAAGGTCCTGGAAACAAGGAACAGGAGTAGCGTAGTCCACACACGATCTCACTCCCGAAGCTGACGAATTGACTCCGCAAGGATTCCCTTGCGGTTAAACACCTATATAGGATCTTGTTTTCCCGCCAAGGAACACTTTCCCTGGGGAACAAGAAATGAAACCCATACTGTGTCCAGATGCATGACTCCTTAAGATTTCCCAAGGGAAACAGGCTTAATCAGCTAATTGTCTGGCAGCAATTCTGGCGCTTCTGCGATTCGCCTCCCTAGCGCCTCTATCTCGATTATAATTATCCCGGCGAGAAAACGGGGGAGATTTCTGCTCAAGGCTTGTTTGGCTGACTTCTTGTGGGCAAACATCTTGCAGGTGCAAGGGCTCCAATTCTGGCTGAAACGGTGGGAAACCCAAGTTGTCCTCTTCATCTGCCACAATAGTACTAGGAACGGGACTACATGGCCCATGAGTCATCACACTCTTCCAAAAGGCCTTCGATGTTTAGTTGTTGCTGGATTGATCTATCTGTCCATTCCATAATAGTCCCATTGTTGTTGTCTTGCCATTTTATACCGCACTTTGTTGTCCAACTGTGAAATTTCCTTTTCCCATTTCGTATCACTCTGCATTTCGCCTGGGATCTACGAATTAGTCTCCTGTTTTTAACACTGTATCCTGCTTGTTGATTTTAATGATTGTTTTTATTGATGTTGATGTTTTTTACTGGGATAATTGTTTTATTGCTTTGTTACTGTTTTGTTTGTTTTATCGGGCCTGGCCCCATGTAAGCCGCCCCGAGTCCCTTCGGGGAGATGGGGCGGGGTATAAAAATAAAGTTATTATTATTATTATTATTATTATTATTATTATTATTATTATTATAGATGGTTGACTGTATGGATAGACACACCATGGATATGAAAGTTCAACTATATATGCCTCTGGAGGGAATAGCCCAGGCATGTTACCCGCTGTTAGGAATTGTGGGAGTTGAAGTCCGAAATACCTTGAAAGCCAAAATTTGCCCATGCCTGGAACAGCCCCACTTAATCAGAAAATAATCCTTCAATGTAGTCAGAAGTTTTAATACTACTACTACTAATAACAAATTGTGTTGTTACCCACCTCTCCTCATTGCTCAAGATAGGGTTCAGCATAGTTAAAAGATAAAGCAATAAATCATAAAATCATGTTGGGAGAGACCTTGTGGGCCATCCCGTCCAACCCCCTGCCAAGAAGCAGGAAAAACACATTCAAAGTACCCCTGACAGATGTCCATCCAGTCTCTGTTTAAAAGCCTTCAAAGGAGGAGCCTCCACATTCTGGAGTTCCACTGCCGAACAGCTCTCACGGTAAGGAAATTCTTCCTAATGTTCAGGTGGAATCTCCTTTCCTGTAGTTTGAAGCCTTTTTCCGCTTTCTAGTTTCAAGGGCAGCAGAAAACAAGCTTACTCCCTCCTCCCTGACTTCCCCTCACACATTTATACATGACCCTCATCATGTCTCCTCTCAGCCTTTTCTTTGGCAGGCTAAACATGCCCAGTTCTTTAAGCTGCTCCTCATAGGGCTTATTCTCCAGACCCTTGATCATTTTAGTTGCCCTCCTCTGGACACATTCCAGCTTATCAATATCTATTTATTCATTCATTCAAATATACATACATTTGCAAGTGTTTATTGCATACAGTGCAATACTTTTCAGCGATTAGTCTTCCATAATCATTTCTCACATAATATATTTTCATTAAGGGGTCACAGTCTTCTATTTAAATAGTACATTAATATCCATTTCCTCTTTGTCTAGTCTTATAGCTTCCCCTATGTACATTTTTAGATTAATTTTACATTGAGATATTGGATCATTGGTTGCCATTCATTAACAAAGTTCTCTAAAGGTTCAACTCTTAAGAGTAGTTATTTTATCCATTATCAACAAATCTGTAATGTATTTTTCCCATTCTTCTAAAAGAGGTATCGCTGAGGTTTTCCAATGTCTGGCGGATACTATTCTAGCCGCCACTGTCATGTAGAACAATTTTTTTCCCAAATTTCCTTTCTCGTTCTTCCTCAGGCATGTTCAAAAGGTACATTTGTGGTGTCATATTGAAATTTGTGTGTAATACCTTTTCGAGATAGACATGAATCTGTTTCCAGTAGTTAACTTTGTTGCATGACACCACATGTGGTAAAACATGCCTCTTTCCCACATTTGTCGGTGCAGTTGTACATCTTCGCTAATATCTCTGGAGGGAGATACCATCGCAGGTGCATTTTGTAGACATTTTATTTTAGGTTTTGACATGCCATGTACTTCATTCTTCTCTTCCATGTTTTCTCCCATTGGGTCATTTTTATCTCTTGGCCTATGTTTTGAGCCCATCTAACCATCAAGTCCTTTACTACTTCCTCTTCTGTGTGCCAAGTCAGTAGATTTGTGTGTGTGTGTGTGTGTGTGTATATACATATACATACATAAGTCCTTTTGGTTCTGGAACATTGCCACACCAAACCATGTTTTCGCAGTCTGGAAGCCCGAGGTTCTAAGTTGTTCTTTAAATTTCTCACGCAGCTGTCTATATATGTGGTCTGACCAAAGCAGAATAGAAGGGTAGCATGACTTCTCTGGATCTGGACACTATATTCCTATTTATGCCAGCCAAAATCCCATTGGCTTTTTTAGTTGCCACATGACACTGTTGACTCATGTTTGTCCAGGAGGACTCCAAGATCATTTTCACAGGGACTGCTGTCGATCCAGGTGTTCCCCGTTCTGTATGTGTATTTCATTTTTTTTTTCTGCATAAGTGGAGTATCTTGTATTTGTCCCTGTTGAAGTTCCTTGTTAGTTTTGGACCATCTCTCTCTATATCTCTGTAGATCAGGCATGGGCAAACTTCAGCCCTCCAGGTGTTTTGGACTTCCAACTCCCACAATTCCTAACAGCGGGTAGGCTGTTAGGAATTGTGGAAGTTGAAGTCCAAAACACCTGGAGGGGTGAAGCTTGCCCACGCCTGCTCTAAATCTGTGGTTCTCAATTATTTATTTATTTAATACATTTATATCCCGCCCTTCTCACCCCGAAGGGGACTCAGAGCGGCTTACAAATTAAATTTACATACAATATTATATTATTAACATAGCACAATACTGGCAATAAATTACCATATTGTACTATATCTATATTTTGTAATATTATTAATAATATTCATATAAATATAATTAATATTGTAATATATAATATATATATTATATTTTACATGTAATATTACTAATAATATTACAATATATTGATACAGTACAATATAGTAATTTATTACCAGTATTGTACTATGCTAATATAATATTGTATTAAATTTAATTTGTAAGTCGCTCTGAGTCCCCTTCGGGGTGAGAAGGGTGGCATATAAATGTAGCTAATAAAAAAAATGTAATATATAATTAATATTATTATATTGTATTATTATATTATATTGTGTTATTATTCTCAACCTGTGCATCCCCAAACGTTTTGGCCTTCAACTCCCAGAAATTCTAACAGCTGGTAAACAGCCAAAACACCTGGGGACCCAAAGGTTGAGAACCACTGCTTTAGATATACTGAAATATATAGAACAGAGATTGAAACACCAATAATAATAAAATGAAAAGACAAGTTTAAAATTTGAAGTTTTACGCCTTGGGACTGGTAGCACGAAACTCCACTTGACAGTACTAGTAAGGCTTTTGAATAGGCCTCTTGATTGTAGGTAGCCTATGAGCATCCCTGTGATATTCACAGTGTCTCCACAGGTGACTTGGAAAGCACACATCCGGGGAACGGCTCCAACTGGCAGCAGCAACAGCGGCTACCCTGTCTCGTGCGCGCGCCCTTCCCCTCCAAATCCCGCACGCCTTTCCCGGCAGCCTCCGCTGCGCCCTAACCGTCTCTCGGCGGCCGTTGGGACCTCGCGCCAGCGTGAGGAGCCGCGTGAGGGAGGCCGGCGCGCGCATCTCCACGCGGAAGGGAACGTGTTCTGGGCGGGGCCTTGGCCCCTTGGCCCCGCCTACCAGCCCAGGGAGGGAGAAGCTGTTGGGGAAGCCGAGGGCATGACCACCTCACCTCGCCCTCCCTCAAGCCCCGCCCCCGCTTGATTGGCATTTGTGTCTGTGTGTGACGTTGTACGAGGGCGTGGCCCCGCCTAGGATTGAAGCAAAGCAGGAAAACGGAGAGTTCCAGTATTTCGCTTGACCCATGTCCTCTCAATCTAGCTCCCCCTTTTAAAAATCCTTTTGGGGCTCAGACGGAAGGAATGTGTTGATGATACTACAGTCAGCCCTGTGTATCCACAGATTCAACAATCCACAGCCTGAAAAATATCGAAAAGAGCAAGCCAGTCATTGAATAGAAGGGACACCACTTTGCTATAGCATTGTAAATCATGGGAATTAAGAATCCATTGATTTTGGTATCCATGAGGCGCCTGGGATCAAACACCAGCAGGTACCAAGGCCCCACTATATTGAACAGCTTGTTTTACATTACAGTATACTCTATCTCAGGTATGGGCAAACTTGGGCCCCTCAAGTGTTTTGGATTTTGACTCCTACAACTGAAATCCAGAACACCTGTAGGGCCCAAGTTTGCTCATGCCTGCTCCATGTGTTGATATATGTACGGGCAGTCTGCAAGTTACAAACAAGATAAGTTCTGTAGATCTGTTCTTAAGCTGAATTTGGATCTAAGCCAGAACAGGTACATTTTTAAAGAATAACTCCAGATTTTTTTTTAAAAAAAGTTCAGATTGGTTCAAGATTGGGAAAGGAGTACAGCAGGGCTGTATACTCTGACCCTACCCTGTTTCCCCGAAAATAAGACAGTGTCTTATATTAATTCTTGCTCCCAAAGATGTGCTAGGTCTTATTTTCAGGAGATGTCTTATTTTTCCACAAAGAAGAATTCACATTTATGGTTGAATTTTTTAAAAATGAAAATTTATTATGTACAGTAGTTGTCATCACAAACTAGCATAACCAAACTATGAATCCTTTCAAGAATTTCTATATTATATTTTATTGCTATACTGTTTTTAATTACTGTTTTAAATTTCTGTTCATATGTAAATTTATGTTGTTGTTGGGCTTGTCCCTGTGTAAGCTGCCCTGAGTACCTTCTGGGAGATGGAGGTGGGATACAAGAATAAAGTTATTATTATATTATTATTATTTCTTGTTACTACCTTTATTTCTATGTACAACAATCTATGGTATGTACATTTACTGATCCTGCATGCTTCCAAACAAAAACTTTGCTAGTTCTTACTTTCGGGGGAGGCCTTATATTTAGCAATTCAGCAAAACCTCTACTAGGTCTTATTTTCTGGGGATGTCTTATTTTCAGGGAAACAGGGTACCTATTCAACTTCTTTGCAGTACACATCATGCGACGTGCGGGGCTTGAGGAATCCAAGGCTGGAGTTGAAATTGCTGGAGGAAACATTACCAACCTTAGATATGCAGATCATACCACTCTGATGGCTGAAAGTGAGGAAGAGCTGAGGAGCCTTATAACCAAGGTGAAAAAAGAAAATGCAAAAGCTGGGTTGCAGCTAAACAAAAAAATCCCAAGTTGATGGCAACCAGACTGATTGTTAACTAGCAAATAGAAGGAGAAAACGTGGAGGCAGTGACACACTTTGTATTTCTAGGCGCAAAGATTACTGCAGACGTAGACTGCTGCCAGGAAATCAGAAGACGTTTACTTCTTGGGAGGAGAACAATGACCAATCTTGATAAAATAGTGAAGAGCAGAGACATCACACTGGCAACGAAGGTCCGTGTAGTGAAAGCAATGGTATTCCCCATAGTAACTATGGATGTGAGAGCTGGACCATAAGGAAGGCTGAGTGAAGGAATATAAATGCCTTTGAACTGTGGTGTAGGAGGAAAATGCTGAGAGTGCCTTGGATCGTAAGAAGATCCAACTGGTCCATACTCCAGGAAATAATACTCAACTGCTCATTGGAGGGAAGAATATTAGAGGCAAAGATGAAGTACTTTGGCCCCATAATGAGAAGACAGGAAAGCTTGGAGAAGATAATGATGCTGGGGAAAATGGAAGGGAAAAAGGTAGAGAGGATGACCAAGGGCAAGATGGATGGATGGTATCCTTGAAGTGACGGACTTGAACTTGAAGGAGCTGGGGGTGGCCATGGCCAACAGGGAGCTCTCGCGTGGGCTGGTCCATAAGGTCACGAAGAGTCGGAAGCGACTGAATAAACAACAACTCCAGATTATATATATATATTTATATCTTCTTCTTCATTCACTCAGTTGTTTCTGACTCTTCGTGACCTCATTGACCAGTCCACGCAAGAGTTTCCTGTCGGCCATTGCTGCCCCCAGTTCCTTCAAGGTCAAGCCAGTCACTTCAAGGATACCATCCATCCATCTCGCCCTTGGTCGGCTTCTCTTCCTTTTTCCTTCCATTTTCCCCAGCATCATGATCTTTTCCAAGCTTTCCTGTCTTCTCATGATGTGGCCAAAATACTTCATCTTTGCCTCTAATATCCTTCCCTCCTGTGAGCAGCCGGGCATTATTTCCTGGAGGATATATAAACCTCACTAAGTTTCCAATAGACCACACAACTTCTGAGGATGCCTGCCATAGATGTAGGTGAAATGTCAGGAGAGAATGCTTCTGGAACATGGCCATACAGTCCGGAAAACTCACAGCAACCCATTGATGATAAAGCTTCAGTGGAGACAACTTTCCCCATCATAATAACACTTCCAGGAGTGAATCTCCCATCGGAGGGGAAGATTTCTCTCACTTTCTTTTGCCTCACCTCTGTTCTTAACTGTGAGTCATTTGTAAGTCAGATGTTTGTAACTTGGGGACTGCCTGTATATGTATGTATGTGTGTAGAGATAGTATTTTAACTGGATAGTTAGAGTTTATTTTAAATATTTATTAAGTGTGTTTATTTGTTAACCTCCTTGAGTCCATATAAGGAGAAAGACAGGATTGAAATAAAGTTAATAATAATATTTTGAACATGAGGGGGATTGTGTGTTATAAAGTGCATTTTAATTCTATTTATTATATTTTAATTGTGTTTTAACGTAGTACACAGAGAACTATTTAATTGTGTTTAAATGTTTGTATTTGCTTTGTTTCAAATTTATCAAAGTGTGTGGCTGTTTGCCACCTTGAGTCCCCTGGGGAAATAGGTGGGGCATAAATGAAGTAGTAGTAGTAGTAGTAATAATAATAATAATAATAATAATAATAATAATAATAATACAGTTACATTGTTTTATATGTTATTATTTACTTTCCCTCTGTGTTTATCTTAGATTCTAAGTCTATGGCTAGGAGCTACCATTAATGTAATATTTGAGCACTGGACTATGAATCTGGAGACCAGGATTTGGGAAAAACCACTAGATAGATTATCTTAACACTGCCATATAATGCAGTGTCATAATGCAGTTTAAGTGCACTGAACTGCATTATATGGCAGTGTAGATGGGGTCTCTGCCTCAGAGGATGGCAATGGCAAACATTTTCTAAGTAAATCATTCTCAGGAACCTCTGTGATAGGGTTCCTCTTCAGGTAGCCATAGCTCCATAAAGACTTGAAGACAACAGCAACAACAACATATTTGACTGTACCCATTGATTTTGGTCATATTTCTGGTACACTGATAGCACTACGTCAATCAGCAAGAACAATAATAACAATGATTTAAAATACCTTTGACTAAATCTGGAGCGATTGGGGGGGGGGGAGAGGGAGGGAGGGAGGGAGGGAGGGAGGGAGAGAGAGAGAGAGAGAGAGAGAGAGAGAGAGAGAGAGAGAGAGAGAGAGAGAGAGAGAAAGGAAGCAAAATTATTCTGGTACATGAACTCTTCCTTAGAAACTGGGGGGAAAACGTTTACAGGAACCGAGCATTGAAAAGGGGAAGGAAGGGCAGCTGTAAATAGTATACCTGGAACATTGTGAAAAGATAACCTTTAAAAAAAAAAAGCACAGCAGGTTCTTGCCAATATCCCACAATATGATTCATTTAACCATCAAATATGTTCATGTCTTTTCACCATAATCAGAGGTCAGAACAGAGGAGAAATGTCCAAAGTAATGAATGCAGGCAACACTTCCCCAATGCATTCTGAGGCCCCATCTACACTGCCGCTTAATGCAATTTAATAATGTTGTTTGACTACATTATATGAGCCTACACTGCCAATGCAGTGGAAGCTGCATTATGGAGCTGCATTATATGGCACTGTAGATGGGGCCTGATTCAAGAGATTCATCTTACCTCTTGCTTTCCATAAATTTATTTAATCCCACTTTATTTATTTGTGATGTATGTATGTGTGTGTGTGTGTATGTGTGTGTGTATATATATATAATTTACATATTCGTAAAAATTAAGCAAATCTATATACATGTATATAGACCAGTACAATACTACTTAACATCTATACAATAATTGTTTTTGACTATGCCCTTCCCTCCTCCCACACCTCCTGTTGTGACTTCCCGTTCTTTGGGTTGGAGGCATTCATATATAGTTCTGCTCTTCCTTCCTATTAATTGTCTTTCTATTCTTCCTTCTGGACTAATAGTTATTATTTATAGACTCTCTACAAAGAATCTAACAGATTAAATTATGAAACCTATAAAAACTTTCCCCTTTCTTTTTTCTTTTTTACAAAGTTTAGGAATGGTTCTCCAAGTCATTGATAAAGTTATTTTCTGTTTTTTCCCCTTTGTTCATCATTGCTAATTTGTCCATTTCTGCTATTTTAGCAACTTTAACAATAAATTATTATATTGTCGGGAGGTCTGCCTTCTTCCAATGGTGTGCATATAATGTCTGTGATATTATTATGTAGTGTAATACTTTGTAGTTTTGTGATTTTGTTTGTTTCTTTGTCATTCCCAATAAAAATAATTCAGGCTCCATTTGTATCTTTAATCCCAATTTAAAATTAGCTATGCCCATAGTCATGATATCTTCAACAGATAAATGTCTTAAAGCCTGCTTTGTTAAAATTATATTTTTATTTGGAACTATTGTTTTAGTTACTGCTATCAAATGCAGCAAATAGAAGAGTCATAGGTGTGAATGATTTTCATTCTCTACAATGCTAGAAATGCGGGAAGTGAAATGAAAATGCATATGTGTGTGTGTAGGGGAGTGAGAATACATTTTATTTGGCAGGCAATAGTCCCCTTTTGTCCTGACCCAAAGGCCCCATCTGTACTGCCATATAAACCAGTTTCTGAATCCAAATTGTCTGCTTTGAACTGGATTATGTGACAGTGAATCATGTTCAAAGCAGTTAATCTGGATTCACTTTCCCCAGCAACAGCAAGAGTATCCCTCTGGGCAACTAAACCAGGCAATACCAACTGGATGCCCCCCCCCCCCCCGGGGGTCTGCCTCCAGGGGCAAACCAAGAATGGGCAACTTGGAAGTCCCTGAACAGACTCAGAAGTGGAGTTAAAAGATCAAAAGACAATCTGGCAAAATGGCACTATTTAAAAGAATCTTCCACCTTGTGCAACTGTGGAGTAGAACAGACAACTCTGCATCTGTATGCTTGTCCGCAATGTCCTGTAGAGGAAGAATTGTTTGAGGCTACAGACAATGTGGTCGCTGATGCCCGTTTTTGGTCAAAAGATATTTAGCTGCTTGTGCTTCTTCTATTTTTATCAGTTTTATATTAATTTATGTAATGCTTTTTGATATGAAATAAATAAAATCTGGATTCAGAAACTGGATTATGTATATGGCAGTATAGATCCAGCTATAGTTACCTTCTATACAGGCAGACAAAGAAGGAAGGATTGCCTTCTCTATTTATATAAATAATTTTTCTGCATGCTTACACAGGAATGGTTTTTGGTAGGGCTATAGTTACTGGACTGAGAGAGGCACTGCTGCTCAGACCCCAAATTAGAAGGCTTTTTGTCCCACTCAAATCCTTGACCTTACAGACAAACTGATGGTGGCAACCACTTCCACACAGCACTCTTAAATAGCAATTAACTTACATCTTGGAGTGAAACGTAATTTTTACATTAACACGATAATGCTGCCTCAATATTAGAAAATAAGAAGGCAAGCTGCAGAATATATAACTCTTTGGGGCATGTGTGGTCCTGCCTATCAGTCTAACATAGTTGATAGATACTGCCAATATTTTGGTCATCTTTTTTCCATGAGGCCTAGGATTATTGTATATCAATAATCTAACAGTCTAAAGTACATAATCTGATGTGCCTTTTAGATCTTAAAGTTGTTGATTCCAACCTCTTACCCATTGTGGCACATTTAAAAACACATTTTTGGTGAAATATATATGAAAAAGTACCCAGTTTGTAGCCTTATGCGTACTTTTGACACTTCTTTCTCAGCCCTTTTATTCTGGTTTGTCCAGGGTATTGACACTGCCATAATCATTGATTAATCTATCAAAACAATGAGAGGGAGGCAAACAGAGAAGTATTCTTTTTCACCGCTGTAGAATTTTAGCTTTTGGGAATTTGGACTGTATCTCCCAATGTTCTTCACTATTTCTTCTGCTAGCTAGAGGTGATGGGAGTTGCAGTCCAATATCCGAAGGATCATATCCCTGTCTCTAGTTTAAGAGAGCAGGTAGGTCTGGTAGCCTGAGCGGCAGTTGACCAATACAAATAGCATCAAGTACACCGACACTGTAGAACTGATGCAATTTGTCACTACTTTAAGAGCCCCAGTGGCGCAGCAGGTTAAACCACTGAGCTGCTGAACTTGCTGACTGAAAGGTTGGTGGTTCAAATCCAAGGAGCAGAGTGAGCTCCCGCTGCTAGCCCCAGCTTCTGCTGACCTAGCTGTTTGGAAACATGCAAATGTGAGATCAGTAGGTACCACTCCAGTGGGAAGCGCTCCATGTAGTCATGCTGGCCACATGACCTTGGAGGTGTCTATGGACAACGCCGGCTCTTCAGCTTAGAAATAGAGATGAGCACCAACCCCCAGTCGGACACAACTAGACTTAACGTCAGGGAAAAACCTTTACCTTTATCTTTACCTTTGTGTCATAGCTCAATGCTACGAAAAATTGGGATTTGAGGCACCAGCACTCTTTGTCAGAGAAAACCAAAAATCTTGTAAAACCACAACTCCCAGGATCTCATAGCATTGAGCTATGGCAGATAAAGTGGTGTTAAATTGCATCAATTCTACAATGTGGAGGCATGCTTTGTGTCTGAGAAATCTCAAGTTTCTTTCTCCTTTCCTTACCAATAACTAGTTTCTGGAATCTGTATTGTCTTCTTCAGCTGTTACCTTTAGCCTTCTCCAGATTGCTTGCACACCATGGAAAGACAATATATCCTTTAATAATCCCTATAGCTTTAGCTAACAGCACCACCACTGAAAAACATTTATCCTGTTATTCAGGACGGTGATTATTTAGAGCAGGGGTCCCCAAACTAAGGCCCGGGGGCCGGATGCGGCCCTCCAAGGTCATTTACCTGGCCCCCGCCCTCAGTTTTATAATATAATATTTTATATCAGTTTTAATAATATAATATATTGTATATACATATAATATTGATAATAATCTTATGTTATACAATATAATACTAATAGTAATACCATATAATAATATTAATTATATGTTATATATTACATATTATACAATAGTATAGTGGTATAGTTCAATATAGTAATGTATAATGCTAATATTGTGTTATGCTAATAATATAATATATTGTATGTACATACAGCTGCTCTGAGTCCCCTTCGGGGTGAGAAGGGTGGGATATAAATGTAGTAAATAAATGTAGTAAATAAATAATTAATTTTAGACTTAGGCTCGGCCAAAGTCTGACATGACTTGAAGGCACACAACAACAACAACAATCCTAATTAACTTGACTATCTCATTGGCCAGTAGCAGGCCCACACTTTCCATTGAAATCCTAATAGGTTTATGTTGGTTAAAATTGTTTTCATTTTTAAATATTGTATTGTTCTTTCGTTGTTGTTGTTGTTGTTGCACTACAAATACGACATGTGCAGTATGCATAGGAATTCGTTTGTATTTTTTTTCAAATGATAATCCGGCCCCTCAACAGTCTGAAGGATTGTGGACCGGCCCTCTGCTTAAAAAGTTTGGGGACCCCTGATTTAGAGCCTCTGAACCACAGCCATACAGAAGCAACTTTCTCAGATTAAAATAAGCACCATTCATCTGAGTTGTCTACTCATTCAGGAAGGCTGTCTGGCAGGACTGAGCAGAGTCCAACACCGCCAAGAAAGCAAGCTCACCCAGAAGTTCTTGTTGACTAGTTAGGCCGGTTTCCATCTCTGTACATGACAATGAATAAATCAAGAAAAGAGTTGGGAGAGGATGCACCTCCATCTCTCCATCTCTCCTGGGACACTGAAGGCAGAACCACAGCAGGATATTTTTAGCATGATCCAGATCATTAAATAGCAGAGGTCTGTGTAAAAAAATAAGTTTCGAAATTATTTCTGAATACTGGGACAGAAGTACAGGCAGTCTCCAAGTTACAACAGGATATGTTCTGTAGGTTTGTTCTGAAGTTGAATTTCTATATGAGTCAGAACAGGTATAATTTTTAAGTGTAACCCCAGCTTTGGATAGCATAGGGAAGGGTGAATACCCCTGTGGCGTTTGTTTCTGTGCCCCTGTTCAGAAGAATTCACCTCACTTTTTGTTGCTGTGAGAATTGGATTTTGAAAAATGTGGCTTGTTGTGGAAACAAGGATTAGCGAGAAAGCATCAGTGGAGACACCTTTCCTCACAATCTCTTCCAGGAGTGATTTTCTCTTCCGAGGGGTGGATTGACAGGTCCATTGACAGATGGATATTGGGAAGGCCTTCCCAATTTTTATATTCTTTGTGATACTTATATCATTGCGGTGGCCCCCAGAACAAAGTCTCTGATATAGAATCATAGAGCTGGAAGAAACTATATGGGACATCTAGTCCAACTCCCTGCTATGCAGGAAAAGCATAAAGCATCCCTGACACATGGCATTCCAGCCTCTGTTTCAAGGCCTCCAAGGAAGGAGCCTCCACCAGACTCCGAGGCAGAGAGTTTCATTGCTGAACAGCTCTTACAGTCAGGAAATTTTTCCAAAGTTCAGGTGGAATCTCTTTTCCTGTCATTTGAACCCATTGCCCCAGCCTCTAGGGCTGCAGAAAATAAGTCTGTTCTCACTTCCTTATGACATCCTTTCAAATAGTTATTACTACACTTCTAGACTGCTCAGGGAATTAAAACTAGAAAACAGTAAACCATATATAATATGTTACAGAATCAAGATAAAACCATCTACAAAGAATAGAAGCTGAAACAGCACAACAAAGCGGAATTAATATTTAGTACATTATGTTATTGAGAGATATATAAATCAGATATAGACAATGTTAATTTATTTGAACATTCTGTACTTTTGTTCCTCTGACAAATGGGCAGTGAAGAACTTTTGGAGATACATCAGACTTTGGTCTAAAGAAGCATGGGTTCTCACAGAATAGCTCCTTGGGTTTTATTAGTTGTGTCTCTGTCTGCTTGTTTCATCCTTTTAGGAGTTTCTTGGATCTGTGCTTGGACTCTTACGAATAATTTTACAGGGCTTGCTGAAATGGTCCTTATGGTCTGAATAGCAAATCTCTCTCCATTTTCTTGAAGTGATACTGCAAAAGTAATCTGTAATCTGGGAAACCAGCTTGAAAGCATCTGGATAAGAATCAAGGGAACCAGGACTCAAAAAGATCTCGTCGTGGGTGTCTACTACAGACCTCCGAACCAGGATATAGAAGTTGATGAAGCCTTTTGTCAACAGCTGACCAAACAGGCACAAAGAAGAGATGTAGTAGTCATGGGCGACTTCAACTATCCTGATATCTGCTGGAAAACAAACTCGGCCAAGAGCACAAAGTCCAACAAATTCCTCACTTGCCTTGCAGACAATTTTATGGTCCAGAAGGTAGAAGAGGCAACAAGGGGATCAGCAACTCTTGATCTAATCTTAACAAATGTGGAAGACTGATCAATACAGTAGAAGTCGTCGGATCCTTAGGGGCAAGTGACCATGTGCTCCTGCAGTTTGTGATACAATGGAAGGCTGAAACTGAGACAAGTCAAACACGCATTCTGGACTTTAAGAGAGCTGACTTCCAAAAAATGAAGGAAATACTGAGTGGCATTCCATGGACGCCAATATTAAAAGACAAGCGAGTTAACGATGGATGGGAGTTTTTCAAAAGTGAAATACTCAAGGCGCAAATGCAAACAGTGCCAACAAAGAAAAAAAATATGGCACGTGCGAAGAAGCCAGAATGGATGTCCAAAGAACTTCTAACTGAGCTAAAACTCAGAAGTGACATGCACAAGAAGTGGAAAAGGGGAGAAATCACCAAAGAAGAATTCAAACGTATAGCCAACTCCTGTAGGGAAAAGGTTCGCAAGGCTAAAGCGCAAAATGAGCTCAGGCTTGCCAGGGACATTAAAAACAACAAAAAAGGCTTTTTTGCTTACGTTGGTAGAAAAAGGAAAAAAAAGGAGGCGATAAGGCCTCTGTGAGGAGAAGATGGGGTGATGGCGACAGGGGACGGGAAAAGGCAGAACTGCTTAATGCCTTTTTTGCCTCGGTCTTCTCACAAAAAGAAAGCCATCTTCAACCTCAGCAACATGAAATGGACGAAGGATTTGGGGAAATCCAACCCCAAATAGGGAAACAAGTTGTCCAGGAACACCTGGCCGCTCTAAATGAATTCAAGTCACCAGGGCCAGATCAACTACATCCAAGAGTACTGAAGGAACTAGCCGAAGTTATTTCAGAACCACTGGCGATCATATTTGAGAGTTCTTGGAGAACGGGAGAAGTCCCAGCAGATTGGAGGAGGGCGAATGTGGTCCCTGTCTTCAAGAAGGGAAAAAAGAACGACCCAAACAATTACCGTCCGGTCCGCCTCACATCGATACCAGGCAAGATTCTGGAAAAGATCATTAAGGAAGTGGTCTGCAAACACTTAGAAACAGATGCAGTCATTGCTAATAGTCAACATGGATTTACCAAAAACAAGTCATGCCAGACTAATCTGATCTCTTTTTTCGACAGAGTTACGAGTTGGGTCGATACAGGGAATGCCGTGGATGTAGCATACCTGGATTTCAGTAAGGCCTTCGACAAAGTCCCCCACGACCTTCTGGCAAACAAACTAGTAAAATGTGGGCTAGACAAAACTACGGTTAGGTGGATCTGTAATTGGCTAAGCGAACGAACCCAAAGGGTGCTCACCAATGCGTCGTCTTCATCATGGAAAGAAGTGACAAGTGGAGTGCCGCAGGGCTCCGTCCTGAGCCCGGTTCTGTTCAACATCTTTATTAATGACTTAGACGAAGGGTTAGAAGGCACGATCATCAAGTTTGCAGACAACACCAAACTGGGAGGGATAGCCAACGCTCCAGAAGAAAGGAGCAGAATTCAAAACGATCTTGACAGACTAGAGAGATGGGCCGAAACTAACAAAATGAAGTTCAACAGGGACAAATGCAGGATACTTCACTTCGGCAGAAAAAATGGAATGCAAAGATACAGAATGGGGGACGCCTGGCTAGACAGCAGTACATGTGAAAGAGATCTTGGAGTCCTTGTGGACAACAAGTTAAACATGAGCCAACAATGTGATGCGGCTGCTAAGAAAGCCAACGGGATTCTGGCCTGCATCAATAGGGGAATAGCGTCTAGATCCAGGGAAGTCATGCTGCCCCTCTATTCTGCCTTGGTCAGACCACACCTGGAATACTGTGTCCAATTCTGGGCACCACAGTTGAAGGGAGATGTTGACAAGCTGGAAAGCGTCCAGAGGAGGGCAACTAAAATGATCAAAGGTCTGGAGAACAAGCCCTATGAGGAGAGGCTTAAAGAACTGGGCATGTTTAGCCTGCAGAAGAGAAGGCTGAGAGGAGACATGATAGCCATGTACAAATATGTGAGGGGAAGTCATAGGGAGGAGGGAGCAAGCTTATTTTCTGCTGCCCTGCAGACTAGGACACGGAACAATGGCTTCAAACTACAGGAAAGGAGATTCCACCTGAACATTAGGAAGAACTTCCTCACAGTGAGGGCTGTTCGGCAGTGGAACTCTCTCCCCCGGACTGTGGTGGAGGCTCCTTCTTTGGAGGCTTTCAAACAGAGGCTGGATGGCCATCTGTCGGGGGTGCTATGAATGTGATTTCCTGCTTCTTGGCAGGGGTTGGACTGGATGGCCCATGAGGTCTCTTCCAACTCTACTATTCTATGATTCTATGATTCTAAGTGCTGTCTCTACCACAACCTCTTGACACATTTAACCTCATCTGAGGAAGGGTGTGGATTTGAAACACATTGGTGAGATAGTGATAAGAATGTGAGAGAGTAGTTGGAGAATGTTTAAAAAATCAACCATGCTAACTTTCTGTATATAGACAGTCCCCAAATTACAAACAAGATAGGTTGTGCGGTGTTTATTTTGCTGTATGTGCCCCTGCTCAGAAGATTTCACCTCACTTTCTGCCCCGTGATAATAGGATTTTGAAAAAGTTGGCTTATTGTGGAAGCAGGAATTGGTGATAAAACTTCTGTGGAGATACCTTTCCCCCATGAATTTCCCCTCCTAGGGATTGATTTCTCTCACTTCCTGTTGTTTCACTCCTGTACTTAATGTTGAGATGTTTGTCACTAGATCTAGAAGTCTTAATAGATTTCAAGCTGAATACCTCACTAAATCTAGTTAATGAAACATTTTCCCCTGAAAAATCCATAACATCACAATTTTTCTTCTTTAAATTAATATTTAAAGAAGTCCTCTGGTCTTCTGAATTGTAAATTCTGAAGAAATTGTGGTGCACCTATTGATATATGTGGTGAAAATGCCCACAAATAACAGGATATTGGACAAATGTTTGCAAAATGAAAAGCAAAGTAATTAATCAGGCAGATGGTTAATGTTGACCCCATAATTAGACTATACTGTTTATTTGATAACCAATATAGATAGCTAAAACCTAACTGTGTTTAGCTGCGAGGCATGAAATTGCTTGAAAGGAGAAAACCCTGTGTTGTTCATCATTCGGATCTTAGAAACTTTCTGTTTAGAATATCACTTTGATGGGAAAAAAGCATCTCCTTGTCTTTGAGATAGCCACGTGGAGTCCCTCTCCAAGGGAGAGGGCAGAATATAAAACAAAGTAAATGAATAAATAAATAAATCATGATCAGACAGACACAGGTTGGGTACTTTTTGCGGTCTGATTTCCTTTTATCGACTTTGTTATTAATTTAATTGACGTTTTTCATCCTTGATCGCATGTGAACATATGGAACGATGTTATTACTAGAACAGATAGTTCATTATATATTATGAGAATTCTAAGATGCTCTGCTTCCTATATTTTGAAATTTGACATTTGAAACATGTTATTTGGTGTTTTGTCTTTGTAGTTCTTTAAATAAAAAGTTTTAAAATTACTATTTTATATTTATTAAAATAAAAGTTTCAAAATGATAATAATCTACTCTGTTAAAACATGTAGGTGAGGCAAGTACTATTTCAAAGCATTGGTAGAGTCATACTAGGTTCTGCTATTGAGGCTAGAAAAAAATATAATGTCATGTTTATTTATCCCAAGCATATACCCTTTAATACTTTATCATATGAGGAAAAACTAAAGTTTAGAGTTGATAAATGACACATGCTACGTATAAATGTTTTCATGCAGCCCTCCTGTTTGCTGATTGAGAAGCACATCACATCCATTGAATTTGACCAACAATGTAGGCATTTTAATATTCCTCTTGATTTTATTTTGGGTCCAATTTATACTTGGTTTGCTGGGTTAGTAGTTTGGAAGGATTAAGGGGTGCATTGTTAATAGCATGTCTTATCCGATGGGAAGATATTTGTTACCTTTAGATTTCCCTCATCTGATTCAAACATGACATGCAGATTTCCCTTTTGATAGGGGATGGCAGTCATTCTGAGAGACACCCACCCACAAAAACCACAAATGAGATGCTTTACTCAAATCTTTACCCACTGCTTTGCAATGCAAAACTTGTTGGGAGTTTTTGGTACTTTCTGTTTAAAGCAAAATAATTTTATTGGGGTTTTCCAGCATCTTAGATTGCTAAAGAAACATATCAGCTGGGGTTAGCAGAGCGGGAGCAGAGAATGTGGTTCGGGTTATGTTTGATGCCCATTCATTCATCCATGCAAAATATTTTACCCTGAAGGAAGTGTAGCATGGAGGTGAAACAATGGCACCACTTTGGCTGTAAACTTTGACTGGCTTGTTTAAACCTTTAGCAGATAAAAATATCCCAGAAAGAATAAGAGGGCTAAATACCCCAAAGATACTAGATTTTGTCTAATCCTGGAGGCTAAACAGGATAAGCCCTGGTTAATACAGAGATGGGAAATGGCCAATGAACACCAGGAGTGCTGTAGGCTATATATTTAGAGAAAGGAACTGGCAAAACCACCACTTGGTATTCCTTGCCTACAAAACCCTATGAAACTCATTGGGTTGCCATAAGTCAACAAGTCACATCTAGGCACATAAAGAAGAAGGGTAAGAAAATCTTGGTCAGAGGATGCAAACTATTGAGGAGGATCTTGACACAAATAATATGAAGTCACATGAAAGAGCATTGTATAACATTTCTTCACTCTGGATAGTCACAGCCAAGAGCATCCCTGGAAAGAGAGTAGAATTCTATTTCTAGGTCATCATTGCTGTGCATTGTTACACTGAAATGGTAGTATCCAGTAAACTGGTTCACAATGGAGATTGATGTGTTTATTCATAAATGTAAAGGGACAGTGAAAAGTGACAGCTCAAAGTTTTACTATTTATAAGCATTAGATGCTGGGGTACGCTCTCCGTTTTGGAAGGGGAGTGCTTTTAAGTAACAAAACTAAATGTCACTCTGTTTAGAAATAAGCTACAATGAGTTCAGTTGGACATCGTGCAATTTTTGTTGCATTTACTGCCATAATAGCCTACACAACAATGAAGAGGTATGCTTAAATGAAAAGTATAGACAAACCCTTGATAAAAAGCTCTGGAGGTGTTAATGGATGGAAAAATCTCAATTACATAAAAGCCTAGAACCTACCTAGCAAACGTAACAACTTTTTCAGCTTAGCCACAAATGTGATTTGTCCCTTAACTGTTTAATTTTCCTTTTTCCTGTCTACTGAGAGGTGTAAAAGTTGCAAAGATGTTCAGTACTCGAATGAGTGGAAATGTTGCTCAAAGGTGTTTAAAAAAAAAAAACCTTTGGTGCAAGTTTTGCTATTTTGCTCAAGGCTTGAAATGGA
Organism: Anolis carolinensis; assembly: GCF_035594765.1. NCBI lineage: Eukaryota > Metazoa > Chordata > Lepidosauria > Squamata > Anolidae > Anolis > Anolis carolinensis. The sequence goes on along the minus strand of NC_085842.1, from coordinate 54,353,976 downwards.
AAGGAAATTCCCCCAAATCAGATTAGTCAGCTATTCTTTTTGTCTTTTTTCTTTTGTTGCAAGCACAATAGGCAGATGGCATCTGATGGTGTTAACTAGATAGCTTCCTAAGTAACTTTCATTGTATGTACCTTTGTTGCTCATGTTCTCTAGTCTGGCAACAGTGTTGTCTTAATATACAAGGAACAGTGTGTGTGTAGATACACCTTCCTCAGTGCTAGGGATCTGATGTGATACTACTTTGTGGTTATTCTACTCACCCCTCTTAAACCCACACCTCCATGTTCATCCCCCAGGGAAAGCAATGCCAGAAATTATTTGCTCATGTCAAACAGCCACTTGTAGGTTGACAAGACATAGTGTGGAGATGGATTTCGTATCAGCTCAAACACATTGATCTTCATGTTGCAGCAGAGACTGTTTTCAGAGATTTGGCTGCAACTAAAGTCCTACTCGGGCTTCCTCCTCGTGTGGAAAGTCTGCTTGCAAATATCCACGTTCTTTGTACTTATACAAAGACAAGTAATTTCCTCCCTAAGGCAGAAAAAAAACAAAGGTTTTGGCACAGATCTGTGAAAAACACCATATTTTCTGAACCAAAAGCTGTTTTATTCTTTTGTGCAGAAAATTGTGATATCTGAGTGGAAGCAGTTGCTTTAGAATGCTTTGCACAGTGCAAAACACCTGAAAACTGATCTATTCTTTTTTTTTTTTGAATAATTTTTATTGAAGGATTTTCCTAGGGATAGGGGGGAGGGAAAAAAAATAACTCAAATGGGATAAGGAGGGGGAGGGGGGAGCGATATGATAAAAGCTGGAAAAGAGAGGGAGGGGAAAAAACTGCTCTATTCTTGATGAAGATTTGAAGAGGCCTTGGAAACCTAACATGCAAGTTGGGGAATGAAAACAAGTGGACATGTGCTCTGCTTCCTCTCTACCCAATATTGTTACCATGCTAAATACAGGGTGGCATCGCCAAGAATCTGGAGGAAGAATCTGGGGGCCTTTCCACACAGCCCTATATCCCAGAATATCAAGGCAGAAAATCCCACATTCAAAACCCAGTTCAAAGCAGATATTGTGGGATTTTCTGCCTTGATATTCTGGGATATAGGGCTGTGTGGAAGGGCCCTGGGACTTGATTTTGTGAGTTTGTTCCCTCCAATCAAAAGCAAAGCTAGCCAGTTTTGCCTCATCCATCTTCAGCTCATTTAGTGTAAAGAATTCTGTTGTCTTCCTACAAAGGGATCTGAGTTTTGCACTGGCAAAGAGGCAGATTTGTGCTTTCTATAGCTCTTCTCCTTCTTTTTGTATACCAGAACCCTTGTATCCATTGGAGATATATTCCCAAACTTTGCATGGATCTGTAAAACCACAGCTATCAGCAGACTGTATTAAAATGGGGACTTCTGGCCCAAGACATTTCCTAGAGATGACATATTTTGTTAGAACAGGATTACTGAAACTGTGGATATTGGTCCACGGATGTGAAAACATGAACAGCATGAAGGGGTCTTTTACCACAGGTGGCAAGCATGAGAAAAAAGCTTTTTAAAAAACCTTAATCCATACATTGATGCAGAGAACTTTAAAGATTAACATCTAATGAAAACCACACATTTTTAACTGGGTTTGATGGAAATAATAATTATAATTATTTTTTCCAATTATAATTATAAAATAATTATTTTTTCCAATTATAATTGGAAAGGGGTCATGGAAAATTACTCCAATATATGATCACAGCAGCAAGATTGCTGTATGCACAAATATGGAAGAAGCCAACTCTATCTGCTGTGGAAAGATAGTGGCAGAAATTAATTGATTAGCAGAAATGGATAACCCATCTCACTTGATTACAGAAAGAAAGGTCCTTGGTGACTTTCCTTAAAGACTGGAAACCCTTCATAGACTTTTTTTTGTGAAAATAAGAAAATAGCTTGATGATTAAAAATAATACACTGAAGAAAGGGTATATGCTGTATTTAAACAAAGTGGTATGAATAATTTAGATTGATTTGCGTGTTGGGCTATGACTCGGGAGACCAGGGCTTGATTCCTTTCTCGGATCATTACTCTCAGTGACCCTGAGCAAGTCATACTGCTGCATCAAGAAAACTTGTCTTCAGGGTTGCCAAGCTGAAGGCACACAACAACAACAACAACAACAACAACAACAACAAATCATCAGCAAAATCAAAATTTGAAGTTGCCTTAATTTTCTTTTTTTTTTTCTTCCCATATTTCCTACTTTTTCCTCAATCTCTGTAGTTTAAGTGTATTTAAAATTTCTTAATAAAATATTATATATAAAGAAGGAGACCACAAATCAGTGCTAGTTACTGGATTCCAAATGTCATTGCTTGCGAGAAGACCAATCTGCTGTCTTAAAAAACCTAAGCACTCTAGTATTTTCCTCTGTTCAGAAACACAAAGGACATAAAAGTTTCAAAACCTTGCAAAGGAACTATTCATAGTGTAAGAATTCATAGTGAAAAAGAATTGTTATTTGATGCTCTATTATGAGTTTTCTGTCAAGGGATTGGTCAAAACTCTGTGATCAATTAGAGAGCCAAACACATCCACCCTTCTTCGGCTGTGGAAATACAGACCTTTAGTCTGCCTCCCTGAGTCAATTTTTTTCTGTGCCAATTTGCAGAAAAAGTAAGATTGTGTTAGAATGAAGTATTGTCATATAACAGTTTGCCCTTTCCAAAACGCTTTTTAAATTATCCCAGGTTACTTCTCAATTGTCTCAGTTTACACAGCACATTTTCTCTCTCATTTTGATATTTAAATACATGTATATAAAATTAGTTTTATTTTGTGCCATAGAAAATAATTATTTGTATCTTTTGTAACTTATAAGTGATGCTGTACTTATTTATGTGCAAATTTACGCACATTTAATCACTCTACAGTTTTTTTCATTAGATGACATTATGGTTTCATTAAGGATAAAATAAAATGGCCTGTAAATTAAAAAAAAAAACATGCAGAAATAATCTCCGCTATTTTCCTTTCAAGAATATATTGTATGAGCTTTCAAGTAGTTTCTGCATTGCAAATCTGTTCTCTTTGCTCACCCCGCATTCTAAATTGAAGAAGAGAAAACAAATTTGTAAAGAGTTGTGAGAAAACTGGCAATTATATTCATCTTATTGTTTAGATCTTACTGACTTCATTTCCAATGGAAATTCAATTCACCTGTTTAAGTATTGCAAATTAAAAATAGAAGAGACTACTTTTTGCCTTAATTTAAGTTTCTAAAAAGTCTTATTTCAAGAAGGAATGTTTTGTTCTTTGATGAACGTGAAGGATGTAATGTTATGTTAATTATGTTAATTCTAACATTATGCTATATATTATTATGTCATATGATTGAACTAAGAAGCATTATTAAAATTATGTTTGATTATGTTTTTGCTTGAACTTGGAAGGACTTTTTGTTCCTTTCCTTTTCTTGATGACTTGAGATGGTTGTTTATATCTTCCCCTTCTTGTCACATTTATGAAAGAAAAACTAATGATTTCTCAGTACCAATTCTTATCATGAATTGAAACATCTAATTTTATGACAATGCTGATACATATCAAATCATTAAAAGAGAAAGTCTACTGTTTCGCTGTGTACAAAGTAATTTGGATTATTTGCCAAGCATTTAAAAGATGATAAGGCTTAATAGGCACGCAGAAAGTACAAGAAACCATGTTCCATTATGGCCTTCACTGAGTCTAACACTTCTCCTACCATGAAAGCATTCTCGATATCCTAAAGTATGTAATTTGATGAGATGCTACAGCTATCTTTTTGAGGATTCTTAATGCCTCTTCTAAAACTGCAGATCTCAAAATCCCATAGGATAAAACCATGGTGGTTAAAATAATTATTGTCCTATACCATTTGATTTACATTCAGTCTACAGTCCTCTGCACACCTATCAGAAAGTTCCATTGAATACAGCAGATTGTGCTGCCCAAATTGTGTATTTCTGCGTAGTTCTTCCCCTCTGCTTGACTTTTCTTGTAACCAAATATCTTGCAACCAAATATGTTATTCACAAAGCAGGTAGCAAACGTAATTACATGTTGCCCTAGAGTCACTGTTCAGTAAACACATTCACTAGAATAGTGTTTCTCAAACTCTGCTCCGCCAGATGTTTTGGACTTCAGCCCCCAGAAATCACAGCCAGCTAACCAGCTGTTAGGAATTGTGGGAGCTGAAGTTCAAAACACCTGAAGGAGCAGAGTTTGAGAAACACTGCACTAGAGGCAAGACTGCACATTCCTAATTACACATAGAACTTAGAAAATGTAATGTTTTGGACGCCAACTCCCAAGGTTGGCAAGACTATTGACAAGACTATTCTATGACGGTCAAGGGGGTCTAGAAACTGAGTCAAAATACAACTTTCTTGAATTCTGGGTTGTTGTGTGTTTTCTGGGCTGTATGGCCATGTTCCAGACGTATTCTCTCCTGACGTTTTGCCCACATCTACGCCAGGCATCCTCAGACGTTGTGAGGTATATACTCTCAACTTCTGAGTATGCCTGCCATAGATGTGGGCGAAACGTCAGGGGAGAATACATCTGGAACATGGCCATACAGCCCGGAAAGCACACAACCACCCTGTGATTCCGGCCATGAAAGCCTTTGACAATACATTTCTTGAATTCTGATTAAAACCAATTTCAGTTTGAATATCAAGAAAAAATACTTTACATAACAAGGCTTTCAGCTTGTTAATTGACAGGCCACAAAGATAATTATTATTGCTTCAATAAAAGTGCAGCATTTTAGGCAGGTTTTCCTTGTTTGTAATAGATCTTAGGTTCAACCTGGTCTTTTTTTTTACACTGAGAAGAAAGGAGACTGGGATAGAAAATCTAATACTGGAGAAGAAAAATGAAATGTCACACTAAAACACTGTACATTATTATTTTATCATTTATTTAAATATCTATATTTATGCATTTACAAACCTTAATAAGCATATTTCATTTCTCTGCTTTTTCAATAAGCAGATATTTCACTTCTGTAAAATGAGGACCATGTACAAAACTAGGCAACATCTGTTTGTTTGTTTGTTTTCAAACCGTCAGGAACAACAAAAAAATGTGACCATAATGGAAAGAAAACACTATCCAAAAACTAGTGGCTCTTTTGCAAGTAATTACAAAAAAAAAAAAATCAGTGCTCAGCTATGAGTCCTAAAAGGTACAGTTCATACTTCAATTGGTGTAACACATGTCTGAAGGAAAAATACACCTGTCAGAGTAATAAAATATATAGATGATAGACGAAGATGGTACATTCTGGAAATCCTTCCATGTTCTCCTAAAAGAATATGGCACACATAGAGAAAGAAAAGAAGAAACAAAACAAGGAAAATAAATCTAGAAAATGACATTGATTTGCCAGCAGTGTACAACCCTCTCAGCTTAATTTTTTTTCATAAAAATTCATTTTCCTTTCAAGATTTTTTTCATGTATGAATGCATGTGTCTCTTTCACTGCTTTCTGGTGTTTATGGAAGTGTTCACTAAGAAACAGCTCTAAAGTAGGAAGTGGGGAAAATAAACCAACCTTTTTCTGTTTTTTATTTACTTTAAAAAATCAAGGGGAATGTTGGTTGTGGGAGAGGCAGCGTTACCGTGTCAATCTTTTGGAATGCCATACGTTATAAAAATGCCCTGGAGAATGAAACCTCGCTGGGAACACAGTTTGGCCACAGTCTTGCTTAGCTGTCATTGGATGCAATTTAGTAAAATGATATAAGAACGACACCAGATTCAAAGATGTGCATTCCCTTGAGGGCACACAGGAATAAGTAACAAGTATAGTGTGATTGCATAATTCATATTGCACAACGGTATAAAAACATAAATACTAGCTATCTGAAGTTCTTAAATACAAAATAGAGATCACATACTATTGTAGTCAATAATCATTTTTTCAAGTGCAAGTTTGGTGTGCCCTTCACTTCTTCCTATAAAAAGGCATTGAAGGGGAACCCTACAGTCCCCCTTCATCAATGTGCCAAAATAGATAAGCCCATACCTTCTCACAGCAGTCCTATACACATTGTATAAAAATAGGGTTATTTACAGGAGCTAGGAATACACAGAAGCAGCTTTAAGAGATTGACTTCATTAAGTTAATCTCAACTCTTGATACAAAGTGTTGCCGAGTGGGAGCAAGTTGGGGAAACAAGTTGTCCGTCCAATTTATGCTGGTTGCTGTGGGTTCACATTGATAGAAGGAGGATGTCCTAGCAGCCCAATGCGCTGTTTTTGCTTCCTCTGTTCTGTCATCTGGAAAATTAAAACATTTACTCAGAAAACAGGCACTTCCTCCATGACAGATCTTAGAATGAGCTATTGCTGTTAGATTGTGGTCAAGAGTTGTTCTGAAAACCATTTTTCAGAAAAAGTCCACTCCTGTGTGATATATTTTATCAACATAATTACAGTAAATAAAACATAGCTATCCTTCCACCAGGGAGCCCCCAATGGCGCAGTGTGTTAAAGCACTGAGCTGCTAAACTTGCGGACCAAAAAGTCTCAGCTTCGAATCCGGGGACCGGGCTGAGCGCCCCAGCTTCTGCCAACCTAGCAGTGAAAACATGCAAATGTGAGTAGATCAATAGGTACCACTTCGGTGGGAAGGTAACGATACTCCATGCAGTTATGCTGGCCACATGACCTAGGAGGTGTCTACGGGCGACGCTGGCTCTTCGGCTTAGAAATGGAGATAAGCACCAGCCCCCAGAGTCAGGCATGATTAGATTTAATGTCAGGGGAAAACCTTTACCTTTAACTTTACCTATTTCAGCATCACATCTCCAATCTAAAAAAAATCAGTGATTTTATTCTTACAGCTTTGAAAGTAAGTGAAATGGCGAGGTGGAGGGAGAATGTCCTGTTATAAGGCGCTAGGACCTGAGATGGCCCTGACAAATACTGCTTACAAATATTTGCTATTCTGCATATCTACAGGTGATTAGAGCAATCAATCTTATTTCATTCTCTTATAACAGCAAAAGATCTAATAGCAATTTGGAATCCATTGGAGTTTCTTCCCTTCCTATAGTAGACATTATTAAACCAAATACTACTACTGAAGCGGTGGAATGGGGTGGTTCCAGACTGTCAGAGTGCAAAGGGGTTGCAGCAGCAAAAGGGATCACTGATTAGGGCAGAGGCATCCAATGGGAGCATACTACTCTGACCTGGCTGATACGTTGTCTATTGTAGATAACTGACCTTGTCAGTGGTCCCCAATCTTTGCTCCTCCAGGTGTTTTGGACTTTAGCTCCCACAATTCCTAACAGCTGGTTAATTGGCTGGGATTTCTGGGAGTTGAATTCCAAAACAACTGGAGGACCAAAGGTTGGTAACCACTGACATATATGGTATGACACATCATAGTATAAGCAATTTTAAAGGCGAGATTTTTTAAAATTGTCATCTAGCAGAAATTGTCTTTGTGAACTTCAATTTTAGAGCAATTTTCAAAGTTTATACTGAACAAAACTTAAAAATTCAGCTTCTGAAGTATTTTTATGTTACTAGCAATATACTCCCAAATGCTTCATGCCACATTATCTTAGTTGTCATTGTCACAATCATCATCTAACAAGAATTAGCTCAATTTACTCTGGTATTGTGTGATAGAAAAAGTCTAATAAGATATACATTATCCAAACAAAGAAAATGTAGCATACATTGTACTGTGATCCCAAAAACTTTATAAAATATGAAATCTAATCAGACTTGAAAACAGAACACAGGCTGACTGTTATCATATTTAGAGGATTCTAGAGGAGCTATAACAATTCTAACATTTTCGCCAGTCGAGGAATTTGTTCATAAAAACCTGACTGTAGTAACTGTATTGAAATCAGACACACCACAAAATCCTCCAGGGGCCCGGGCTGTGGCGCAGGAGGGAGAGCAAGCCAGCTGCAATTAACTGCAATGGATCACTCTGACCAGGAGGTCATGAGTTCAAGACCGCTCGGAGCCTGTTTGTTTGTCTTTCTTCTATGTTAAAAGGCATTGAATGTTTGCCTTCGGGGTGAGAAGGGCGGAATATAAATGCTGTAAATAAATAAATAAATAAATATTTCTAATCCAAAAATCCAGGTGTTGGAGTTTTTGTTTTCAAGATAGTTTGAGATTTAAAAGTTAGGTACAAAAGAAAGGAAGAAACTCTCCTTTCTTCAAGCCATAAATATGTAGACAGCAAACCCAAGGCCAAGACAAAAGGTGGTATGGACACCCCTGAGCAGAAAGTCGCAAGACACACCTTAAAACATCATAATTATTTATATATTTAAGAACATGCATATATGTCCCTGAACAAAACGATCTCTGAATGGCTTAGAATTAAGCATTTTCATTTTCAATTATTTAAATGACTGTATTTTGTAACTTAAACAAACAGATATACTAGGAACATCCCCCAAAGATGGCCTTTCCTAAGAGACCTCAAAAGCTAACCTGGCTGTGGCACTGGGCGAATGAGAGTGCCACTGTAACACCAAGGAAAAGAGCAGATGCAGCAGCAATAGGGTTTTCATGTGAAACATTGTATACAAGGGATTGCCCTTATAAAACAGTAGTTCGACCAGAATAGTGCAATAGCACCAACTGTAACTAGGCGTTTTTTGATCACATGGCATCTGTACTTTGTAAACTGCAATGGTTCTCAGACTTGTTTTTGGGTACAATTTAAATAGCTTTTATCTTTAAAACCACTTTGGGATCAAATCCAATACTTGGATTATCGTAAATCCAAATCATTTGGGAGTGGGGTCTAAAGTTGGGGAACTATAGGGTGGCACCCCAGTTTGGAAAAGTTTGACAAACTTTCTGGTGTCATCTGTATCAGTACTTTGGTACTCGGTGAAGACCTTCAGACCAGTCACATTAATGACCTGATTTTTATCTTAAAACTCCATGTTTTTATTTGTTTGTTTAAAAGAAATTATTTTACTGCTTTATATTGTAACTTTAATGTTTGTGTGTGAATTTCCCAGTAAAACCTCTATTACAGAGCCGCTATACAAAACCAGAAAGATATATGAAGAAATCTATGTCAAGAAGCCGTATTACTCTGGCAAAGCAATGGTTAAAGAATACTGGAGATGAACAATCACTTTTATATCCTTTCTTTTCTTTGATATCTGATTTGCTTGCAAGCAGCTAGTATTGGGACTATTTGCTATGCTGCAATTTGCTGTGGACGACAATGGAGACCAAGACACAGGGTGCCGTCTGCCAAAAGAAAATCAAGGAGAAGCTCATATTAACAGAAAAGGAGCTTCCAATTTAGGTTAATCTTCTTGTCATCATTATGTTCCTTTTGATTGCCAGTTTGAATCTGAATATCAAAAGGATATGTTTTTACAAAGGTAATTCAGATAACAAGCATAATCAAGGAATGACATTAACATGACAGGTTCCAGTGCCATTTGTGGGGAAATCACATACCCAGTCTGAGCTGGACATAATGGGCAAGATGTCATGCTTATCTGCTTAAAAGTGATTCTTTTTCACTGTGTAGCTTTAATTGTTGACACAGGAAATTCCTAACAAGCCAACAACTTGAAATTCATTAAAAATACCAGGGATCACACTTTCAATTGCTCCCTGAGAATGTTGTTTTAGTCCAAGTAGACATGTTGTATCTTGGCATTAAGCTTATTCCCCAGAAACCTCTCAGAAGAGTCAGCTCTGAAAGCAGAACTTGCTTGTTATTTCATTCAAGATTAATTTCAGTCGGCTCTCTTTTCTAGAGAGGGTTGTTCCTAATAAGAAAGTGATGTATTGGTTTGGTCGCATAATTGGTACATGCTGCAACTTGAGCCGGGCACACTGAATGACAGCACTTAGGGGAAATTCCAGTCTGTTCTCTCACATTAATCAACTTGGTTTCCCCTTCTTCCTCTGCATCAAAGAGGTCCCTGAAAGCTAACGTCATTCTCTCTCTTGTTTTTTATGGGAGGAAAGATAAAGTTTAAAAGTTTGCTCAGCTTTTGACACGGCTGCATTATTCAATATTACCTTAAAACATGGGTGAAGCTGAAGTGGTCTGAATGCCAATGGGCTTTCTCAGTGGCTGGCAACATATCCCAATCCAGGAAGCTTAAGACCCATGTTTTTAAAATCTTGGCTGCTAGTCAAAAAGCCCATGAAAGCATTCTATGTTTGCGAAGGCAGGTGCAAGAGACAAAGGAGAAGTTATCTAAAAGCAATGCGGAGACCGATAAGACAGCTTTGTTCTACTCAGACCTTAATCCTAATTGCTTGGATGCTCACGGGAGGAGAGGGAGAAAAGATGACCACTCCCTTCCAAGAACAAATGCTCCCAAAGTTTCATAAAACTCCTTGATGCTGTGCACTAGATAGAGGAAGAAGGGAAGACTAGAAACTGTGAAGAGATTCTTCTATTAATGTGACTGGAGGCATACCTGTCCAGTTTCTGTAATCTCCATCTTCTCCTTCAGCTCACCAAAACTATTTCAGCAGAATCTCTTCACCATCAGAACAGGTTTTACAGGATGATTATGTATGTTTGTGTTCATGTGCATGAGTATGCCTATGTGTATGCGAAGGAAAAGAGAGTTCTGGGAGAGTAATCTCTCTCTGACTTCTTTCCACCAGTGGTTTTTTGGGTTCAACCCACAGTGGTGGTGAAGGGTATAAAATGAAAGGTATTAAACATCATTTCACAGAAGGGTAAACCATCCCTGATGCTGATATTTACATACACAGACATGTTTTGTAAGCATACTGTTCTCCAAGGAAAGAAAAATCAGTGTTGCTACATGCCTAGAAATAAAGAAGCTGACATTGTGTATTGACATAAAACAATTGCTCACTGACTAATTTTTAGCTGGAACAAAATAAAACTCCAGATGGAAACAAACTAGAAAAGACACTTTTTGGGCCAGTTTAAACAAGCCTAATGACTGGTAACTCAGGCGGTGCCACTGCAGAGCAAGCAAGGAATAGTCATACGTTGACACCCTTTACTATAATACGTAGTGTTTCAAGGAGAGCGAGATGCTGTTATACTTTCTCCTGTTTCATATATTGAACATGAAGGAGTAGAAACAAAGTGAACATCTAAGATGGACAGGATAACACCAAAAGTAACAATTTACAGATGAACAAGAATTATTACAGACCTTGAATATACACAATATGTGAAGAAAGTAGGAAGAAGTTGGGTTAAATCTGGGAAGGAAAACTTGTAAAATTAAACATGGATAAAAATAGAAGAAACTCTGGGGAACAACAGTTGGAGGAATGATTTGAATTGGAATGACATATAAGTGTAAAGTCCCCTTCTGCCCTGCTGTTCTTCATGGTAGGTTTGGAGCTTTCACAACATCTAGTTATTTAATGCTTGAAGAAATGAAGCTTGTACTCAGACATGACAAAATGCTCCCTTCTTCCTGCTCTGTTTACCTTATTTCCCTTGCACATACAAATTAGGAGCTTTAGGTCCAAGTTACAGTACCAACTAAAAGTTGCCATTTCACTGTATAATTTTCTGTGTTTGTCAATATGTAAACAAACACAAATAATAGTTTGCTTATTTGAACAACAAAACAACAAAATATATCTTGTCGGAAACCAGGAATAGAAATTATTGATCTCCAATTCTTGGAACTGTTACTTTTTTGGGTACTTATAAAAACTGGCCTTACTAGGAAAGGGAGCTCAAAATGGGGTGGGGGCAGACTGTGAACCCCACTTTTGTATCCCTAGAAGCCTCCCAGTGACCCTCAAAGCCTCCTCAGCCTTTAATGTAAAGAAAACTCCAACCAATATCGGATGACCCTCCCCGATAAATTGGTCAAATCAAATAAAATGCTCTCATTGATATTTTATTCACCTTTCTTTCCAAGAAATACACAATTATCTGTTTGCCTGGCACTGTTGAACATGGTATTTGGGACTAAATGAGGAGTGGAAAAGAAGCCAAGGAAGAGGCTGCCCCAATGTGCTGTTTCAGAATCCCAGCCAACCAATGGGTCATCATTAAAAGATCAGATGCATAAATATATAGACCAACAAGTTTCTCACACTCAAATTCCTCAGTTTTATTTCTGAATACATTAGACAGCCTTACATGTCTTACGTGAAATAAACACTTCCTTACCTGATCTTTAAGCTCAGAGAGCTGGCTAGAAAGGTTGGATACCAGCTTCATGGTAGATTCAAGCTTCTCTTGCAGGTTTCTGAGTTCATTCTGTTCCCCTTCGGAATCACTACTCACAAGTGACATGGCACGCATCCGAGGAAACCAATCCAAATTTCTCTCCTGAAATTCAAACATGAAAAGAAACGTTACAAAGGCAATACTATATGTAAAGTTCATTGGTATTTCAAAGGAAACTCTGAAAGAATGCTCTATAAAGTATGAATTTGCATTCTTATAAAATATGTTTTACATCAACTTGCTGTTAAAAAAGGAAAAAATATCAGGTCCCGAAGACACAAAACAGAGCAACATTGGAAGATCATCATAGGTGATCCCTCATAGCCAAGTATGATTGTCTTCCAGACGTAGAGTCTTGGCAATGGGTTCGTAAGTGACTGTAGAGACCTATTCTGGATTGGCATGGTCTATCACAATGGGGACATTGATTTCCAGATGGAAGTCAGTTCCAACAAGGGTTTACTTGACACCTCCTCCTCCTGGCACGTTTTTCCCTTTCGGTGTCTATTCGTACCTCTTCATAATCCACAGCACTGTTAGCAACAGCTGACCTCCAGTTAGAATGCTCAAGTAGCAGGGCTTTCTAGTTCTTGGTGATTATGCCACATTTTTTCAACTTAACTTTAAGCCCATCTTTAAATCTCTTTTGCTGTCCACTGACATTCCAAGGAGACAGCTTTGGTTGCCTTAGTGGATGAACTACGCAGAGAACTGGACAGGGGAAATGTGTCCCTGTTGGTTCTCCTGGACCTTTCAATGGCTTTCGATACCATCAGCCATGGTATCCTTCTGTGTTGCCTTTCTGGGATGGGCTTGGAGGTACTGTTTTCAAGGATGTTCTCAGGAGGTGGTGCTGGGGGACTTTTGTCCGACTCCTTTGCCACTGGCCTGTGGAGTGCCTCGGGCTCTGTGCTGCCCCCCATGCTGTTCAACATATACATGAAACCGCTGGGAGAGGTAATCTGGAGTTTTGGAGTACAGTGCCATCTATATGCAGATGACACCGAATTCTATCATTGCTTTTCACCTAATTCCAAGGAAGTGGTTCCTGTGCTAATCCAATGCCTGGCAGCTGTAATGGACCGTATAAGGGCAAACAAATTGAAGCTTAATCTCGACAAGACAGAGGTGTTCCTAGCCAGTTGTAAGACAGAGCTGGGAATAGGGAGTCAGCCTGTGTTAGATGGGGTTACACTCCCTCTGAAAGCGCATGTTCACAGTTTGGGAGTGCTCCTGGATTCGGCTCTGAACCTGAAGGCCCAGATATCAGCAATGACCAAGAGTGATCTTGCACAGTTAAAGCTAGTGTACCAACTGCACCCATTCCTGGAGATGTCAGATCTGGCCTTGTTGGTACATGCCTTGGTTACATTCTGGTTGGACTACTGTAATGTGCTCTACATGGGGCTACCTTTGAAAAGTTCTCTAAAACTTTGGTCCAAAGAGCAACAGCCAGACTGCTAACTGGGCTGGCTACAGGGAGCATATAACTCCCCTGTTGTGACAGCTCCACTGGCTGCCAACATGCTTCAAAGTGTTGGTTTTGACCTACAAAGCCCTATATTGCTTCGGTCCAGATTATCTGAAGGATCGCATCTCGTTCTATGAACCTGGGAGACTTCTACAAACTACTGGGGCAGGCCTTCTCTCAGTCCCACCACCCACTCAAGTGCACTTGGTGGGAACATGGGAGGGGGCCTTTTTGGTGGAACTCCCTCCCAAGAGAAACCAGAATGGCGCCATCCCTGCTGGCCTTCCACAAGCAGGTCAAGACTTTTCTCTGCCAACAGGCATTTGGGGAAGAGTGTGGAGGATGGGTGGGATTGGGGGGTATGAGTTTTAAAAGCCATTTTAATGTATTTGCTGTATTTTAATTTTTTTTTACCACACTGTTATTATTTAATTTTTTTTAACATTTGTATTCCTCTTTTTAAACTGTTTAGTGTGGACAGATGTCAGCCACCTTGAGTCTTTAAGGGGAGAAAGGTGGGATATAAATAAAGATGATGATGATTTCATTCTTAAGCTGAGTAAAGCTTTGAGAGATAGTGATTAGATATTTGGACAACGTGGCATCCAGTGCATCATTGCTTCAGTGCTGGTGGTCTTTGCTTCTTCCAGACACTGACATTTGTCCATCTATCTTCCCGAGAGATTTGCAGGATTTTTCAAAGGCAATGCTGATGGCATCTTGCCAGAAGTCGAGTGATTTTTGTAGATTGTCCATATTTGCAGGCATACAACAGAGTTGGAAGGACAATAACTTTATAAACAAGTATCTTTGTATCTGTACAAATGTACCTATCCTTAAACACTTTGCTTGATTTGAAAAAATGCTGCACTTGCAGAGCTCAGACGGTGTTGTATTTTGGTGTCGATATTGGCTTTTGTAGAGAGGTGGCTGCCTAAATAGCAGAAATGGTCAATGTTTTCTAGCTTTACATCATTAAACTGAATTTCTGGCACTGCAGTGGGATTGGTTGGTGCCTGCTGGTAGAGCACTTTGGTTTTCTCGATGTTCAGTGAGAGGCCAAGATTTTCATATGCTTCTGCAAAGGTGCTTAAAGAGACTTGTGGTGGGGTAACTGCAGTGATGGACAGGGATCCAGATTCTAGTCCCATTCAGATATGAAGATGGACATTGGCTAGTCACCCTTTCTCCAACTGACTAACCTTATAGGGTTTTATGGGAATAGGGTAAAATGGAGATAGATGTATGTGACCCTGGACATATTGGAGGAAGTTATTGTAACTGGAAGTCAGCAGTTACCAATGATGTTATGGATTTTGAAAAAGCACAAATACAGGACAAAGGAAGAAACATGACAAAATAAAGGCACGTCATGACCACCTTCCATTTGGAAATGTATGT
This sequence comes from Anolis carolinensis, assembly GCF_035594765.1. NCBI lineage: Eukaryota > Metazoa > Chordata > Lepidosauria > Squamata > Anolidae > Anolis > Anolis carolinensis. The sequence goes on along the minus strand of NC_085842.1, from coordinate 54,338,866 downwards.
CCTCTTTGTGAAAGATCATGCGGATACAGAATAGCTCTTCATGGACATTCACAGACATACCGTGAGGACTCTACCTTTGGAAAATAATCATACTCAACCACAACTGATTGCCCATGATTGGAGGAAAAGTGTGACATAACATTTAATAGGGACATTTCCATTACCAGCCATGGGTTTCACTGAGGAACCTTGGGCAAGGCAGACTCTCTCATTTGAAGGGGAAGGCAATGGGAAACCTCCTCTGAATAAACCTTGCCAAGAAAATCCTATGAGAAGATCATTATAAGCTGGAGTCAACTTCAAGACATATAACAACAAGAAGAAAGATTAGCAAATCAAAATGAAATGTCTGTGTTTTATCCTGGTCTTCTAATATTTTTAGTAACATGTTTTCCACAATAATTCTTTCATTCTATCTACAATTTTACTAAAGTGACTTTGAGTGATTCATAAATGGTAAGGGACTTATTCAAACAACAATATACCCTGGAATTGCAGTTTTTATTACAGGCTGCATTCTGAAGAAGCATTAAGGTAGAAGCCTAAACCTACGCAACGTTAGTGTCCTCACCACAAGGATCATACATTCAGAAAGTCTTTCAACATTTTTTTTCACAAGACAAAATTTTATATATATTTTAACTCAGTTGGCCTTTGCTATTAAGCCACTGGTGAAGTAGGCCTTTGTGTAATGCTTCCTCTGCTGTAACCAGAGGCGGTTCTACCACGAGGCAAACTAGGCATTTGCCTGTGGCGCCATGTTGTTGGGGGCGCCATCGAGGCAACTCCTGTCTCCTGCTGCAGAAAGGAGCCTAGGAAGACAATATGGTTTTTGGGAAGCCTGTGAAGTAAGTATTGCTTATCTTACCTAACTTGGGTGAATTAATTTAATGCATACACACTTATTTAATTGAATGTTCATTTTCTACTGTTACTTTTTAATTTATGGAGTTTGTTTTAATTCATAGGTGAGCCACTTTTGGCCCCATTTATGAGAAAGGAGGGAAATTGTTAAATAAGTCCTAGTATCTTCATTTATAAGTAGATTTTCCCGAGGATTAAAGTTTTAACACATGTATGCAACTATTTAGTTTAGCAGAGATATAGAATCTACACTTTCTAATGGATGTGCAAGGCAGAGATGGCAGTAATGAAAGTCCAGCACTTCTGGAAAATGTCAGTTTGAGAAAATCTGACATACATTGTCAGAAATAGTTGTACTGATTCAGACTACTGGGTCATCCAACTCAGCCTCCTCCTCTGTAGGAAGTCTAGGAAGCAAGGCAAGTGGGGCTTCCTCCCTGGGGGCATCCTTGGTTGGGGGGTGTCAGTTGGTCCTGATTGCTTCCTGTCTGGATTTCCCATTTTCAGAGTGCTATTTATTTAGGCTTTTCCTTAATCCCTCCTTATCATCAAACATTTTTGCTTATCCAACACTTTTATTTTTCAGTGATTGTTTTTTTTGGGGGGGGGGGAACCAAAATTTTTGTTCGCCTACACTTGAAAATTACCTTGGACTGGCTCTGGCTGTAACCCTTATTTCCAGAGAGGACAGCTCAACAGGATGCTTCCATACTTATGTCAATGTACAGATCTGCATGAAACCTCATCAGAAAGACAGGTTCTGCCTTACAGAAGGAAAAAGATTATGACCTGGGAACTTGTTATCAATCCGTGGTTTCTTTTGTACTCAATTTTGGATGGGGGAGTAAGTGCGTAAGCACTTGGAAACAAAATATACTCCTGGTATTGGTGGCCATGAAAAACATCTCCAGTTTGAGTAAATCTAACGAGGAGCCTCTCTTGTCTCTCCTGTCCCCTGCCCAAATGCTGGATAGTGGATACACTTTCGCAGCTAAATGCTCACATGTAAATCCACTCATAAACAGAATGTTAAACGACACTGACACATGTATTAATGCACACTGTTAGTGATGCAAAAAGAATGAAAAGTTGGAAAAAATGCAAAGTAGTGTGGGAGTAGAAAGAAGAAAGGAGAGCACATAGTGAGATAACTGTTTCTAGATGCTTTATAGACCATTTGGTTACTGTTTAATTTCTCTTTCCTCTTACTTTAGAGACACTCTTTAATGCTAAAGTTCAGAGAATACTTTGAAGAGGAGGACAAAGTAAGAAAGCCTGGGTATGATTAGAAACATATAACATCTCATCGGGAACTTGGAAAAAAAGAAATGATTTTAATGTTTTTAAAAACTGTTTGATATTGATACTGATGGGTCTAAAGGCCACTAGCTGTTTTAACTGTTTTTTTGTTTTTGATTTACAGCCTTTTGTTTGATATTATGTATATTGTTTTTGTGTTGTGAGCTGCTCCAAGTCCCTTTGGAAAGAGGGGGCGGGATATAAATAAAATGTATGATGATGATGATGATTATTATTATATATGACCATGCTTCCTCTACTAAAAATATCTGTTTCAGCCCACCTGTAACTCAGACCAATGGTATTTCCAGTTCTACACCCTCTTTTGAGGTGCTTCTTGAAAGTCCATGATCAAGGTGTAAAGCAATGGTTGCTAGATCTCAGGGCCTGACCCTAACTCCAATTTCCATGGATCATTCCTAAGGAGGGAGCAAATTCCTCTGGGCTCAGACCTAAGCAAACAGAAAGGCCTGTGTGCAAATCTCCAGTTGAGTTAGTAGAATAGGAGATGCTCACAATTAGGAAGGGTTAATTGATTTCTAGCTGCAACTTGCAAGGGGTCTATGTATTCCTAGATACAAATGTCTCAAGTACTATGCTGTGGATCCCAGGTTTTAAGTAGCTGCTTTCATTGTGAGTCAGTTGAAAAATTGAATGAAAAGCTAGCATTTTATTAGAATGTCATCTAAGCTTTAGGGGGAGAAGGAAGAGAAGGAGATCACTATGCACTTAATACAGTTTATTCATATACTCTTAATTGCAACAAAATGTGAATGCATAAGAAACAACAGCAATACTTAGCCTCTGGGTAAAGTTATTTGACAGTATTCTCAAGTGTACCTGAAAGAACATAGGTTGTCCGCCACTAAATGCTTCTGTTTACTCTAGTAATGACAAAACAGCAATTGAATAAAGCCTTGCTGTGACTTGTCGCTACCATGCAAAATTATCCTTAATACATCTTCCTCCAATTTCCAATAATCCCCAACCAATGTTGTTTGAGGACGAGACTGGTTTTTATGACATGACCAGTCTCTAGTCAGGGAAAACAACACAAAGACCTTTCCCCTTCTCAAAAAGCAGGTCATAAGTATCTATGAGTATATGGCAGTTATTTCCTCCTCTGTCTTGGCAGGCTTTAGTGCAGGTCTATAGTTATTAATCCCAATTGGCTTTGAAACTCAAAACAACAGTCCAACAGCTTTCTTGCCGGCTATTTAGGATATACATTAAAACCATTTCTAAATGTAGTATTTACATATGGATTGCCAGGTTTGCTCACATGAAATATAGGGGTGTTGGTATATTAGAACAAGTGGATCACTAATTAAAAGTGTAGGAGATTGCAATTTGATGTGACCAATTAAACTGCAAGGGTAATTAAACCAGGCAGAACGTCACAGAGCAGTTGCATATTGACTGACATTTTACAGAAACAGCACTTGAAAATGGCTGTAATATAATAATGAACAGTCTATTCATTATCCTTGTAATCTTAGATCAAGTTTTGATTCTGGTGACACCTTAGTTGATCTGGATAATAACCATACAAACAAAAACACAGTCAGTGGTAGTTCATGTATCATGGTAAAATAGCATATTGGTAAAATATCAGATTTGTTCATTGATTCTGTATGCCATGTTACTTTGATATTTTCAGCATATACAAGACATTGCACCATGTAACACGAATTTAGTGCCTGGGTAATTTTCTAGTTGGTTCTTGCCAACCTAGCAGTTTGAAAATATGCAAATGTGAGATCAATAGGTACCACTCCGGCGGGAAAGTAATGGCACCCCATGCAGTCATGCCGGCCACATGACCTTGGAAGTGTCTACGGACAATGCCGGCTTTTCAGCTTAGAAATGGAGAGATGAGCACCAACCCTCAGAGTCAGACACGACTAGACTTAACGTCAGGAGAAACCTTTACCTTTACCTAATTGGTTCTATCATAAAAACATGGAAAAAGGGACATCCTGCAGCACATTTTGCTATAGTTTTTCAATGAATATCTCATCAAGTCTCAACCAATTCAACATAGTTTGTGGCATCCACAAAAACAAAGTTTCTGGAGTATAACAACAACTTGCAAAGTAAGTGCCACACAATTTAGCAGGAATAACACTTTCAAACCAGGAACATATTTTTTTCAAATTTCGTTACATAGTGTTATCCTTACATGGAGCAAAGATCATTTGCTGGCACAGAGAATAATTTTTTCTGTCTGCTACTCACAAACCAAACAATACGCATTTTGAAAATATACTACGGAAGGCTCAATAAAGGGTTAAACTTAACAATTCACTGTCTGTTAAACTTCAAGGGAGCCCTGAGGTGCCTGCTCCTGCAAGCCTGCCTCTGATATTAACCCACCAGGGCTTTTCTGCATGCCTGGGGTGAGCCATAATCTGGAGGCTTTATTTTTGGTCGTTTCCCTGCATCCATGGGCAGGCACACCCCTTTCCTCCTGGTGTCCCACATACCAATGTTGTTATGCACTGTCTGCTATGGCCCTCCTACAAGCTGGGTGTGCTCTCGGCTCCCTTTTCCCGTCACAGCAGCAACTTCCTCTTTGAGCAGACCAACTGAACCAAGCCACTGACGGAAGCTGGCTAACCACAACTGTTGTGCTTCTGGCTTTTCTAGGTAAAGTTGGAAAAGTCCCTTTCAAGTCACTATCGTCAGAATCGCAGACACGGGGGCGGGGATGGCCAGAGCTTTAAAGTGTCCATACTTGGCAAGTTATTTATTTTTGTTTTCTTTAAAGGAAGTCGTTCTGTGTGGTGGAAATTATCACTCATTCTGAGAACTGTTCACGCTTCCCAGCTTTCACTGAACTCTCTTTGCTCCAGGGGTCTTTCCAAACTTGGATTTTATCTTAGCCACAACACCCTGCCAGCAGTTCAGAGCAATCTTCTAATATTTTATCCCATGTTTTAACTCATACTTGTACCCTTGTTCTCAATTCCCCTTCTTATTTTATCACCAGGGGTCTGGGGAATAGAAAGTGCATCTTCTTTGAAAAGGCAAAAAATAGCAAGGGACAAATGCTCAGCATTTTTAGGGAAGGTAACACTTTGTATGTTATGAGATTCTGTAAGAAATAAATGTTCCAAAAAAGTTTAAATAATGAAACAAAACTTTTAATAATTCACAAAATGTTATAAGCTGGGAGTAGCCATTCATGTTGCTTGTTTACTTTTTTTTTTTTCTGCTGCCCTGGATATTAGAACGCAGAACAATGGCTTCAAACTACAGGAAAGGAGATTCCACCTAAACGTTAGGAAGAACTTCCTAACTGTGAGAGCTGTTCAGCAGTGGAACTCTCTGCCCCGGAGTGTGGTGGAGGCTCCTTCTTTGGAGGCTTTTAAACAGAGACTGGATGGCCATCTATTGGGGGTGCTTTGAATGCGATTTTCCTGCTTCTTGGCAGGGGGTTGGACTGGATGGCCCACAGGGTCTTTTCCAACTCTATGATTCTATGATGTATTTACTGTATTTATATACCGCTTTTCTCACCCCTGGGGGAACTCAATGAGGTTTACAACGTATTAATGGCAAAATTCAATGCCAAACATATATATGAAAACCTAATCATTATATCCAACAATAACATATAACTATAAGTTAAAATCACTAAAACCATTAAACATAAAACATAAGCAACATTTTAAACATTAGGACATAGCATTAAAACATCCTAGTATAAACATTAAAATCACATGATTCAAAGTCATAAACCGAAGCCATTCAAAATTGTCAATTGTACCTCATCCCTATTTATTTCTTGCACTGCATTACTTTACTGGCCAAAGGCCTGGTCCCACAACCATATCTTTGTTTTCTTTCTGAAGGCCAGGAGGGAGGGCGCTGATCTAATCTCACCAAGGACAGAGTTCCAGAGCCGAGGAACCATCACTGAGAAGGCACTGTCTCTTGTCCCCACCAACCGCACTTGCAAAGGATGTGGGACCGAGAACAGGGCCTTCTCAGAAGATCTTAAACTTCATGATGGTTCATAAAGGAAGATACATTCAGCCAGGTAAGCTGGGCCAGAACTGTTTAGGGCTTTATAGGCTAAAGCCAACACTTTGAATTCTGCTAAATAGCAGACTGGCAGATGGTGGAGCGGGCGTAACAGGGGAGTTGTATGCTTGTTATATAAGTTTGTGAGCTCTGGCAATCTCTCTGCAGCAGGCTATCTAAAATGGTGGCTGCCACTCTGCTCCATTTCAAGCACCCAAAAAACCAGGGGCACCACATTCTTCGAGCTCCCCTATGTCGCAGCTGAGTACCACCCAGCCTGAAAAAGAAGGCGAGAAAAGAAGGAGGGCGCCTTCCTTCCTACCTATGGTTTGGGCCAGATAGGTATAATGGGGTAGAGGTGTGCATCCATACTCCATCAGACCAAGAGGGACTTGTCACCTCTGCCTCTTGTCACTGCCTTGTGTTCGATCTCCAACAAAGGCAGGTTACTCTGCTTGCTCTTATACTTTACTTTTTCTCAGGCTGCATTCACTCCACACAGAACTCACTACACCATTCTCGTCTTCATCTATTTCCAGTATTTACCTGTGGATAAGTCCACACAGGCTTTTTGTATAAAAAAACCCCTTTCAATTTATGTACAAGTATATATAAGTCACATGTCATAGGGCCCTCATGAACCTATTCTCCATAGGATGAACTCATATGACATATCAGTAACAACTATAATGAATATGCTAGTACGGGAATTTCCCTGCAATGATAAATAATGAGCACTAAGGAAAAATATAGCATCCATTATATACCTGTGAGAAAGATTCTGAAATTTCTTTCAGTGAATGAGAAACTGGGCATCTATTACTTTATACATTAGTTACAGCTGAAATGTCCATGAAGGTGTCCAGGGATTATTTCCCTTTTTTAAAAAAAATAGTGAGGACCCCTCATAAATCACAGCCAGGTCTGAGATCAAGTTTCCCCAGTTCAATTGTCATTCTCAGAAATGTACTTGTACAACACTCCCCATGACATAGAATTGATGAGGAGAGAGAAAAGGCTATCTTGAAATACCTTACAGATTCCAGAATGAGAAAAAATAATAGGAAGAGCTCAAAGGGGGAATTCTAGAAGCTAAGATTCATCTCAAATGTTACTTTTTCAGACACTTTTGAAAAACTCTATCAAAGTGCACATGATAACAGAAGAACTTTTGAATTCATGTCATTCACCAGTTTTTTTAATGAAAAAACTGAGAACAAGAGAGAACTCAATCCTTGTTGATTTTCTCCCTTGGCTTCTTGGCTTCTTACTTAACATATCATTTCAATTATTTTTATCCTATCATTACCTAATCCAACCACACCTAACTTGCCACTGTCCAACGTCCTGGGATAAGAGAGGCAACATGATACCCTGTTAGGAACTTGAAATACCTTTGATAGGAACCCTTTGCTCTTAGGAGGAAATGAAGCAATTGCAGAGAGTCATCTCACCACCTGGAAGCAAATTAGGGCAAATACCTGGAAGGTTCAAAACATTTCAAAATAGTTTGTCGTGACCACAGGGAAATTCACAACCAGCAGCTGTTTCTCACGATGAAGTAATTTTCATTACAAGCAGGCACTGCCCAGTTTTTACATAACTAGTGATGAAGAGCTGTTTAAGGATTGCCCAAAGGAGGTTCCCTTTTGTCTGCTGCACTATGACGCTGCTGGGCCTTCCGCTACCCTAGTTCTTGGTTGGCACTAAAACAATTACATAAGTAAACCAGGACATATTATATCATGAGCACCTGGCCTGGAATTAATTAGCCAGTGAATGCGTTAAAAAATCATCAAAAGGAAGGGAAAATCCAACCTGCACATAGTGATTTTCTGTCTTCTGCCCATGATAATGAGCTCTACCCCACTATGGTGCAACAGATGTAGGGAAGATGACTGGGTGTTTTCAAAACCAAAGAACAAAGCAGGTTATGCAGATGCATTTTTTCCTTGGGAGACAAATTTGCATCTAGGCTATCTTGGTAAAAGACAATAGCACACAGTGGTCCAAGAGGCCAACTGGCTATGCCTCAGCCTATGTTGTATTCTGCACATACATACAGACCTATCCTAAATTTTAGATGGCCGAATCTCTAACATTTCCTGCACAAGGACATGAGCTTCTGTAGAAATCATACAAGAGACAAAGAAATGAAATGTTGTCAGCTTGTGTGGCAAATCATCTAATACAAGTAAAGGATTCAAATGAGAACATACACTAGACCAGTAGTAGAGTGAGCCAAGTACCTACTTGCCCTAAAACTTTGTAGCTGAACACATTTTTTTATCCCTTCATAAGAAAAACACCACCTCAATACACTTATGACACTGAAAGCCACTGGAAAGATGTCTATTTTAACATACAGATACTTTATATTTTTTGTTTCACTAATCTTCAGGCAACTACCCTGTTTCCTCGAAAATAAGACATCCCCGAAAAGTAAGACCTAGTAGAAGTTTTGCTGAATTGCAAAATATAAGGCCTCCCCCGAAAGTAAGACCTAGCAAAGTTTTTGTTTGGAAGCATGCCCAGCGCCTGCCAAACAGAACACCAGAGAATGCAGGATTGGTAAATGTACATACCAGTTGTACATGGAAATAATGGTAGTAACAAGAAATTCTTGATAGGATTCACAGTTGTCTGGTTATGCTGGTTTGTTATGGCAACTACTGTACAGTATATAATAAATGTTCATTTTTTTTGTTCAATAATAAATGTGAATTATTCTTCATGGAAAAATAAGACATCCCCTGAAAATAAGACCTAGCACATCTTTGGGAGCAAAAATTAATATAAGACACTGTCTTATATTTGGGGAAACACGGTAAGCAATTAGTGTTCAGGAGACAGCCTGATGTAATGGCTTGAGTGTTGGGCTTAGGACACTTGGTTATGGGACCTTGGGCAAGTTACACCCAGCTTCAGTGGAAAAAAAAGGAAAAATCCCCTCTGACCAAATTCCATCAGGAAATCCCCATGATAGGTTTGTCTTAGGGTTGGCATGAGTCAGGAATGAACTGAAGGGATACAATAACAACAAAACAATTAATGCTCAATCTAGACAGACAATGATTGAGAGTGGATCATGCTAAATGTTTTTTTAAATTAAAGAATAAAATTAGTTTTCAAAAGGAAAAGCAGTGATTGAGGAGAAAAAAACTGGCTCCAGTCAAGGCAAGCTAATATATCCTATGTACCTGATTAGGTAAAAACTGTTGAAATTTAGGAGGCAAGTCCCATTTTAGTCTCTGGTGGCCCAAGTAATGGCACAATAGGAAGCTATGAACATCAGAGAAAGGGAAGTGCTGGCTATACCTCTAGAGGGCAGAACATCCTAGACATCAATAGGATGGACTTGTTTCCTCCTGTAGCAATGACTGATGTGTGGCACACCCAATTTCTTAATCCACATATTTTCATTTGTGTAATCATTTAGACACATTTATTCTCAAGGTTTAATGAAACCCAGCAGCTTTGGTACTAAATACAGAACACATTTGCTTCTATGGTTATTTAATAATGTAATATGTCAGCTAATTCTCTGAGCATTTAGGAACACACTTTGGATGAAGACACAACACAAATTCAACTGGATTCTACTATAATATAGTGACTGATACCTGCTCCAGCATAGACATGATGGGCTATCCTTCTGTGTTTAAAGAATATTTCCAATACATAGTAAAAGTAGATAAGGCACAAGCAAGCAATGCACAATGCAATCAACACACTCTTGAATACGATCCTCTGAAACTAACATTTGGAGGCCCACAAATAAGTGTCCACTCTTGTAATCCATGATTGGGTTTATTCAGAAAAAGCACTGATGGATTTTCCTCTTGATCAGCAAGCCAGCCATCCAAACTTTAGACTGAACCCAAACTTTCTATTCAAATGAATTACTTTAGTATTAGTAATTGAATAATTTGCGACTCATTACAAGGTAAAATAGGAAGACAGTTTGAGGACTGTATGAAAATATATTAAATTGATAGGATGTCTTCTCCTTGAAGACCCAGTTGATACCAATATTAGCTTCGTTTTGCAATAAGTCAAAACAAAGCTTTTTAGAAAGTTTTATTTAAAAATGGGTCCTAATGAATTCAGACAATGTTTAATTTTATAGTGTTCTGACTCCCATTTTAAAATATGCAACTGCTTTAGTATATGCTTTCAGAATGTTTAATTTGTTTTTATTATTTTTATATTATTTTACTATTCTATATTTAAACTGTGCAATTGACTATTATAAATTGCTTAAATGTATTATAATGTGGGGTGGGGTATGAGCATTGCAAACATACAAAAATGTTATTTGTAATTAGTATTTTAAAAGTCACTAGTAGTTAAATAGTAGTTAAATAGCTGCAATCAGTTACTGCTATCAGTAACGGCGCTCCATGCAGTCATGCCAGCCACATGACCTTGGAGGTGTCTACGGACAACGCCAGCTCTTTGGCTTAGAAATGGAGATGAGCACCAACCCCCAGAGTCAGACATGACTGGACTTAACGTCAGGGGAAAACTTTTACCTATCAGTTACTAAAAACAACAAGAGAATGTTATATAATACTCTCTCCCATTTTACGAAACATCTCTGAACAATGATGACACCCTTGTAATTAAAGAATAATGAAAAAAGACAGTTGCATCCTGAAAACAGTGAAATTATTTCTCATTACATTATACTGATTATGCAACTTAGCAATAACTTAATGGAAACAGTGGGCCTTTGATATCCACTGACACCCCCCCCCCCCCGATACATATCAAAATCTGTGGATGTTGAAGTCCCGTTACATATAATGGCCTAATAAAATGGTGTCCCTTAAATAAATCAGCAACATTAGGTTTGTATTTTTTTTAAATCAAATTGGAGATACAGAGAACTGATTATATGGGGGGGGGGAATAATTTCAACTCGCTATTTCTTAACAACTGCTTTCAAGATAAATCTAGCATTCTGTCATTCTATGTACAATACAATTCTATTACAACATACACCCTGTTCAATTCAGTAACCTGGTTTCAAAAGCTTTGCTAAATCAATCTTTGCAGTGTTCTAGATTTTAACATTTTCTACGTCATCCGGACTATCAGAAAAGGTGACATTACACAAAAAGCTTTGCTCATTTTTTCCTGCATAAATGCAAGGGAATTGTCAAGAGGCCAGAGGGAAACTGCTAGAAATTATGCCTGCAGACAACAGAAGACTTGTCTATCCATAACAATGTATGGCTACCTACAGCAGGCTGCAGGAGAGTTGCAGATGATTTCTTCTCTCAAATGCAAGGAGCCACCTCCTTGGAAGAGTATTTCAGGAGCAAGTCAAACATTCATGTTGGGGAAGAGATTTCACTGAAATGTTCTCGCAGATATACAAAGCTGTGCCTGCCTTTCAGAGCAATCTCTTATTTGAGGTGTGCCGGCTGAATCTGAAGCAAAATAACCAAATCAACTCAGCACTGAAAAGCTCTACAGAGACAGGATACAATATAAGTGACACCATTTTACTATACTATTATATATAATGGTTCTTGAGCATTCATGGATTTTGGTATCCACAAGAGTCCTGGGACCAAACTCAAGTAGATACCGAGGGCCCACCCACATGACCCTACCTAAATGGTTCCACACCTGAACTGCAGCCATACCGAAAAACATGTTATTAAATTCCCAGATAATCCAAAGGGATTTAGAAATGAGAGTATAACAGAAAACAGAAGTGTCTTGTGCATCTTGTTTCCTCATTGTATCATAAAGATCCGAAGTGGACCTTTCACATTTCCTCCTTTGTCAGGTTGGTTAACTGTGTTACACTAAAAATGTTCACAGTCACAACCCACTCAGAAGGAAAAGTTGGATCATTCTGGGGAATCATAGGATACACAAAACAGATACTTTTGATTAAGTCGATGTTTCAAAAGTTGCAAGGCAGTTCTCATTTTCTGAAAGGACTCCCTGCAAACCCCCTTCAGATATTCTACATTCTGTTGAGTACACAACAAAGTCCATTTTTCAGAAACTTTCTGTATTACAAACAGGCTTCTCTAAGACAAATTGTGCACCAGACGAAACTCATATATATTTTAATACAGATCAATACAGATCCTTCCTTAGAACATGGAACAAATCCTAGGAGATGTGCATACAGGAGCTCTGCATTTCATGTCTATTATCATTTACATACTTGATAGTTTAAAATGTGATTTAAGAGAGGAAGAGACTTATTTTGGATAGGTGAAGGTGGACTCAGAACTTCAGCCCCATTTAAAAACCCAAGCGATATCAACTGTAGGGCTGAAGAAGAGGAACATGCTGTTCTCTCAACAAAGTCTGGACCATTTCATTCTTCCCACATATTCGTCTTCACTTTACACCCTCCTCCACACCTTTAAAAAAGTTTCAAAACTCAAAGGAATAGAGGGAGGTATATAAAAAACATTTTTGCAATGTCAGTGGCAGTAGTCATACATCAGTGGAATTTGTCTTCCACTTTCCTTCCAGGGAAGAACAGGAAATATTTGCTTTTCTTGTTCTTTCAAAATAATAAATTCATGTTTTTGTCTTCTAGAGGCCTTTGGGGTAACTCCTTTTTTGAACAACAAATGTTTCAAGCAGAACAATCTTTTCAGGTGGGATATACTGCCCTCGCAGATGAAACTGGAAGAATAAACACCAACTCTTCTAATCTAAGTTTTCATGAAGGAAGACAAACTAGTAACAAACGGACATAGCGGACATCATATAAGTATCATGAAATAAAGGGCAGCACTAAGCAACAAGATATATGGGGCAGGAAGGGTCCCAAAACCTCTGCCTTCTTTCCACTTATTAACTTACAAAGAGACATACATCTTAAAAGATCATTGTGACCCACTGAAGAACAAGTGGCATACAGAAAATCTTCCTGGAACACAGAGAAGAATGTGCAGAGAAACCTGTCTCATAAATTTATGGTTCCAGAAGGGATTCAAGATACAGGAAAAAAGCACGAGTCCTTGGTAGGCTCCTACTAGTTCATATACACTGCTGCAGATATACATCTGTGGAAGAAAATATATCAACTGCATACCATTTTTCAAAAGTGTGCAGGGAGGGCCAAGGATCCATGGAAGCATTGCTTTGGAACCTTGCTTTTCTCATGGAGAAAGTATAGCTTTCTTTCTCCTTCAGGTTCCTCCAGCTGAGTGGAAAATCCTGGGTCAGTGTGTCATATTTCTGGCTTCCTGGCAGGCATGGCTTGTTATATACCTGTTCAGCTATGCTTTTTTTCAGTGAAGCAAAGGGGAAATCAGAGGAGGCCCAAGCAACTTGTCAGTTATTGATAAACGGAGAGTCCATTCCAAGTCCTTCAATGATTTTCTGCTGAGCCAATGTGCTGGAGGCACTTCTGAGAGTACTGCTAAGATGGATAGGTTTCTTTTTAACCACATCAACAGTTTGATGTATACTTATAAACTTTTTCATCTTAATACCTTCTATTGTTTTACAGGCAAATGCCTTTTAATGATGTTATTTTAATGGAATGCTAGAAGGCCTGATTTGGTAGTATAAAACTAACCAACGCAGTGGTTTTGAGCGTTGTACTATTACTCTGGAAACCAGGATTTGATACTAATACCTTGCTATGGAAATACATTGGGTGACCCTGGCAAGTCACATTCTCTCATCCCCAGAAAACAGAGGTTTGTTTTAGGGTCGCTATAAGTTGGACTTGAAGATATACCATAACAACAAGCTCTAGGAAACCACCTGCAATTCAACCTGTCTTCACCACATCTTATAGCTCATTTAACATATTCAGTAAAGTGTAAGTATGAGGGTACAGGGTGAGAAAGAATTGAAGGTGCTGGTCCCAGCATGTACTGGTTTTCAGAAGATGTGAAAGAGTCTTAATGGTTATCAGCTGAAAAAAATATTTTCTGTCTGATCAAGAAAAAAAAATCAGAGTACACAACTGAGAGGACAAATAACACATATGTTTTTATATGCCCTAGAGGATCTTTCATGTTATCTTTTTTAACTTGTGTGCCTGGCAGGATCATGAGCAGACACTAAACCCTTTCCCCTTCCTGTCTGCATGTTGAGATGAACATATAAAAGTAAATAATGGCCTCAATTCTTTTGCTAGTCCAAACTTACTGAATCACTGGAATTCACCCATGTGATGACTCATCATTCAATGACTGACTGAACAGTTCTATTTCAATTGGCATTTCATATATTTTATGCTTATCAGTGATCACCCTTTGTTTAGAAAGTGTTGGCTTCTCATCACTTTCTGACTGACAGTATGAACCTATCTTGACCTGATGATTCATTAGATGCTTCCTTTCTATTATTATCTGAATATTACATAGTTTGAAAGCTTTACCTGTAAAATGGAAATAAATCGAAACAGTGTCTTATTAGATGTACTAATGCTTGCCATAGAGAGGCACATACATTCTTTAAGGAGATCATTACATGCATCTGGTTCAAATTTCGCTTCCAACTGCTTCTTCCTCCCTCTTATCAAGGCATAGAATACACATACACTCAATACTTTATCACAGATACTTGGCTAGGACTGTTCAACAGCTGACTTTTCTTGTTGCCCACATTATAATGGAAATTATAGAACAAAGCTTCCTCAGTTTATTATGTATGCAATTCTCATGATCAGTGTGTTTTTGGAAAAAACTCCTGCAGGGTGCAAAAAAAATTGTTACATAACATATTTTTAAAGTATGCTTCATGCCCTGATTAAGGCAGACATTCCAGGCAAAAATCACATCTAGCAGAGTAAGATGGTCTTGATGATAATAACTTCTTTATGAATTTGCTACTATATTTCAATGTTGAAGATGTGCTGTACAATGACTATGAGCAGCAGATGATTCAGAAACAAGTAGATTTGCTAACTGTATTTGTACGGTGCTGTCTATGTCCCTTGCAAGAATGTACAATTCTGACATCTTTGAGTCACAGGAAGTTTCTAGAATTTGTTTAACCTCAGGGCTGCAAGACACAGACATATTCCTGGCAAAGTCTCAACAAATGTAACTCCTTCTGACACCTACTCAGAAGTAGTACCACTGAGGTTAACACGATGCACCTACAGGTATACGACTGCAGCTATTATCATTTTAAGTCTAAGCTAGCAAAGCAAAATACATTTACGAAGCTGTAGTGATGCATAAAGACAAGACAGGTTCAGTTTGGGACAATACAATGTATTTCTCAAACTCAGAAGAGTAAGTCTGACAAATGATCAGAACAATATAAATTTTAAGGGCTACACCCCATTTTAGCCTCAGCTATAGCAGTTCAAAATGGGATTTGTTAGTTGCTGCTTATGTAAGTTCATTATTCAATAGGCTGCATTTTGCCCTAGGGCTCTGGAGAATAGGGTTTTAATTCCTCCTCAACCATGGAAACTCAATGAGCAAATCTTACTCTCAGCCTCAGAGGAAGGCAGAAGCAACTATCCTTGAAAAAAACTTGCCAAGAAAACCCTATGCAAGGTTTACTTTATGGTCACCATAATTCAGAAATGGCTTGAGACACACAACAATTCCAGTTGGGATTAAAACTGGATTTGGTCTTTAGATTTCCATCAACAGACTACATTATAACACATAACCTGCCACCACAACCAGCATGTAGCAGCAACAACGTGAAATTGTAATTTTATTATTTTCAAGTTCCTACCAACTTTGATTCCAATTCTGTCCAGCCCTACTTGACAGTTGAATGTTGTTGAAAGCAAGAACGAAATAACATACTCTCCCTAAAGAAGAATATAGAACACAACACATACTTTACTGTATTTACTATATGCAAATTGCTTCATGAGTGTAATCATTGGACTGAACATTTAATAACTTATAAAAAGTTGTGAGAAGAGAACTCCATAACCTTTTTTTAGTTTCTTAAATGTTGGCAGCAAAACCAAGGATAAAAAACGTATTTCTGGATAAGATTTCAGAGATTCTAAACTACGGACATTGTCATTCTTACTCTTGATTAATAAACGTACCACTGGCTGAATGAACAAACAGAAGACAAAATCTGGCGAAAAGAATTTTTTTTCAGTTTTCAAAGAGATAAAACAGTGTTGTATATTCATATTGTATATTGCCCAAAATGTCTTCACTCTTCTATGTAAGCCATTTCCAAACTCCAAACTGACCACAACAGGCTATCATGTGGATTCTCTATGACCCACATCTAGGGCCTTTGCACATTTATTTCTGCAATAGCCACTCAAGTGTTTCACTTCAGCCATGCCTACATAACAGAAGTAATTAATGCATGTTCTTATGATGACTACAGTAGGTTAGATGGCGTTGAAAATGTCTAGCCAAATGTACAAAGCAGAACTAATAGCAAAAAAAATAGGTGGCATATTGATCAACATGGACATAGGATGGCTTTCATGTCCTCTTTGTGAACTGAAGAGAACCCCGAGCATTCTTTCTACCTGAGGGAGAGAAACACTTCCCCAACACTGTGATGGCATTTATACTGGTGTCCTCTAAATCTTGGAGAAGGAGGAAGCACTCCCTCTATCACACTGGCACGGATAACAAAGATCAAGCTTGAATTTGGACTTACTTCAGAGGCAGTTTATGAGGCAAAAGTGTAACTTGGAAAAGTTCCTTTTGAGACTACAATTTCTTAATAGTGAAGGCATCAAAAACAGTGCAGTAATATGAAATGTTTCAAGTATAACGTATCACATAGCAAATATGCTAAAAATTGCACTGGCCTGGAAAAGGGCCAAAATATTAGGTATGCTATTGGAGGAAATGGTTCTGGAGTCTTGCATTAATGGAAAATTGTTGCAACAAATTTAAACAATGAGAATTGCATATCTAAGTGATAACAGACAATATAGATTCCTCCAGTTTGACGCAGGACCTATATGAATACAACATGATTATCACAGTCTGACTGTGACAATAGCTTTAATGACAGTACATGATTAATAAATTTAGTTAATTTCCTCATTGCTGCCAACAGTTATGTCCTTGGGTTAATTGTATTTTTTAAGGGTTAAAAATGCAAGATGAACAGCATGAAGGAAAAAAGAAACAAGTGCACCAAACTCTGACAAGTCATGTGCTAATCAACCAAGTGGATTTTGAAAAGAACAAAATGTTCTCAAGACTTGTTAACCTAGAGGTTGACCAAAATAGAGCTTCCTGATAGTTCTAAAACAGGCACTAAATGGATAGTCTCCGTGATATTGTTGATCATGATCAACTTTATTTCCCCAAACCTTGCATAATGACACAAATTCAGTGTGCATGTAAGAAAGTACAGAAACTGCATGTATTTGAGGCAGACTATGCCACACTCACCTTTATCATTTCTGCCACATAGCTTTCTGGTCCTGTATATTCTGTTGAATCTTTTACTTTGACCAAGACAATGAAGAACAAGTAGTGCCACATATTGTGTTCCTCTTTGATGTGCTCTTCAAAAGTGACTGTCTTGTTATCAAATTTGTCTCTTTCCAAACCTATTGTGGGAAATAAATAGCCTAGTCATAATCTTTATGCTTTTAAAGTGGAAAGAGTATCACTTTCTGACTTCATAATAGAAGCAAAACATTGAAGACCACCATTCATAAATTACTGAAATAACATACTGTCCCATCTTTATACTTTATTTGCAGGACTGAAGACACTTATACAGTACATCTAGTATCATGGGTCAGAGTCCATCAAGAGTGTAAATTCATGTTTTTTTAGTTATCTGTCTACATGGGTGATAATTGTGACCAAAGTGGGTTAATGATCACAGGAGTCTTTGAATGCATCCTACTGTATAATGCCAGGGGCATAAACACAACATGTAAAGCAGTGTTTCTGCCTCTAGGACTAATGTTAGCAACTCTGTCTCACTGATGTCAGGGTAAATTAGGTATCTGTTGTTAAAGACATGTTTAATTGAATTTAACAAGACTTAAGTATCATCAAGGACATGAACACATATGCAAGTGGTACTAATTTGCCGTTTTTCTCTTCCACGGCTTCTTTAACAGGTATGCTCTTGAAAAAAATTAATGCTGTTTCAGTTGCTTGTCTTTCTCTTTAATCTAAGGGTCCGGGCACGCTATTATTTTCTTTATCAAAATCACTATATATACCAGATTATGTCTAGGTCAGAAAGTCAACTGGAAGTCAGTTTTTCGGTCAAATTAAGGCTTGCTTTAAAATACTACAGGAAGATGCAAAAAAGAAAAAGAAAAGAAAACCATGGCAAAATTGTTCCCACGTTTTGAGTTTTAAAACATTCTGAAGGACAGCATCTCTTCATAGACTGGATAGTTGGCATACTTAATGATTCCAACACACACTTGTGTGAAACATGTGTTTCATACATACAAAGTTTCCTTACCGCATCCCTACGTACTAGCTTAGATTAAACAAATTAAGTATTCATAGGGATCCACTTCCTGTTTTCCATACATACAAAAAATATGAATAAAAAGATTTCTGTGTATAATACAATGGAGATTAGAAATAAGAAACGTTATATCCACATGACTGAAGGGTAATATTGATGCCATCAACAACTTTCTAAAAAATATACGACCAAGAGAGATCATCTGCTGCTTTGATGCTCACCACAGATAAAGCATGTTGTTTTTAGAATTTCTTCTTTCTTTTGTTTCTCACTCCTAAGATCAGCAAAGGTATCAATAATAACACCGAAAATGAGATTGAGGACAATAATGATCACCATGAAGAAGAAGAGGAGGTCATAGATCACTCTTGCAGCAAAAAGAGGTTCCTGAAAAAAAAATGGTTTTCAGATAAACAAGTCTGGAGTACAAAGATGGATGGTGGGAATACTAGGATGCTGTGTGGTAAGACATGAAAGAAAAGAAAAAACATAAATAAAGGTTTGTATGGGATATGGGAGATTTTTTTCCACAGGATGGCATTTCAACGTCTAATATTTAAATGACTACTACCAGTTCACACATATAAAATTCTTTACAGTAAGTAAGGTATACTGTACAGAAAACTCTTTGATTATCAAAAGGGCTTCAAAGTCACAGAAGACTTAAGAAAATGATTGTGTAGATAATAGGACTTATTTAGTATATAACTTTCAACTAGTGTAACTCCAGAGAAGTATCTTATTTTCATTTCTAATTAGTTTTACTTTATGCCCAGAGCTGTAAGGGGGGGGGGTGTTAAGGGTTCTACCCCCCCCCCCCCAAACTGGTTTACTCATGAATTTTAACTGGTTAACCAATTTATAAGTAAACCAGGTTTTTTTTTAACCTAACACATTTCAGGAGGTTTTTTTTTAACTTTAACCCCCCCAACCCCCGGCTACGGCCCTATTTATCCTTATGTAGCCAACAGAAGATATTGCTAGAGTATATTTATTTAGCAAAAGCAATGACACACTTGCACCTGTACCACAAAAAATAAGTCAAGTAGTCAAATGTTGCACATGAGAGAAATCACAAACAGTAAGAGAAATGATGGCCATGGAAAAGTGTTCTGATGATCCCTTTCTAGTTATTTACCCCAATCTAGTTTTCTCCCCTTATCCACAGATCCAGTGGCAATTTACCTCTTTGGAAGGTTTCCTAAGCACATCTCCTACACCACCTCCACTCCGTAGGCCGTGACTAAGCACAGTCACAATGCACATCAGCAACGTCTCACACGTATGTTCTTTATCCTCTCCTTCAGTTTCTTCAGAAAACAATTCTACTCAACACAACAAGTTAAGACACCACTGTGAGACAGAGTGGGAAGGAAAATACACTATTCATATTCTTCACATTCTCCATGAATACGCATTGTCATTACGAGACAGCCATGAAGTCACAAGAATAGGCTTCCTTCTCTTTTCCTCCTGCACTTCCACACACTGAGTATAAAGTCACAATGTTGTTGTTTTTTAACCCCACAGATTTGCCAAGCAGCATGGGGCAGTGGGGAGAAATGCTGCTTTGTGTCCTGCATTGCCCGCTGCGCTGCTTTCCCAATCACATGGGGGAAAGTGTTGCTGCCTGGCTTCCCCCTATTCTATCTAATGAGAACACAGAACAAATCTTGCCTAGAAAAGCCTGTGATAGGTGTGTCTTACAGTTGCCATGTTGGAAATGACTTGAACACAACAAATACAAATATAACAAACTGTGCCTTAGGTTTTATTTCAGAACACCACTGATGTAAAAATTGGTCCTTTTCCAATCCTAGAAGTATCAAGCGTAACTAGCAAATCTAAAATAAAGGAATAATCTCCTTTTTCCTGACTAATGGAGCATATCTGTAAGCTCCTAAGAATTACTATAGTGAAGGATGCCATGGGCAAAAATAGCCTAGAGGATCCTATTCTATCAAAAGTATACTGAGAAATGAAAGATTGTTGCATCCTCTACTGCTCTGAGAGAATAAGCTCAAGAAAGTAAATAAAAATGATTTAAAACCCTCATGATCAAAAATCTGCTTCCAAATAAACATGTTTTTAAAGGAAAAAATGGCAGATGTGGCATGGGAGTGTAATGTGTTTACAGAAGTTGAGTCCTATCCAAGAAGCCTACAGGCATGATATTCACATGTTTGCACACACATCCCATGGAGGGGGTCTACCACATTCAACTCACAAAAATAACCTAAAGGACTCTATCCAATCAAAGGTGTGCTCAGAAATGAAAGACTGCATACATATACACCACCCTGGTAGTCTAAGATTCAATGGTTAGAGGTAATGTCATGTTTTTTTTTTTCCAGTTTACTGAAGTGAATCAATCTGAAGTATATGTCCCACATTGATCCAAGATTCCCTTGGGGTGACAATCCTGATAGCAAAATTAAAAAAATCTTATGTGTCTTGTGGGCTCTACAAAAAGGTCAGAAGCAGATATGAGTGGGAGAAAAACAGAAAGATGTGGGTACAGAGAGATCTGTGGGCGGGGAAAAACAAAACAGTGTGTAGGCAATATGTGGTAGTGTAGAGTCACTTTTGTAGTTACATGACTCAATAAAAGGAAAAGGAGAGAGACAGTGAATGGAAAGCACTGAAAGAAAGAAGAGGTTAGAAAGTGAATGCTAAGTTTAATAACCTTCGTAATAAAATAATTAATATAAAATGAAGCAGCATGCAATAGAGGAAACTGAATAATGCACATGCTGTATTTTTCTATTTTGTTTTGTGTGACTTAATGGTATTCCATGTCTCCTTTCAAGTGCTAGAAATAATCTACTAAGCTACTAAATCCTCTTTTTGCCTTCCAACAACAGAGGTTCTTTCTCCAACCAAAGCGGACTGGGATGAGTCATTCTATCTTTCTTAATTTGTCTTAAGGGACACTAAAGTAAAGGAAGCAGGTCTCACTGACCTTTGTATGTTTTACCTCTAAAATATTTTGATTCCAAAAAGTGTCAACATCCCACCAGGCCTCGATAGCAAGGCTACTGATGTTAGCAGCAAAATAAATGTGCAGGAAATAGAAGTAGCAGTAATTTAAAATAGCTAAAGATGCCTTTTAGGGCGATAACTCTCTTGAGACAATAGTCAAGGGAAAGAACTCATTAGAATTAATAAAAGTATAGAGGTTTAATGGGTATGCTTAAATAAATCTTAGCCATTTAGGAGAGATATTTGTGTGTGAAACATAAAATGAATCTGTTAAGCATAAGGTAGTAAACTCTTCATTGTGGGAAATGAATACAAAATATCCTAGATAATTTCTGGAGATTTTTAAGTCATTGGGGTTGATGGGTGGGTGAATAGGTGTTTTTTTCCTTTTTTGGGGGTGGGGAGGAAATATTGAAATATTTGAAAAATACATGCAATATTAGCACAGATTTAAAGCCCGTTTGCTACTTTAAGAACACAAAATGAATATATAACTAGTCTTGGCATATTGAAGGATAGCTTATTTATAAAATAATCACAAATTGAAGGTCTTGAACTGGGAGGAACCTAATTTATGAGAAGCCAGGTTGATTTTCCTAGTTTACAAGCAACTCATCTTCCCAAATAAAAACAAGTGAGGCAATCAACATTAGTAAGACAAGGACAATTATGTTGTGCCTTTTTGCCCTCCACAGAGCCAGATTGACATGAAGGACTCATTCCCATAAAACAAAACTGAGAAAGGACATCAAAACTAGGAATTGCAATGATGTGAGATATTGTACACAGTCTGACCTAAAAGTCTGTTAGCTACATGGTTTATAGAAATATTTATAATAATTATAATAGTTATAATTATAGTTATTTATAATAATCAGGAAGAAATTAATACTGAAAGATTATTAGTCTCTAATGAGACCGAAGAAAGAAATATTAACACTGCATGTATGGATCCAAGGAAAGATGGGGTTGGAGCAGCTTGTACACTTCCATTTTTTGTAAGCACAAGTTGGGATAGATTGAAGATCATGCTGACGTGCCCTTTCCAGTAATCTATATATCTAAAATTCAGTTTGTCTGTCTGTTACTTCACAAAAGGTGAAGTAGCCTTTTGTGATTTCACTGGGAAAGAAAGGTGATATGTGAATAAGGGGAAGGAAGGAAAGAGCTGCAAAGAGAGCCACGTTTTCATGCAGCATGAGACCCTCTCAGAGTTGGAGGAAGGAGAATGAGGAGGGAGGGAGGGAGGGAGGAAGAAAAGAAAGAGAAAAAGAAGGGGAAGGAAGAGAAGGAAGGAATGGAGGGAGAGGGAAAGAAAGAAAAAGGAAGAAAGGAAGGAAGAGAAAGGAAAGCTATGCAGGGCAGAGAAGAGAAATAAGGGAAATAGCCCCTCTGATTCCAGCACAGCGATTCAAGGTGTGTTCTTTCCCATATGTACATTGCTATTATAACATATTATATTTGTGACTGGTAAGGGAAATTGCTACAGATCAAAACACCCACTTTAAAAATTAGCTTGAGGAGGAGAAAAATCCAAAGATACTTACCCGAGGAAGGAACAACAGAAGAACAGTTTTCTCCATTCCCTATTCTGCATACATTAGTATATAGAAACTCCCTGGTCATTGGTTCACCAGCTTCAGTGTGTTGATCTACACATTCAAATTAAGATAGAAGGACCACAGCTTTAAATATTTCTAGAGTTTCCACACAGTGAATACAAATATTAGCATTCATAGTTAAAAATAGTTGTATTATAATTGTTTCAGGTTTAGCAATTATTCCCTCAGTGAACTGGGGCCTTACAAAGCCTGGGGAGTTATTTTTAAAGGACAATTAATTCAGTTATTGCATTTGAAAAACAATCCATTGTTGTATCTCATTGCAGTGTTAAAAGACAACTGACTTTCTGGTAATTTCCATTACTGTTTTTAATATAGGATCAAAAAGAGTAAAGCATAAACCTTTAAATATTTTGGATGAAATGCCTGATTGTCATTAACAACAAATGTGAAATTAACCAGACAACATCACTCATTGTACCAGTAAATGACTTTGCTGTTACTCATTACATTGTTTTTGAAATGTGATTAATATTTATCTTTTTGTGTATTTGTGGTATTTTTACAATGTTTATGTGTTTAATTATTATATTATGAGGAGAGATGAATAAAAATAATTTATTATTATTTCATTATTGTTTGTTAACTACTAACAGCTAACAACATAACTTGTTATTTTATTCACACATACATCTGTTTTCATACTCATTCTGCAACTTAATCTGAGGTATTTTACAAACTGAATAAGAATTTCAATGCATTGAGGTATTTTTTAAAAATGCCCCATATTCACAGGAGTGTTTGCAGGTGCAGGACCAAGGGCATTTTGTGATATTTATACACCAACAGTAAGAAAACACCAACATGTCAAGAAAACATTTTTTTCACTGTCAGTCTTTCTTTCATATTTGCAAAAACTGCAACAAGCCCAGATGCAAAAGATTTATTGAGACAATTTTGTTTATAGCTATTGTTTTGTCTGTAGAAAAGTGTTAGCAGAAATTGTAAATATTGTTTACAGCCCTTCAGGTGAAAATGTCATAAAGTGCCTTATTGCAGGTTTATCTTTAAGTGTTGCAACAAAACCATAACTCTGGGAGATAAAAAGAATTATGTTTGCCTAAGTGAAGATTCAACTCTTGTGAGCACTGGATTTCCTCATTCATTCTTAAAAGACACTGTTTATAATTTCCCTGATTACTGTGTCATAGGAGGCCTACCTTACAGGTCTATTTCTATAGGAATTCTGCAACAGAATATAACTCTGGAGAACTACATGCCCCACTGACATAGGTGAGAGCTAAAGCTTGTTAACAACATTTTTCATTTATGTGGTATTCCTAAAAGTTTGATGGTACCTATATTTTCCATGATATGCATATTACAGAACAACTACGGGTGGTGTGGGCCCAATATCTGCGCTACAAAATCCAGAATGGGATGGAGAAAAACATTTACAGTATGAACCTGTATGTATGTATGTATGTAGGGTGTGTGTGTGAGTGTGTGTGTGTGTGTGTCTGTCTGTCTATCTATGACACAAATTCCATTAAATTAAGTGCAGCTTATTTATAGATACCTCTATACAGAGATTCATCCTTAAGCAGGATTGTACCAAAGGCTGCAGACTGTCTCATACCTACACTATATACTCATGTATAAGTCTAGAAATTTCAGTCAAAAATCAACTCCAAAAAACATGGGTTGACTTATCTACAGGTCCATGTGAGTACCATACTTTAATTCTTATTTTTTTTTTAAAAAAAGGAACTAGCCCCTTCACTGAATAGAGTGACATAAAGAAAGAGCTTAGTCCATGTCGGTAAAACCTAAAAGAACCACCGATTCCTTTACTCTCTCCAATGTGGTCTTTCTGGCCTTTTTTGAATCCCTGAGTGGTGGTGGCCAGTGGCAGCTAGATTTATCTACAGGTCATATTAAAATGCATAATTTTGGTTCCAAAATCTGCCACTGACTTATATGTGTGGTCAATTTACAAGTTTTTTGGGTTATTTTTGATTTGACTTCAGTTGAAGATGGCCTGAGTCAATACTGTTTTGGTTTTGAATCTGATATCACTTTTATGTATTAAACATTTCAAAATAATTTTAAATAGTTTATAAAACTATCAGCTGGACAAGATGCGAAATGTATAGTTCTCCATCCTATTCTGGACATTGCAGTGAACCTCAGCTTCAGGGAACCATATCACAGTCGTTGCAGTCATCTCTGCCAATTTACAGGATCTTTACAAGATTGCTACTGGCAATAGGATGAACTATTAGACCAAGTTCTTATAAGTTCCCAGCCCCTAGAATTACATGAAAATAATGTTAAATAAGATTTATCAAAATTACAAATCAAAGTAGGAATACACTCTAGGTATAGCTTTTTCAGTGCGTACTCTTATAATCAAAACTTTGTGTTCTTTTGGAACGTTCCTATTCAATTTAAAGAACATTTGATAGTACAACACATTACTTTTTAAACAAATTTATTGATAACGCATAACCCGAGTGTATCTGCTGCAGAACTAGATCACTATGGAATGTTTTGGTACATACTGATCCACATTTGACCTCACTGTACTAGATAATCCCTACTATTCCCAATGAAAGACTGATGAAAACAATTTAGCTATTTAGCCTCATTATGTATGCTTTCAAGACAGAAAGATCTCAATTTACAATGGTTTCTTAAAAATAATCTAATTTTAATAGGCAATCATGTTTGGGAGAGTTTTGAGATGCACAAGGTGGGAAAAGCCCTTTGATACATTAACACTGGTTGCCTACTTTGAAGATGGGAGTGTCTGGTACCTACCTGGCAATAAGGTCTCATTAGGCAGCTTGTCTACTTCTAAGATAAAATCATCCTTGAAGAATAGGTAGCCCACTATCGAGAACAGGTAAACCAAGATAAGAGCAAGAACAGCAGTCAGGATAATGGAACGTCCATTGCGGGTGACACTTTTAATGACATTCAGCAAGGTCTCCTCTCTGTACACCAAGTCAAAAAGCTGGAAAAGGAGTGGGTTAAAACATTTCACAAATTTACTATCAATTTAAAACAGAAAAGGCTATACTAAATGTGATTTTTTTTCAGAAGCATGCAGTTTTAGCAATGCAGTTAATTGTTGTTGGGGGAATCATAGTTCAATACTCCCATTTGGCAATTACTAATAAACGAACAAACCAGCAACCAAATAAAGTGGAAACCTTATAGGGAGAAACATTGCTTTTCCTTTTAAAATGACTCAAAAGACATACATGTATTTGATTGGTTTAGTTGTATCCTAGCAACACAGCATAAAAACCTCTAGTTCAGAAATGACAAAACATTACCAAATTATGGCAAATGAAAAGCCACAAACCCAATGATAATAAGCATACTGTTTGCCACACAAATGAATTATGGAAGAATGGCTGAAGCAGAATGCCATGCTAGATTAGAATTTGATGTGGAAATTCCCATATGAATAATTCGTACATAAGTGAAAAGCCACAGAATGGCCTAATGGAAACATTACGATCTCTCTAAATGAATTCTTATCAGGAAACGGCTGTGAGATTCAAATAAAGTTAATCACATTTAATTTCCACTGAAATGGACATTTCACCAAACCTACTCACTGCATAGGGAACAACCTGATCCCAAAGCTTTCTGTGAAATAACATTAAAGGAACAGGTCATAATTGGAAGGACCATAATATGGGCTGAAAGTTCTTTTTTTAAAAATCCAGTAATTTTCACTCGAATGGGAGAAGGAATCACTTGGGGATGAAAGAGGACTACACTCCCACTCCCTTCCCCTTCTCTCACTTTTGCTGCACTGCTAATGGCAGTCTTCCTTGCAACTAACTCTTCCCATTTTTCCCCACAAACAATTTTCCCCACAAACAATAACATCTTTAAACACAGCTCTATTAAGAGAAATCAAGATTAAACACTTACCAACAAACTGTAAAAAAATTCATGAACAAATAGCCCCATTGCACAGATAAGAAGGTATAGTAGATGATAAAGAAATTCTACATCCAAGATCATGGCTCTGTATCCTCGTGTGAATGTTCCACAATTACCAACAAAACTCATTAGAAATATAATTTTGTTACAAACCTGCAGCAAAAGAAGATTAGCAGATGATTTTAAAAAGCAGAAATCATGTTGGGAGACTTTTTTTTATAAATTCTGGAAATACTTTTGTACAGAAATTAAAATATTATCAACTAAACTTATAGAAACAAGAAAGCAACATTTCAGAATATCCAATACTTACATTGAAAGCCCCCAGAAGAAATAACGTTGGCTGTAAACCTACTGAAAATATTAACCGCAATATCGTGGAGGCTATTAAAGCTCTAATGCCATGGGGCTTAGGTAAAGCGATAACTATAGCAAGCGATATCAGCATGGCTGTCCAGAGTAAGCCTGACAAGTGGGGCTCCAGGGTACCTGAGAATGAGAAAACACCCAAATACAGTCCATTATATGTTTGTTTCATAATGTATCTTTGTTATTAGCAACCATAAGGGCTCCATGAAGGGCTCCATTATTTTATTTTATTTTCGTGTCAGGAGCAACCGGAGTTGCTTCTGGAGTGAGAGAACTGGCCGTCTGCAAGGATGTTGCCCAGGGGACGCCCAGATGTTTTGATGTTTTACCATCCTTGTGGGAGGCTTCTCTCATGTCCCCGCATGGAGCTGGAGCTGGAGCTGAAAGAGGGAGCTTATCCGCGCTCTCCCTGGGTGGGATTCGAACCTGGCAGCGTTCAGGTCAGCAACCCAACCTTCAAGTCATGAGACTTTTATCCCCCAGGCCACCGGAGGCTCCATGAAGGGCTCCATGAAACCCTGGGAGTAGATTCTACTTAGACAAGTCAAGAAAGGCCT
Source organism: Anolis carolinensis (assembly GCF_035594765.1). Lineage (NCBI taxonomy): Eukaryota > Metazoa > Chordata > Lepidosauria > Squamata > Anolidae > Anolis > Anolis carolinensis. The sequence goes on along the minus strand of NC_085842.1, from coordinate 54,310,833 downwards.
TCTAACAACAAAAGGTAGAACAAATCTAAAACATATCTATAATAATTATGATCATGATGATGAATGTGTTGTCGAAGGCTTTCATGGCCAGGATCACAGGGTTGTTGTATGTTTTCTGGGTTGTATACCTCACAACCTCTGAGGATGCCTGCCATCGATGTGGGTGAAACGTCAGGAGAGAATACTTCTGAAACATGGCCATACAGCCCGGAAAACACACAACAACCCAATGTGATGATGATAATAATCCTTGCCAACACACATTTTGCTGCTTCAAATATTAGACCTGTTTCTAGGTATATTTGACCTGCTGATTCCAAAAATGGCACTGGTTTTCTCCTATCAGCTCCAGTTTTTGAGATACAAAGGATATGCCATATACCAAACTTCATAAAAAATCATGATAACCATATCCAATGCAAATTTCTGATTCAGTGCCTCAAATCACCCCAGGATCAGGGCTAAAAATCAAGATGCTAAGAAAACAAACATTTTCTTGGGCTTTGTAATAAACTAACTGACTCAACTTAGCCATTTCTTCATCGACTTAAAAAAATTCAAGTCTTCTCCTGAGAATGCCATTTCTGCTATCATCATGTAGTACTATTTACTGGGGATAAAATGAGTATTTCCCCCAAAGGATGCTCCCCATATTTGAGAGACCCAAAGGAGATTATATAGAGAAACAGCCAAAGAACAGGAAGAGCCTGGAATGTAAGAGGATTAAACACAAGTCATGTTCATAACAGACCACCTCTGGACATTTGGGATGCAGTAAAATGACCTCGGGGACCCTGGTGGCACAGTGCATTAAAGCGCTGAGTTGCTGAGCTTACGGACCAAAAGGTCCCAGGTTCAAATCCAGGGAGCGGAATGAGCCTGCTGTTAGCCCCAGCTCCTGCCAACCTAGCAGTTCGAAAACATGCAAATGTGAGTAGATCAATAGGTACCACTCCGGCGGGAAGGTAACAGCGCTCCATGCAGTCATGCCAGCCACATGACCTTGGAGGTGTCTACGGACAACGCCGGCTCTTTGGCTAAGAAATGGAGATGAGCACCAACCCCCAGAGACGGTCATGACTAGACTTAACATCAGGGGAAAGCCTTTACCAACCTTAAAATGACCTCAAATTACATGCCAGATTCTACAAGCTGTATGTCTGTTGCAAGCTCTTCCAACTGTCTAAAATCTTCTAGCTCTTATTTGATGATGGCTGGGTGGCACCACATGATCATTTCCTGGGTTTGGGGATTCCCGTAAGATTTGAGATCTCACAGAAGCTAAAAAACTTCATAAGATACCTCTTCACAAGACGTTATCTTGACTTACATAGGCCTGCCTCATATTTGCCTGATGGTCTTGCAGTGGCTAGAAAGTGACAGAGCTGCCTTTTTTTTTTTTTTGTAATAGAGACAGATACAATGTATTGTCTAAGGCTTTCATGGCTAGAATCACGGGGTTGTTGTGGGTTTTTCGGGCTGTATGGCCATGTTCCAGAACATGAAACATGGCCATACAGCCCGAAAAACCCACAACAACCTAGAGACAGATACATTTAAGCACCACTGCAGATGCACTAAAGCATTGCTGTTCCATTCTTCCTCCTGTTTTCTCCCTTTCACCTCATTCTTGACTAGCAGCTGGGTTTTTTTAACAATTGCAATAATTTTGCATATTTTCCCATAATTACTGCTTTTTTACTTGCTCATTTATAAACTGCAATTTTCAGATTGATAAATAGCAGAAAGAACTTTAACTACATGTAGTTAGTAAAAATATTGCTGCTACGAAGTTAACATGTGTCCACACAACTAAGCATTTTTGCAGGTTTTTCTTATATTTTAGGGATTTTCTCAATATGTGACATATACATACAACAATAAGCTAATAAATATCAAACTTTACAATTATGACTCTTAAAACATGAAATCTGACATTTCAGTAAGGCTTTTCAGAATGCACAAAAAACTGCTTGTTATGCAACCGGTGCTTTATATGCTGTTCAGTGCTGATTGAGACAAATTTTAACCGTGAAATTCCATATATATCTAATCCGGAAAAGAGTCCCACTGCTTTAAGTGAAATTTCTTTACAGTAGGCATGTACAGAATTGAACCGTGAGCCACATTAACATCTTATTTTAGAAATACATTCAGGTTAGTCAAATGCAAGTTGTCATTTCTGCTCTCCAATAAATCACTTAGAAATTTAACTGAACCACCATTAACATTATTAAGCACCTTTACTATAGGATTTACATGTGCCATTAATTAGTTTCACTGAAGTCAAATTGGTAAGTTATCATGATCATAAGCTAAATTAAGCAATGTAATGAATGCCAAATGAAGATGGAGTACACACACATCTACTCTTGCATGCCATTTGCTCTTTTTGGCACATTTACACTGCATCACTTCTATGCCAGCTTAATGGTGACTTCTCCAAAGTATCTTGGGAATTAGAGTTTTGTAAGGTGACTGACAATTCTGTTAGTGTTTGTTTTCTGCAAGTACAGTCAACAACACTCCCTGAGGCAAGGGATGCCTGCTAAACAACTTCAAGTTAGAGATGCTTTCATCATTCAGCCTTCATAAATTCAAATATACTTCTGGATTAAGATGAGGATCAAAATGCACCAGATTTCAAACCTCCAAATAAGGCAGTGCAATCCTCAGAATAAAATAGCAAAATGCATTGTAAAAAGAATATTGTGAGAAATAGATGCTTAGAAAATCACATCTTGAGGGAAAATACATTCCAAAATATTTATACACATATTGTGTGTGTGTGTGTGTGTGTGTGTGTGTAAAAAACCCTCCACAAATACAAAAAAAAGAGAGGTCAATGAGTAAACAAGATTGTTCAGTACAGGGACCAAAAACAGACTGACCTGTTGTTTTGAAGTTTTTGTTAACTACCATTAAGTTGACTTTGACTTATGGTGACCCCATGATCGAGATGCTTCCAAACTACCCTGTCACCAACAGCCCCACTCAGGTCTTGTAACTTCAGGGCTGTAGTTTCCTTGACTGAGTCTATTCATCGGCAAAGTGGTCCTCCCCCTTTCCCTACTGCCTTTCACTATCTCAAGCATTTTTTTCCGCATGATGCATGCCTTCTCATGATAAGTCCAACCTATGACAGTCTCTGTTTAGACATCTTGATTTCCAGGGGGAGTTCAGGTCTCATTTCCATTAGGACTAATTTGTTTGACCTTTTGGCAGTCCATACACAGAACTTTCCTCCAGTACCACATCTTCACAGTCTTAACCTGATTTCTTAACTCCAGTGTTCATTTTGATTAATAATTGATTCAAGTTTAGGAAATCTCTGACTATCTCTATGTCTTTGTTGTCTACTTTGAAGTTATATAAATTTTCTGTGGTCATTATTTTTGTTCTCTTAATCTTCACAATAAATTAGTCTTTGCACTTTCTTCTTTGAATTTCTTCAGTAATAGTTCCAAGTCTTTCCTTTTTTTTACTGGTAGTATAGTGTTATCGGAATATCTTAAATTGTTGCTATTCCTTGCTCCAATGGTTATATCTTCTACCACTGAGTCCAATCCTGCTTTAAGTATGATATATTCAGAATACAAGTTAAACGGGGCTTTGTTATAATCTATAAACATCAGACCATTTTCCCCTGAAATTCTTTGGTATACTTCATTATCTAATTTATGTTTGCAATGTGGTCTGTTGAGCCTCTTGTTTTCCTGAACCTAACTTGGAGATCTTGCATTTCTCACTTCATACTAGAATTTTGAGTATCATTTTGCTTGCCTCGCAGATGAATGCAATGGTCTTGTGGTTATTGCAATCCCTTATGTTCCCTTTCTTACAGATTGGAATGTATGATGCGTATTTCAAATCTGTGGGCCATTCTTTTGTGTCTCATATTTGCCAAAAGATTTTAGAAAGAATTTAAGCAAATTCTGTCTCTTGCTTGAAACAATTTTATTGGTGTTTTAATTCACCAATTTCTTGAGTACAGCTTCCACTTCACTTAATAAAATTGTGGGTTCATTTTCAAATGCTCCTTCCCTGAATGAATCTTCTATCAATTCATATCTTTTATATAATTCATCAGTGTATTGTTTCCATCAGCTTTCCATTTCTTCTTGATTATGCAGTGTGTTCCCCTGCTAGTTGAAGAGTGTCATCATTTTTGGTTTAGATTTCCCTAGTTCTTAGATCTTGTGGATGAGATTTCTTGTTCTAATTTTTGTTGTTGTTGTTGTCCTTAACTTCTCTGCATTGATTGTTACAACATTTATCTTTCTCCCTGTGGACCTACTGTACAATTGCATTCAGGGTTTGGACCTTATTATTATTATTATTATTATTATTATTATTATTATTATTATTATTATTATTATTTCTGTCCACTTTTGAATCCCACCTGTGCTTAACTGTTTTATGGTTAGTAATGCATAAGTAGGTTCCTCTTGGATATGTGACTATATTCAAAGCACTGCCTCATACATCCAGTTTTGTCCCAATATAAAAATCACCCCTTTTGCAGAAACTCTGTTATCATGAGCCTTGCTGTCTTAATTAGCATTCCAGGATTTATTAAGACTTCTTATTAATGGTGAGCTGGTCATCTGATAGTAGAGAATTTCTAGTTTTTGACAGTCGCCCTGAAATATGACACTGGTCATAACGGAGAACGACACAGAGAGAAAAATAAAGTAGGTTCAATTTTGGACTTAAAAGGCAGAAAGCTATGATTTCAGTTCAAGTCAAGTCGATGTGACAGGCTCTGGGTAACACAAAGCAACAGAGCTTCTCAGCTGAGTTGTGGCAGTGACAGAGGAAACTGTGAGGACAGGTGGGAATCCCACTTGTCATGTGTTTTGGGTAGGGTGGGAAAAAAAGTCACAGAAAATGCCTCTGTAAGCTCTAGAAGGTTCCGATTGGCTTTGTGAAGATGCAGAACAAACTGTGTGTGCGTCATGGAGACCACAAAGAAGAAACTGCAAAGACATCACAACTCTTTAGCACCTTCTCTAACCAGAGAGATTTAAGCATTTAGTTTTCCCAGTACTTGAGAAAGTAGAACACGCTTAACAACTGAAATCACTAAACAGTTACCAAAACTTAAATACGTTATTTAACAATTCTGTTTCTGCTTTAAGTGTCAAAATTATACTCTGTAACTTTGAAATATTCATACCTCCTTTGATTCCTTTAAATGGGTAGAAAAATGCTACCAGTAGATTCATAAGGACTGCGAGATTAAATGATATACTGCTCCAGAATGACATGTTGCGAGAACACCAATACAATATGTGCTGAGCTACAAGCAAAAGAGAAAAGGGGGAATAAAATCTGCACGTGAAAGATAACAGATACCTTTTAACACACACAGACAAAAAAAAAAATCCCCGAGACCAGTGTATTGCCAATTTTTCCTAGAATGACATGGTATCAACTGTTAAAATCTTTATTACCCTGACTTAAAATAGATTTTTAAATGTTGTGTGCAGAGTTGGCAGGTTCGTGTTATTCTGTTCCTAGAGAAGCCTGTTCAGATCAAAGGCCGTATTACACGGGAACTTGCTTTTTATATGCCACTTAAATTTACAAGCGCTATGACAGCAAAAACGAGTTATGTGTTAAAAATACGAAAGGTTGGAATGTGTTCCCTTCATAGGCACAGAACTTTGTACTGTTTGACCTTCTGTGACCAACTCACCCAAATGTGGAAGTGACTGCTTCAAAGCTAGAACTCTGGACTCTGACACGAGTCAATGAATATATCTATGATGTCTACATGATTACTGTCTGCCCAGCACAGATTTATAAGCGAATTGTGGCAAAAGTATTTATCCAGCAATAACACAGAATCCTAGGAAAATGCCTTCAAAATCAATTCTGCCCTCCCATGCACTTCTTGAAGTGAGTCACCAGTGGTATTAATTCCTAGGTGCTCTACAGCTTGATTTCCTTCATTAATCTTTGGATGGGAAATAAATAAGGGACACAAGAAGTCAGTTGGGACTAACTGATGCACGTTCAGCTGATTATCAGTTTGGACCTTAGTAGTCTTAACAGCCTCTTAATAACATATACACAGTCACTGAGCAACCAGGAAGTGAAATCCAGGGAACAACAAACAATGTTCACAGAATGAGACTTCCACTAAACCATCAGTCAGTGGCATCACAAGTGGGTGAGCAGTGTGCAAATCGAACCAGCAGAGGGGAGTGATACCAAAATGGCTGTCTATAAAAAAAAATTGGCAGTATTTCAGCAGAAAGGTATTTTTATATATAAAAAATATTCTTGTAGTCAGCTATAACCACAAAAACATAATTGTAAGCCTTACATGCCTTGTAGGTATCAATAGACCTACAAAGCTAAATCTCTATGTGAGTTTTATTGCTCTTTCATTACTGTTGGTTCATTATCGTAGCTGATTTGTTTGAAATTTTCTGATATTGAACTACAATATTGTGGTGCAGGAGGAGGTTCATGGGAGTGATACCATGAGTTACCACACTGAGTGACACCAGCCCTAGTCACCAGAACGTTTTCTAAAAAAGCACCTTTCCTCTCCCTTCAACACCAAGTAAAACAATGTGTCACCCACAAAAATGTGATAGGGAACCAAACAGAGATTTAATATTAGCACCGTAGGTAGAAAATACACCTGATGAAGTGGCCTGGGGACTTGAGTCTATGACAGCTCATGCTACAATAAAGCTGGTTGATTTTAAGGTATCACAGGATTCTATGTTCCTTTTTCTCCACTTAAATAGCATCCTGTGAACAACTACTTTGAATAAAACACCATGAGAGAGCCGGAACACAGATAAAATAAGTTCCTTGAAGGGTGAATCAGAAAAAATATGGACTCACAAATCAACAATGGCTAGCTTAACAAACCATCATGTGCTACAAACGTTGGTACCTCTTAGTTTCTTTTGCCAGTTCATTTCACTGAAGAGGTCTTCTGACCTCAGGAAGAAGTCGTTGATCTTACTGCCTTGTTCATCCCTCTCGGTGGTGTAATACACCCGTAGTTTAGATTCCTTGGTGAGGAACTCACATATACTGGGCACAGGGAAGACTATTTGCTCCATGGTACGATCGGATCTAACAATCTGTGCAAGAGAGAGTAATGAGCATGGTGACAGTTTAAAATGTGGCAGCATAGCTTCTTACCATACAAAATGTTACATGTCTACATTTCTCGGTATCCTCTAGAAAGGTTTGTACCTTCCATTAGAATAGCACCATTTGCTTTATCCCCGCCCCCTTTCCACGACATACAGACTCCTTGTTTCAGTAACATATCCACTCCATAAGATGGCAAAATCCAAAGTATTTACAAATATACAAACCTATACAAATATAGGTTTACAGCTGCCAAACAACCATTCCTTTACTAGATGGAATTGGTGGCCTGATAAGTGGCAGGTTTCTCGGGACATTTTTGGATAAGATCTCCATTTAGAATTGTTACTGAAACAGAAGAACAGCTAAAATATAAGGGAGCTGAACAAGAAGCAACTTGGTGGAAGGCTCTAACTCAGGATCTGATGTAGGGTAGCAACTCTTGGTGCTTTTTGGCCATACATGTTTGGCTATACTGTTAGATGTAAATAAAGCAAATGTCACATTGGCACTCTTTACTGCATTCTCGCCTAGAGGAAACCAAATGAAAAAGACTTCTGGAACTGATCACTTAGAGGAACTGCCAAAATGCACAACAATAGGATAATGTGTATGTACAAATCCAATTGACTGTGAATTGTGTCCACAGGTTGATACTGGTTTCCTAATGTTCATCTTAAATATCAGTAACAAAAATTAAATGGTCTTTGATTTAGAAAATGAATGTACATTCTCTGATTAATATTCTTAATTACATCAACATTAAAAAAAATGAAGAACGATACACCAACCCTTTTGCTGAATTATTCCAAAGATAGCAATGACTTTTTACTCAGTGTCTGCACTGAATATTTCCATATAAATTCAACTACTAGGGAAACAAAAAGGTTGAAAACGATGCTTTCTACTTCTTCTAAAATTGAATCACAAATCATTATTTCAGTAGGAACCAGGAGTTATGTTACTATAACATATTTTATATGAAAAGGTTTTAAGTCTTAGTAGAATTTGTAATATAGATTACAATCATGCACATATGGAACATATGAAAAATATTTTTGTCCTTGGGAGAAATACTTGGCTGCCAAATATTTTCTAGATTTTTTTTGTAAAAATGCAACAAAATCAGATTATTATATTATTAGAAAAACTTAAAACCATAAAGAAAAATTGCAATGAAAAGATATAGCTTTTTTTTCCTTCAGATTATCACATTGGAAACCAATTAAAAAATTCAGTGTATCTCGTACCTCAATCTGAGCTGTGTGTTTGGCATAGAATTCCAAAGATTCATCTCCATCTATTTGACCTCCAGGCTTTAACATGTTCTGCAATTCTTTGTTATGACGAGCGAGCTAAAATAAATGGATAGTAGTTATGGAGGGAAAGTACCTACTATGTTGTTCCCAATTGTTTAAAACAATTCACTGCAAATAAAGCTAGAGAAAAACAGACTTGTTTTATTTTAGATCAAATTGCATCTAACCTGAGGCCAAAGCTAGGATGGAATAACCAAAGAGTTACTTCGTGATTTTTTAAAAAGAAATAAACCAAATTACAAGCATCAAAGATTCCAGTAGGATTTTTAAAGGGGGGTTGTTTTTTCAGAATAAGGAATTTTCTGAAACTAATCTGACCTTAGGGTCATTATTCGTAGTTCCAGATTCCCCAGCCTCCCTCTAAATGCTACTTTTCTAGTTCTATGTTTCTTCTTTCTTCTTTGGTATCAATAAATGTAAAAGCAAAGCACATGTGGGAATGAACTCTGGATAGAGACCACATTTAGAATGCAAGGATTCCCTGACAGCCACTGCTATGGCACATATTAATTATTATTTATTATTTAAGACATTTATATTCTGTCCTTCTCACCCCAAAGTGGACTTAGGGAGGAGCACAACATATATACGGCAAGCATCCATGTTGGGACATAAAATAACTATAATATACACAAACATTAAAATCATTTATACAGTATCTACTTTAAAATCAGCTGTTTAAACCAACTCAAGACACCATGCTGAGTAGCAGCAGAGTAGCATTCCTAACCTAGCCTAGCCTAGGTTAGCATTATTAATGGATACCACAAAGTTGAATTTAGAAATGGAAAAGAAAGAATTGGTGATTATTTTACTTATAATTGCAAGGAATTGGAAGATAGTAATCAATCTCACACTGGAAGCATGGTATGGGGAGGTATGGAACGTAGCCTTAAATGATAAATTATCAATGGCATTGGGGGTATTCAGGGGGAAAACTAATAGATCTGATTTTGATTTATACTAGTCAGTTTTTATTAAATATGTTGTAGAATGTAAAAAAGGAAAACAATACAACCTTGTTGGTCAGGAATTTTGCATATGACATTTGTTTAATGGTTGACTTATAAATTGTACGGTAAAGGAAATGATAGTTGTTCAGGCCTTGGTGGCGGGGTTATATGTTTGTAAAATGTTCATTGTTTTGTGTTCTGTTTCACTGTAAGTTTTTAATGTATGTAAATAATTTTTTAAAAAGCAGAGTAGGTTTCCTATTATTGCTTCATTGCACTGCCCCAAAGGCAGGTCACATACCTCCTATGTGAAGAAAATCACATAAGAGCTACACATTGTTTAAGGTAGAGGCTACATAAACTATTACAGGTGAAATGCAGGTTACAAAAACAACCACTGTCTCAGTTAGGACCAAGTACAGACATGTTCACTGAGGTTGACAATAAAAAACACTTCAGAGGAAACAAAAAATGCATAGCTCGTAAAAACACTGCATTAACACTGCTAATGTCAACAGTAATTTATTTCTTTAATTAAATGAGGAAGAGTATGAATATCCCTTTGTTTGAAGAGAAAGTTTATGTTATATGGGATGTTTTCCAGAACTGCTGAAATGAATGTTGGCAATATGCTTAAGACAACAACTTGCATGTAGCACATAAAACAGGCGAGAGAAAAAAATCCATAACAATGTATGCTTCAGCACTGAAAACAGAACTAATGGAACAATTACTGCTCTTGGCTGAACCACTTTTGTCACAATTGGCAACTGTGGCTGACATCTCACTGAAAATATATTTGCCTTTCCCCTCCACACTCCCAGCATTTCCTGTCTATTTTAGCGGTCAGCTCACAACACAGACAAGGGCTGACTTGACATGATGATTGAAGGTGGCAGCTGATGAGCTGTTCTGCAAGAAGATCTTAAGCCATTTTGAATCTCAGCTTCCTACACTATAGTTGCAGGACTTCAGTGGTGAATGAAAAAGATAGCCAAGAAGTAGTTGCGGGGAAAGGGGAAGTACTAAGCTGTCTGGAGCTTTATGCAACATTTTCCCCAGGGGGATGTGGCACCCAAGCCGACTCCATGGTTTTTCTGGACACCTGTATGGGCTAGCATAATTGCTGCATGCAAAACAAATAGACTTGCCCTGAACTAAAATGGATACGATTTAGGGAATGGGTGCATCTAAGCCACAGCACTGCTTTGTTCAGACCTCACCTGAAATACTGCGTCCAGTTTTGGAACTACAATTCAAGGAGGATATTGACAAGCTGGAACGTGTCCAGAGAAGGGCAGTCAAAACTGTCAAAGGTCAGGAAGCCAAGCTCTATAAGGAATGGCTGAGGAGCTGGGTATGTTTACCTTGGGGACGAGAAGGCTGAGAGTGGTCATGATAGTCATGTTTAAATATTTCAAAGGATGTCACACTGAGGAACGGGCAGGCAGACTTGTTTTATGCTAATCTGGAGACTAGGACAGAGAGCAAGAGATTCAAATTGCAGGAGAAGAGATTCCACCAAAACCTTAGTACAGTAAGAGTTGTTCAGCAGTGGAATATGTCTCCTCGGGGTATGGTGAAGTCTCCTTCTCTGGAGGTTTATTTCCATATAGCAAGTTGGACTGGATGACCCTTGTGGTCTCTCCCAACTCTATGACCCAATAAGGTTTCCATCTCATTATTCCTGAATTGAGGTGCTTGGGTGATAGAGGTACACTAGTATGGAATAAATGAATCCTGCTTGGCCCAAAATTTGTCTAATACAAATGAAATTGTACCTGGTGAGCCAATATATAAATGTTATGTCCCACGTTTCTAGGGGATGCTGCATGATCTTCACCATTCTCTCCATCTTCAAACTCAACCTCACCTTGCAGATAAGCCTTCTTAATCACTTCCACCTGTGGAGGAAAATAGAAACTCATCTTAAAGCTTAAAAAGTGGCAAAACTGAAACAGAAAATGTCTTAACAAATTCCAAACATACAAACTGATTCACATTTTCACTTTCTGGAAAGGGAAGACCTCTAAAGGAATTTTATATGGATTCCCTCTTCATCTTTGAAAGCGTTAATTTATTCATTATTAAAGCAGCTGGGGTTTGCTGCCAAATTTAGTCTACAGCAGAAATCATTTGACTCAGTGGAATGCAAGCCAAAATAAAGACTAGAACTTTATCCCCAGCTCACTCCATTGTTGTTAGATAACACATTGCATCACACTCGTCTCGGACTCCTGCCATAACTAATACAAAATGTGGTGAATTTACAGACTTTCAGCGTATACTATGAAATAGTTGGCCTGTGTTTTGTTATTTGTTAATATCAGGCAGAGCTCTTGGAAGCTTCTAAATTACTTTTATTGCATCTAACATACTAGTCAAATTTAGTTGTGTGTTGCAAAGGATTATTTTAAGCTCTTCTTTTTTCCCATCTCATTAACCCACCGTGAAGATGACAGCAGGTCCATCAAAACACATTTCAGGGTCCTGCAGTTTCTATTTTCTTGCTATTTGGTACTCACAGAAGCAGACAAAGTGGGCAGCTGAACCACCACAGCTTCCTAGGCTGCTAGACTACTCAGCAGATCCTACAAGACTCTGACACTATTGCTATGTGGGCAAAGAGGGGAAATTCACAAGAATTTGTCAGAAAAGGAAACTATTTTGGCCATGGGCTCTCTCCCTCATTGGCTCAGAAACTTACCAAACTAAATTTCCCTTCAAAAATCAGAAAGATTCCTTCTGTGAATTGAAGACTTTTGCTTCAGCAGAAGAATCCTATTGGCAGAGTCACCCTTTCCCTGCACTGCCACCTTCAACACTGCTTTGGAAGGTCAACCCATTTTTCAGAGTTCGAAGGGCTAGTGGAAACAAAAGGTGGTTCCAAACCACAATGCTTTCAGAATATAGTAAGCTTCTTGTATTTGAAGGGAATGTGTTCCCAAAAGGCTACTGGAAACTTTGGCTAATTCAGAAACAATAAAAGAAATTGACTACCAGTTCCAGCATACCATAGAGTTGTGCTTGAGGACCCAGATGTTTCAAAAGAGATATTCTCGCTTCAAGCACAACTCTATGGTAATGTCAGGGGAAAGCAAACTATATATATATATATATATATATATATATATATATATATATATATATATATAATCTCAGACAACTGGAAAGAAAATGCCACAATGCCAAATCAGTTTGTAACTGGAGCATATCCCTGGAAACTTACCAGTTCTTTGGGCCTCATGTTATAAAGGATCCTTTCTGCATTCTCACTATCATGCCTACTTTCCATTATAGCCAAAAGCAACTTAGAGGCATTATTCTGGTAGAAGTAAAAGAAAGATAATTTATTAACAATTTTACATAGTATTAGTTATGCATGCAGTTGAATTCTTCTCTTTAAAAAGCTTAAACTGCACTCCTGGAATAAATGGTCTTATTCCAAGATAGCTGGTGTTATGAACAGGAGCAATTTTTAAAAAGGAAGCATGTAAACCGAAACATTTTGTTTTTATATTAATATTCACTCTTTTTAATACAAATCAACCAGCAAGGCAATGAGCACACTACATCTGCCACCTGCTGCCAGCTCCCCATTTTCTCACATACAGGTCAACAAGTCTGAAGAGGGGAGCCTTCACTTCATGAGGAGGCTCTCCGTGGAAAAGAAACAATGTGGATGGAGAATAATAGTGAATCAACACGAAATGAATGAGTACAGATTTATACAGTATTGTTACCATACAAACATGCAAATTTTCTCCATCTGAAACAAGTTTTCAAAGTTCAGATATCTGAATACAGTATGTGTATATCAAATGCACAAACTGCTCATTGGGGGCAATGTTTAACTGTCTTCCTTCCTTACTTTCATTCTAGTTTAACTATAAAATTATCCCGATATCTGCTGGAAAACAAACTCAGCCAAGAGTACAAAGTCCAACAAATTCCTCACTTGCCTTGCAGATAATTTTATGGTCCAGAAGGTAGAAGAGGCAACAAGGGGATCAGCAACTCTTGATCTAATCTTAACAAATGTGGAAGACCTGATCAATACAGTTGAAGTGGTTGGATCCTTAGGGGCAAGTGACCATGTGCTCCTGCAGTTTGCAATACAAAGGAATGCTGAAACTAAGACAAGTCAAACACGCATTCTGGACTTTAAGAGAGCTGACTTCCAAAAAATGAAGGAATTACTGAGCGGCATTCCATGGACGCCGATATTAAAAAACAAGGGAGTTAAGGATGGATGGGAGTTTTTCAAAAGTGAAATACTCAAGGCGCAAATGCAAACAGTGCCAACAAAGAAGAAAAATAAGACAAGTGCAAAGAAGCCAGAATGGATGTCCAAAGAACTTCTAACTGAGCTAAAGTTCAAAAGTGACATGCACAAGAAGTGGAAAAGGGGAGAAATCACCAAAGAAGAATTCAAACGTATAGCCAACACCTGTAGGGAAAAGGTTCGCAAGGCTAAAGCGCAAAATGAGCTCAGGCTTGCCAGGGACATAAAAAACAACAAAAAAGGCTTTTTTGCTTACGTTGGTAGAAAAAGGAAGAAGAAGGAGGCGATAGGGCCATTGCAAGGAGAAGATGGGGTGATGGCGACAGGGGACAGGGAAAAGGCAGAACTCCTTAATGCCTTCTTTGCCTCGGTCTTCTCACAAAAAGAAAGCCATCTTCAACCTCAGCAACATGGAATGGACGAAGGATTGGGGGAAATCCAACCCCAAATAGGGAAACAAGTTGTCCAGGAACACCTGGCCACTCTAAATGAATTCAAGTCCCCAGGGCCAGATCAGCTACATCCAAGAGTACTGAAGGAACTAGCGGAAGTTATTTCAGAACCACTGGCAATTATCTTCGAGAGTTCTTGGAGAACGGGAGAAGTCCCAGCAGATTGGAGGAGGGCGAATGTGGTCCCTATCTTCAAGAAGGGAAAAAAGAACGACCCAAACAATTACCGTCCGGTCAGCCTCACATCAATACCAGGCAAAATTCTGGAAAAGATCATTAAGGAAGTAGTCTGCGAACACTTAGAAACAAATGCGGTCATTGCTAATAGTCAACACGGATTTACCAAAAACAAGTCATGCCAGACTAATCTGATCTCTTTTTTTGATAGTTACGAGTTGGGTCGATACAGGGAATGCTGTGGATGTAGCCTACCTGGATTTCAGTAAGGCCTTCGACAAAGTCCCCCACGACCTTCTGGCAAACAAACTAGTAAAATGTGGGCTAGACAAAACTACGGTTAGGTGGATCTGTAATTGGCTAAGCGAACGAACCTAAAGGGTGCTCACCAATGCGTCGTCTTCATCATGGAAAGAAGTGACAAGTGGAGTGCCGCAGGGCTCCGTCCTGGGCCCGGTTCTGTTCAACATCTTTATTAACGACTTAGACGAAGGGTTAGAAGGCACGATCATCAAGTTTGCAGATGACACAAAACTGGGAGGGATAGCTAACACTCCAGAAGACAGGAGCAGAATTCAAAACGATCTTGACAGACTAGAGAGATGGGCCGAAACTAACAAAATGAAGTTCAACAGGGACAAATGCAAGATACTTCACTTCGGCAGAAAAAATGGAAATCAAAGATACAGAATGGGGGACGCCTGGCTTGACAGCAGTGTGTGCGAAAAAGACCTTGGAGTCCTTGTGGACAACAAGTTAAACATGAGCCAACAATGTGATGCGGCTGCTAAAAAAGCCAATGGGATTCTGGCCTGCATCAATAGGGGAATAGCGTCTAGATCCAGGGAAGTTATGCTCCCCCTCTATTCTGCCTTGGTCAGACCACACCTGGAATACTGTGTCCAATTTTGGGCACCGCAGTTGAAGGGAGATGTTGACAAGCTGGAAAGCGTCCAGAGGAGGGCGACTAAAATGATTAAGGGTCTGGAGAACAAGCCCTATGAGGAGCGGCTTAAAGAGCTGGGCATGTTTAGCCTGCAGAAGAGAAGGCTGAGAGGAGACATGATAGCCATGTACAAATACGTGAAGGGAAGTCATAGGGAGGAGGGAGCAAGCTTGTTTTCTGCTGCCCTGCAGACTAGGACACGGAACAATGGCTTCAAACTACAGGAAAGGAGATTCCACCTGAACATCAGGAAGAACTTCCTCACTGTGAGAGCTGTTCGACAGTGGAACTCTCTCCCCGGGGCCGTGGTGGAGGCTCCTTCTTTGGAGGCTTTTAAGCAGAGGCTGGATGGCCATCTGTCGGGGGTGCTTTGAATGCGATTTCCTGCTTCTTAGCAGGGCGTTGGACTGGATGGCCCATGTGGTCTCTTCCAACTCTACTATTCTATGATTCTATGATTCTATGATTCTAAAAGTTCGTAACATTAATCAAGCACCAAGTGAACATATACATTTTTGTGAGATCGTGAGTCTCTTCAGCCTATAGTATTTGCTATTTGCATAATATTTGCTTCTGTTTGTATATTATCCGTTTTCATAAAATATCCACTTGCCTTTAGTTCCAATACAAGATCCATCCTCTTCTTTCCCAGGGGATTGATGTCATTAAGAATTAATGCTGTAATTATATCAATACCATTGGACTCATGAGTGGCAATGCAATTCTGTGCAGGAAAAGCCAGGAGATATATAGGAAAAGTTAACATAGTTAAGATTTTTTAAACGACTAACATACTAGCCATACTCAAAGAAAACATGATTTCTAATACTGTACTAAGACAGTGCGTAGACAATGATGCTCCTCCTTGGAGTACAGAATACCTATAATTTCTTGCAAAGTTTCTTTAATTTTAACTACATTTTATCTTTTATGAGTTACTTTTTCTATACTGTATTGCATGTGATTAATTCTTTGAAACCTTGTTGATACACAAATACAAAGGAATGATGTAATTATTACAATCAGCTTAAGCTCTATGCAATGATTCCAACCTGATGACATTATTGACAGTTGCAAAAGTTGACATGATTTTGGCTTGCTTGATAAAAATTCAGTCACTTCCACAATATTTCAGACAAAAATGAGTACTAGAAGTTGGTCTAAGCACAGTGTGCTGTATCTACCAATTATCACCCCTTGGAATTTGAATCATGGATTGGCTAGTTGAAGCGTTATTGCTATTGTTGTCATTATTATTATTTTAATTTATATCCCACTTTTTCTCTCTACAAAAAGAGACTCAAAGCAGCTCAGAATAAAACAATTAAAGCCTAAAAAATACAAACATTAAAAAGGAATATACAAATGGTCTTTCTGTCTTGTATGCCACCCAACCCGACCCTTTAAACAGTAGAAGTATTTCTCAGTGGAGCTTGTTCTCTATATCTCAAAAGTATCACACACATTACAGAATGGTTCCCTTATCCACTGATTCAATCTCAATCATTTCATTTACCCACACTCCCAAAAAATATTCTCCCTCTCCAGAAGAACCGTAATGCGCAATCAAATCAAATGCGCACCTCAATTTTCAAACGCTGAAACCAAATAAAGTATTTGCTGCCTCCTGTAATGCACAGCAGCAATAGGTGCACTCTTTGTAATATGGCTATTACAGTTGCTGCCTGCTTAGAATTCCTTCTTTAAAAACCAAAGTGTAATACCATCAAAGCTTTCAGCAATAGAAAATAAAACCTTGGGATACATTAATACTGTAGAATGAATCCACTTTAACTGCCCTGGTTCAATGCTATGGGACCATGGGGGCTGTAGTTTTACAAGGTATTGAGCCTTCTCTGCCAAAGAATGCTGATGCTTCACCAAAATACAAATCCCATGACAATTAAATTACAGATGATATCACTTAAAGAGGAGCTCCAGGTGCTATTGAAGAAGCCCCCCCCCCCCCCCGCCCTTTTGCTTTGGGTCAGCACTAAGATTACCATATTATGCGAATCTAATATGCACCCTGATTTTGGCAAGGTGATTTAGCCCAAAAAAAGGTTAGCATTAGATTTGAGTAAATACGGTCATTATGGACCTCTCTAGGTCTTCCAATGCAATTCTATTATCAAAGTGTACTAAAAATATAGGGTCTACTATTATACAGACTTTCAGGCATCCATAGAGGTGGGGGTGTCTAGGAACATAACCCTTGGTGATATGAGAGTAATACTGTCTTCTCTACAGCCTTCTGAGCAGAAAACTATAAAATGTTCAGGTATTAATAGAGAAGAGTTCTCAAAAAATCCAGTTGGGTTCCCAGTTTGTCAATTGAACCATTGTATTACCTGGTTTTCATGGCATGGACCCTGGCAATATTCTGTCAAACTTTCCAGTGTCTGGTTGATTAGTGCTACATTTTTTTCATTAATGTATAGACCAAGAAGACCAAGTCCTCCAGTTGTACTGCCACAAATACAGTCCAGAAATTGCAGTGTTTCACACACTAAATTGTAATTTGTCTTGTTGTTTTGGCAACGCAGGAAATTCTATAGAGGGGGAGAAAAGATTTTCAGTTTTGTTTTTGTTCATAGTTCAGGATATGCAAACAAGTATTTTAGCAACATAAATTCCATGTTAACTCATTGACTCACCAATCCCACAGTCTTATGGCAGCACCCACAGTAGAAGTGCCTCCCTAATGTTGCATTCAAGCAGCATGGGAATACTCAAGTCAACCCAAAATGCTCTCCCATGCAAGGGAAACTCTGAGCCAACAAAGGTGCCTTCCCAAATGCAGAACCTCCCCAAATTGTCTCAATACGCAGTTATACCAGGCAGAGGACTGACACAACCAGACAGTCTCATAAAGAGGATGGGAGAGCAAGTTTGGGGGACTGAATGATGCATCAATGCTTTTTTCACTACTGGGTCAGGTAAGGCAAAGGGAACCATTTGGGATGTATTTCAAATAGAAAGAAAAATATCTTGGATTGGCATGGCCATTTATGGGGGGAAATATACATTTCTGCTACACGATTGTAGAAACCATATGAGAGTCAAACAGTGAATTAGCTTGCTAGCATACCTGCAGATCCCGATTATGGTTTTCACACAGCAGCTGCAAGAAACGCAGAATAGGCTGCATTATTGTGATAACAGCACTCATCTCCAATTCATCTTTGTTTTTCTCTGCTGCGGACTGGGCTCCGTCCCCCGCTGAGTAATGGTCATCAGGGTCAGCCTCCCTTCTGTAGGTGTTATATGCCTTCCTAGTTGCAGCAGAGGCCTCAACCAACTGATCTCTCACCTCCTCTGTTATTTGGACCATAGGTTCTCGCACTGCTACAACAAACAATGACAAAATCCATTAACAAACAACAATGGCAGCAACTTAGCATATCAACCGATCATGTCAAGCAAGCTTTATACATTAGAAACAAAAGTATTCCACTTCAATTCGATAAGTCAGACTGGATCATAAAATGATGTAAAATGATGTCTACCAGTTTGTCAAACTTCTTCATAGTGGGTTAGCATAACAAGAACAGACCCATTAAAATAATTGGGAGTGAAATCACAACCAAATGAAATTTCAATAATGTCAACAAGTAATAAGTCATAGGTGTAATTCCAATTTTTAGTTAGAACTTGACCCAAATAATCAGTAGTAACTTGGCAAGTTAATATGTATGTAAAATCCAATTATTCACAGAATGTAAGCCAAAGGTAATACTTTGCTCCCAAAGATTTGGTACCCAACTATGCTCATGCTTTTTTTCTATTTTGTGGATTTGCTTCTAATATAGCAAAGTCAGAAATATAGGTGGGTCACAGATAATGTTGCACTGGAATAAATTCCTTTCTATTCTACGTTATTGGCAATATCTACTGATGAATCAAAGATGTGCACAAGTACATGAGAATAAAGCATAAAAGAAGAAAAGGAAAAGTGAGGCTGTTATATACATATTGATTCATCACTGGCCCAAATTAATAAGGTAAAAGTCTGCTTCTAGCTGCAAAATTGTGTATCTCATGCCTGCAGTGTAATGGGCAAAGATGAAACAAAGTCAAACTGTTTTAGCTGGCATATTAATATTAAAAATACGAGTCATCATTTCAGGAATTGTGCTTTCCCAAACGTATGAAGAGGGAAAATGAAGCCACAACAGGACTGAACTTTTCACCCCCACGCTGTAGACCAGAATCACTGCATCAATTAAATACTTAATCCCAGCATGACAAAGTATTCACTTTCACAGGACTATACATTGGTGCAGTACTCTAGAATTACCTCTTTTCCTTGCCGGTACCTCTCTGTCTGTGTCATCATCTTTCTTTTTATTTCCCAGATCGCTGGTGTTAACTGTGACTGTAGCTTTGATTTCTTGCTGGGCAACTTTCATGCGATCATAAAAAACTTTGAAGAATTTTTCTGACTTCCTATCTTCTGTTAGTCGGCAAAAAAATGAGTGCTGTAAAACAATACCCCAGAACAACAGGTTGGTAAATAAATAAAGATCTTTGAACATCAAGTATATAATAGATTTCAAAATAATAATGAACAAACAAATGGTGTAGCCTGCTGTGAGCTCCACAGTTGTTGGCTGACCTGCTGGTACATCATAGCATAGGGATATGCAAGTGGACAATCAACTGCCAAATTCAGTCCCTCAACTTTCAAGGCAGAGACAAGCTGCGTGCTTTCAAGTCCTTTCTGACTCATGAAAATGCTACAATCACACAGTTTTCTTGGCAAGATTTGTGACTTACTGAAATCGCACAATGGTTTTCCATGACTGAGTGATGATTTGCTCAAACATCTACACCAGTGATTCTCAACCTGTGGGTCCTCAGGTGTTTTGGCTTACAACTCCCAGAAATTCCAGGCTGTTTACCAGCTGTTAGGATTTCTGGGAGTTGAAGGACAAAAAATCTGGGGACCCACAGGTTGAGAACCACTGATCTACACCATGGTGGTTCATAAGAGAGATACAAAGAGCAAACTGCACAAGTGAGATTGGGACCCATTGGGATCCTTTGGAATGGTCAGCTGGACCAGCATGTTCAAGCCTGTCCTCAAAGTAGCCAACTAGGACTATATTCATACAAGAGATGAAACAGAGATATGTAATACTGATCAAACACTGCTGCTTTACAAAAAAATGTGAAATTTCTGTTTACAGGGGAAAAAAACGTACAAAGGAAATAGAAATAAGAATGGGCTGAGTGCTGTAGGGGAAAGTAACCTAGGAAAACCTGGAGAACTTAAGATCAAAATGCTGAAGGACATGGCAGCCAAAGACATGGGGAAATGTGAGAAGAAATATCACAAAACCTAAGAGAACAAAAAGGCTATTTTCAAAGAGCTAATAAAGAGAAAAAGGAATGGTGGTTATGAGAAATTGAGAAAGTCTAAAAAGTAGAGTGAGAAATAAGAATGTAAGTGAGTGGACAGGGGATACTGAAGATGGCTGGGACTGTCTTAAATGGTTTTGTTTCTGTTGCATTTCAGAACTTTTTGATGACACTTTTGTGAATTTTCTGCAAAAATACAAGGCTTTGTGCAAAACAGCTTTTTGGTATTGCTACTGTAATTGAAAAAAATCCAATTGTAGGTCAAAGTTGTAGCATTTCACAGCAGTTGACTCCCTGTGCCCACTGGTTATCTTCATGTCTTGAAACACTGAGAATGTGAAAATAATTAACATTATTTCTATAGCTATCACAGCTCATCCAGGTTCTAAAGACAGAATATCTATGTTACCAAAACAACAAACAACAATGTCTTTAAAATCTATGGGGGCCGTTTTGGAAATTTTATTTCATGAAGCTTAGATGTTATACAGAATTGAAACTGCTTTTTAAAAACCACTTGAATCAGGGCTCAGATCTAGAAAAGGTTTTCCGCTGACATACTTGTAAACAAGTACAGTTGCACTTTTTCTCAGGCCTATGTAATTTCATCACAAAAGATAATACATATGGGACTTGAAGATATCGCTTCTGGGTCTGAGAGCATTAAACACTATCAGCTTAGTTAAGAACTCTCATAGAAAGTGCTCACGATCTTCTGAAGTAGCTTGTTCTATTATTAATGACCTCATAATATCATGAAATTCTTCCCAATGTTTAGATAAAATAAATTCAAAACAATTTTCCTGTAGAAATCAGAAAATAATTTCAGGCTGTTTGTATCATGCTAACAGTGACCTATTTCTGTTTACTCAGGAGGAAAGCTAGGTTCACCTAAGTACAGGTTTACTACCAATTAAATTTGGGGGGGGGGGGGTGAGTTCTTAAAGTGCTATGTAATCTATGTATTGTGTCATCTGTAGTTATAAAGCATTTTAAAACATAGTAAGGTTTATTTATAAATGCATTGAGACAGACTGTAATGATCTGTCAAGAACACACTAGTCAGGAACTGTTTACTACCATATAATGTATAGAACTATTTTACAAATGCAACATCCTGAAATTCTGAAGAAAAAGAAAACAATTGTGGCTCAAAGCATAGTGAATATGCTGGTAAAAGCAACTAACCTTAAAACATCATGTTTTTCTATCCCACTTCTTACGGGAAAATCTCTGGGTGGCTCACAACAAAATCAACCAGAATAATTTAAAATATAAAAATGTTTGCAAAAATAAAAATAATTAGTATATTCTAAAAACAAATTCTAAAATTGTCATTAAAACCATATGAAATTATTTTGTAAAGTAAGGAGGCCCCAAAAGCTTTTAAAGCTTACAATCTGGTGACAAAATGAGACCAGTATCAATTCCAGCTGGGTTACAGCTGAGAAGGTATTCTTCCATGTCCTTGTACAGAGTAATATTCCCACTAGTGGGACATGGAGAAGACCCTCCAAAAAACCACAGTCCATGGGTAAAAAAAATACACCTATACCTGTGTGGGATACTTTCCAAGACCCACAATTCCCATGGATATCTGAAACATTGGATAATAGCAAACCCTATATTTTGATTATACCTGAGGCAGAATATTTACATGGATATCGAATCTGTGCATAAAAGGGCCATAATATGTGGATAGGATATAGTGGTTTGAGTGTTGGACTATGGCCCCATTGACACATCTCTAAAATGCGATGTTGGGGATACATTATCATAAGGTGAATGCAGATTAACCTGGAACAAACTTGGAAATCCAGGTTTATTCTGGGTTAAAATAACACCTCAAAGGATCCAGACCTTTCATTAAGGTCTGGATCTTTGAAGGTACAGGGCCTGTGGAGACTGCTGCTGAGATCACCATCTGTAGCAGCAGTCTCCTCAGTAAACTGTTCTCTATGGGCTCAAGCAGCCCACTGAGGAGGAATTGAAGTGTCATCTTCCCCTCCTTTGCCCCCTTTCCTGGCTTTAAAAGAAAGCTCTTTACCAAGCGTGGAGCCCTCTAAGGGCTTTGTTTTCCTTCTAAACGACACTAGGAGCTCTGGAGAGGGAATTCTCCCCTCTCTTCAGCAAAAACTGTAATGTCATTCTGGCAAAAAACAAAGCTCTTAGAACCTTCCATGCTCAGTAAGTAGCTTTCTAGTAAACCTTAATAGCCGAGGAAAGGGGGTGAGATATGTTAGGGGGCTGGTTGGAATACAAACCCTTCCCCTGTGCTAATGCTGGTTAAGCATAGGAGCGAATGTGGCCACCCGCTTGACAAAAAGGCAAGATTGTTCGCCCCCTGTGAAGTTTTAAACTTCAGGTCGTTGCACATTTTTTGTTGTGTAGGAGGGTCCTAAGATTCTTAAGACCAGCCATGAGCATTGAGAGATCCTCATCATACACTCTCAACCTCAGAAAACCATGTTACAGGTTTCTTTATGTGTCTCCACAAGTTGGAAATGACTTCAACAACAACACAACAACAACTCCTTCAAATAACTACTAATATTTGTCTACAATATGGATGGCAAATTCCAGGGCTTCAGAGACTAACTTCCACTCCTGGGGCTTACCACAGCTTGCCTAAAACTGATAGTAAAATGACAGAAAGTCCACTTCATTCCTATTTCATAAATCCTCTCTTTTTTCGAGCTAAGAAAGATGTGTGTGTCCACCTTGTTTTAAAAGGAAGATCAATAGCCCTGGAGTCTTATATGAGTCTTATTCTTGTATTTTGATGATGTATTTTTTCCAGCAATGGGGAATATTAAGAATAACAAAAGGGAAGGGGGTGCTGATGTTGATCTCTGGTGTACAATAATACATATTATTTACATTATATTAGACAAATATATTTTCCCTATTTTAAGTAGCGTTTGTATTTTTTCAACACATAAAAGCAAAGTAAAAGAATGTCTTCTTAAAACACTGTAAAGGAAAGATCAGAGACTGTATGGATGAAGGGGAAAAAACAGACCAGATTTGATCATCATCTGATGAAACCAATGAGTTATATAAACCAGGAATTGAGCTTAAAGCATGACTGTAGGAGGAATTCGCAAGTGGGTCACCTTATGCAGAGCTTTATGATGTTAGCTAGCATTCTGCAGTAGCTCATGTTGCAAGAACCTCTCCTATGATTTATTGAAAAAGGAAGCTGAAGAGAGGAAAGGAGATCTGTTGAAACGTAGACAACACTAGTCTGGATTTTGATCACTCTCCAGAACAAAGCATTTAATATTGTTTTAATCTCAACTTTTGTATGTATTTAAATATATGTGTTATTATTGTAATAGTCTGAATTTTATAAGCCACTTTTGAGTCCTACTATGTGAAAAAAGGAAGGATATAAATAAAAGTGGTGGATGGATGATGGATAGATAGCAACACCACTCTGCCTCACTTTGGGGATGAGCAGCAAGTCAAGGAAAGATGACACAGATAGATACTATATGAGTCTAGTCAAGCATAGTGGGCAAGATCTCAGTTCATGTTCCCATCTAAGCCAATGGTGCTAGTTATTCTCTCCCACCTACCTACTCCATAAGATTACTGTGAAGATAATAGTATGCAGAATATGTGCTACTTCTATCTACATCAGTGATTCCTGAACACCGGTCCTCCAGGTGTTTTTGACTTCAACTCCCAGCAGCCTCAACCAATTTGGTCAATGGGCAGAGATTCTGGGACCTGAAGAGCAAAGCACCTGGAGGACCAGAATGTGGGAATCACAGCTCTACATAAAAGTGGTAGAATACATGGCTCGGGGGGGGGGGGGGGGTGAGGAAGCTCTACTAATAAGGAAAGCAGTTTTTTATTATGGTTGCCATATTCTTGCCCCTTCCTTCCTCCAAAGTAGTACACATGACTCTACTCATGCCCACATTGCTCCCATAAACAACATATAGAAGGTACTGAACTACAAATATTAAAGATATTTTACATATTACTGGAAAACAAAGAAGAAAAGCAGTATGACATCATAAAAGCCCCTCTCTTGCTGGAATAGAAATGTTCTCACCTGATGACAAAAGAACAGCTACCTGAATGGAAGAGTATAGCTGGGGGCGGGCAAGACCATCCTAAGGCAGAAGGAAATTATTTGCACCTCATGCAGTCTAAAAGAATAGTCCTGCTGAGATTCTCTATCAGTAGCAATCTTTTTTTTTCTGCATTTAGAAGATGCATTCTGAAAAGTGCATCAGAATGACTAAGTGACATTATTTTAAATGGTATAATGGAATAAATATTTCGAACCACAAAACACCAGCTCAGGAAAGTGATACTTTTACATTTTTACATGCAGCATGATCACAAACTCATTCTAGTATTTATCTGTCAAAATAATACTTACATCAAGAAGATTGTCTTTGATCGGTTAATAAAAGCCACACTTTTAGTTCACATATCTTTGACAAGTGTATCGTTCCCCCTCCCATTTTTGTATATTCTATAGATTTTACTCCCTCTCCCACCAAGGAAATTCTGTAAGATATTCTTTAGATATATTTAACAGTTCTATGAAGAATTGTTTAAACAACTAGGCACATATGTGTGTGTGTAAAAGCATTTTCCTTTACCGAATCACAAATCAAGAGGCATTGCTATTTGTTTTTTTTTTAATTCTGATTTAGTTGTATCTCACCTATGATTATAAATATTTGTCAGAAAGGCAAAAACCTGGGAAACCCCTTCTGCCTTTCCAAGTGTCTCAAGCACAGATTCATCCAACTGCCCTTCTCCAATTCCAACATCTTGAAATTCTTCCTGAACTTTTTACTGAGGTCATTGATTCAGGCCAGCTGCTGCCCCATGTCATCCACAGTCACTTAGACTCACGTTGTTCCCATGTCCCCTTCCTCTTCCTTATTAACAAGGTCCTGACATGACTCAACACTACATACTCAACTCCAGTAAAACTTTCCTTCTATTTCAACCTTTCCCTCCACCCTGGTCATTTATATTCTCTACATTTTGTAGTTCTTTCTCTATACAACTCTCTCCTTGGTTTCTTCCTCCTTGCTCCTTTGCTTGAAAGAACACTGTACCAATCCATATGTCTATGGGGAAAGGGGCAACACTCTGTAGTTAATGCCAGACATACAGCAAAATCCATTCCCATTGGATGTGCTTCATATTTTTGGAGGAAGTTCTGATAAATCTGATGGTATTTTGTTTCACATCCAAATCATTTGCTATGAAACAAGAAACATCACATGTTGCACAGAGGTCAAGAGGCACATTTCACAAAAATTGGTTTATCAATAACTACAACACTCTAAGTGTTTTATTTCAAGGTGATATCCCAATAATACGTATTCTCAACAGTGAGGCGGTGGGGGGAAGTAAAATGAAACACGGCACATCTTGCCTCTTACTTATGCATAGCTAACAGGGCAATTCAGGAGCTCATGTACCAATGTGATCTTCAGCAAATCTGCCTGCAGACAATGTTGCCAACTATATTTTTAAATGCACATTACTAATTTTCAAAGCACATTACACTTTCTTCAAATTTCACACTTTGCACTAAGAAAAACCTCTGTGACTCTAAGCATATTTGCATTCCTAAATGGCAATATTCTGCTAACCTATACATTTTTGAAGTAGAGCGCTGTTTATGAAATTTGAAAACTAGTGATAACAATTGTGGTTAATTGCTGCATCCACCACAGGGTTTCAGAAAAGATTTCAAACATTCACATCTTTCAGAAAAGTCACAGATGTTATTGCTTTTTATAGCCTCGACTCTCCTTTTTAACCAAGTATTCCTTCTTGTTGACCTGGGCCTTTCATAATTTGTTGTATATCTAGGCCAGGATTCAGCAGAATTGGAAGTGTGATCCTCACATGAACTTTCACAATCTGCTTTTAAAAATTCAGAAAATCCACTGGGACAGATGTAGGAGGTAAGAGAAATGAATAAACCCTTGTTTATTCATTCACCATTGCAGAGATATTTTGACACAACCTGATCATTCCTAGTTAGAGATCCCACAATATGTTCCAGACTGGACTTAAAGATCATAATCTTGTAAAAATGCAAGGTTTTATGAGAAATGTAACTGGTAATTGTAATTTGGCTGTTCTACAGAGGTGTGTATGTTTGTGTGTGCACATGAATACAGCACTAGTTACAAAATGAATGACTTAAAAAATTTTTTTCCAAGTTCTGATGCTCTTTCTGTGTGCATTGCTGATTTTTGTCTCTATTCCAGAGCATCTTGAAGAAGTGCATCTCAAACAGTGGATCTTCACAGCATTAAAGACTGACATAGCAAGTGTGTGAGTGAACATGTTGCCTTCAGGTTGCCTGTCAACTTATGGTGACTTCATGAAGTAGTGCTTTCCAAACGATGTGTCACGACACATAAGCATGCCGGTTACAGTGTGTCACGCAAATGTAACGAGCAATGACAAAATCTTGGAAGTGTATGCTATTATTAAATGAAAGGTTTTCATGAGTTATGTTGTGTCCCCATACATTTTGTTATTACAATTTATGTAAAAGAAGGTATAAAGAGTTGTTGAAGGCTTTCATGGCCGAAATCACTGGGTTCTTGTGTGGATTTCAATGGCTTCTCTGTGTAGTCTGACATGATAGTTGTTATGATAGGTGTTAGAAATCCACAAATATGTGAACAATTTCAACAGAAAGGAGGAAACGGTGAAAAATGAACAAAATCTGTTTATCGGTATTTAAAAAACCTCTAAAATCAGAACAGTAAATAAAGAACAACACTCTGAAAACAGAGGAATTACAGACATGAATCAATCAGAGGCAGCTAACACCTCCGAACAAAGGATTCCCCGAGGAAGGAATGAAACTTATAAGGCCATTAATGCTAATCAATGTGATTAATTACAACATTCACACTGATCTCCAACAGATAAGAGTTCTTTCACCCACCCTGGACCTTCCACAGATATACAAACCTCCCTTGCTTAGTTTTCCAATATACCTTACAACCTCTGAGGATGCCTGCCATAGATATGGGCGAAACGTCAGGAAAGAATGCTTCTGGAACATGGCCATACAGCCCGGAAAATGCACAACAACCTATAAGGAGTGGGTTTAACCTCGGGTTTGCTAGTAAAACTGAATTGCTGTGATATGAAATGATGCATGTCTAAAAGTGTGTCACCGACGTGAAATGTTTGGAAAGTTCTGCCATGAAGTTTGTTTAATTGATAACACACATTGAACTGTTTGAAGTATCAAACCAAAAAGGGGGAAATGCTTCAGATGCAATGGACTAATTAATTAAATTTGGCTTGAGGATGGTGTATCGGGTTTGGTTTGTGGTTGGTTTATCAGGTTATTCTCAGATCTTTGGATGAGTACATCTGTCATACATATTGGAAACGTATTTATTCGCGTCAGCTGCTAACTAGGCCTGCCTTGCAGTCACATCTATTTATTTATACTGCTAACCAAGAAAACAGGAAACATGAATATTTGCATCAAGTGGTTTGGCTTTTACACAGACTTCATAATGACATGCTTCCCACCACACAAGCTTGGCTTGTTGCAAGCTCATGTTGCAAAAACACAGCCAAAATTCTAAGCAGGGTAGAGCAAAGTTCATTTCCATGCCTTGATCAAAGGAAGAGCACTCTGATTAGAGAAAGCTCTCGTCAGCACTTTTTAAGCATAGGGTTTCTAGATTCTGTCCAGTGGCACAGACAGTACATTTTGGTCTTTGTCCCACAGACTAAAAATTGAACTCTGTGAAACTATTACATTATGTTAGCACAGTCTGCGAATGCTTCTACCCAGTTTTTTTCTGCTACCTAAAAGCGTATCATTTTGTATAAGTTTATGTTGTTTTTCTACATATATTTTCCAAATTCCAGGTAATGACATATGGTCAGGTTGATCTGGATCCAAGTAGTTCAAAGCATAGCAGCCAGATTAATTACAGGAACATCTAGGAATAAGTATATCAAACCCATATTAAAGTCACTCCACAGGTTGCCAATTAGTTTCCAAGCAAAGTACAAAGTGTGAGTTTTGACCTTTAAAGCTTTACATGGTTTGGATCCAGGATCGCCTTCTCCTGTACAATCCGCCCCAAATATTTAGATCCTCTGGGGGACGCTTATTCCATCCAGCCAGAGCCTGACTAGCAACTGCAACCCAGAGAACCCTTTCACTGGCTGCCCCAAGACTGGAATCAGGGCCGGCCGGAGATATTTTTTTATGTAAAGCGGGGGTGCTGAAAAGCGCCCCCGCCACCGGCGCCCTGGCCCCGCCCAGCGTGCTCTGGCCCCGCCTCCCACGCTGCGTGGGAGGCGGGGCCAGGGCACGGGGGGCGGGGCCAACTCTGGCCCCGCCCCCTCACTATTCGCCCTGGCCCCTGGCGAATAGTGAGGGGGCGGGGCCAGAGTTGGCCCCGCCCCCGTGCCCTGGCCCCGCCTCCCACGCAGCGTGGGAGGCGGGGCCAGGGCACGCTGGGCGGGGGGGCGGGGCCAGAGTTGGCCCCGCCTCCCACGCTACCCCCGCTCGCC
The DNA here is from genome assembly GCF_035594765.1 of Anolis carolinensis. NCBI lineage: Eukaryota > Metazoa > Chordata > Lepidosauria > Squamata > Anolidae > Anolis > Anolis carolinensis. The sequence goes on along the minus strand of NC_085842.1, from coordinate 54,281,656 downwards.
CGTCTGGCCTTTTGTAGCAGGCCAGACTCAGCGGAGGTTTCTCCAGGCCGCGATTGCGGCCTGGAGGAACCTCCGCTGAGTCTGGCCTGCTACAAAAGGCCAGACGGGCGAGCGGGGGTAACGTGGGAGGCGGGGCCAGCTCTGACGCCGCTCCCCCCCCCCCCGCCCAGCGTGCCTTGGCCCTGCCTCCCACGCAACGTGGGAGGCGGGGCCAGGGCACGCTGGGCGGGGGGGGCGGCGTCAGAGCTGGCCCCGCCTCCCACGTTACCCCCGCTCGCCCGTCTGGCCTTGTGTAGCAGGCCAGACTCAGCGGAGGTTCCTCCAGGCCGCAATCGCGGCCTGGAGAAACCTCCGCTGAGTCTGGCCTGCTACAAAAGGCCAGACGGGCGAGCGGGAGTAGCGTGGGAGGCGGGGCCAGCTCTGACGCCGCTCCCCCCCCCCCCGCCCAGCGTGCCTTGGCCCCGCCTCCCACGCTGCGTGGGAGGCAGGGCCAAGGCACGCTGGGCGGGGGGGGGGGGAGCGGCGTCAGAGCTGGCCCCGCCTCCCACGCTACTCCCGCTCGCCCGTCTGGCCTTTTCTAGCAGGCCAGACGGGCCAGGGCGCACTGGGCGGGAGGCGGGGCACCGTCAGGGCGGTGCCCCGCCTCCCGCCCAGCCTGACGGCGCCCCCCCGGGCCTGCGCCCGAGGCGGCGGCGTCAGCTGCCGCATGAGTGGGGCCGGCCCTGACTGGAATGACCTGCTGGAAGAGATTCAACAGCTAAACCAGCTGTCAGAATTTAAGATACAACTGAGGCTTATCTCTTCTGGCAGGCCTGTGTATTGTAATCTTTGTTCCATGTATTTTAATATGTATATTTGAATCTATTTTATTATGATGATGTATTTTAACTGTGCTATGCCCCACCTCAAGCCTTAAGGAGAGACAGGTAACTAAGAAGAAGATCCTCCAAAGCACAAAATAAATTCAGGATTTATTTTCCAATATTCCCAGGCTAGACTGACTTCCTCCCTATATGTCCACTGAGGCAAAGGCTATTTTATTCAGGCAGGTCTTTGGGAGTTTTAGCTGGGGTGTTGCTGAGGAGAGCCTTGAATAGTTCACTGTTATCAGATTTTTTTTACAGACACATGTTAACTTCATGTAAATCTGGGTATTTTTCTATTTCAGTTTATTTTTGCTTGATTTTTATCCTTGACAGCTAGTTTGAGTACATTTGATGGCTAAATAACAGAATACGTTAAATAAACAATGATTTGTATGCAACACAAATTTTGATGTGTTACACAAATTCTGATTGTGGAAAACAGCCACAATCATATATGTACATTCACTTTATCAGTAACCATGGGGCTTTCTTATTATCATATAAACCGTATTTAGTCAAGAGTTAGAAGTAAATTCAATCAAGTTTCAAATGTACTTATTTTTCAAAAACTCTACTTAAGAACAGAGGAGGCGGAGGAGGCCCCGAAGGAGGGTGGCCAGGGAGGAGGCCTGCCCGCCGGGCCCTCTCCTCGCCACCTCCCCTGGCCCCGCTCCCGGCCAGGCCTTGCTGGAGGGCGGGGGCGGGGAGCTCCGTGGAGGCCTCGCTGCTCCCTCCTCCCTGGTGCCATCCCCAATCCCGCTCCACCTCCTCCACCGGCACCGGATCATCACCATGGAGAGGTCCAAGGCCCACACCTTCCTCCAGGCCCTCAAGAGGAGCCTCAAGCAGCTTTTCTGGATGGAGGTAAGGAAGTTGGGGACAAACGGTGAGAGCCACTGGGCAAGATTTTCATGGCGCGCGGTGCCTCAGGGATGGTCGGCAAGATGGCGGCGGCATCAACAGCGGGAAAAGGGGAGCACGTGGGAGCACGTGTTGAGGGGAGGGGGTTGTTCTGTCCGCGTGCGGGATCGCTTTTGGCGCAAGCGCAGATGGTTTGTTCCCCTTTTTTGGGTTTTTTAGGCCCCAATTAGGTTCCTGCTGTTGGGTTTTGTTGTAGGAATCTAGGGGCAAGGTCGTTGGATTGTGCTGCCAGGTTTGGTGGTTCTGGGAGTTGTAGTTTTGTTGTTTAGTCCTAGGCCACGATTCCATTACCCTTTATATATAGAGAGAGAGACAGGAGAGAGAGAGAGAGACAGAGAGACAGAGAGAGAGAGACAGAGAGAGGGGGGAATGTATATATGTGATCGTAACTGTCTTCCACATGCTTTGGTGTGAAAATTTCATCAGAATTTATATATACAGTAGAGTCTCACGTATCCAACATAAGCGGGCCAGCAGAATGTTTCATAAGCGAATATGTTGGATAATAAGAAGGGATTAAGGAAAAGCCTATTAAACATCAAATTAGGTTATGATTTTACAAATTAAGCATCAAAACATCATGTTTAACAACAAATTTGACAGAAAAAGTAGTTCAATATGCAGTAATGTTATGTTGTAATTACTGTATTTACGAATTTAGCACCAAAATATCACGATATATTGAAAACATTGACTACAAAAATGTGTTGGATAATCCAGAACGTTGGATAAGCGAGTGTTGGATAAGTGAGACTCTACTGTATGTGTGTGTGTGTGTGTGTGTGTGTGTGTATAAAAGTCTGAATGGTTGGCAATATGACTGGTAAAGTGTGTCTGCCCCGAAAATGGAACATGTTTAGCATGATCGAGATACTATGGATTTATATATAAACCCTTTTCCTATGAGTTATTCCCCTTTTCCCTTGGAAATGGAAGGATGGCTGTATACTTCTGTACTCTATTGTCCTGAAACTATTTGATTCTTAAGATGCATCCTACCCTATCTGCAATAGTCATAGAAATGTTGGCAAATATGATACGAGAGTATATTAATATAAAAGGGATAGGGAGGGGGGGGAGATATAAGATATGTTTATTTGCAGATGACACACTACTAACCTTTCAAAATCCGATATAACAATTAAAAAGAATAGAGACACACTTAACAGAATTTGGGGAAATTACAGGCCTTCAAGTTAATTGGAATAAATCTGAAATGTTATTATTTAATTATACTAAAGAAGAGGAAGAGAGATTAAGAGAAGATGGATTGTTTAGAATAAAAATAAAGAAGTCAATAAAATATTTAGGAATCAATATATCTAAGGAAATTGGCAATCTAGAGGGAGATAATGTAATTAGTTTAAGGAAAAATGTTAAGGATACACTAGCTAAATTTGCCAAACTCAAATTGTCATGGTTCGGTAGAATAGCATTAATAAAAATGAAAATACTACCCAAAATTAACTTTTTGTTTAGGATGCTACCTATTAAAATCTTAGAAGGAGAAATTACAACTTGGCAGAATATGATAAACAACTTCTGTAACGGGAATAAAAGAGCTAGAATAAATAAAGAAAAATGGTATAAAATACAAAAGAAAGGAGGCCTGGGACTATCAAACTTAAAATTATACTATATAGCAAACCAATTAAGGTATATTATTGAAGGGATTGTAGGTCAAAAGGATTTAGAATGGTTAGAAGAAGAGAGTGAAGACATACATATGAAACTAGAATATATTTTCTTCATAGGGAGAACCAGAAATTTGGAGAAAAAATAGTATAACAAAATAGAGAACCCCTTTTTAAAATATATATTAGAAATTTGGACTAAGTATGAGGAAAAATTAATACCACCGATCTCCCCATTAACTCCAGTGTTAATTACAAAAAGATTCCCTATAAATCTCAAAAAGGAGTTAGAAAGCGAATTTAAAGAAAAAGGAATAATGAAATTAAAAGATTGGGTATCAAAGATGAAAAATACTGGGGAGATAATGGATCAATTATCAGGAGGAAGTAATAGGTGGTATAAAGTTCTTTAATTGCTAAGATGGTCAAGGGAAATAAAGTACATATATAAGGGAGATAGGGAACTTAAAATATTTGAAAAGATGATTAGTCAAAGGGGGTGCAAGGAAGAGAAAGAAAGAACAAAAGGTATAACAGGCGATATTTATAAATTGTTGTTGGAAGAAGTACAGGATCAGGATCATCTTAAAGAAATGTGAGAGTTAGATTGTAATAAGGAAATACACCCTCAAAATTGGAAAGGCATGTGGAATATGCGAATATTAAAAAACGTGTCTATAAGAATAAAAGAGAATTATGACAAAGTGGTGTGGAGATGGTACCTCACACCAATTAGACTAAATAAAATTAATACGAAATATTCTAAGCAGTGCTGGAGGGGCTGCCAAGAAACTGGAATATAATACACATGTGGTGGTCTTGTAAATATGTTCAAAATTTTTGGGAAAATGTATTTCAAAAAATAAGAAGAATCACCAAAACAGAAATAACAGGAACGTCTGAAGTAGCACTGTTGTCATTTATCGATAATAATGAAATATCAAAAGAGCTACATGAATTAATTGCCAATCTGGTAACAGCTGCAAGGTTGTTAATAGCCAAAAAATGGAAAGAAGGGGGGGGAGTACCAATTGGAAGAATGGTATAGGGAGATCTGGGATATTGCAATAAATGATAAATTGACATGTAATATCAAGATTAAAAGAGGGTTATTGAAAAAGGATGATTTTGGGAAGATATGGGGAAAATTTATAGAATACGTATATTTAGAAGGTAAGGGGAACAAACCTGTAATAGAAACAATGGAATTTTGGAAATAAGAATTGTAATCGGCTGGTCTGGGGTGAAGGGTAGGCACTGGGTGAGGGGAATAAGGGGAAGGCAGATAGAGGTAAATATAACAAGTATGCAATAGAACTAGAGGATGAATATATTATAGAAGTCAAGACATACATATTTCTGTATTATAATCTATTATGGGGAAGTGGTACATACAACAGAATATGGCAATGTACTTGTTTGGAGGAATGGCATACCTGTATTATGTGTACTTGATTATTTCTAGTTTTCTTTTTTACATTTTGTATGTCATTAAATCACTCAAAACTTAATAAAAAAAGAATGAAAAAAATATGCATCCTAATTTTGGGACTTTCCACTGCTCTTCAACTTGTTCCAAGTGTTAGACACAAAAGTATCTTTCTCAGTCTAAAGGAAGCTCATTATGAAATCTCTGCTTTGTGTCTGTAAAGGTTAACAAAAACTTCAAATCTGGCTTTAAGATAACTAGAAAGAGCCATGGGGATATCACGTAGATAGAAGCGCTTGTCCTAATATAATTCTAACGCTCACATTAGTTGTATATTACTGATGCTGCCCAAAAGGCCAATCCTCAGAACTGGATGCATGGCATTTCACCAAGAAGCCTGATTAAGAAGACTCTTACCAAGGGACAGAATGACTACAGGATAAACTAGAGATACTAGTTGCCTTCCTCAGCAAGCAATAAAGGGAGGTCTGATGTGACATCTGCGGCATCTAATTCCTGAGAAGGGCTTTCATTAGATGGATTTCTTCAATCACTACATCCAAAGTCCTGATTGTCTCCAATTTAAGCAGACAGCCAATCGTATTAGAGAAAAGGGAAAGGAAAGAACAAGAGCATCTTGGGATGTCTGGACAACAAATGTGCACAAATTTCAGGTAGTATCATCAGTCATCCATCTGCCACGGGATTAAGCATTTTGGACAATAAACAGATGGTTTTTCTGGCTATGTGGGAGTGATGAGGCTACAATTCAAATATACCTTTTAATTTTTTTAATCATTTTCTTCATATATTTTAACACAGCTGCACAAAAAACATATAGCTACACAAAACCATCAAGTTTGGAAACCACACAACACCATCAATATAGGACACAGCACACATCCTACTTCCTTCCTGCATAAGAGAGTTGTGTGTAGGTGTGAGAAACAAGGATGTTTTACACGCTCCTGGAAGTGAGGAACCTACCAAAATATTTTTTGGAGAGTGAGAAAGAGAATGGGGAATTATCAAAAACCATAGCAACAAGTCAGCCCGTCTACCCACACCGCCCACCAGCCACCAGCTTCACTTGGTGACGCACTTAACAAAAAAGCCAACAGAAAACCGCAAGCTGTCTCTACCAGCTTAGGAAGGTGAGCAAGCCTTGAGAGCTCATTAAATTTCCTCCCCAGTTTTCTCTTGTATGCCTGCAGCTAGCGAGCAAGTAGGATATAAATAGAAGTTATATAACATCTTTGTTGATTCCTGTGCTTACAAAAAAAAGTAAGAAAAGGGGGGGGGGGGAGTAGCATGACCTTGTTTTGAATAGCCTCCCTGTGTCTGCTTGTCAAGGACTTCTATCTTGCTAGGGACCATCTGAAAAGTCTAAATAAATAGCATATAGACTTCACAGATAAAATAGAAGTACATGGGCCCTAAGTTGCATGCATACCATCTTTTCTATATGCTTATTTACTGATAACCATCTAGTGCAGTGGTTCTCAACCTGTGGGTCCCCAGATGTTTTGGCCTTCAACTCCCAGAAATCCCAACAGCTGGTAAACTGGCTGGGATTTCTGGGAGTTGTAGGCCAAAACATCTGGGGACCCACGGGTTGAGAACCATTGATCTAGTGGTCAAGAACAGTAAGATACTGCAATGCATCTCACTGATGAGACCAACATTAAACATTTTGAACATAATTTTGAATTCTTCAGCATTGTATTTATCTTCAAATAAGTATAGCAAGTATAGGTAACTTTGTAGGATACTGATGCTGCTACATACTAGGCATGTGCAATCCATGAAAAAAATGGTTCAATACTCGCTTCAAAAGTAGGGGGTGGTGGCGCTTCGTTTCTAAAGTCATTTCTGAATTTTGAAGCAAAAAAATTCAAAACTTTCCAAAACTTCCAAAACGTTGTATGTACTTCATTAATGGCGCATGCACATAAAGGAAAACATTATCGTCAATGGGGAAAATTGAGGGGCCTCTCTCTCCCCCATTTTTGTGCTATCCTAATGAAATTTGCTACAGTGTAGAACACAAAAACCACTGTTAGCTCACAAAATCTAAGAACGTTTGACTTATCCTCCGATTTTTGATGAATTTTCAAAGTTTGTATAAAAAAACATTTTTTAATAATAACAAAAATCTGTTCCTGGTTTGAAAGTGTTATTTCCTGTTTCATTGGGTTGTTTTTACTTTGAAAGTCACTGTTCTACTTCAGAAACTTTGTTTTTGTGGCTGAAACTTTGTTAAATTGGTGGACAGTGTCCCAGGAAACTATAATGTGCTTTCACAGCACCATGTCCCTTGCGCAAAGACAAAGTTTTGGCAGTGTAATAAAATTTTGCCATGTTTCTATGACAGAACCAATTAGGAGATGACATTTATCACCCAGGAACAGAAATCATAGTACACCAACAAATCACTCCTGACAGATGGCCATCAGCCTCTGAATAAGGAAATCTGTTCCTGGTTTGAAACTGTTTCATTGGGTTTTCTGGGGCTGAGAGTGTGTGACTTGCCCAAGATCACCCAGTGGGTTTCCATGGCTGAGTGGGGAATGAAGCTACAATCATAGTCCAACTCTCAAACCACTACACTACACCATGCTGTCCCAAAAAGGGGCCACTGTTTCTTCCTATGAGGCTTAAAACCTCAGTCTTTTGTTTTTTATGAATGCTCCCATGATAAAATGTATTAAGGATGTGGGTGAAGTACAATTCCCAAAAGTCTTGAGTCAACCCTCCCATAACTCCCCTAGGATTCACAGCTGGCCATATTGGGTCTGTGTGCCAAGCTTGGTCCAGATCAATCATTTTTCTTCTTATCGCAGATTATATGGCAATGGGGACTAATATAATCCAGTTTAAATCAGATAATCTGGGATCAGATCCTGGGAATTAGGGCAGTGTAGATTTTCCTGAGTCCTCTTCCACACTGCTGTTATATGCCAGCATCTGATCCCAGAATATCTGTTCTGAACTGGAATATATGAGTCCACACTGCCAGATAATCTGAGATAAGAAAATAATGTGGGATCAGATCCTGGGAATTAGAGCAGTGTAGATTCGTCTGAGTCCCCTTCCACACTGCTGTTATATGCCAGCATCTGATCCCAGAATATCTGCTTTGAACTGGATTTTGAGTCCAAACTGCCAGATAATCTGGGATAGCCCCAGTTTAAGCGCAGGAAGACGAAGATCCAGGCTCCCTCCACTTCTGAAGTTGGTTTAAGAGCCCCATAGAAAGCAACCACTCCAAAACAGGAAGGGGGATTTCCCTCCAGAATAGCAAAGGTTGGTTGAATTAAAACACTTTCCCATATATCCAAAGGTTATCCGAAGGTATTTGGAGGCATCGCACCAACGCTTCAAACTGGAAGGTTAATTCCAAAGCGCCAAACCACCTCGGAATCTCGTTCGGATCTATTTCGGGTAACTATTTTATTACGATTAACGACTTTTACAATTTTTTCACTCTTCCCTACTACATACATTGAAATGATGAGGCACCCTTGACAAAGAAGGCTAAAGACCTTCTCCAACTACAGCTAAACTACAGCTTTCATGGTTCCATAGCATTGAGCTATGGCAGTGAAAGTGGTGTCAACTTGCATTAATTTTACAATGTAGGTTTGCCCGAAGTCTTAAACAAATTTTGAAAACAGTTCTAGAGATGATTCAAAATTAAATCATCTGATGAAAATTTTCATGCAGAGCAGATCATACTAGGCAGCTGACTCATTAAATTTCACAAATGTGAAAACTTTGAAACCCTAAGGAGAATAAACAAGAAATACTACACATCTATTTTTAATTTGAATGTATTTTTGCAATTTTCATTAATATTAAAAGAATCAAAAACATTTCATAAAATCCAAATAAATTCCAAGTACAGTAGAATCTTACTTATCCAACATTCGCTTATCCAACGTTCTGGATTATCCAACGCATTTTTGTAGTCAATGTTTTCAATATATTGTGATATTTTGGTGCTAAATTCGTAAATACTGTAATTACTACGTAGCATTACTGCCTATTGAACTACTTTTTCTGTCAAATATGTTGTATAACATGATGTTTTGGTGCTTAATTTGTAAAATCATAACCTAATTTGATGTTTAATGGGCTTCTCCTTAATCTCCCCTTAGTATCCAACATATTCACTTATCCAACGTTCTGCCGGCCCGTTTCTGTTGGATAAGTGAGACTTTACTGTAAATAGAAACAACAGATGCATCCTACAATGAACATACTAATATGTCAACCCTTTTAAAAGACAGGGGTGAGGGTGGAAGGAAGAAAACATAAATAATAAAGAGGAAGGGACAAGTTGTAAAAAGACACAGAGTGGAAAGGGGAAACTGGCCACAGAGTCAGTCCCTGAGTTACAAACATCCGAGTAACAAATTACTCATAGATGAGAACAGAGGTGAAACAAGAGGTGAGAGAAATCTACCCATCAGAAGGGAAATTCACTCCTGAAAGAGTTATCATGGGAAAATGTTGCCTCAACTGAAGCTTTATCACCACAACAAGCCAATTTTTAAAACTCTGTTTATTGCAGGGACAAAAAGTGAGATGAAATCTTCTGAATAGGGGCACAGACAGCAAAATAAACACCACAGAAGTGTTAACCCTTCCCTATCCTATTCAAAACTAAATAAAATGGATGGAATTACATTTTTAAAATGTACCTGTTCCGACTTACATATAAATTCAACTCTTGTTCACAACCTGAGCACTGTCAGTAACAACTTCTACAATATTGACTGAAGAGTATCCAAACAGAAGACTCTATAACATTCTTTTTTTAAAGTGAGCTAATGCATCATTGACCTCATGTTCTCAAGTATAAAGTCTTCCAGTGCTGCTAAATGTGGCTGTAACAACATGTTCTGTACAATTTTCAGAACTTTTTATTACATAAAGGAGAAAGGAAGTTTCAGGTTGAATAAAAGACTCAGGAGTGCAGCAGTGAAGTAGCAGAATATTCTATTTCAATCTTAATTTTCAAGTTATTTCTCCACTCAGAATTATCCCTCCTATTCATACTATCCCCCCCCCCCACAAGATGCAAATGCTAACCTAATACCCCCTTTCCTTTGTTGCAATTCTATGTCCACTTGCAGTTTGTAAAGCATGTGGTGGGACTTATCAATATTACTCAGTGAAGCAATGTGTTCATGGATGGCATTACATAAATTCAATGGTGCCTTAACACTGGATGTTTCTATATAAGGATGATCAAACTGGAATAGAGGTTTTATCATCCTTAAAGTACTCACATAAAAGTATTACAGGTAGATTATAGGAATTCCATCAAAAAACCAAACAAACACTGAATTACAAGATCTATCTAAAAGTATATTGGGTGGATCACTAGGATATTTTATTCAGGACACTGTTTTTCAACAAGTAAGAAAAGAGTTGAGAAGACACTTGCTTCTCAACCAATAAATTCTAAAATAATCCCCAACAATCCAAAAAGACAAAAGAGAGGGAGATTAACTCCAAATGTTTTCGTGCTTCCAATGGTCTATAATCACTTTCTAAAGTTTAAACCAAAGCAAAAGTCAAGAAGATGGAACAATCTGCAGTCTGAAGATATTTAATTAATTACACAGATATTATATTATATTATTAATCGCAAGTGTCTCAAAACATTGCAACAGAGGAACTAAAATAATCCTGGTTTCACAATAGGTACAAACTGAATTGAAGATTCTATTTACAACTTGAATGAATCCATAGCTCCATGCCTGACAGATAACTTAAAATACGTCCAATTCAGTTCGCATTTCATATGAAAATAACAGCTCAAGTCCAGCAATCTTTTTACTTTTCCTATACATTTTTCATTTAAAAAGCCGTTTACTCAGATAATTTTGTTTAAATACATATGATTGCTTTAATCTTTAAAGAATTAACACTAGCCCTGCAGCTCTGCTTTCACAGAATTCTCCAGTCTTGAATGAGACATCTACAGTAGAGTATCACTTATCCAACACTCACTTATCCAATGTTCTGGATTATCCAACACATTTTTGTAGTCAATGTTTTCAACGCATTGTGATATTTTGGTGCTAAATTCGTAAATACAGTAATTACTACATAGCATTAATGTGTAATGAACTACTTTTTCTGTCAAATTTGTTGTATAACATGATGTTTTGGTCTTCATTTGTAAAATCATAACCCATTTTGATGTTTACTAGGTTTATTCTTAATCTCTCCTTATTATCCAACATATTTGCTTATCCAACGTTCTGCCGGCCCGTTTATGTTGGATAAGTGAGACTCTACTGTAACTGAGAAAACTATTTGATAATCCAGTAGCAAATTGCATGTAAGTTTAATCTTCATCTGCCATGCTTATTTCCTCAGCTTCACTGACAGCCTTACCAGACTCCTCCTAGATAACTTTATGTTTGATATTGCTGCTTTAAAAGTAAATAATATTCTCCACTTGAAAGCAGCAAAAATATTTTAATCTGTTGTGAGTGCTTTGGGAAGGATGGAATCCACAAACTCATAAACAGAAGGGCAATAATAATTTCCATACCTGTATAATAGTATTGCCACCTTCCAGAAGAGCAATAGCCAAAAGGATGCTTTCGTGAAAAACTCTGTCACTGGTAGCATTCATGATGAGATCAATCACCAGATTGGATGCTCCTTCCTTATCCAGATGACACTGGACTTCTGCCAAACTCATTTCACCACGGTTTGCTGAGCTGGAACCAGACCCACCTCCTACAAAAAAGGTTACGTCAAAGAGTCAGAAAACTTCTCCTGCTCCTTGGGAACACATTCCCATTCATTCACCATTTTATGACCTATTCAAGTACCAACTATATGGTCTGCTCTGCATGACTCAACAAGCTTGTGTTGTCATTAGTTAAAATTTATTTGTTTAAACCAATTGTTCTTCAAAGAGACCCAGGCAGCTAACTTCACAAGCAAAAAATGTAACAATTTTAAAAAACAACTTGTCAATAAAAATATAATTAAGTGGCGACAATACACTGAAACAGTGCATGTGTGTGCACACACAATTTATCTGTATTTCAATGTTTTAAAAATTAACTACAACTGAATTAACACTGTAAAAAGGGGGTTTAGAAGGACCCCAAAGCCTTTCTAAGCAAGTATTCTACAGAAAGCTGGTAGAACTGTTATAAAACAAATGACAGGCTAATAATTGTAATTTCTATTCTGCCTTTCAGTCCTGAAGGATCCTCAGAGCAACATAAATAAAATATAAGCATACTTTGAATACATCTACTTTGTCCTACATATAAAAACTGTCTTTCTATCAGGGTCAGATTACTTGGTCATCTGGCCCAGGCTATTCTATTCTGGCTATGCCATGGCTATTTGAGATTCAAGGGAGAGGACTTTCCTGGCATCTTCTACTCTATCCTTTTAATAAGAAGTGATAGGATAATAACATTGGGTCTTCTGCCTGCATATAAAAGCTTGACACATAGAATCATAGAATAATAGAATTGGAAGAGACCACATCGGCCATCTAGTCCAACCCCCTGCCATGCAGGAAAATCAAAGTATCCCTGACAGATGGCAACTGAGCCTCTGTTTAAAAGTTTTCAAGGAGGTTTCCAGGGAAGGAGCTTCCATCACACTCTGAGGCAGAGAATTCCACTGCTGAACAGCTCGTACGGTCAAGAAGTTCTTCCTAATGTTCAGGCGGAATCTGCTTTCCTGGAATTTGAACCCTTTGTTCCTTGTCCTAGTGCCCTCTTCCTTATGACACCCATTCACATATTTATACATGGCTATCATGTCTCCTCTCAACCGTCTCTTCTGCAGGCTAAACATACCCAGTTCTTTAAGATGCTCCTCATAGGGTATGGTCTCAAAACCTTTGATCATTTTAGTCGCCCTTCTCTGGACATCTTCCTGCTTGACAATATCTCTTTTGAACTGTGGTGCCCAGAATCGGACACAGTATTCCAGGTGAAGTCTCACCAAAGCAGACTACAAAGGCACCATCTCAATCTAGACACTATACTCCTTTTGATGCAGTCCAACACCTCTGGTCCTTATATCAAGTATTTCAAAGACTCCAAACAGAGCCGTTCTTAGGTATTTTTTGAGAGTAAGCAATCAGAATTTTGGCGCCCCCCCCCAACCGGGGGGAGGGGGGCTGAGAAGCAGGGAGGAGAGGGGTCTGCAAAGTGTTGAGAAACGAGAAAGAATGTGTTTCTTGGCGGTTTGCAGACCAAAGAAGGGGCGCCCCTTCTCTGGTCTGCAAAGCTCCGAGAAACGGCTTCCTTCTCGGCAGGAAGGCGTTTCTCGGTGGTTTGCAGACCAGAGAAGCAGTGTCCACTTCTCTGGTCTGCAAAGCTCCGAGAAATGGCTTCCTTCTCAGCAAGAAGGCATTTCTTGGTGGTTTGCAGACCAGAGAAATGGGCATCGCTTCTCTGCTCTGCAGAGTGCCGAGGAACGCCTTCCTGCCGAGAAGGAAAGCGTTTGGCGCTTTGCAGACCAGGGAAGGGGCGCCCCCAACAAAATGGCATCCCCAACAAAATGGCGTCACAGGCAAATGCCTAGTTTGCTTGGTGGGTGAACCGCCCCTGACTCCAAAACAGCAAGGGATAGAGCTACTAAAATCTGAAAAGGACTCATGGGCTAGTAATTTCTGGAAATGGCACTAAACTGTTAAAGGTAGGCTAGGACATCTCTAACAGAAAACAGCCAAAGAAAATTCGGGAAAAGGCCAATGATTCTATTTTGGGGATAGGAAAGACTGCTAAATTGGAAATCCACTGGTGAATCCAGCAATGAGAGCCACAGCAGAAAGAATAGCTTGGATATTATGGTTTAACCAATAAAAGAGAAAAGGAAATGTAAAAGAGAGTATGTGAATGCTATCTTCTGCTACGTTTCAAACACTTTCATAGTTTCTCTAGGTTTTATCGAGACACGTTTCCAAGACTTTGTGGATTAGCCACAGGGAGGATTAATTTTATTTAAAAACATATCTGTTAACATTTTTAAAACGAAATTTTAATAATTCATATATTGTAGAACCAAGGTTTGTAATTATCTGTTACAAGAATAACTGTAAAAACTAATCCAAAAATAATTAAGAATATCCAGGACAACTTGGAAAATGGTATAAATAGAAGTGCCACAGGTAAAATGAGAGAAAGGGAGGGAAAGAGAAACTAATTAGCAGATAAATTCCCAACGTTTGAGAATAATTAATTCTGTTGTGTGAGTGACATTGTGGAAGAAAACAAATCCCTGCTGAGAAAGGTGCTAAAGCTGTTAGAAACATTCAATTTGCTATTCAGAGAGAGACTATATGGTAGTCACAAAAGTCATTAACTGGCACAGAGAGCACCCTACCTCCTCCGCTGGCTTTGCTGGGGCCTCCAGGGGATAACGGGCCATTGCCAAAGCTGGTAAGGCTCTCTCTCCTTCCTGTACCTCTGACATTGCCATAATAACGGTTGACCAAAACCTGCCTCAAAGCCTCACCCTTAATACAAAGAGATGAAAACACACACACACATACACAAGTTATGAATGAAAAAAGCAAAATTTAACAGAAATATCAAATATTAAATACACGATGAGGCAGCAATAGTAATGGAGGTTGGGAAGAAGAAAGGGATATTTATGATAACAGCACTCATATATTGATAAAATTAAAAACTTTTATTTCCATAGGTTCAACTAAGTATTGTGTTTATTTAGAAGCGATCTTAAAATGTTCTAATGGGATCTTAACAAAAGCAGTCACTCCATACTAGTGTAAATAGCAAAATGAAGGAATACCAATAATAAATAAACACTAACTGCTAGGGGCATTTAACATCTATCACACCTTTTTGGAAGAGCAGATGCTTTCAGAATGTTCACTGTCCTTTCCTGACTAGTAGGTTATTTGAAAGCATATTTTCATCAGTAATTTCCTCCATTAATGTCATAAGGAGCTAATTAAATATCACTGAAAAGTGGGTACACAGTCATGCCTAGATATTACAAATAATAAGATCACTTTACTTTGAAATGCAACCCTTGTTTTAATTAAGGCCCACTTTCAGTTATATTTGCATTTGTAAAGTCTATTACACTGCTACATACAGCTAGCCCACAACACACATACACTCCCACTGATTTCCGAAATACTATGAGATATTTCAATCAAATAATAAATAATAAAGTGAAACCAAAATACCCAAAAGAGAATGAATTCAACCATTCCAGTACTCTCCTTTCTGCCATAGAAGCAAAGTTTGTGGGTCACAACCCATTGAAAATATCAGGGTACTAAATTGGATTCCAAGAGCAGAAGATCAGAGCAAACTTATTCATATTTATTTAAGAATCCTTCCATATTATAATATGCAATTTTTCAATGTATTTCTAAAGTTTCAAGTTTAAACACTGAACAGTGGTTTCTGTTTCAGTGTTTTGCTTCCCGTTGTTCATCCCCATTAAAAGAGAAGATCCTCCCTCAGCAACCAGCACTAAGCTTTTCGCCAATAGTTGAAAATGATTCATATTTTCATTCCTTCTCATATCCTAATTTCTCTATCTAGCCACACTGACTCCAAGCATTTCCAATTTCGCTCTTCTCAGCTATTTCTGTCCATATAGTAGACACCAAAAGGTCACAGACAATGTACAGTTAATCAACTTTCTATGAAGTTGAACAACCATAAAGCTTTCCAAGAATTCCAGCTTCATCCATCTCAACATTATATGACAAAACATTTTAAGAAGGAAACTAAATAAAATACTACTGGAAAATGAATGAAAATCCCAAGTGTCCATTTATCTCAAGAGATACCCTACACTGGGAACACATCTAATGAAGAATGCTCAGAATGCATCACTGCCTTAATTCCTATGATTTTCCTGCATAGAAAAGCAGTTGCAATAAGCACAGCACTTTTTTCCCCAGGTTTACAGACTGCTCCTAAGGGATAGAAAGGGATAGAAATCTTTTACCCACGCCAATCTGCAAGCATCGTGGTATAATTGTAAATCTGGAAATCCCAGTCCACTCTTTTATCATCCATCAAATGGATCCTGTTAATTCTCGCTTTTTTACCCATCCAGATAAATTTCAATAAGTCTTTATTCCAATTTTTAAATTTCTGTGTATTTCTTATAATTGATAAATTTTGAAAAATAAATAACATCTTGGGGAGGATGGTCATTTTTATTGCGATGATTCTCCCTAGTAATGACATTTTAAGATGTTTTCATTTTTCTAGATTGTTTTGTATTTCCCTCCATTTAGTGTCATAATTGTTTTCTAATAATCGGGAGTTTTTTGCTGTTATAATTATTTCTAAATACTTTATCTTTTTCCTAATTTGTATTCCTGATAGTTCTCTTAGCTCTTCTTGTTTTTTCATAGTCATATTTTTTGTTAGCATCATGGTCTTTTCTATGTTCATTTTGAGTCCTGAAATTTCTCCAAAATCTCCTATTTTAGCTAACCAATGTTTTATTGTATGTATTGGGTCCTCTATTATGCAGTTAGGTCATCAGCAAATGCCCTAATTTTATAATTATATTTGTTTGATTTTTACCCCTCTTAATTATCTTTCCTTATACTATTAACAGGATTTCTATTGAGAATATGAATAAAAGAGGAGACAACGGGCATCCCTGCCTAGTTCCTTTAGAAATAATTTTTTAAGATTCTAATGTATTTACTCTAATTTTAGCTTCTTGTTTATCATAAATTTGGTTAATTGCATTTGTAAATGTATACCCGATATCTAATTCTCTAATCAGTAATTTTAAAAAGTCCCAATTTAAATTGTCAAATGCTTTTTCCATATCAATTGTTAGAAGTGCTAATTCCTCCTTATTTGTGAACTTGTAATGTTCTATTATGTTTATCATTTCTTCCATTTCTATATGTTGTTTTTGTTTATTTAATATATCTAAATCATCTTTAACTTTTTCATTATTTGGGTTTTGTTTCAGTTCTTTTTCACTGGTTTCTTTTCAGATCATATAAATCTTTCGCCTTTCTTCAACAGTCTTCAATCCTTTGACAAGCATTTCTAGAAATAGTTATTTCTTTCCACACATTTCTAGGTATTAGTGCAGACTAGAACACAACCATTGAACCAATTGGAAGTAACAACTTAACAATTATGTAAGTTCTATTTATTCAACAGATGGAATTAACAACTGGATAGATGTTCTTAGGTATAAAGAAGCTAGAGAATGCCTCACACAGGAGAAGCTTAAACATTACAAAAGACTTTGTAGGGCAAAGAAAAAGGAATAACAACAATAGTTATACACAAATTAAAAATGCAACTTTTGCTTATACATCTTCATATCCCTGTTTTTTCTGTGAAGGAGAAAACAGATGTCTTCAGTTCTTGGTGAAATTTAGCACGGACACAGAGAATAAGTTCCATGCAATTACCTGGCCAAGGAAGATTAATCTATGGTGAAATCAAAAAGTGTTCTTTCCTTACAAGGCATTATGTGGATTTTGACTCAAGATATACATCTAATTCACACAACTTGTTCCTTCTGCTCACAGAAAAGGATTCAGCATATTGAGTCTACTTTGGATACAGAAAGGGAGCAAATATCTTACAGAGGGAGGGATAATCTTGTCAACTGAAGAATAACAGATAAAAAAGACATGTAAGCATTATTCAATCATGTGTATGGAGTTCTGTTTTTGTCACAAAAAGGGCCTTATAAAATTCCACTAGCAAAAAGGTTCTACAGATAAAATTAAGGTACATGGAAGGAAACAACTTCAAGCGTTCACTGACATCAATCCTGCTGTTTGCAGCAATAAAAGAAAGGTATCACAACAGAAGCAGGCAAATGAACTAAGTATTTTTTCTGTGTCGGGAGCGACTTGAGAAACTGAAAGTCACTTCTGGTGTGAGACAATTGCCTGTCTGCAAGGACGTTGTCCAGAGGACGCTCGGATATTTGATGTTTTTACCATCCTTGTGGGAGGCTTCCCTCATGTCCCCAAAAGGAGAGCTGGAGCTGACAGGGGGAGCTCATCCACACTCTCCCCAGATTCGAACTGGCAATCTTCAGGTCAGCAACCCAACCTTCAAGTCAGCAGTCCTGCTGGTGCAAGGGTTTGAACCATTGAACCTAATTAAATAAGTGACGTGATACTATTATGTTTGCACCTTTTAGAATGGGGAGGAGAGATTATGGCTCCTCCAGATGGATAGGTAATTCCCGTTAAGAGGTGCCAGGTCTTAAATGTTCACTTCTGCACCTGGCTTTGCCTGGCCATTTAGCCAGTGGATGTAGTCGGTCTCCTCACGCTCCTTTTCTTTCTTACTTTTGGCTCCATACTGTGTGGTGGCAGTTGCAATCAACAATATCGGAAGGAATATGGGTTCCCCATTGCTGTTCTATAAGGAGCTAAATCTTTTACAATAAAGAAATGCTGGCATTTAGTTTTATATTCTTACTTCTAATATAAACAGAACAGGAAAAATAAGGTATGTCTGTTCATATTTTATGAGCATTGAGCATCTTTATTATTTCCAATAAATACCGTAATTATTATTAAAACCAAGCAAAATCAAAAACTGTGTGAATTTCCTTTGGTGAAAAAATGCCTGATTTGTTAGAAAATGCTTATTTAAACCAGACATTTGGAAACAAATGGCTTTCCTAAAAAGCTGTATCTATACTACTGTATATGATAAACTATATTAGGTATACTAATTATATGATTTACTGTAAGAGCTGTATTTATACCTATACTTATACCATTTCAAAAGAAATCAGGGACAGATATGTCATATCTGATATCATTAAAAAGAAGATGAAAAGAATGTAAATACTTTTTGAAAATAATATCCAAATGATCTGACTGCTTCAACTGCTATTTCTCTTATCTTTGACCTAGGGCATATTTCTTTGAAATTCTAAAAATGATTGAACTAGTTCTTTATCCATTTGTACATCTTTATTAAGCTTTTTAAAATGGGGAGCGGGAAGGAGGAACAAAGAAAGTCCGGATGTAATTAGTATCCAACATATTAAACCTAAACATCACCACTGAGTATACATACCCTTTTATGATCTTCAAGCTGCCTCTCTGGTTGACTTTGATCAAGATCCTGGTTGAGTATGGAGAAATTCTTTTTAAAGTCTGATACTTAAAAAATACTAAATATATTTAGTATCAATAACTAACTTTCTTACAATAAGCTATATGGTTCAGAGCTGTAAGGAAGATAAAATATATTGCTCTAATAAGCCATCTAATTAAAACTGTCCAACATTAATCTAGTTCTGATTGCACTAATTCTAACAATTTCTGTCAAGTAACACAAGGTCGACAGACTTGCCAATTACGTTTTTACACAAAGAATATAAGACAACACCATCTATGTTTTTACTACCTAAAAAGAGAAGGAGCTGAAAAGGGAAACAATCACTGGTTTACTCCATGCAAATATACACACAAGCACACACATACGCTACAGTTGAATATGGACTTATTTTGGACACAACTCACTCTTTTCCTAATCTGGCTTTCAACACATGAAAGATTTGAGAAGAAAAAGTACTCCATAAGAAGGTCTTCATAACAAAAAGTGAAACAGAAACCCTGTTAACTATTTTTCTAAATAAGATCTAGTGCTCCAGGTAATCTTCTTGTGAAATAAACTATTTTGCAACAAATGTTTTAAGAATTTTGGGTGAGCCTCGCACATGTGCACTCCTAAATACCCTTCTCCTCTGGTGTGCTTCAAGTAGAAGAAATCAGAACCATTCACCTGGTTTTAAACAAACTGTAGTCACCCTAATGAACTTCATTCATTCAAAATAAGAACTCTGGTTCTTTTTCAAATTGAAAGCAGACACTTTAGATCTCCTGTCTACTTGAATGTAAAGCGAGGGAGAAGATGTGAGGAAAAGGGAGCTCTTAGGCCTGATGCTCACTGGAGTTCTTGCACATAATACTAAACTATGGTTATATATAAAACAGCTGTAAGAATTTGAACCTAGCTTGATCACAAATTAATACAAAATATCTGGAATCATAGAGCTGGAAGAAACCACAAGGGCCATCCAATCCAATCCGCTGGCATGCAGGGACAAAGGATCCAGACAGGAAAGCAAATTTGAATATTGCAGAAATGCTACCTGGCAACAACTGCTTCAAATTCCCACTGTCTGTTTTAAAAGCAGTTTGGAGATCTGTACCAGAAGCTCTTTAAAGGGGAATTAAGAAATATGCTGTTCACAAATTGGTGACAATTCTCCTTAAGCAGACGCTGCTGCTTACAAAACACTTTGGGGGATATAGTTAAGTTTATGAAGAGGAGAAAGAAACTGCATCAGAGAATTAATGTGCCATGAGCGTGTTTGTCTGAATCATGGCTCACTACCCCAAAACTACTGCAGCCATGGACAGCAAGATCAGATAGGTTAGTTCTTTCAACTTTATATAGGAACTTTTGTGGCACTTGCTTCCTCTGTCATTTGCATGATCCCTGCTACATATTTTTTATATGTGGAGCAGCAACATTTCAAATTCTGTTGAGATACTTTTGCTGTTGTCAAGTTAACTTAGATTTATGGCAAACCTATGAATGAAAGACCTCCAAGTCTTGCGAACTCAGGGCTGTGTCTTTCTTGATTGAGTATTTCCAACTGGAGTACAGTCTCATTCTTTCCTGCTGCCTTCTACTTTGGCCAGCAAAATGATCTTTCGTAGCAATTCATATCTCCACCCTATGTTCAAAATATAACTCTTAGCACTATCATCACAATCTCTCCCCAAAACTGTCAATATAGCATCTGACCTAGTACTTCCGATAAAAAAGTTGATTTGCATATTGAAGAAAAATCAACAATATTCAGGATTTGAAACACTGAAATGAACTTTGACTACTACACCCAAGTAATTTGAAGTGCCTACTATACGTACTTGTTTGAAAATACGCCACATGTCCCTTAAAAGGTTCTGACCTCTATTTCTAGTAGAATTACATGACCTACAATACTAGTGGGCAATGTGTTCAGCTTCAAGACACTTTTCAAAAGTGGTAGAAAAACTTTAAAATGAGTAAAAATAGAAATACACAGCTGAAGATCTTTCTTTTTCAAAATTAGGTACAGTAGAGTCTTGCTTATCCAACGTAAACGGGCAGGCAGAACGTTGGATAAGCAAATACGTTGGATAATAAGGAGAAATTAAGGAAAAGCCTATTAAACATCAAATTAGGTTATGATTTTACAAATTAAGCACCAAAACGTCATGTTATACAACAAATTTGACAGAAAAAATTGTTCAATACACAGTAATGCTATGTAGAAATTACTGTATTTACAAATTTAATACCAAAATATCACAATGCATCGAAAACATTGACTACAAAAATGCGTTGGATAATCCAGAATGTTGGATAAGTGAGTGTTGGATAATTGAGACTCTACTGTACAAGCTTCTCTTACTAAACCAAAGTAATATTTATACAATTGGCTTTAAATTTTAGAGAAAATAGAGTCTGGGTTTTAAACAATTTCACTGTGCATAAAATATTCAGTGATTGATGTGAAAAAAACATTGCATCTGTTGGAATAAACAGATATGGTCCTTTCTTGTTTGTTTTACTACTTTATTTTCATTTCTTCTTCAGTCTCATCTTCCTCCTCTTCTTCTTCCCCCAGCCAATAGGATAAACTACACTTTCGGTAGCTAAACACAAACAGAAATCAATGGCTTATCTGAATGGGATTTCAGCTATGTTCCTGCTCCCAAAAACACACGGACAAACAATTACACCACAGCGACTTTCAAAATCACCAATATTTGTATGTTTTACAAATATGGGTGAGGGAGTGACACACCTCCATAGAGTTTTCCATTTCTGGTGGCTGTGGCAGCTATTAAAAAGCAAAAAAATAAAAATAAAAGAAACATTATACATTAATCTTTCCTTTAAACTGATAGCCAAGACATGGAGATAAAGAATGCTTTTTTAAAACAGTAACAATCCAGTTTTAATTTCACCACAATACACAGGTTCCTAAGTATGTATATATTGTGTGTATGTAAAGATGATTTTTTTAAAGTATTCTTTGTAAAACAGACAAACTGCTGACTGATTTGACTATAACCACTACTACCTGTAAACCATGGTCTAGCGATCCTGGCATACATTAGTTTTCCAAGGACAGTGTTAAACATGTCACTCTGGATCAGACAGTTTCATTTTACAAATTAGATGCGATAGAATCTGACCTTCAGTTAACACTTCCAGTCCAAAGTAATGGAAGAAAACACAATAGCACTTACCAATTGTACACAAAATATAATTGCTTATCAAATGCATAACAGTACCTTACTCCTTTATAAATAAATGGTACTGATTCCAGCATTGCTTCCTATTAGTGGCAAACCACACCAATAACCTTTGATATCATTAGTAGCATTTAATTTATGTTTTGAATATGCCTAAGGAACATTGGAAACTTTAAAAACGATACCAACTCATTTCATTTGTACCAGGATCTGATTTAAATAAGAACATCCAACACAAACCAAGACAGCATGCACACTGAAACATCCAGATAACATAAGGAAACTCCAGTCCAATCACATAACATAGAGACACTAAGAAATGGATTATCACCTGCAGCAGTACTAGCAGCAGCAGCAGCAACAACTATGATGAATGACTGAATTGGCATGCCATCAAAACAACACACCATTGACTATCAAAAATCAGGTACTTTTGTAGACAGATATACAAACTAAGGCCAGACAGTGAACTAAAGTTATCTGATTGTTAGTCAGTCTTGAAGGATGTCAAACTATTTCTAGAGTAGTCTATTTGTCCGGAGGATTGCTTTAGATACAATGTTTGCTTATGTCTTCAGAGTTACAAATGGTTCAAGAAACACCCTGTTTTCGCTCAATAAGAACCAGTTGGAGGAGTTCTCCCTCCTTCCAACATCCTAAATCTAACTAATTCATTCATGTATATTATTTGTGATATTATAAGTTTTTAACAAAATATACAGAAATTGACTCCAACTTTTCTTATCTAAGCTCAGGCATATTAAAGCATTCAATAACTTTGGTAGGATAAAGGCAAACACAACTAAGTTGGGAGAATCTGTTGGTGAGATGTAGCATGTTTACAGTGTAACAAATTGGACAAAAGTGCATTCCATGTGCCACTTTGGGAAAGCAGATCCTGGATTCCATTAGGGTCCTGCCTATTTTTGCTATCACATTTTCTACTACTAACCTGCGCAAAAAGATCTGCTGGGGAGGCCCTTCTCTCGCTCCTGCCACCATCCCACACATGGTTGGTGGGGACGAGGGAGAGGGCTTTCTCGGTAGTGGCCCCTTGGCTCTGGAGAACTCCCTCCCGAGAGAAATTAGATTAGCACCTACCTTGGCCACCTTCTGGAAAGACCTGAAAACCTGGTTATTTCAATGTGCTTTTGACTAATTCAGCACAATTTGACAGTCCTTTTACCTCCACCTATACCCAGTCACTGTACTTTATTATTGGCCCATCTTATTAGTGATCTTGCAATATAATGCACATATAATTTATTGCTTTGCCTCCAATTTTTGAATACGCTCATTGCGCCCGGCTATTGGTTATTGGCTGAGTTTATGCTTTTATGATTTTTATATGTTTTAAAGTATTAATTCAATGTAATTGAATGTATCTTATTGTTGCATTACTGGGCTTGGTCCCCATGTAAGCCACCCTGAGTCCCTTCGGGGAGATGGGGCGGGATATAAGAAAAAAGTTTTTATTATTATATTATTATTGTTTGCGACATGTGTCTCTAATGCATTAACAAATTTAAATCATGATGTTAAACATTTATCAATCTGTTCCAGGATTTGAACATTTAAATATCAATAAGTTTCACCCTACTATGACTCTGGGCTAGTGAATAAATATGCAGAACAGTCAGAGATGGGTTTGTCAGGCACAAGGCACAGGATTGTATTCAATTCTAACTGTTCAACAGACAGGTGTAGCCGCCAACAGGTATGGAAACAATACCATTTTCAGTTATTAAACCTCTCCCTGACCCAGCTACTTCAGAAGGGTCCCCTGGAGCAGATTTTTGGGATGGTTGTAGTGGTTGCAGTAAGAAAATGAGCAAAAATTGCCTCCCATTCTGGAAGAGACATCTTTTGTCAGGGAAATGTCAATGTTTCAATATTGCCACTACACTGTGAAAGACATTCCTGGATTAACAAGGAAGAATTCAACTGTAATTCTAGGAAGTTTATACTATCTGTTATTTTATTATCCTGCTCTTTAGTTAAGAGAGACTTTTCTGGACTAAGTAGTAAAACAGTATCAATGAATTTTTCAAATAACATCACAGTACATTAGTTTTTCCTAACCATAGGCATTAAAACTGGTTGACTCAACCAATATATCTGCAACCATCTTATGGGTACGTTAAGTGAAGAGATGTAATGGTTTGAGAGTTGGACCAGAATCTGGGAGACCAGCATTTGAATCCTTGCTCAAACCGGAAAACTCACTGGTGGCAGCTCTGGCCAGGTCAAGCTCTCTTAAATCTAAAACGAAGGTAGTGGCAAACTGCCTCTTAGTACATCTCGTCAAATGGGTGTATTAGCCAAATATAGTCAAATGCTATATCGTCAAATATAATATAAATAAAATCAAGCATTTAAAAAGAGTGATTGATAATTTAACAGGAAGAAGGCTGTTTGTTCTGCAGGGATTACATTTTAATGTATGCAAATATCATGAACCTTCCACATTAATCATCCAGTACATAATTGCAGCAATTGCTCTTGCTACTAATGTCGATCAAATTATAAAAGGGCTTGGTCTGTTTAACCTGATAGTATCAGAGCAATCTCAACAAAATAAGAAATCCTTCTGCTACAGTGCATAAATATTAAGCCTCCACTGCAGTCTGTAGGAGTGTGCTTCATGTTCTCCCAGCTGTGTAGATACTGTTCACAGCAACACAGTTCCTGGGATCATGTCTGAAAAACACCTGGCAGGCAAATGCTAGTTAAGAGTAAATTTCTTGTCAAATACAGGAAGCTAGATGAGGAAGATTTATGGTTCTAGAACTACCGTGTTTCCCCGAAAATAAGACACTGTCTTATATTTTTTTTTTTGCTAAAAAGACACGCTAAGTCTTACTTTCGGGGAGGTCTTATTTCACTCTCTTCTCCTCCACCACAGCTGCGGTGGAGGAGAAGGAACGAAAAAGAGCCACCGCCAGCCGAGGAGGAGAAGAAGGGCTCCTCCTTCATGGGCGGCAAAGGGGGCCGCCGCCATCGCCGCCGCCCGGGAAGGAGAGGAAGGGCTGCCTCCTCCCCTTCCCGGGCGGCGAAAGAGAGAGCCTTCGCCGCCGGGGAAGAGGAGGAAGGGATCCCTCCTCCCCTTCCCGGGCGGCGAACGAGAGAGCCTTCGCCGCCGGGGAAGGGGAGGAAGCGATCCCTCCTCCCCTTCCCCGGCGGCGAACGAGAGAGCCTTCGCCGCCGGGGAAGGGGAGGAAGGGATCCCTCCTCCCCTTCCCCGGCGGCGAACGAGAGAGCCTTCGCCGCTGGGGAAGGGGAGGAAGGGATCCCTCCTCCCCTTCCCGGGCGGCGAACGAGCCCGCCGCCGCCGCTAGGTCTTACTTTCGGGGATGTCTTATATTAGACAATCCCCCAAAATCTCTACTAGGTCTTATTTTATGGGGATATCTTATTTTCGGGGAAACACGGTAGGGGCACAGAGTATGCACAGATGAACTTCAGATCGGAAATTTTGGGTTCTTAGTCTATTGAGCACAAATGTAGCACTGGGCCTCAGCACAAAGAAATAATAATGCACTCCTCTCGTAGGATTAAACTAAATTTTGGAAAAGGGAAAATGCAGATAGCCCTCATATCTCCTGGATCAAAGCAGAGGAATGCATGACTAAACAAAAGGTATGGTTGCTTACCTGTAACCGTGTTTCTTCCAGTGGTCACCTCTGGAATTCACACCTGTGGTATCTCCAGTATCCACGCAGCTGTTTCGGATGATCTCTTGAAAAGCTTTGCTCCATTGAGGACTCCAGCCCCGCCCTTCCCCATCAGCAATAAAGCCAGGCTGCGGGGCTTGAGGCCTTAGTTCCGTACCGCGAAAAGCAGTCGCACTAGGCATGACAAATGTGGGGAGGATGGGCGGGTTGTGTGAATTCCAGAGGTGACCACTGGAAGAAACACGGTTACAGGTAAGCAACCATACCTTCTTCTGCATGGTCACTCTGGAATCCACACCTGTGGTAGACTAGCAAGCTTAGTGACGGATGGTGGGCGTCATGCTAGTGTGGAAAAAAGGATTGTCCTTCCAAAATGTGCATCCCTTTTGGCTGCCAGATCCAATTGGTAATGCATAATAAAAGTGTGCGGTGTCGACCCAATGGCCACACGGCAAATGTCATCTAATGGCACTCCATGCAAAAATGCTATTGAGGCAGCCATTGCTCGGGTGGAATGTGCATGGATCTGAACAGGTAAGTCCAGTCCTGCCATCTCATAAGCTAATTGGATAGTTGAAACTATCCAAGCTGCCAATCTTTTAGTGGAAACTGGGAGGCCAATAGCGTCCTCATGGTACATGACAAACAATCTTGGTGATTTCTGCAATGGAGCTGTGCAATGTACATAAAAAGATAGAGCTCTACACACATCGAGGAGGTGCAATGATTGCTCAAGAGGTGTAGATGGATTTGGAAATAATGCAGGTAGAACAATGTCCTGAGACATGTGAAACTGAGATGCAGCCTTGAGCAAAAAAGAAATGTCTGTTTGAAGGACAACTTTGTCTTTATGAAACTTAAGGTAAGGATCATCAACCCTAAGGGCAGTAAGCTTGCTGGCACAACGAGCAGATGTAATTGCCACCATAAAGGCAGTTTTCCAGGAAAGGTAATGGATCTCTGCAGTGGTCATAGGTTTGAAGGGAGATTTTACTAGAGCTGAAAGGACAATTTCCCATTTCCAGGAAGGAGAGACAGGGCGAACTTGCGGCCAAAAGTTCCTGAAGCCCTGTAAGAACCTACTCACGAGCAGGTCAGAAAAGGGAGAAGGTAAATAATGTTCCTTCTTGAATGAGGCTATGGCAGCCAAATAAACTTTGAGTGACGATAAAGATAGTCCTGAATCAGATAGAGACATTAAAAACTGAAGAAGAACAGAAGTAGGTGCTAACAACGGTTGAACTTCCTGTTGTTGAGCAAAATTACAGAAACAACGTCACTTACAGATATAGGAGTACTTGGTGATAGGCCAAAGAGCAAGATCCAAAATGTTTCTCAGTGGTTGAGGAAGAGATGGGGCCGAATCCTCCATGCCGTCAGTCGGAGACATGTGATTTTGGAGTAAGGGACTGAAGTGGATCCTGAAGTCAGCAAGTCTGGTCTGAGTGGCAATCGAACATAATCGTTGCCTGCGAGTTGGAGGAGAGTGGCAAAGCACAGCTGACAGGCTACCATGGCGTTATCAGAATACAGTTGACTGCTCTGCTTGCAGACGAGCCACTACTCTGGATAGCAGTGGAAGTGGTGGAAAGATATACAGGGGCGCCGATGTCCAGTCCAGGAGGAAAGCGTCCCCTAAACACCCCGGCTGTTGAAGATGAGGGAGTCGTGAGCCGTAAAACTGGCATTTTGTGTTGGAAGGGGAAGCAAAAAGGTCCACTAAAGGGGTGTGCCATGTACAGAAAAGTGGGCAGGATGAAGGGACCACTTATGGTCTGCATAAGTTTTCCGACTGAGAGTGTCTGCTAGAGAATTCTCGTTGCCTGGGACATGGACAGCCATGGTGGTTACATTCCTGGCTATGCACCAATTCCAGATCTTGAGAGTAAGGATCACCAGAGCTCGAGATCGTGTGCCTCTTGCTTGTTGACATAAAAGATGACAGTAGTGTTGTCGGTGGTGAGTTGCACAACGTGTCCTTCGATTAGATGACTGAAAGCGTGAAGTGCCTTTTCCATTGCTAGCAGCTCCAGATAGTTGATGTGCTTGTCTCCCTCTGCTATGGTCCAGGCACCATGATCTGTAAGGTTGCCTAGATGAGCTCCCCAACCTGTTAGTGAAGCATTGGTTGCCAGCAGCATCGAGGGCCTGGGGAGATGAAATGGAAGTCCAATGCACAGGTTGGATTGGTGAGTCCACCACTGTAGAGAATGGCAAATAGCTGCAGGGATTAGCAAATGACTGTTGGGGCTGTCGTGTAAAGGATAAAATGTTCTGATGAACCATATTTGAAGTGGTCAAAGATAAAGCCAAGCAAATGGAGTCACTCCCGTAGTGGAAGCCATATGCCCAAGAAGGCACTGAATGTCCCTGGCCTGAACGGATGTCTTTGTTATTGCTCGAAGAGCCAGAGTACGAAGATTCCATAATCTGTCGTCTGGAAGGTACGCTCTTGCCTGAGTCCAAGACAGCCCCAATACATTGAGCAGTTTGGCAGGGTTGAAAATGAGACTTGTCCTTGTTGATAATAAGACCCAGTTTCTGTAATAACGACAAAGTAAACTGAATCTTGATTTGTAACTAGTTACATGTTTTAGCGACCAGTAACCAATCATCAATGTAGGGATAGAGCACTACACCACGCTCTCGAAGGTGAGCTGCCGCCACTTTAGTAAACACCCTGGGAGCTGTAGAGATGCCAAAGGGAAGAATGCAAAAACAAAAAGCTTGGCCATTAGTTATAAAGGACAAAAATCTATGGTCTTGGTGTCTAATTGCCATATGAAAACAAGCATCTTTAAGATCGATCCTCGCAAACCAAGCATTGCTGGTCAAAAGGGGGGAGGATGGTTGATAGTCACCATCCAAAAACAATGATAAATAATATATGCATTTAGCCCTCTAAGATACAAAATAGGACGGAGACCTCCATCTTTTTTAGAAACATATATATATATATATAGAGAGAGAGAGAGAGAGAGAGAGAGAGAGAGAGAGAGGAAAAGGAAACATAGAGGGCGACAAGGGTTCTATAGCACCCTTCTCAAGTAAAGTAAGAACTTCCTGCCAAAGAGCAGAAGAGTGAGGGGTAATACGAACAGTTCCCACTGGGGGCTGTTCAAAAAATTCAATGGCATAGCCATGTTCCACAATTTCCAGCACTCAAGCATCTGATGTAACAGAACGCCAGGCCTCAAAAAATGGAGCTAACCTGTCTCCAAAAAAAGGGGAGGAGGACTGAACAGAAGAAGTGCAAAACTCACCCAGTGAAGGAGGAAGATTCCCATCACCAACAGAAAAAGACATAGGGTTGTCAAAAACGACGCCGACCCTGGTCCTGTTGCTTCCCTTTAGTGGACTGACGTCCCCTGGTTGAAGAATTACGGGGACTGAAAATCTAGGATTCTGACCCTGAGAAGGCCTAAAGGGAGCAGGCCATAAAGGCTGGCGGTAAAGTGGTTGGGAAGTTGGCCACCGAAATCTAGGTTGATAGTTAGGCTGAGAGAAACCAAATTTCTGCACTGCTTCCTTAATCTTCTGTGTACTTTTGAACTCGGGATCTGTGTCAGGATGAAATAAGTTGTTTTCAGACATCGGCAGTTTTTCAGCCATAGCTCTTCCCTCTTCAGATGACGTAGAAGACCTTAGCCAGGCATGGCGGTAAATAGCTTTTGCAGCTGCAAACATCCTTCCAGCTGTGTCAGCCCCATGTTTAGCCAAGTCCCTTTGATGAAGAGCTAAGGTGATCCCTTCTTAGTGAAGAGTCCTTGGCAACTGCTGATGCTCTAGTGGAATCATGTCTAGGTAAGGTGTTAACGTGTCCCACAAGTAAGACTACTAGGCCACCATATAGGCCAGTTAATGAGCCATACAAGTTATTAAACTAGCAGCAGTGTGCATTTTTTCCCACAACCATTCAACTTCTTGCCCTCTTTATCTGGTGGAGCAGATAGCAATTTCTTAATTTCTTTGGTTGCACTACTTTCATCACAACAGAATTTGGTTTCAGTCAACTACTGAGCTGAGGATATATATATGCGATAGAGATTGTCAAACTTTTTTAGACACAGCAGGCACAGAAGATGGGGGACCAGATTGAATCTTAGCTAAGTTCAACAGCAAATTAAGTGCAGGAAGCACCGTGCTAAGCACTGGGTCCTTTTGTTGGTCAGGAGAAAACAACAGGTCATCAACTGGGTCATCAGATAAAGACACAGCAGGCAATTGGAGAGAATAAACCAAATGCAAAATTAATGAAGAAAATGAGGAGTAATCCTCTGTCGTAGCAACTGAGGAAGTACAACACTGTGTTAAGTATCCTCATCAATAAAAGAATCAGAGTCTGAAACAAAATCATCATCCTGTGCCTGAGAAACTCAAGGAACAGAAAAATTAGTAAATTGGTTAGGCTGTGGAAAAGCAGTCCCAAAATTATAAGGATAAAAATTTGGTACTGGAGGATTGAGCAAGTAATACCAGCCCCCTTGCTGAGTGGCTGGCCATACAGTTTGGGAAGAGGGAAAAGGAAACATGCTTGCAGTTTGGAATGGAGCCGGCTGAGTGATGCCATGGGGAACCGCTCTAGGCGGGGGGCCACGAGAGGTACCCTCAAGGGGGTCATCCTCTAGGAGCTGAGCCCCAGTGCCCCGGCAAGCCATCGCTCGTGCGGGCGGCGTGGCTGCCAGAAGTTTGCTCTCCTTGGGAGGAGGCAGGAGCATGGCAGGGAGAGGCCCTCCCCCTGCCTGCTGAGGCAAATGCGGCGGCGAAAGGGTCAGGGGCTCTAAATGATGTGCTGCCGCTGCCAAGGGAAGGGAGGGTTGCACAATAGATGTGCCAGAAGCCGGTTTGACTTCCGGCTGCACTTGGTTGGTGCTGGCTCCGCCCCTTCCTGAGCCTTAGCTGGAGGGGCGGAAGATCTTTTTGCCGCCTTTTTCTCTCCTGCTGAAGTGGCAAGTGAGGAAGGAGAAGGTGAGTCTACAGCCCCAAGGGCTGTGCTTAAAGTAGCTTGCGCCTCTACAGACGCGGCGGCAGCGCGCGAGGGAGCCGAATGGTCGCCTCGGCGACACAAAACACAGAGGGGATGGGGGTCTCCCTTGGGCAGCTTCCCCCCAAACCCCATGCACTTAAGGTCTGCAGAAGCAGTCATACTGGCCTTAAGAGGAAGGAAAGTCCAAGTTTGCAAAGTCCAAAGGATAAAGAGGAGTCCTTAGCCAAGTCCAAAAATCCAAAGTCAAGGGGAGATATAATCCGATGTTGCTGCTTTCGCGGACAAAAGGAACTAAGGCCTCAAGCCCCGCAGCCTGGCTTTATTGCTGATGGGGAAGGGCGGGGCTGGAGTCCTCAATGGAGCAAAGCTTTTCAAGAGATCATCCGAAACAGCTGCGTGGATACTGGAGATACCACAGGTGTGGATTCCAGAGTGACCACGCAGAAGAAGCTACATTACTACTACAGGTTTTGTCAGGCTGATCGCAAATGCAAACCAGTCTCTTCCTTTTATTTGGTAATAGGCAAAACCAACTGTTTACTATTCTTAAATTATTCTGATCTGGGAAATACAAATAGCATGCAGAGCATGATTTACGGAACAGAAGCCACCTTGTGAATTAGCCCTGAATTTAAAATGGGAATCAAAACAAAGGCTAAAAAAACTTATGTTGAAGTGAGCTCAACTAAACCCAGTGGGAATCACTTTTGGGTACATGCAGATAGACTTGGAATTTTAAGGATAGTACAACATCTTTTGTTATGTTCAGAATGGCAAACAGGACTTATACTGGCCCAGATTATCTTTTTCGGTTCAGTTTAACTTGCTCTTCACTGTACATTTAAACACAAGACTTTGCTTTTATCATTATTTCTCATCTTCCTGGTCAGGTTATTCCAGCCTTCGATTCACAAGCAAACCTTGCAAAGCTCATCCGCCACACAAGTTAAGTTTCTCTGAGCTGATAGTCACTCCCATTCAATGAAAGATATTCTGTACAGATTCTAGTTTTTCAAGTCCACCACACTCTCACACAGAAAAACATCCTTGCACATTTAATAAATATTTCTTGTCATACATTTATTGCCTGAAAATCAT
Organism: Anolis carolinensis; assembly: GCF_035594765.1. Lineage (NCBI taxonomy): Eukaryota > Metazoa > Chordata > Lepidosauria > Squamata > Anolidae > Anolis > Anolis carolinensis. Next base: position 54,249,718 of record NC_085842.1, on the reverse strand, counting down.
GTTTTGATAGCCTATAGGAAAGACATCAGCTAATATGGTATTGTATTCCTTCCTTCACTCAGCATACGTTTTCAGTATCATAACAGCTTCATATTGAAACAAATAAGCATCTGGCTTGGTTGCATGCATATCTGATATTGCTGAACATAATAAATGGCCAACACAGCCCGGGGCTGTGGCGCAGACGGGAGAGCAATAAGTCACTGACCAGGAGGTCATAAGTTCGAGGCCCGCTCGGAGCTATGTTGTTCGTCTTTGTCCTGTGTTAAAAAGGCATTGAATGTTTGCCTAATATGTGTAATGTGATCCGCCCTGAGTCCCCTTCGGGGTGAGAAGGGCGGAATATAAATGATGTAAATAAATAATAAAATAAACTAATTCACTTTGTATATTCTGGAATTCAAATCAGTTTAAATTTGATTATGTCATATTTCTACAATAAATAGATCCATTTTTTACTTGGTAAACATAGCTTTCTGATTTAGCCAACACTTTCAAAGGAGACTTACAACACAATTTATTACACCATAGTGTCTTAGAACAACCTTTTTTTTTTCTTTTTTCTTTTTGGAGAAATAAGGTTATCCAGTTCAGAGTTTCACTGGTCCTCTCTCAAGACTATGGATGAGAGGTATAGTATTTGACACCACAAAGAACAAGGGGAAGCTTTGAATCAGCCTTTTTCTCTGAGTACCATAAAAATTTAAAGGATGGAACTTAGTGTACCATCATCCCACAGAGAAAATGTTGTAAGCTGTACTTATAAAATACAATGCTAAACCCTGAAGTAAAGAAATCGTGGATTATTATCAAGCTATTGACTAAATTCAAATGACTGACAGTGGTCCTCAACCTTTGGTCCTCCGGGTGTTTTGGACTTCAGTTCCCATGATTCCTAACAGCTGATAAGATGGCTGGGATTTCCGGGAGTTGAAGCCCAAAACACCTGGAGACCAAAGGTTGAGAACCACTAGCTTACTATAATGGTCTGAAATGGGATACTTCTAATAATTAAACTGCAAGAACCTAACATACAAGGCATGTAAGCATGTAAGCCATAATTTCAGAATGCTCGGAGTGAATAAACAAAAATAAAATATTTGTCAACTATCAAAGAACAGACATCGTGCAAAACTACAGCTCTTGAAGCTAAAAATAATCTGTTTCTTTAAAACATAGAACAAAATTGCTAAACCATAACTGTTTGTAGTCATTAAAACCATGTTATTCCAAAATAATCCAAAATCCACTTACCTTTTCTACACTTTAGGTGAACCTAAATGCCTGCATTCTCAGTGTTATGGTTGAGCCTTATGGCTCCAATTCTGGGAGACGTGGTCGTAAGACTCCTCGAGAGTCAGACTCTCTTGAGGAGCGAGAGAGGAAACGGCTGCGGGACTTATTTGCAGAACCAACAGACGAAGATTCCTTTGAGGGTTTTACCGAGGGAATGGAGGAAGAGGTGGTTAGCTCAGAGGAGGATGACATGGAATGGACTCGTGTGAGGGAGGATTTGGGTGTTCCTGGTAATGATAGCATGGGAAGCGACTGGCAGGTTGCAGGATCGGACCCGTGGACGAGTTGGAGAGATGGAACGGGATCCACAGCTGGGGATGCTGTGGGGCGTAGTCAAAGATGTTTTAGCTCTGATGAGGATGAGGATGATGAGGCACCTGGAATTAGGGGAGCAGCTGATAGCGATGAGGAGTTGTAAACTGGCATAAAATGGGGTTTTGAATCCAGGGCTAATTGCGTTGGGCAAGGTAATCTGGACGAACGCTTGGGCTCTTGTTGGGAATTTCCTGAAGACGGGTGTGTTTCGTTTGCTGAATACGTAAGTTACCAAGGACATTGGGCATAGACGGCGGGAGGAACTGTGTGGGCTTTTGTTGTGCAACCTGTGTTTAATCTTATTAGCTTGGACCTCCGTCGTCTTCTTGACGGACATTATTTACCTACTCTGGATTGACGCTGGACTGACTGACTGACTACGACCTTGGACTACCCTTTCTGTGGCTATCGGTGGAATTCGTGGAACCTTAGACGCCTGCACCTGGCTATCGACCTCGGACTGGATTGGGACCTCGCTGACTGCTGCAACCCTGATTGATGTGTTTGGACCCGGAGTTCGTCCGCTGCACGGAGGAGTAACAACTTAGTTACTCAACCTCAGCTGCTGAGTAGCAGAGAGGAATCTGCTGCCAGTATTTATGTTTTATTGAATCTTTGTTTACCTGCTTTTGTTTGTTTAAAGTGCCAGGCTGAAGTAAGCATTTTTGGTTTAACCCGGATTAAACTCCTGTTTAATCCGGTTTATCTTTTGAACCGTTTTTGAGTGACTTTTCATTTTGAAGGCGAGTGTTTGCCTAGCCCTTTGTTTTTTACGAGCGTCTTTTGGTTCTGTATCTTTAATAAACTGTGTTGAATCTTATCTGGTGGCGTTCTGTCTGTGACACTCAGGGTAACATAACCAGAAAAGGACACTGGCAGATAGGGTCAACCTAAACTATGAATTATGTGTGACTTAAAATACGCTTAGTCAGCAAGACTGCAGCTTTAACTGTGCCCCACATGTTAAGCATTTCTTTTTCCAATTTATATACAATTCCTCTTTTATGTGGGGTCAAGTATGTGCATTTGAGATTCAAGTCACAATCTTTGCTTTGCAGCTAAGGGGTTTTGAGTTATTACCAGTACCACTTCTATAAGCAAACTAGTTTGCAACTGGGTAAGTGCTCACAGCAACTCTATTGTGATTGAGTCCATCCTCCATGGCCTCCATGTCATGGTGCTGCCCACAATAGTTTCTTCAGTATTCAAATGAGTCCACAAAAATGTTGAGCAGCCATTATCTTAAGCCTAAGAAACAACCCTTAACCATCCACTGTTCATTTTGGTAAAACATTAAGCAAAGCTATCTGAGAAAACAATAAAAAAACATAATTACACTACAGTAAATCTGAAATTACTCCAATCCCCTATGGGCCAGGAGCACTCTGCTGAGAATTCTGTCACATAATTTTGCTGTTCACAGCACCAACTCAGTAAATGGGTGTGCATATGTGCCCTCAAGTCACCTGCTGACATATGGTGACCCCATGAATTTTCATAAGCTTTTCATAAGCAATAATATCTCAGAAGTGGTTTTGCCAGTTCCTTTCTCTGAAATACAGCCTACAGTGCCTGGCATTCATTGGTGATATCCCAGCCAAATTCTAACCAGGTTGAACCTACTTGCTTCCAAGATCTGACAGGATTCATTAAGGTCATTGTGAATTTGTTGTGAGCATCACAAGTTAATTTACCAGACTGCATCACTTGCATTCCTTTTCATCCTCAATATTAGTTAGAATATATGACTCCATGTAAACAAAAATTAAAAAGAAACTCTTTTGTAAAAATGTGTATTTAGAAGATTCAAAAGCAAAGCATTACTGAAGACAACATTGTGATGCAATCTCTATTTTGTTCAGTTTCTTCATTCCTAATCAGTTTGAAATGATGTTTATCAAGTTTGCCTGGTGAGGTCTTGTGACCTCCCAAGGCTCTTTTATATCCTTAATTATTGAAACATGCCATGTTTTAATAGCAAAGCCAACATTGTTTGTGGTGAATGATGATTCTGACATTATGCTAGAGTGTCATGCTAGATTTGTATGTCTCACGTCAGAGCTCTGGCTATGTTACTTGCTAATGATCTGCAGAGATATTTACCAGAGCTAGTGTGTCTAAGAAAATAGTAGGTGGATCAAAAGCTTATTTGTTTCCCTTCACAAAAAAGGTACTGTTCCAGGTATGACTAGTGGATTTGTTGCTACAGGGGAAGTGAGTATCATCTTGTACAAGAGCCATGTAGTCACTGGATCATGTTCCCAACACTGAGAAAACTTCTATACAACCTGGAACAAGTACGGAAAATGCAGGCATTGAGACCAAGAATGAATTTGTCAACCCTGCAGTCACAGTTTCCTCAGCTGTTCCTGCAATGAATTCACAGACTGTCTGGTGTTTATCTATGTTTTTAATTTATTGGTCAGGTAGACGCTGTCCACCTGAGCAAAGAGCTAGTGAGGTCTGAGCACTGGACTAGATTTGAATGCTGGACTAGGATTCTTGGATACTAGGATTCAGATCCTCCTCTCAGCAATGGAAATACAAGGGATGATCTTGGGAATATCATATTCCCTTAGCTGTAGAAAAGGACAATGGTATGTATCCTTTGAATGAATACACATCGCCAAGAAAATACTGCACTTGATATAATTGAGATTAAACTTGAAGGCACATGACAACAAATAAAAGTGTTCACATTTCTACAACACTGCTTTCCATCTGTGTGTGATGGCACAATCTGAACATGAGTCATACCATCACCAATTTATTTGTCTTTTTTTCTACCTGTGAGCTGTTTGTGGAGGTGGGCATAATGTATCAAGAAAGGTAAGCTTTCCAAACACTTGCAGCCAATGAACATAAATATGATACCAGTCCTGGCATATTAGGGGGGAAACCCTGCTGTTGCCTACATCAGAGTGCTTGGGAAGCAATGCTCCAAGCAACTCCTAAAAGCACCAGCATATTTCCTTGAGCAAAAGTGAGAAGATGGGTATCAGTCATTTTTAAAAGTTCAAAAAAGTTCCCACACTGTATATACAGTTAAATGTAGCCCCCAGCTCTCATTTGCTCTTTGGGCAGGTCAAGAAAGTTGGCATGACAAATACAAATAAACTCCTGCTATTGTAACTGGGAAGATTTCCTGTTGTGAAAAACAGAAGGAAGAGCAGGCAAGTTTACCCATATTACAAAGAAATAAGCCCTCTCTTTCAGCAGCAACCAATGTAAAAACCTCTCCAAAATGCCTCTCTCCTGCCGGATTCTACATGTTGCTAAAGCTATCCCCAATGTCTTTTGATAGGGTATCTGTAAATTAGAGTGAGGTAGAAAATTCTGGTTCTATTTCTGCCTGGGAAACTTTATTGGTAAACAAATGCTATCAAAAAAATTCGCAATTCAGCTGGCTTTCATAAAGCAACTAATTGCTTGTTATGATACACTTCTTTTTTTCCAGATTCTATTCTCTAGATAAAGTTATTGAGACTTTATAAGCATTTGTGAGATACTGACCCAAAACAAATTGCTGGAGCAGGGCAAGCTGTAACTTCTGTTTTAACAAACACAGACTTCAGGTTTACAGCATTATTACGTCTTTGGGCCCATTTCTCTCAGTGCTTTCTTGAAGTTGCATTAGCATTTTATTTAAACAAAACTCCAGCAACCAAGCAGACGCAGTACCTGCCAGTATAGTCTGGAACACTGACAGCCAGAGTCTGGACTGAACTAACAGTAAACAGCTCCACCACATTTTATTGGCAATTACAGCTGAAGGTCACACATCAGCAGTGAGCCCAAATTCCAGGAAAAAAAAAAACCCTGTCTCTTATGTAACTGCTGCTTGAATGCTGGCAGGTGCCCAACAGAGCAGTTCACTGCAATGTAGGAGGGAGTGGAGAAGGGGAGGAAAAAAGGTAAGTAGGACATCTCTCAGTGCCATTCGGCATCACTAGGGTGCCCCCTTCTGGCAAAAGGCTAACAGTTCAAGCCTTCAATGTTAAGAATTCTCTCATCTTTTGATCTAACTTTCTATCTTCCCTTCTTCTATATTCCCTTTCATTGTTCTTTTTTATAACTTCTTTATCCAGGCTACTGTTATTTTTTAAAAGGAGCTCAGACCTGTATAATTTCTAATTCATGGAAAGAGGAGCACACCTAAGGAATCAATATGTAAAGCAAGACATCATTCTAGAGTATCTAGGGAAATGTCTGTCTCCTGAGAAATCTGTATAAAGACCAAGTAGCAACAGTAAGAGCAGACCACAGAACAACAGACTGGTTCAAGATTGGGAAAGGAGTGTGGCAGGGTTGTATACTTTCACCCTACCTATTCAACTTGTATGCAGAATACATCATGCAATGTGCGGGGCTTGATGAATCCAACGCTGAAGTTAAAATTGCTGGAAGAAACATTAAGAACCTTAGATATGCAGATGATACGACTCTGATGGCTGATAGTGAGGAGGAGCTGAGGAGCCTTATAACCATGGTGAAAGAAGAAAGTGCAAAAGCTGGGTTGCAATTAAACATAAAAAAAAAAAAACAAGATTATGGCAACCAGACTGATTGATAACTGGCAAACAGAGGAAGAAAACGTGGAGGCAGTGACAGATGTTGTATTTCTAGGTGCAAAAATCACTGCAGATGCAGACTGCAGCCAGGAAATCAGAAGATATTTACTTCTTGGGAGGAGAGCAATGACCAACCTCGATAAAATAGTGAAGAGTAGAGACATCACACTGGCAACGAAGATCCGCATAGTTAAAGCAATGGTATTTCCCGTAGTATGGATGTGAGAGCTGGACCATAAGGAAGGCTGAACAAAAGAAGATAGACGCTTTTGAACTGTGGTGTTTGAGGAAAATTCTGAGAGTGCCTTGGACCACAAGAAGATCCAACCAGTCCGTACCCCAGGAGATAGTGCCTGACTGCTCACTAGAGGGAAGGCTATTAGAGGCAAAGATGAAGTACTTTGGCCACATAATGAGAAGACATGAAAGATTAGAGAACATAATGATGCTGGGGAAAATAGAAGAAAAAAGGAAGAGGGGCCGACCAAAGGCAAGATGGATGGATGGTATCCTTGAAGAGACTGGCTTGGCCTTGAAGGAGCTGGGGGTGGCGAAGCCCTGTCGTGGGCTGGTCCATGAGGTCATGAAGAGTCGGGGAAGTGACTGAACAAATAAGTAACAAACAAGGAAATGAAAGATCATATACTATGTTAGTTTCTGATTCTCGCCTCTCTATGACAGGGAAAGCACATTCCGTTTTCTCAGGGTTGGAGGAAAGGAAGCATGTGGTAGCAGGACACCTGGATGGACCTAAGTTCATTCCATCCTTGCACTCTGTAAGTATTTTTTAAAATGAGTATGTGTGTGTGTGGGGGGGAGGGGGTCTAACCTTGTGGGTTTTTAAAAATTATTATCAATATGTATCTATTAATATGTTTTTTTGGGGGGGGTGTAAGTATACCACTTTTTTCTATGTGCATCTTTCAAATATGTTTAATTTACTGAAGGAGAACTTCCTGAACTATGGAAAGTACCGCAGGTCCTGAAATGTGCTAATTTCTGATCACAAAATGCATCCAAGTCCATTTCTCAGTCCCATGGAAACCTAGAGGGTAAATATGATGGAGTGAATTTCTCACGCATCCCTAATCTAATAAAAACTAAAATGATCTCAACCTTTCTTCTAAGCTTTTGAAGTTGCTTGAGGTAATTATGCAAAGGAAAACACCATGGCTTTTTACAAATTATTTTGGAGAATCTGAAACACTGCCAGAAAACACTTTTAATAAACAGATAAGGCTCGTTTCCTATATTTATAAACACACCTGCTCCAAGCCTGGACACCTTCCACACAAGTCAGCCAACAAAGATCCTCCTTGTAATCAAGACATATGTTCTAAATTGGGCTGCATCACCCTACTTGATTTATTGCAAAACACAGCAGGCGTCAACTGTCAGAGACTTGGATGGGAGGAAGGAAAGATCAGAGTTTAACTGAAAATCAAAGGAAAAAGAAATACTCCCAACTTCCACTTAACAGTCTCATTAGTGAATTGTACAGAGGAATACAGGAAGCCTCAATACACACTGAATCTATATGGTCTACAATGAGTCTGAGAAACTGATTTATAGCAAATAGGAGACTACAAAATGAAACACCTTTCAAGTGGTTCATCTTATTTTTGGTGTTCACTTGGAAGAGAGGGGTGCATGTGTGTATACAAGTATTAGTACAAAAAAAAATCCAGCAAAGGTGCCACATGATTTGGGATCTCCTCCAAAAACATGGAGGCATCTAGGTGTTAAGATTCCCCAACAGTAATGTTGGCACATATCTGGTGACATTTAAATGGTAGTTATGAACTCTGAATGGCATGTTATGTTGGCAGCAGAGCTGAAGACCAATATTACCACTTCCAAAAGGGCCAGAATGCACAAAAAGCTATTACTATTTAAGGATCCCCAACCAAAAATGGAATAGTATCCTTCTAAAATTTAGAAGGTTTAGGTGGCCTTCAGGTAAAACTTAAAGGTTTCCCCTGACGTTAAGTCCAGTCATGTCTGATTCTTGGGGTTGGTGCTCATCTCCATTTCTAAGCCAAAGAGCCGGCGTTGTCCGTAGACACCTCCAAGGTCATATGGCCAGCATGACTGCATGGAACACCGTTACCTTCCCACCGGAGCGGTACCTATTGATCTACTCACATTGGCATGTTTTCAAACTGCTAGGTTGGCAGAAGCTGGAGCAACAGCGGGCACTCACTCCGCTCCCGGGATTTGAACCTGGGACCTTTCGGTCTGCAAGTTCAGCAGCTCGGTGTTTTAACACACTTTGCCACCAGGGCTCCAGGTGGCCTTCAAAAGTGGTAGAAATGCTACTCACAACAACTAGTGGTAAATTTGGAACATTTTTTTAAACTCTTGGTGGGCCCTGGGAGCCACATGTAGCCCATTTTGCTCATCCCTATTTTAAATAAATGTTCCCCCTTCAAAAAACTACCTAATGTATATGGTATGACATGACTAGAACAAATATAATTTGTTCTAATGATTTGCTGAATTACAGAATTCTTAAGTCTTAGAACAAACTGAGCCAGGTAGATTCTAGCTACTTACTAAACTATTTTAAAATTACCCCCTTTTATGTATTAGACAAGGAGAACTGGAATGAAATAGCAACAGTGGCCTAAATTTAACATTTACTTCTATTAATTCAACATTTTACATAAGTGCAGACTTCAGTTACTTCCATCTGTGTACCTCAGAATATCCAATTTTCAAGCTCGGATATCACAACTCATGACACCCCCCCCCCCCCCCAATTATAAACCATTTCTGAAAGATTAAAAAAAAAACTCTTTCAGATGCAATTGTGGGAGGGAACATCCCATGGGACACTTGCCATTTTTTTGCAAGGATCTAGTTGACATTTCCTCTTCTCAGTGGTGAACCAAGGATGAGATAATTGATTGATCTTGGGCTTTACTTCATGTTTGTACACCTAATTCTATAACACAATCTATAGGTTTACGTTTGTTGACTGGCAATAACACAGATAACACCTGATCTTCCACCATCCTAGTGGCAACATAAAAAAAGATTGAGTTTTACTTGGCATAGGCTTTTGTACCCCGGCTTCTCTGAATTATTATTGATCAATAGTCCATGAAACAAACAGGCCAAACTACTCATGATAGTCTTGAAGGCGTTAATACACTTTTTTGTTGTTTTTGCCTTGGCTGCCTAGCACTTCCAGCCCCTGGGAAATCCTTTCAGCACTATATCCTTCAAAGAAAAACAAAACGATTGACTCCAAAGAGAACATTCAGACAAATAACAATAGACAATTTAATTAAATTATTAAAATTTCACCGAAGACACACAGCACATTGCACTTGACTACATCACTAGAACAAGTACATGAATCACAAAGTTTAAACATCAGCAAGACAACACCACAGACTACAGGGGTACATTCACAAGAGTACCACCACGGAAGACTTTTTATATAAAAGAAAGGAAGGAAGAAATGTAAGACCTCTGCATTATCCAATCCACCAAGTGCAACCATCTAGAAAAGGGGGGAAAGGAAGAAGAGAGAAAGTAAAAACGCATTAATTCAAGAAAACCATATGGTATTAAGACTCATTTCACAACTCAACTCTAATCTTGTATTGTTCAGTTATTTTATTCTATACAATTGTGCTTCCTATTGTACAGGAGTGTGCATGAAATTATGCCACTTTGCTAAAATAGACAAAATTCAAGCCTGCAAAACATTTAGCCCACAATCATGTCCTCAAACGTTTAGTGCCAAGCAGTTATATCAATGGAATGAAAAGGCATCATTCTACTTAAAAGCATGTTTTATGGCATTGAACAATGAATGCCTTTTTTCATTGCTGGATGCAAGGTTAAGATTTGTTGTCTTTCCATTTGTACCTTTAACGACAGGCATGCAATAAAACTCCTGTTTCTACATGAGGATTCTTATATGGACCATATATGATATACTATAATGAGAGGCAGGACACATCAGTTGTGGGGGAAAAATTAATAACAATAGCATAACAACTTATTTATTTATTTATTTATTTATTATTCATATGCCGCCACTCCCCTAGGGAGCATCGTTCGATGTAGCCATTGGTGAGGGTTTTTTAAATGTCACAACACCATGTGTCTTTCTACAAGGGGCTACACTGCATGTCCTCAGTTATTTGATTTCCAGTTTAAAATGTGTGTTTCCTAACATTTGGGAAACGCTGTTGGGAAAATTAAGAGCAGGGAGTGTTCTGCATAGTATTCTCCTGGTATTCAAAGTCCCTTAAGTGTTCTAGAAGAACACAAAACCTAAATGCAAACAAAGCATGCATTTAGAATAATTCCCCTGGAACACTTTAGAACATTGAAATATGGGGAGAATACTAGAAAAAGAGGGGAATGAGTCGTTTTCTCCTGCAACAGGAACACAACTATAGTAATTATTTGATCTTGCATATGAGGAAAAAACTGGAAAATTCATATCCCTACTACAAAACTATTCGACTTTGTGTTACACCAGGAACTTCACAACTCTGGTTTCTTATAATGGTACAAAATTAATACCTCCATGCTACAGTTGGTAAACTGGCATGGATGGACCAAGCAGGAAATAGTCTAAAAACAACTAGGAGAAGGCTGTGCTCCTCCAATTCAGATTATCTGACAAATTTCTGCTACTATACCACATATACAATTAGATCAGTAAAACTCTGGTAATATTCACAACTCTGTAGTTTTTCTTGTCAAACCATCCCCCATTTCTCATCCAAGACACTTGCTTGTGTTATAATGCATTGAAGGAATCAATATCTTTCACTACTCAACTATTTGAAATTATTTAAAATTAGGGCTGTGCAACTGATTCAAATGCATTCCAAATAACCAAGAGGATCAGGCTGCTTCAAACTGATTTGTGTGAGTCCTAGATGAGAATCGGGCAGTTCAGGTCCAGCCTGACCTAGAGACCTGGACAACACAAACAAGTTGGAAAACATTTGGGAAGTATAGGGCCATGGGGGAGGGGGATTCTTAACACCAACTCAGATCACAAAATGACTTTAAGAGGGAGTCGGGCCCCATCTACACTGCCATATAAAATCCAGATTATCTGCCTTGAACTGGATTATATGGCAGTGAAGACTCCTATAATCCAGTTCAAAGCACATAATCTGGATTATTTGATTTGATAATCTGGATTATATAGCAGCGTATGTGAATCACCAGCCTTTGTGAATCATGATGGGATTTCACCAGCTTGATTGCTAATAATGAAACATGTTCTGGTCACTCCTGTAACAAAAAAGACTAATATCCCTTATATCTAGATATCCAGAAAAAAGGTCATTCTAAATAGGGTATTTGATTCTAGGGCAGCTGTTCAAAGTAAATATGGTCCCAGAGACTATTTGCAAAATCCACGAGGTTTGTAAATGTATTTCTATGAACCTCCAAAAGCAATCCATGTCAATTAACTCTGAATTAGCCCTTTGTATCTAATGGTCATGCAATATGTCTGTTGAATTTCTACATCTGTTTGTTCAAGAGCTTCAGAATTATCCAGGTGATAACAAAACAAACCCAGAGGCTAATTGTGTCCCTCCCTTTTTCACTCCAACAAGATAGGACTTGAGCCTTCTCTGCTCAATATATTCCTGAGCTTAACTATAAATCAATGACAGATTAACTTCTCTAAAACTAAATCTGCCCCTTCATCCAAAAAAAGGGTTTCTACTCTTGCTGAAATCTTCCCATGGCTTAAATACCCTTTTAACAAGCCAAAAAAAATGTTTCCCACTATCTCTAACAAGTATCAGTGCCTCTAATGCTTTCCCTGAGCGTAGTTATATGGGGTGCACAACCCAGAGGAGAATGGGGAATGTAGTTCTCCAAAGGCTGTTGAAATGGCAGCAGCTCTTCAGAGAACCACCATTCCTATTTATTTGTACAAAATTGTTCTAGACCTGCAGCAACCCACATTTCCCTATAAATACACAACTCCACATCAAAGGTGACCTTGCTTTGTTGAGAAGGTTCCCGATGTAGCAAAACTGGGTCTGGCAGACTACACATGGCTTCACTTCTCCCACCTCTGATTGAGGACAAGAAAAGTAGGAGGGTAGAAGCAACGACCCTCCTCTTTATTCTTCATGTACGCTTCCGCTGTTTGAGGCATAAGTAAATGAAGTATGGAACCAAATACAATGTAAAAGCTTTGGAGTCTGCTGCAAGCTGGCAGAAGGAAGCCATGGAATTCTTTCTTAAATTTTGACCTGAGTAATAGAATGATTTGGACTCCCTCATTTCTACAATATGTATTCCCATTTTTTATTGTTCCCTGAACTGGGGGCGGCGACGGCCAACAGGGAGCTCTGGCATGGACTGGTCCATGAGGTCATGAAGAGTCGGAAACGACTGCGTGGATGAAGAAAAAGAAGAGGATTGAGAGATCTGCAGAAACACACATGGGCTTATATGTCCCCAGATTTCAAATCCAAAACAGCTTCATTTTCATCTAAGAGAAATTCATGTAAAGGGAAGCAAATTTTACACTTGTAAGAGATGGCTTGAAGTCTTATATTACTGAAATTATCAATTACCATATGATGACAGATCCCTTCAACAATGGTTACAGAGTAAATTGAATTGTGAATCCAGTGAAAAGGCTTGAAAGAAAACCATGTAGAATTAAGCTCTCCTTTCATGGTCTGAATGGGATAAAAGACGGAATTATCAAATTAACATTATCCTTCTACAGTGAGGAAAAAAAGTAACTGAAATGCCTTCGGAGTCCAACAGTCATAAATAAGAGCAATTCAACTGCATATGCTGGTGTGATCTTTGGAAAATGCTGTAATTAGATTCAACATGTTTCTTTTACTATGTTGAAAAGACTGAAAATCCAGAATGACAGACTAAATAAAAGTACCTTCTCTCCATAACCTCTGTCTTTGGTCATCATTTCTCTGAGCGTCTGTAACACTTTAATGCAAAGTTTTTCCTCATTTTCTTCCAGCAGCTGTTTAGTATGCTTGATTAACCTGAAAACAACCAATTGATCACAATTTATTTCAACATTATAACCTCTAATCATTTAGGAAGGCATTTGTCGCTACTTATATCAAGGTTAAGGATAGAAGACATTATACAATAGATCAACATGTGGCAAATTCTGCACTTACTCAAATTTACATTGCTACCAGGAATAGATGTGAGAAATGAGATCTGCACTGAGGGAATAAAGACTACATCGTGTTGTCGAAGGCTTTCATGGCCGGGATCACAGGGTTGTTGTATGTCTTTCGGGCTGTGTGGCCATGTTCCAGAAGCATTCTCTCCTGACGTTTCGCCCACATCTATGGCAGGCATCCTCAGAGGTTGTGAGGTATGGATAAACTAAGTAAGTTACTTAGTTTATCCATACCTCACAACCTCTGAGGATGCCTGCCATAGATGTGGGCGAAACGTCAGGAGAGAATGCTTCTGGAACATGGCCACACAGCCCGAAATACATACAACAACCCCAAAGACTACATCAATAAGGAAACTAAAATGATTAAGGGTTTCCAAACCACACATTTGGAAACCCTACGCATAGAATCAGGATTCACAATTTACAACTATTTCTTTATAAAGCGTTATTAAATTCTTTTGTGTGGACTGTGCTAAAGGAAAAACAAAACAAACCATAGACAGTGTAATTACCTACAACCAACAGAAAAGTATTTAATGGATCTAGGAACTTTACAGGACGAGTAAAATGAGATGCTATTTGAGAAAGAAAGATGTCATCAGAAGCAACAGTCCTGGGTTTTTTTTTAATTCCATCTTCTCCCATAATGGCTAATGAATAAAAATGACAGAAAATAACCATCCTTTTCATCTCCATATCACTATGATAATTAAATCAAGTGTAATGACTTGGAATGAGAAAACTCAAGTGCATGGTAATGTCATGCCATGTTATTTTTGTTTCCAAAACATGCTGGTTTGGAACTGGAACTGGTATTTTCAATTATATCCATACACCACTCATAAAAATGGTTTTCTACTCATCAAACTACAGGAGAAGAAAATGGAAATGTTATCAAAGTCCCCCGTATACAATCCATATGGCTAGAATGAATCACAGAGACCCATTGATCATTGTTTTACATGGGCAAAGTGATCCTGGACACTTCCTGAATAGGCTGAATGGGCAATATAGCTCTGCCTCTTACAAAACATGCAATGTAGAAAGACTTTTCTCTAGATACAAACCTATTATCTGTATCCAGAATCTGTAGGCCTTAGCAGCAATAGCAGTCTGTTTTATTTAATAAATGTTTAATAAATACAAATGATAGCTCAATGGATAACAAACTGAAATGAATTTAAATACACCCAGCATTACTTACTTGCAAATGAAGCCTCCGCTTTCACATTTCCTTCTGGCATCTGTATTTTCTGGAAAGAGCAACTCTGGTCTATGAAGGACATCCACCAACACAGATAACTCAGCCTGGACAAGCGGGCGCAGGCGATCTTCCAAGGCTGACACTATATCCTAAAGTGCAGATATGACAATTATGATAAGGGAGTATTAATAAAGATGAAAAACCTTCTTTTATCAAAAAAGGTGCTGCCGATGGCTGCGGTTACTGCTTACTCCACTAATGTTGAAGAATAAATGTCTCCTGTCTAACAAAAGAACTTGCCATTGCAAATGTTGGACCATTCAAAAACTGTATCACTAACACTAAAGACTTCATACTTGTTCTTTCTCATTGTAAACAGTGTTCTTTCTGGGTTGCTGTGACTTTTCTGTATGGCCATGTTCCAGAAGCATTCCCATTGTAAACAGAAGTATTAAAGTGACAATAAAGACAATAAATACTTTGTGAACAAGGAGATAATGAAACAGTGTGTTCACAAAGAGGACAAGATGGGTTGGAACCCAGGGGAACATTTTCTCTTATTTTCCACTTGTCTTACTACTAGATAAATTTCCATCAGTTTGGTGTCTTTGGGTTGCACTCTGCTGGTGAACACAGGTATCACATCAAACATAGCTTTTGTGTGGAGAGGCAATCAATTTTCAATGACTACAGTATCATTAAAGCAAGAGAGTACCAATTGCACTGGCATTTGGTAGAACATAGAAAAAAGTATCACCTCTAATTGCCATTTCAGACTAATTTTCAGCCTCAAAAATGTCATTTTAGGGAGTGATGAGTTAACACAATTAAACTTCTATAACTCTACGTAACACGGTTTTTGTTCCAGGGTTATAAATTTGATTTCGTAATTGGTTCTATCATAAAAACATGAAAAACGTTTATTAAACTGCAGAAACTTTGTTTTTGCAGGACATCCTGCAGCACATATTGCTATAGTTTTTCAATGACTATCTCATACAGTCTCAATCAATTCAACACAGTTTGTGTCAGCCACAAAAACCAAAATTTCTAGAGTATAACAACCACTTTCAAAGTAAAAATCGCACAATTGAATAGGAAATAACACTTCCAAACCAGGAACATGATTTTTTTTTAAAAAAAATTGTTACTTAGTGTAATTGTTACGTATAGTAGATCCAACCAGTCCATACTCCAGGAAATAATGCCCAGCTGCTCACTGGAGAGAAGGATATTAGAGGCAAAGATCAAGTATTTTGGCCACATAATAAGAAGACAGGAAAGCTCAGAGAAGAGAATGATGCTGGGGAAAATTGAAGGAAAAAGGAAGAGGCAAGATGGATGGATGGATGGATGGTATCCTTGAAGTGACTGGCTTGACCTTGAAGGATCTGGGGGTGGCAACAGCTGACAGGTAGCTCTGGCATGGACTGGTCCATGAGGCCACGAAGAGTCGGAAGCGAATGAACGAATAAACAACAACAAAATGTAATTGCAGGCACTTTACTCACTTTTGGATTGCTTCTCAGGGCCCTTCCAGACAGGTCCTATATCCCAGGATCTGATCCAGGTTTTCTGTTTATCCCAGATTATCTGGCAGTGTGGACCCATATAGTCCAGTTTAAAGCAGAAAACCTGGGATCAGATCCTGGGATATAGGGCCTATCGGGAAGGGCCCTCAGACAACAAAAAGCTCACAAAAAGTTAGATGTTTTTTAAATTAGGGATTCTAAGGGCTTTGGAGGGATGTAAATTGGAGTTCAGGGCTACACTTTCCTGAATTAAATTAGAATATGACACTGTCTTGAAAATCAGGCATGTATGGCCACTAAGGCTGACTTGAATACAGCACACCATGATCAAGACCCTAATGCCATTGGTTCATATAAATATAATGTCAATGTTAAAAAATAGACACTGAAATACTTATTGACCTGCAGTCTCTCAATAATATTGCGATAATCCCTTGAAGCAGCCATCACAGAGTCTCTCCTTGCAGCATTCCTTACTGTCATCCTCCAGTTCATGGCTGTTTTCTGTACTATGTTATGTGATTTCAGGAAGAGATTGTTGACTTGGCTGTCCAGATCCACTGGAATAGCAATTGTTCTACTTTTTGCTGAAAAAGACAAAGTACATTTTGTTGGTTGGTGTTGATTGATGTATTTTGATGTTTTTAGTTTCCAGTTTTAATCATTTTAATTATATTGTTTATTTGTTATATGTTTTTAATTATGTAACTTTGTATTCCTTGTTTATGCTGGGCTTGGTCCCCATGTAAGCCGCCCTGAGTCCCTTCAGGGAGATGGTGGTGGGTTATAAGAATAATGTTATGATTATGATTATAATTATTATTACAGTAGTCTCTCGCTTATCCAACCATCGTTTATCCAACCTTCTGTATTATCCCATGCAGTCTGTCTCCTGCCCGATTCCACAGCTGTTTCTCTAGGCAGCAACGGGCAGCGGGCCAACAAGCCCAACAACAACACAAGTGCAGCCACACTCCCAAACAAGTGGCAGACTTGTTGTAAAACATGTTTTGGTGTTTCATTTGTAAATTCATAACATAATTTGACATTTAATAGGCTTTTCCTTAATCCCTCCTTATTATCCAACATTTTAGCTTATTCAACCTTCTGCCGGCCTGTTTATGTTGGATAAGCAAGACTCTACTGTATTTTATGTAATATCTACTATCTCATATATTACAGAAAGTTGCCCTGACACGTAAAATACTTGTTTCTTCTTTTGTCTGTAGAACATAATATGTGCTTTCTAGTACCTGCTTGTGAAGAGGAACATGCGAAAAGGACACAAATTGATCAGCAGTCTGCAATGCCCCCAAAATGTATTCCCACAAAAGGAAAAGAGCCCCTCGTACGTGACACATTTAAAAATATGCTCCCAGTTCAGAATTTGAGAAGTTAATTCTTCCCAATATTGTTTAAGGATAGTTTAACAATGCATCCACTAGGGCATGAAACTAGATTCATGTTTCTATTTTTATTAATGGAAGTTCAAGTCAGTTTCAGGGAGAAACATATATTCATTTACACAACTTGTTTATACTGCTTCAGATGGGGGAACATGAAGCAACTTTAAACTAAGCAAATATTGGTAAAAACACACAGGAGAACATGGAGTTGGAATTAGCAAAATCTGAACATATAACTGGAGTAATTTATAAGAAAAAATAATGTTTAATAAAGTCATCTTTGTTGGAGAGCAGCATAAATTTCAGGTTGGCAAGACATCACCTTAATATCATTTCCCCTAAACTGCACCAAAAGGGAGAAAATACAAGTAGGCTGGAAAGAACTAAACAAACAAATGCACAGGCACAAGAAGTAAATCTGTAATCTGGACCCAGTCCACTTTTATTTTTATCAAATGAAGAATGCTAAAGCCAAAATATTTTGTTAATTTATAAAGTTCTGTCAATTCACCACTCTAAGAAATATGTATCTTAGACATAAAGGCAGACCACACACACACACACACACACACACACACACACACACACACACACACACACAGACTCTTATACATAACCCACTCATAGCTTTAACTCTTGTAATTGTAAATACAGTAGAGTCTCACTAATCCAAGCCTCACTTATCCAAGTTTCTGGATTATCCAATCCATTTTTGTAGTCAATGTTTTCAATATATTGTGATATTTTGGCGCTAAATTCGTAAATACAGTAATTACAACATAACATTACTGCATATTGAACTGCTTTTTTCTGTCAAATTTGTTGTAAAACATGATGTTTTGGTGCTTAATTTGTAAAATCATAACCTAATTTGATGTTTAATAGGCTTTTCCTTAATCCCTCCTTATTATCCAAGATATTTGCTTATCGAGGCTTCTGCTGGCCCGTTTAGCTTGGATAAGTGAGACTCTACTGTAATTGAGTTTTGTCATCATTCAGTCAGATCATCAAATAAAAAGGGCTTACATGCATTTGTTTACATTCATATACACATATAGTTTTCTTACCTACATCTGAAAGTACTCTAATGCAGCTTTCTACCGATGCCTTCTGGCTAGGCATGAGCCAATTGCAGTGGTAAACCCTGAATACACCTTGCAAGAGCTGCACAAACACAGGCTGGCGAGTCTAAAAACAAGCAAACGATAAAGGTAAGTCCAGAACGATTTTTTGGAGGGGTGCATGTGGAAAGGGTCAGAAAGTGTTCTTATGTTCAGCAAAACTGAGGGGTCTGCTAGTACATACATATACTGGAGGAGTGAGTCATTCTGTATCCCTTTCTATCCATTATCCATTTAGAAATGAAATTAGAAGTCACTTCTGACTCTTATACCAAGGCTCTTCCATGGCATATTTTACCTGATTTTGAAGATCTGGGGAAATTGTTTTAAATTACACCTTAAATACTCCTTAATAATAGTTTTTAAAAGCAGATTTATACTGTATTCTTTCATGTCGTACTCTTTCTATCTTATTATTAGTGCAGCGTACTATTTCAAGCAAAATAACTATTTGTTTCTGAATTTAAATTTTAAATTTAAATTCTATTTGTACTGTATATTAACTTTTTTACTATGTATTTTAATATATTATTTTATGTGTAATTATATATGTATTTTATGGTAATGTGTTTTAACTGTGTTGTAGCCTGCCTCAAACTGTGAAATAATAATAATAGTAATTATTACTATTAAAACTCCGACAGTCCTAAGTTATACATATACTGTAAAGCCGTGGTTACAATTAACTCAGACTGTCAAGCTTAAAAATGTGCTAGTGCAGAAGACAGTCTTCTAAACCAAAGCTAATGGAAAATTGTGTCTCCAGTTTGGTTTTGAAGAATTTGGTGACAGAGAAGCAATTCAATTTACAACTGACCAGAAGGTGTCTCTCTGCCATTACTAATATGAAGCATGAAGATCAAAACAGCATAAAGTACATAATCACCAAGTAACATGTTAATACTGTGTTTACTTTACAATCAAAAATATTTCTAAATTATAAAGTAATTATTCAGATCACTTTGGACCACTATTTATACATTGTGAATACCTGCAAACTCATTTCTAGCTTCAGGTGTGAAAACAAGTTAACTAATGAATATGGATCAATCACATATATTTTCCTCCCAGAAAAAAATATGGGAAATGAAGAGTACTGTTATGTCAAATATTCTTTTATATAAGCATTTCTAAACTAATTATTTTTTCTATACTGTAGCAGAGATTATGTTCCATTATGTTTATGTTCTATTAAGAAGCAAAATAGCTTTCATCTATATTGCAGGAAACACACATATCAGCTTTGGAAAATATTTGAATATAATGCTATCTATAGCTTAAGCATCTTGACTAGCTACTGAGAGTTGATGATACTAACATAAAAACACAATGCATAGCAACTACATAAAATACCTCCTTCAGTTTGACAAAAACTGATCTCTGTTATGTTGAGAAAGTAGGAAAGGATTAAAGGGGAAAACATGTTTTAAACGAGTATCCTTAGTACAATCTGTCAAAGCAGAAACACAGAAATTAAAAAACAGCTTCTTAAAGCACCCCAAACTGTATTTAAATTATTTAAGTAACATCCCTTAGCGTCTCTATTTGCCAGGAACATCACCCGAGGGCCTTTCTATACTATGCTAAAATCCGAGAGGAAGTGGGTTAAAACAACCTGCTTTCTCTTGGTTTCTAGACCCCACCCCCAACCCAAAACTCTAGGCTCCTGGGAGAGGGGGATAGATGGCATCCCGGATCAACCAAAAATTTACTCGGGATGCCATCCAACCTCCCTCCAGCCACCCATTTCACCCCCAAAATTTACTAGATGAGAAATTCCTCCCCCCACCACCACCTCCTGACACACCATTTTCTCGCATCAGGAGGACAATAGAGAGGGGCCTGTGCTACCTGCAGGTTTTGGGTGCAAAATGGGGGGCTGGGAAGGGAGGGGGCATCATCCTGCTCCTCCAGGCTTTTGAGAGCCTGAAGAAGCAGAATGGCTGCTTAGCAGTTCCGGGAGTCAGTCCCTACAGGGCCCTCACCTCTAAAGACCCAGATCTTAGAGCTTAAGGTTTGGATCTTCAGAAGTGTTTAATTAATGTAAACTAGGAAAAGCCGTTTTACTCTGCATTAATTCGCCTTTACCTGAGGCATCATTTGGACGCCTCAGGAAAAAGCAAGACAGGTCCCGTGTTTTGGGTCTGTCTGGAAGGGCCCTGAGAGACTACTACTGATACTAAAAAGATTTGTGTAGCAGCAGCAGGAAGCTTTCCTTAAGCAAGTAATTTGCCCCGCCCTGGCACAATGGGTGTTTCTGGGCGTCCCAAGACGCCCTATTTCCAAGACAAACCTTGCACAAATATGCCAATACACATAATTAATTTCCTCCCATTAAGAGCACTAGAAAGGAGAAAAAGGAAACAAGAATGAAACGAAAAGTATACGATGGGAAACCCCTCCCAATTTAGTCTGAATTTAGTGTAGATCCATCATGCAACTCCCTTTCCTACCTATGTCAGGAATAGCATCAAAACATGACACAGAGGTATTGTGTTGGAAGAAAATGGACCCTAAAGAATTCCATACCTCTTTGGAAGTGTGACATCATAAATTACATTTAATTACATTATACTGACAATTTTTTTTAAAAAAAATGTTCAGGCTATTTCCTCTCTTCAAAAAGGAAGGATAAACCATTATATTTTAAAACAATCAGAAGTTAGTGGTGAGCCTGTATGTTTACTGCATAGGCATGAGTGTGGAAATTGTATTAAACAATCATGCTATGATACAGCAGACCTAGAAAAATTACTTTTCAAAAGCAAATTGTTCAGATTACTCATTTTACTGCTCACAATGCCATAAAAATAACAAGTGTTGCTTTTCCATTACTTCCTGTTACTTTGGAAAAATGTCTTAGGTTTGATGGGAGAATGGCATGAAACTTTGAACAGTCCTGTTGAAATGACTCTACAGGTGCCCTTTAAATTGACTAAAAATATTACCAATTACATAAGTACACCACTGCTGTTGTATTGCATCCTATCCATTAGTACAGTGCACCTAATGGCTCTCAGTATTGCTGTCTTCCCATTACTGAGTGCCCAGTCCTTTCTGCTCCAAGCTAGAAGTCATGTGTCATCAGTGGGCACCATTCACCTCCTGTCCCCCATTACTCCCAAGCAGGTTGTTTCCCTTTCCTTTCCTATTTCACTTCATTTTTAAAATCATGCTGCCATAATTATTAAATTGAGGGAAAAGGGGCACATTGAGTAGGACATAGGGCATAGAAAGTGGAATTCTGTAGGCTGCGTGGAAAACAGATCACGGCACTATAGATTGCCAAAACAGTGCCATTGTCCTAATGCTGAGAGGTGTGATAATTAGTATTTCAAAAGCAGTATATTACTGTCAAGCTGCCAGATTGGCTAAAATGCAGCATTTATAGTTGACATCTCACATCCATCTGACTTTATTTTTCTGTATTTTGATTAGTTTTTGCTAGCTATTGCTAAATATAAGAATGAAAGCAATTAGGAATTGTAAAGGTTGAGAAGGGCCATCTCCTGCAAGGAAGTAAAAAATATTTAAACTACTCAAATATTAATGGGAGTTTCTTACAATTTCTCTCTACTATACAGTGTCACTGAATCTAGCCATTCATTGTTACTGTGACAAAAGCTGATAGGCATCTGTCAAGGCTTCCACACATCTCCCTGGGAATGGGAGAAAACGGCAAGTCAATCATGTATATAATGGCACAAAGGAAAACAGGGGGAAAATCCCTACTAATGTGATTCCTTATAGATTAGCCATAATTTTTATTTATTATTTATTTCCAACATTTATATCCCGCCCTTCTTACCCGAAGGGACTCAGGGCGGCTTACAACAATTGGCAGAAATTCAATGGCTACACATAGTTAAAATATGTACGTTAGTGCATAAATAATTGAGTGCATGTTCATCCTATGCTGGCCATTGCCTTTTGTACTTCGATAAGCAGAACTCAAGATATTTTGCAGCCTCCTATTTATTGAAGGCAACCAAATGGTTAACTGAATCTAACTTCAAAACTGAAGACAAGATACAATTCCTAAAGGCATGTCTTGCCTAGAGGTCACATGGCAGGCTGCATGGGACAAACAGCTCTGTTGTTCTAACACTTTCCTAACACCAATCACTGGTTTATCCGCTCTTTCAGCTGACTATGGAAACACACTGTGGCATGTTACTAGATGCCTCTCTTTCCTTGTTTAATCAAGGAACATTACCAATGACATATGTGATGCATTTGCAGATGACTAGGCAAGACTGATAGCTGACACAGAAATATAACTGGAAACCCAATTGGCATCAGAATTGTGTCTCAGAACGGGAATAGTTGCATAGTATCCACTCCAACATTTGAGACAAACACCAGGAGAAATCCTCAGCAAGCATAAGTAAGAGAGTGTTGTGCTGGAAGCAATAAATCATGATATTCTTTTCAGGGAAAGCCCTTGCCTTCCTTGCTCTCACCATTCTGAAGATCTTTGCTTAGTTATATTGGAGGCTTTGTCCTTCAGCTCTGAAAATCCTAGAGATATATCACGCAAGTATAGTCACACTGCAGAATTTACACAAAGGAACAACCATGTGTCCTGCTTGTGGCCTCTCCAGAAGCATCCAGATGGGTAATGTAGGAAAAAAGGTAAACAAGTCAAACTCTATATCAATGTCCCTATTCATTACTTACCTGTAATGTTGTGCTCTGGTCTGAAAATGGGGAACTGAAGAAAGTCGTAACAATGCTCATCACAATCTCAGTCACGTACTTCTCCAGTATGGAATCTGCATGCTTCCTGTCACTGGTGTTGTTACAGGTCTGTGAAACAATTCAGTCATTTAAAAAGCCAACAACAGCAATGCAGGTATGATAATGCCTTGCAAAACAAAAACTGGCAAAACTGTCCTATACCGTAGATGGAATACAACATACACATTCTTCCTTTAAAAATGAACTTAGGCCTTAAGAACTGCAGTCAGAACAAGAGGGATCAGCAGACTGAAGGGAGCTCCCAGGTTTTCAGAAGCATGAGAAACCTTAGGGGAGTTGAAAGCAAATGGAAAAATTGCCCAGTCCCAAAACATCTCACTGAGGGTTGAGCACACTCCACAGCTACATAATGTAACTGACACCAGAAAAGAAGAACTATCTGGTATGCTGGGGTGAGATGTTCACTTTTGGAGAAAATGGCTGTTTGGAATTCTTAACAGGGACACTCCTTTAAAGAGTTTGGATACAGTTCAATGTTTGGTTGCACACTTCTATTCCACATACATTTAATGCAATATGCACAAGGGTAGTAGTAGAGCTTCAAAGTGTTACAGGAAATGGTTAAAGCATTTGTGTCAGTTGTTATTTAATCATTTAAACCATGTTGCATTGGGTACGCTGGCCAACATTCATTTTGGTGCCTCAAATGTTAAATCTGTTTCTGGGTATATCTGACCCACTGATTCCAAAAATGGCACCAGTTTTGCCCTATCAGCTCTAGTTTTTGAGACACAGAACATATGGCATCTACCAGTTGTCACCTGCTCGTCCACAGAAAATCATGATAACCATATCTAAAAAACTAGATAGATCTGCTGATATGGTCTATTTATCCAATGCAATTTTCTGAATCAGCAACCTAAATAACTCCAGGAATAGGTCTAAAAACCAAGACAAGATTTTTTTTGTTGGACTGTGTTATTATTTGAAGAGTGATATAGTAATAATGTATTTAAAATTCAAAAGTACATCAAGAGAAGAAAGGGGCAAATCTTTCCAAATTATTGCCAAAATAACCCTATGAAACCTTGACATTATGGGGAGTTTTCATATGCTTCCATAGATATACATATAGATATTTTTCAGGCATTAAGGTAAGGATAAAAGTTTTGCCTTGACATTAAGTTGTGTCCAACTCTGGAGGTTGGTGCTCATCTCTGTTTCTAAGCTGAAGAGCCGGTGTTGCCCATAGTCACCTCCAAAGTCATGTGGCCGACATGACTACATGGAGCGCTGTCTTCAGGCATTACATGTATCAAAAGAGCTAGTCTGGTGTAGAGGTTTGATCACTGAACTAAGGTTTGAAACCAACTGGAACTGACTGGATGTCTTTGAGAAAGTCATGCACTCTCAACCTCAGAGGATGGCAAGGCAAAACGCTTCTCAATAAATTCTACCATAAAAACCAATGATAGGTTTGCCCTTAGAGGTATCGGTAGGGCAAAAGTCAGAAATGTCATAAGTCAGAAATGAAATGAATTGGAGGGCCACGACATGAATCCAAATGTAGGCAAAGGATTCAAGTGAAACAGAAGCAAAAGGTAACAGCTCTACATGATAAATAATAAATAGTGTCCAGGATTGTGTATACACTGTATGACATTATAATAATATTTCCAGTTATAAAAGAAAACACTTACTCTACAGATATCAACAAGGAAGTTCTCAAAAAGCTTCCACATGTGATTGCTCGTATAAATCTCTTTCATTTCCACTTCTGTGTCTACGTAGCAATGATTTAGGAAGTTGATATAGGCAATTTTAACCTGGAGGTACGAAAACATTGCACACATATGAAAAAACATCTACCTCTAATTGTAAAAAGGAAATAAACTAGATCTCAGCAATATCTGGACATCTGCTATGAATAGGAGTAAAAGTTGGTTGTTCCTCTAATAATATCCATTTACAACAGGGTGACAGAACCTCTTCACCTTCTAGAGATTGCTAAATGCCTGCTTCAATTAGCCTTGACTACTAGCCAATCTGGCTACATCAGATGGGAACCAGAGTCCAACAATATCAGTCTCAATTTAATGTAGCAGGATTAAATGCTGCTTCTACAGTTTTTCCATTAATTTAGGAAAAATGAAAGACCATTAAGGGTAACTCTCATGCTTTGGTATAATAATGACGAAGAATCAGTTGTTAAACATTAGATCTGGTTATCAGAAATAAAATATTTCTAGAATTAGCAAAATGAAGAAAAGACCCATGAGGGAAAGAAAAAGAGACATATTTCAAAATAATGCACAGGTAAAACTGTAGTTTCTAAATAACATTTGCAAGAATGTAGGCCAAACTGAAATTATTAATTCTAGCCTACGTGCATATCATTGTTGTGGACTTATCTATTTCATACTTGGTATTCATACAACAGAAGTTAGTATTAAAGCTGGGCTAAACTTTAGCCTAACTTTGGAGTGTTTGTTTTTCCTCTAGTGTTACTCAGTAGCAACATGTGTCAGGTCATTAGCTAATTTAAAACAGAGGACTGTTGCAGAACCAACCATGGTTTCCAAATAATCAGACAGCAAGAAATCCAACATTTCTCTCTTCCCGCCATTTCAAGAAAGCAAATATATATCGTATGACTCCTGTATCGGCAGATAATATGTTCCATCTTGTTATTTAGCCTTGCCCTTGCTAATACATGTGCTGAGCAAGCATTTAACAGCACTACCACACAAAACAATTATCTTACTTCCGGTATGCAATCCTCATGAGTTACCACTCGAACAATGTCATCCAAAGGGAGCAAAGAGTTGCACTTGATTTCCGTGTAGACATTTTTCCCCTCAGTACAAACTGCCAGCAGCTCCACTAAATGGATGTGATACATCAAAGCACTGTTTTCATCCATCCTGTCGCGTTCCGATCTCATCATCTGCACCAATGTCTGGAAAGAGGCTCTGTCATTGTAGAAAACAAGGACATCTTCTCCAGCGTTGACCAGCTATCCAGGAAGCAAAAGGTCAATTTAAAATTATGAACGCTTCAGCGTGTAAACATTTGCCGATTTTATTCCTGCATGAAAAAATAAATCATTTCCAACTATTTCCCTCAGCTGGGTGAGACTGCAAAAGCATTTGAATTTTGTGCGTTATTAAAGAAAAAAATCCTTTGGTGTTAAATCTTTGTTTTTGCACACACAATTGACACAACAATTTAGTTTGCCCTCCTCCAGCCCTATGCTTTTTAAAAAGTAGCACCCACACAATCAATTTCATTTCTCAAAAATATTTTTAAGGGAGATCATAGTCCCAGAAACTTAAGATTTGTACACAGCCTTCTCACCTCAGCCATTACCATATCCTGACACTTTTTAATGAACTTTCCTTCGGCCTTAACAATCGTCTGAAGGAACTTAATATATTGGACATTCCTTCCATGTGTTTCAATGCAGTGAACAAAGTGCTGAACAACTCTCTCATTAATTTCACTGCAAAGCTGAAAATTATTCATGAAGATATGCTGCATAGTCACTGCCTCAAGGATCTGCAAAAAGGATGACAAAAAGAGAAAAGCACATAAATAAAACACCAGAACAAGGCCGTGGAAACTCTGGAAGGTTTTCGAGATTGTCTATGCCTGTACGACAGACAGAACTAATAAAGATAATGCTTTCAAGTGAAATGACTAAGGGTAGGCCTGGCCATAGCAGATCCAAGGAGCTGAAATTTCAACTATTCTGGCATCAAGAACTAATGGGGACATTGTTATATCTATCTCAAAACTTATTGGACTCTGTCTTACTATATACAACACATGCTCTGAGGGTTTCTGTATACCAGGGAGCCTTGTTAGCCTGGTCATATTTTGATTCCATTTATTCACCAGGGATTCAACAGGATCATCAGTGATATCAGCCATAGAACCCTCTAAGGTCTCCTGAAATCTCAAAGGATCCATTAGCCTTTGAGGGCAGACCATTTTAATAGGTCCTCCACCCCTACAGGAGTAGGTTGTAGCTATGATACTAGCCCTGAACAGAAAAAAATCTGTCCATGACAACTCGAGAGGTATTGCTCATCTTTGCCAACAAATCTGTATGTTCCGAAATGAAAATCACAGTTCTGTCGAGTGCTTTGGATCGAAAACCAATTGGGATAGGCCCATGTTTGTCATGGATACCATGAACTCCTGAGCTGCATCTAATAAGCTGGCCTCCAGTAGTATGTTTACGTCACCTAGAACCAAAAGTCTGGGCGATTACAGCAACACCTCCAAGATCAGTTCCATGAACTTGGCCAGAGAGTCTGTTAGATAGCGGGGTGGATGGTACACTAACAGAATCCCAGACTATCCCTGGTTTTCAGACTCAGGTACACACACTCAATGTGATTCAGCTCCCTAGTAGGTAATGTGGTCAGGTTAAGATGGTCTTTATAGGCTACACCTATCCCCCCCCCCCCCACCCACTTTCCCTCACCTGATCACTGACAGAGTACCCAGCTGGGAGGGCTTGGGCCTAGGTTGGAGAACTATCCTGTTCCAGCCAAGTTTCAGTGAAGCATGCCAGGTCAGCTCCCTCATCTTTGAAGAGATCAGAGATGCCTTATTTTTACCTGGTATTAGTTAACCCTTCCCTGTGCTATTCAAAGCTAATATATATGCATTTTTGGATAGAGTTACACTTTAAAAATGTACCTGTTCTGACTTATAAACAAATACAAGCCTACCTACCTTATCTTGTTTGTAACATGAGGACTCCCTGTATATATGTCTTCAAATAAACATATGCTGCCCCCATGGATTTCCTGGGGTTTTCTGAGGCAAGGAATATTCAGTTTTGCCAGTTCCCTCCTCTTAAATATAGCCTACAGCACCTGGTATTCATTGGTAACCTTCCATCCAAGTAGTAATCAGAGTCAACTCTGCTTAGCTTCCTAGATCAGACAGGATCTTTCTGATCCTTCTGGATATTGACAACACAATTATAATTCCACAATTGATTGTATAGATCTATGTTTGCTAGAAATAACACATGGATTTAGGCCCATTAGTCTTGTCAGCTGCTGAACCCTACAGTTTTCTGTTTGTTTGTTTGTTTGTTTGAATGTAGGAAAAAAGGATACTTAGCACTGATTGCATATGTGGCTGAAAGGCTGCACTATGTATGGGTGAAGGGGCACAAGTCGCAGCCTGCAATGTACTGCATTCCAATTTATTATGGACTTCCAAATTAAAAAGTCTTAATAGATAGGGGAAGGTGAGGAAGTCCCATTTTAAAAGAGGGTTTCTATATGTAACTAAAGACCTTACATAAGAAAAGATCTGGGAGAAATGATAAAAGGCTTTCCTCTCTAAAAAAAAAAACAAATTAACATATGGCATTCAGTAAATAACTTCTTACCCCAGGGTTCAGAAATAGATTTATATGCTTATGTAACAAAGCTTGATTCTGCTGGTTTCCAGCACAGAAGTTCTGTAGGAACTCATGGGCAAGTTTCATGATCTCCTGCATCCTTGTGTCTTCAGCCTGTAAATACAACAAACAATTCCCAAGGTTTGGAATGTAAGTGCAATTGAATAAACATGGATTTAAGCAAACATCTAATCTATCAGCAGCACCTATATTTAAATTTTCCTCAAAAAACTGTGAATTGGGATGAATTCTTAAAACATCAAAACATTTTTCAAGATTCTTTGATATTTAAATGATCACATTAGGCACTTACGTAGTCTGTCCTCATAACATTAACATAAGTAAAGGTACAGGTTTTCCCCTGACATTAAGTCCAGTCGTGTCCGACTCTGGGGGATGATGCTCATCTCCTTTTCTAAGCCAAAGAGCCAGCATTGTCTATAGGCGCTTCCAAGGTCATGTGACCAGCATAACTGCACAGAGCGCTGTTACCTTCCTACCGGAGTGGTACCTATTGATCTACTCACATTTACATCTTTTCGAACTGCTAGACTGGCAGAAGCTGGGGCTAATAGCAAGAGCTCACCCTGCTCCCTGGATTCGAACCGCTGACCTTTCAGTCAGCAAGTTCAGCAGCTCAGTGGTTTAACCCGCTGTGCCACGGGGGCACCAGCAATAACATAGACAACTTTAATAACCAATTAATTTAGACTCCTTCATCTTTTGAAACTACAGCAAAACCTTACGATGATTCATTTCTGACTTGGGTGCATGAAATTTAGATGCTCTTTTGTCTACAGTCAGCATTAAGTACCTATAATAGCTTCAAATCAAAGTCTGGACAAATTCCTGAACCTGCATGGACACTGGAAACGTGGTTGGGGAATCTGAGACCAGGTTTGTCTTAGCTTTGCTTTAATCATCATTTCCAGTAAGTTTAGTCTCCAAATCATTTGCTTGCATCTAGATAATGCTTATAGCATAACATATATAACAAAACCTCTTTTCAACCAAGATGTTAGCTGGAAACAAAACAGATATTTTGAAAACATGACTTTTCTCCTATGAATTTCCAAAACAAGATATCAGCAAGATCAGTATTTGAACCACAGGACCACCTCTAAACATAAATGTTAACTGCAAAAACCACAAATCTATTCATGCATTTCCTTTGCTGATTGAAGGAGGAATATCCTTGATGTTGGTTTTTAAAAAATCACAATGAACAGGTATGTATACCTGCTTTTGTCTCATGATTTGACTAACCATCAGGGAACCTATGTTATATTTGGCTTCTCTTACTGCCTTATCCGGGACCCTTAAAGCAGGTTCCCTGGTCAGTTGGATTGACTTAGGAGTTAATGACTACCACTGTAAAAGCCACATTGCTTTGTGTTTGCTTTAGTATAGTTAGAAAAGGCTTGAAAGGTTCTACACTGAATTATGATAACTAGAATAGAAATTTAGAGTCATTACCCTAAACATGTTTGATCATTATACCTCTATATATGGCCAAGATATTACATAGAAGTATTAATGTATTTTCATAACAAATAAATTATTTCTTAAAGTATTAAAATTAACACCAGTTCTTTGATATACAATACAACTTGTAAGAAATAACAGTGGTTCTCAACCTGTGGTCCCCAAATGTTTTTGGCCTTCAACTCCCAGAAATCCTAATAGCTGATACACTAGCTAAGATTTCTGGGAGTTTTAAGCCAAAAATATATGAGGACCCCAAGTTGAGAACCACTGTTTTAGAATGATCTAGATAAAATCTTTTGTTGACAGATTGTAAAGTAATAGATTCATGCAAACCTCACTTTCTCATACGGGATTTGTAATAGCTCCAGAACCACTGTGTGAGCTCCCATATTTCGGAGCAACCTCTGCTGCTGTTTCCGACTTTTCCTGACCAAGATACTCTCTTGGACACAAAGCTTGCTAAGTCGAAGCAAAATCTGTAAAGACATATTTGTTTTAGAGCCTAATAATATGTTGATGCTTTTTCCAGATGGGCTACAAAGAAAACACTTGTCCTCAACAGACCACAAAATGAAGCAATATACAGAGACTGAATAAAGAGACTGAACTTATAACAAAATGACAACAACAAATGGACAAACACTATGTTGTATGCAGCAGACATGGCCGTTATGACATAGTTGTGTATATTACACAATGAAGGAATAGAAATGGGTGTATTAATTTTCATTTTCAAGAAAAGTATTTTCCACCTCTTGGGAATATAAAGACAATACCAAGGAACAGTGAAAGATCCAGTGGATCTTTATTGCCTTCATAACATTTTGATGCCGTTCCTTATAACCAGCACAGAGAGTAAATATGCTTAAATTATCTAAATCATACAGCCCAGAGAAATCAATTTTCATGATATAGATTTTTCCCCCTTTTGGTGCAAGCTATGGAAAGCTGGTAAAGACAGACAGAACTGTAAAGACAAGACTTGTTTCTTCTCTGGAAATAATATGCAAATCACACTGAATATTCTTTTGATTCTGCTTTCTTCTTAAAGTGGATAGAAGCACTTGTGTACATTATTTGAAGGCTGTATAATTTTAGTGTCTAGTTTCATATAAACTTTTTATCAAATGCACCACTGGTACCACTGGTGCAAGATCAGGTTGGGAAACTGTCACGTGTTAGTAGTCTGCATTGCCTTCCAGCAGAACTTCAAAGTGGCATTGTTTGGTGTTGTTATCCCACTGCTTAGTGTTAAAATGTTGGACTCAACATATGGTGATCCTATTGAGTGAGATCCTATGAATTCAAATTACCAACAGCATATTCAGGTCATGCGAACTCAGGGTTTTGGGTTCCTTGAGTCTATCCACCTGTGATCCAGTCTTCCTCTTTCTCTACTGCCTTCCCCCTTGCCAAGTATCATCATATTTTATAATGAATCATACCATCTTATGTTATGTCTGAAGTATGACGGCCTCAGTTTAGTCATTTTGAATTTTAGGAAGAGTTCAGACTTGATTTGCTCTTCAAATTGTAATTTTGACTTTTTGGCAGTTTTCTTCATAACCAATTTTTACAACCATACAGAGAAATTGGAAATATGATAGCATGGTCAATTTGGACTTTGGTATTTAATGATGTATCTTTATACTTGAGGATTTTATCTAGTTCCTTCATAGCTGCCTTTCCAAGACCTAGACTGAGCCTAGATATAGGAAATGCAATACCTCCGTTATTATTTTAAAGTTATATAAGTCATCTGTGTTCATCATGTTTGTTTTCGTAATATTCAGTTGTGGCCTTGACTTCCTTGATATTCCTCACTAATTCTCTCAGTGTTTACTATTTTCTGCCAGTACAATATGGCACCATCTGCATATCTTAAATTACTGATGTTTCTTCCTCCAATTTTCACTCTTCTTTAATGGAATAGTCTCACCGTTACTACAAATCTGGTGTCCCATTCTTGAGGATTAGAATACATATTGAGAATTTCCAAACTGTGGAAATTATGGTTTTTCCCCCATATTAATTGGCAGATTTTGTTTAGAATCTGGATGGATTCTGTCCCTATAGCATAAAACAGCTCAACTGGTATGCCATCCCCTTGCAAAAAAAAAAAAAAATGAAAGAAATATCCTCTAGGAATAGGAAGCATTTCTGCCATGTCTCTTCCATGAGATATTTCAGGTCCAAATGAGATATTTTTACAAGAAATTACCCAGAAGTCACATGTTAAAACTGTCCCCTTAGAGGGCATTTAGAGGATTTTGTAAAATAATTAAACTCTGGGGCAACAAAAATAGACCATGGGCAGAACTTTGCCTACCCTGGTCTAAATCATTGCAATATGTATTTTCAGTGTTTTGCCATTATTTAATAAATGTAAATCTAACCTATTTGGCAAGCAGCCCTGACCTAGATATTGCAATTTTTATCCAGGTGCCAAGAGTCAACAACTCTTCTGTGTTTGCAAAGACTCCAGTATGTTCATAGAGCTCTGCACAATCAAGAGTCACCTTGTTATTTTCTATTAGGCAGGGAATGTTCCATTTCAGATAAAGAACAGACCTCAACTCATAGAAAAAAAGAAGACAGAGCAAGGAAAATGGGCAGCTGGGAAAGGAGGAGTCTTACCTCTTTTACCACCCTGTAATTATAGCTACTAGTGCTTTCAGGTTTCCGGGATTTGCTGTGGCCTTCCTAGGGGATAAGCAAGATTAATTGATTAGATTTCCTCTCTAAATTCTGGAGCCATCAGTACAAAATTTGATCAGGTATTTCTCACCAGTATTCTAAAGCTTCTACAAAGTCTTCCAACCTTTCATCTTTTCTCAGTTTGTACATTTAATGAATCCCTAAACAAACATAGACTTCACAAAGGTATTGAATACCTTTTTAAAAAAATATATCCCATTTTACAAATAATAGAATGACTATTTATGTGTGGAATATACAGGAGTCTTTCATAATGTTTTTGAAAAACAACAGTATTTGTAGCCATTTTAAAAATATTAGCTACGTTAAAGTCTTAGTATGATTAATGTAAATGTAAAGTCTTAGTATGATCAGGTAAATTTCAAGGCAATATTCAGATTAAACAAACATGCATACATGCAGTTTTTCTCATCATGTTATATCGGCCTTTGTCCCAGACCTCAGTCTAGTGAGGATAATTCTGAAAGAGGCAAGCCTTGATTTAGATGGAAAATTAGTATAACATGATGGGTGGAACCAACATGAAGTGTGAAAAGCAGCTGAATAACAGAGTACTGTTAAAGTAATATTGTTAAAACTTATTATTTCAGCCTTTTAAAAAGCATTTTGGCACAGAGATGAGCAAGCCTATAAATGAAGATAGCAAAACATTCAAGGAGGGAACAATAAAAGGAAAGAATAGGCATGTTAAAATACAGGGCAAAAGAAGGTAAAGAAAGGAGAGAACCCAAAATTAAAATAATTATTACTCTGAAGTAGTTAGACACATTCTGTTAGTATTCAGGTGAAAATATTATTTATACATTAGGAATAATGCTAAAACATCTATTTTCCTAGGGTTCAATCAAGATAAGGCCTGAATTGGTTTATTTACATCCCCTGGTGATCACATAAAGTCTCTCCTGAGATTCATTTTTGTTTCCGGTCCATCCATCATCACTCCCACCCCGTGGCCCCACGATGCATTAACAGTATTCTAGGTTTTGGGAGACATAAGAAACAATTCATAAAACTTTCCTGGATCCCAACTAAAGACCCGTTCACCCTAGGATACCCTATTTTCTACATGCCTGGTGCTCACAATGCTACTGCATGACTTCTTGTTGCTGCAGCTCCCAACTGGTAAATTCCATTGGAAAATACAAAGAAATAGCTTTGCCAGTTAAGGCCTGGAGACAGGGCCAACTAATTACAAGCGAAGCCTGAATTATTTTACTTATATTTCAAAACACGACCCAAGAGAGCTTACAGATAAAATTAGCTAAAACAATACAATTTTTAAAAAAGGAAAAGAGTACTATTTTTAAAACAATTAAAAATAGTATAAAATAATTAGGGAAAAGAGATAATCCATCTCATCTAGAATTGGATGATGTTTGTAAATTAAACTAAATTGGATATAAGACCAATTATCTCTTAATTAAAGGGATAAAACACCTTGGTTTAGAATAAGGGCCCTTCTAGTCAGGCACATAATATGGCTGGGAATCAGCATGAAAAATTCCAGTTCGGAACTAGCCCCACAGCCAGTTGTGCTGAAACTGGAGCAGGAATTGGATATTCCTCAGTGGGTTTTTTTTAACCTGGGGCGCAGCTGCATTAGACAGCTTACCCTGGGATAAATCACATTAGCCTGTGTGCATTGTGTGGATGCACACAGGCTAATATGACACTACAACACATTGTTTGGCAGTGTAGATGCACCCTAAGTCATACTATCTGAATCAAGTCTTTGAGCTCCATTCCTCGCCGATTTCTATACTCATCACACTAACTCACTGAACATTTTCTACCACTTAAAAAAGAAATATAAAACAGAATTAAAATGTATAAATATAAAGGATACAAAATATGTTTCTGAATAGAGCATAATATTACATCTAAATTATCCAGTTGCAAAGGTTCAAACATAGGCTTAAATCCAATTGTTAGTCCTAATCACAGTAGATCCATTGAATTAATACAATTCACTTAAGTGTTGATTAACTACATTTTCATTGATGCACTGGATCTACCATATTTCTGCATTTCGATATATAATGTAGGCCTTAGTAATCACATTATACTGACACTTGACTTGTTTATATAACGCAATTCAAGTTGTCCATTTGCCTGTCTTGTACACTTTTAGGTCCTTCTCACACCATGCTGTTATGCTCTACAGCTGATTGCTGACACTGTGTATCATACCCTTGCCACATTTATACTATAAAACTGTGATTTACAGTTTTTCATGTCATTTATCCATTAAGCATTATGATTGGTTAGTTTCAATTAGATAGAAAGATAAATAGACAAATATCTATAACAATATTTAAAACTACTTTACTCGCAATCATTAAGCTGCAATAACGCTTTTACACACATCAACACAATGCACCCATTACTGTCCAGATCTCCCATTGTGAGAGATGACACAGAAAAATAAACAGCTTACACTAACCCACAACATTTTTATATCTTTCTCCTGTGTGTGTATCATGCAACTCAAGTGTTTCAGATTTCATTTCTAGTCATAATAATGCTATTATGGTATAATGTCATCATGTTACTTATTATCCTATTTATTTATTTTTTTAAAAAGTAATGCAGTGTAATAGCAACACTGGAGTGTGTGGTACCAAAAGGAAAGTGTGGATGAATCTTTGTACCACTCCCTTCCCATCCAGTAAAGGCATCTGAATAATTACTTCAAATGGTTTTGTCCTCCCAGCCAAGCACTGGAAATAGTGTAAGATTTTCCTGCTGGAATATTTTCTGGGGAATACTTTGAATCCTAGTCTGGGAGAAAAGTGAGTTATAAATCCAGTAAATAAATAAGGGAGGGACAGCCCTGTGTGACAGCCAGAACACACACACCCATGAAGTTCTCGCAATGAAGTAAAATGAGAAATCTGAACTCAAACAATAATGAATTATTTTCAGTGTGAAAAAAATCATATTCCCAATGATTGTACAGCACAACAGCACCAGGGTTCCATGACAGCGTATAATAAGGATGAGACAAAAATGGGACCAAGCCACAGCATAACAGTGTGTATGATAAGGACCTTAGTAGGTTTTACAACAGGCATGGGCAAGCTTCAGCCGTCCAGGTGTTCTAGACTTCAACTACCGGCTGTTAGGAATTGTGGGAGTTAAAGTCCAAAACACCTGAAGGGTCAAAGTTTGCCCATGCCTGTTTTACAAAAACCATGTATGTTAGTCCCATAGCTGATATCTCAATGCTGCAGGAAGGAAGCACACAAGGAACTTATCTATCTATCTATCTATCTATCTATCTATCTATCTATCTATCTATCCTTATTGAGATTATATTTCATATTGTGAGTAGATTTGCACATTTAATACCTGCACATCGTTTATCTATACACACAAGGAACTGATTTGCCCAAGGACACCAATCTGTTACAACAGCAAAACCAAAATTCAATACCTCCTTTTTCTTGTGCTCATTCTCTCCTGTTGTTACATCCATAGCCTCATCAGGTCCCTGGCCTTTGTATACCCAAAGCTCCGATTTTTCAACAATCGATCTCAGCTGATCCAAATCTTGTTTTATCTGCTTGTAGTTGTCAACATCTTGGCTGGTAACAAGCAGTTGAACCTTATATGAATTGCAATCCATTAGTTGCATAACACACTTGCATTCAGAGTGCAGGTGGGGAGAATGTCGTACAGCGGTACTTACCTGTTTAAAGGCCTGGAGGACTTCTTGCCTCTGACTAAAGTGCCTGAAGAGGAGCTGAAGTGCCCCCGAAACCAGTGGCGGATAATCATGCATTGTTAAGTGGAGTAACACTCTGAGGAAAGTCCTGCCGCCATGATCATCCAAATCTAATGGAGTATTCTCTTCACTGAAAAAGGGAGATAAAACAGAAGTCTAACTAACCAAATAAAATAAAAAAACTATATACACACTTATGTTTCAGAATATCTAGGCAACATCTCTTACTACATAATTTGTCTGATGTTGGGAAAGAAATTGAAGACGAGATATATAATGATAAAGCCACACCATGTTAGGAAAGATGAGGAAGGCAATCATTCGTATTGACTGAATACATTTTCTCCTATTCTTCAATTAATAATTAATATATTACAGTCACACTTATTCTTATAGCCAAACCAGGCAATTCCAACTGGATGGCCCCCCACGAGGGACTTCCTCCAGGGGCAAACCAAGAATGGGCAACTTGGAAGTCCCTAAACAGACTCAGAAGCGGAGTGGGCAGATGAAAAGACAACCTGGCAAGATGGCACTACCTGAAGGAATCCTCCACCTTGTGTGACTGTGGAGCAGAAAAAAACAATTCCGCTTATGTATGCTTGCCCACAATGTCCTGCCTCATGTACGGAGGAGGAGTTGTTTAAAGCTACGGACAATGCGGTCGCTGTTGCCCACTTCTGGTCTAAAACTATTTAGCTGCTTGTGATTTCCTTTATTTCATCACTTTTAAGTTTATTTATTATACAATGCTTTTGACACGAAATAAATAAATAAACTTATTCTTTATCTAAATCCAATCCATACTTTAGCTCAGCACCACTACACCATGTTCACATTTGCTTGATAGAAATGTGGAAGAATGTATTCACACATTCTTTCAGCCAATAGGCAAGCCTTCTATTTTCTGACCACTTTAAATGAAATAGATCAAAATGGATCATAGTAGTCCTTTCCAGAGTCACTGTCTCACTCTTATTTTCCATCTTTCCCATAGATATAGCCTTGATTCTGCTGACTTTACATGCTTTTTAAAAATGCCCTTCATGCCTCATTTAATTTTATTTACATTCTGTTAGAGTTGAATGCCCTTCTCTCAGAATGGTATCCAAAGTGGCTTATAAATGGTAAAACAAGCAAAAACTAAAAATTTTATAATAGAAAGTTAAAACACAAATCTTAGCATGCATTATCAAGGCTCTATTGCACCATTCTGAGACCTTCTTTCCTCCCCGTATCATCAGCCATATTTGAAATGCATTATTATTTGCCTCACATGCCTCTTCAATGAAGCAGTAAACCTCTGTCTAAAGTCACGCTGCTCTCCACATTTGTAGGTCCTGTATCCCTAAAACACACGAAAGTGGAGGCTCCCACTATATGTATAGCCCAATTTAATACAAGTGCACCACTTGTATTAAATACAAGTGATCCCTGGAAAACTCTCAGAAACCCATTTTATATATAATGCAAAACAGAGGAATACAAATTGGCATAGTTTACTTTCCTGCCTCCAAATATCCCTTCTGCTTGTTCTTCAATGTGTTCGAAGTCTAGGGCTCCTGCAATGGAAAAGAAATATTGTGTTCTTTGTTGAAATACAGGCAAAATCAATCAGTTATAAAACACAAATTATATTATTTATTTCTGTTCTGGAGACTGGAATAAGTAAATCATAAAAGTCTGTAACTGAAAGACAAGTTAATGGAGATACCAATCCCTTAAGAAAATAGCTCTGTTATAACCGAAATGTGTAATACAAATTGAGATGATGCAAATTTAACAGAGCAATTTAAACAAAATGAGGGAGAGATGGGAAATATTTATTTATCATCTCACAGTTCTTGCCAGGGCTTGCCAGGAAACACACGGCTGCTTTTGTTTTTAAAG
Source organism: Anolis carolinensis (assembly GCF_035594765.1). Taxonomy (NCBI): domain Eukaryota; kingdom Metazoa; phylum Chordata; class Lepidosauria; order Squamata; family Anolidae; genus Anolis; species Anolis carolinensis. The sequence goes on along the minus strand of NC_085842.1, from coordinate 54,211,147 downwards.
ATAAGTATATTGAAATATAGCCTTAGCTTTTCCTAAAACAACAATGGTTCTGACTTTTTTATCAAGGTATTTTTCTGCTTTCAATAATAAAGGCAACTCATATCCCACATAGAGAGAGTCCATGACACATACATGTGTGTGGATTTCTAATTAATTATTTTGTCATCACAGGTGACACACAGAAATTAACCCATTGTCGAAGGCTTTCATGGCCGGGATCACAGGGTTGTTGTATGTTTTCCGGGCTGTATGGCCATGTTCCAGAAGTATTCTCTCCTGACGTTTTGCCCACATCTATGGCAGGCATTCTCAGAGGTTGTGAGGTATGGAGAAACTAAGCAAGGAAGGTTTTATATATATCTGTGGAAAGTCCAGGTTGAGAGAAGAACTCTTGTCAGTTGGAGGCCAGTGTGAATGTTGTAGTTAATCATGTAGTTAATTGCATAGCTTATTCTCCTGGCTTCTTCCTGCCTGGGGGCATCCTTTGTTCAGAATCGTTCGCTGCCCCTGGTTGATTCATGTCTGGAACTCCTCTGTTTTCAGAGTGTTGCTTCTTATGTACTGTTCTGATTTTTGCATTTTTTAATACTGGTAGCCAGATTTTGTTCATTTTCATGGTTTCCTCCTTTCTGTTGAAGTTGTCCACATGCTTGTGGATTTCAATGGCTCTGTACTCTAACATGATAGTTGTTGGAGTGTTCGAGCATTTCTGTGTTCCCAAATAATATACTGTGTCCAGGTTGGTTCAGCAAGTGCTCTGCTATGGCTGATTTCTCTGGTTGAGTTAGTCTGCAGTGCCTTTCATGTTCTTTGACTCGTGTTTGGGCGCTGCATTTGGTGGTCCCTATGTAGACTTGTCCATAGCTGCATGGTATACGGTAGACTCCTGCAGATGTGAGAGGATGCTGGGGATGGGTGGGGCTGGAGTCCCTAATTGAACAAGCTTTTTAAAACAATCCGAAACAGCTGCATGGATGCAGGAAATACCACAGGTGCGTATTTTACAGAAGAAATGGAAAGGAGCTCAAAGCAGAGAACGTGAATTTTATGACAGAGAAGAAATTTTGAAGTGACACATTGTATACCTTTACATACCTGCAAATGTATAAAACCTGTCACTGATAAAAGAAGTAGGAGATTATATATCCCTCCAAATGTTGTTAGACTGTATCTCACACCATTCATCATCACTGGCTGTGTCAACTAGGATTGTTAGAATTTATAGTCCAGCAGCATCAGGAATGACACATCATTCTGATTCCATGCAAAATATCTCAAATAACATTTGAGATTTTTCTGTTCCTGGTTTGAAAGTGTTATTTCTTGTTTAATTGTGCAGTACTTACTTTGAATGTAATTGTTATACTCCAGAAAATTCATTTTTGTGGATGCCATTTTTAACCTTTCAAATGCCATTTTAATCTTTTGTGCAGATTGCAAAAACAAAGCTTTTGCAGTTTAATAAACCTTTTCCAAAAATCATGTTACATAGAGATCAGCCCTCAATGGTTATGTTTTCAACAGCCTGTGGTGGTTACCTAGTTAAAGGAATTTTGGCTTTCTAGATGACACTCTCCCCCATGTAGATTTAGTTCCCATTCTCAGTTTCATCTTAGAGGAAATATGCACGGAAATCAAATATTCAGCACAATGTACACAGCATAGAATTAAACATTAACGTACTGAATCTATCAGGCCTAAAACCGGATTCAATGAACTAGGAATACAATTTTAACTTTAAAATGCCTGGACAAATAAACAGAATTTAATCTGACATTTAAACAATCTCAAAGTTGGTGGCCAGACATGCCTCCTGTGGAAAAGGGAAGCACAACCAAAAAGGCTCTTGCTTATGTATATGACAAAGTGTACTCATAGTTGGAATATGGAGAAAATATCAGCATTCTAGGATTTAATAATAATAATAAAAAAACTTTATTTATACCCCGCCACCATCTCCCCGTGGGGACTCGGGGAGGCTTACATGGGGCAGAGGCCCAAACAACATAGAACAAAACATAGGCAACATAATACAAATCACACTATAAAAACATAAAACAGTAATACAATATATCAATTAAAACAAAAATACAGGATAAAAAATTACATTTAAAACACATAAATTGTATGATTTGAAATGATTTTCTACTATCTTATTCATGATAGCCATGTCAAAACTCAAGCAGAAGATAACCCACATAAAATCCAAAAAAATACAAAACTCAACAAAACCAGTTTTTTTTTCCCTTTCCTTCTTTTTCCTCCTCCTTTTTCACATTAGCCCAAAGAGCCTTTTGAGCCCTTCTTTGCTGCCATTCTCAGGAGCATTTTCAAGTCATATGGAGAATAATATGCCAGTAAATTTATTTGTATTTGTATTTTTTATTATTTTTTATTTTTATTATTTTATTTATGCCAGTAAATAATATGCTACTTGTGTATCACACTCCCAAAAGTCTTAGCAGAATATGGGAAGAAACCAAGAAATCATATAAAAGGAGATAATATATAATCCTCTTAAAGAGCACTAGGAGAAAATATAACTCACCTGGTACATTTGGCAGTTCTTGGTTATTACTTCCTGTGGGTGAATCAGGTGTTTGTGCATTGCTTTCATCAAACTCTCGTTTAAATATACACAGGAGGCATGAGATTCTGTAATCCAACCTCACGTTCAAAATAAACTGATGATTCCAAAAAAATGGGAGGGAGAAACAAATTATTTTAATTAAATGATTTTAATTATATGTTTGTTTTTATTCAAAGATACAATTTTAAAGAAATATGTGTTAGATGCCTAAAGTTATCCCCTACATTTTACATATATTAGAAAAAGGTTATCCCTTATCAAGTGAACTGTGAAGCACCCTAATTCATATCTTGTATTCTTTATACACACTGATGGTTAGACTTGATCACTTAACATGAAAATCTATATTGCTTTATCAATACCAGCAAAATTGGGTTGAATATGCAGAGGTCCACATGCTAGAACAAATAATTTCAGAAGTTTTCTCCCCTTACCTTCAACACATTTCAATGTGTTCTCATACAGAAACTGTTTGTGCAACAAATCTTGGTTTTGTGAAAAAACCAAAATGCACGCTGTGCAGAAAGTATTGTATACTGAATTACGGATAGTTTCCCTTACAAAATGTTGCTTTTTGCATAAAACCCAATCTTAAAAAAGAAAACAAAATTTGCACAAAGCAATTTTTAACAATACGCTAAAAGTGAAAAATGTGAAAAATCTCCAAGAAGTTGATCATTTGGGCAATAGGTTGTCTTGGAGTGTCAAGAAGATGCCCTTTCTTGTTAAGAATTAGGGGATTAGGAAGTATCCTTTACATCCTGACAAAAATATGGAAGGAGAGAGACTGAAGGCTAGCTACCTAGTCTCTGCTTCTTTATGCAGAATTTACACAGGAGATGGAATAAGGCAATGGGAAGGCATTCAGCACTTGAATCCAGAAAGTCTATATGAAGCACTAGTTTTGAAAATAGTCTCTGAAATTGAGCTGAAATGACACCTCTGGAGTTTGTTGTTGTGTGCCTTCAAGTCATTTTCAACTTATGGAAACTTTACTGCAGGGGTCCCCAAACTTTTAAAACAGGGGGCCAGTTCACAATCCTTCAGACCGTTGGAGGGCCGGACTATAGTTGGCCACCAAGCAATAATAATTAATAATATTAATAATAATAATAACAAAACAACAACAATAATATCAAAGAGGGTTGGAAGAGACCCTTTGGGCCATTGAGTCCAACTCCCATCTGCCTTTGTGCACCGAAAGCACAAGCAAAGCATCCCTGACAGATGGCCACCCAGCCTCAATGTTAATAATAATAAGAAGAAGGGTTGTAAGAGAAGAAGAGACCCCTTGGGTCATTTAGCCCAACTCGCTTTTGCCCTCGTGCCGTGGGGGCCGGATAAATAGCTTCGATGGGCCGCATCCGGCCCCCGGGCCTTAGTTTGGGGACCCCTGCTTTACTGTATGCCTATTATGGGCAAAATTTTTCTTGCTAAGTTTTTTTCAGAGGGGCTTAATCCTTGTTTTCCTCTGAGGCTGAGAGAATGTGACCTGCCCAAGATCAACCACTGGATTTCCATAACTGAGTTGTCTTGAACCCATCTTCAGAAACAAATTCCAACACTAAAACCATTAAAGCATGCTGTCTCTCACCTGTGATGGACTATCATAGAAACCTGTGGGGTTCTGAATATCTCTCAATCATCTAAACAACGTTTCGGTTAACCCTGATCACTCACTGATCCATAAGAGCAGCGTTTCTCAACCTGGGGGTCATGAGGGGGGTGTCAGAAGGGTTGCTAAAGACCATCAGAAATCACATATTTCTGATGGTCTTAGGAACCTCTTTGGTTGTGGGTAATTATAAATCCCAGCAACTACAACTCCCAAATGTCAAGGTCTATTTTCCCAGACTCCCCCAGTGTTCACATTTGGGCATACTTAGTATTCGTGCCAAGTTTGGTTCAGATCCATCACTGTTTGAGTCCACAGTGCTCTCTGGATGTAGATGAACAACAACTCCAAAACTACATTTCAATACCCACCAAACCCTTCCAATATTTTCTGTTGATCATGGGGGTTCTGTGTGCCAAGTCTGGTTCAATTCCATCATTGGTGGAGTACAGAATGCTCTTTGATTTTAGATGAACTAGAAATCCCAACAACTACAGCATTAAGAAGGTTGAGACCACTGCGTAAGAGGAAGAGATGCTGGAAATTATTACACTCCGTGTGTACAGTGACAAGTTGCCTTTGCTTCAATTTTCTACCATAATAGAAGAGCAATTGTATGAGATGAAAAATAAGAAAATTACAACAGTGCAACAGTAGTATCAAGATGGGTTTCCCAGTCAAGCTACCAATATCAATTTATCAGACTCTGAAACATACCTGAAGTATTTCAATGATTTTCAGCTTGGTGTCCATTACCAGGATATCCTCTTTTTCGGGTTCAACCTGCTTCACATTTCCTTCTGGAGCAGCAGCGAGTGGCGTCATAGGCAAAAACCCACCACCCCTAAGCACTACTTGGGTCATCAGCTCTCCAACTCCATGGATAGACCTCATCACATGGCTCCCTTCCAGAAAAGACCAACACAGAACAGGCATTTTCTGGCTAATCAAAACAAGATATCTGGTCCCAAGCAAACACAGGACATACAAGTAAACAATTTTTCAGCTGTTGCCATGTCACCCCACATTGAGAAAATAATATTTTTCAAGAAAGTCCAAAAATGTGCCCTCTCTTATTAGAGAGCAAACAGCTTGCTTTCACTGGAGAGGGAAGTTATCTTCCAGACATCTTAAAGACTAGAGAAAAAAACAGCCCACTGTGTCTCAGTCTGGGAAGTATACTGCATGCTACTCTAGGCTTATTATGGTGATCCTAGAAGATGGTAAGATGTGAAGCAAGAGTGGGTAACAGTGGGAAGCTAAGGAGGCATGTCATTCCCTCAGGAGACCCTGAAAGACTACAGCTCTTCCAATGTGTGTGTGCATGCCTTCGATGTATGGCAGCCCACATGAACTTCATAGGGTTTTCTTAGGCAAGGAATACTCAAAAGGTGGTTTTGTCAGTTACTTCCTCTGAAAAAGTGCCCATAGCACCTGGTATTCATTAGCGGTCTCCCATATAAATACAAACCTGGTTCTGATTTGCTTTCAAGATCAAAACAGGATCTGGTGACTTCAGAGTATTTCGGTCTTACATCTTTTGCAATGCATCCCCACAAAAAAGTCTGCCCCAAATCCCTTATAGAGGGTGTGAGGGCCTGTCATTCTAGACACAGTCAAGGATTTTTAACAATGGAAAATGACTAGAAGTCACTTCATAATCCTAAAAAATGAGACCTGTCCTTGATTTGCAACGGTCAAGGTGAACAAAAACATAGCAAAAATCTCGATATGCTCTCTAGACAGCATTAGTGGGCAATTTGTTTTATTCTTTGTGAATCCTGGGGGCTAACTAAAGATACATGTGAGATATATTTGTCTGTTATTTCTACCTCAATTTACCACCTGAGGATACTCAAAAATATCATTTTGTTATATTTGTGACTGTTCACAATCCCCTTATTTAGATTGGCTGGAACTTAAGTGGATTGAATGCCCAAAATCAGCACAACTATCCCTACATAGATAATATTTTATCCCATTATTTAATATAATTTCACTGAAAATTGTTCCATTTCCTCAAGGTCACTTTTCTGCTCACTTCCTCCATTTCTTTGCTGCTCTTACCTTTACTTTCTTCTCCTTTTGCTGCCTTGGTGACAGGGAAAATGGTTGCAACATGTACACAATCCAAAATAGCCAGGAGTATTTTTGTTAGTCTTAGGAGGTCACAAAAATTATAGAAGCCAAAATATATCAAGTTTCGGGCCAAGTTCACAACCTGTTTTTTAAAAACGAAAAAAAGGTTAATTGGTTTAATGAATACTTTCCCAAAGGTACTTAAAAAAATTACCACATACATACCACAGTACCCAAAAGTATTTTAGTTTTTACAAATACTTTTCATTAAAAAGCATGTCTCCTCACGAACATCAATCTTCTGGATCACCCTAATGTACAGATGTTCACAAAGTCATGGGTAACAGCAATTAAAGCATGTTATATAAAATTTGACACAGAAGCTTCTGTCTCTAAATTAATAATTTAGTTCAGTGGAAGTCTTGAACAGGATCTTGTCACTAATTTTAAAACTAACCAAATTCCTTGGTTTATTAGAATAAAAACTGGTAAAACCATTAAAGCTTTCTTGACCTGACTGTGGAAACAACAACTCATATAGATATTTTATTTTGCAGACTGTATAATACAGGTGAGTAATCCTTCTTAAAACATTTGAGACAAGAAGTGTTTTGGAATTCACATTTTGTCAGATTTTGCAATACCTCTATATACATACAGGAACATAATGGAATATCTTGGAAACAGCACCCAGGTTCAAACACAAAATTTATTTATATTACCTTATACTCACAGCCTAAAAATAATTTTATACAATATTCTAAAATAATTTCATCCATTATTCAAAGCCTAGTCTCCCAATGCCCTAGTCCAAAACCCAAAGTAATATTACACTGGCTCTCTTTAGTGATTTACACTTGGCTCCAAATAAAGGCTACTTTCTGTTGAGTATTTTGTAATGGTTTCACTATTTGTTCACTGATGGGTCTATGGACTGTAATAAAACTGTATATAGCGTATATTGTAATAGTTTCCTGCTCCCAAAAACATTTACCTCAAATGTGAGTTTATTTTTTTCTTTATCAGAAAAAGGGAATCTTTGGCAAACAACATCTCTTAAATATTCCTCCACAAAATCCATTGTCTGTGCAAATCTCTCCTTGATTTCATCTTTGGAAGTTCCACTGCTATCATAGCTGGAGGGGGGAAAAGTGAGTTTCTTAGATTTGTTTTCCGTTTCTCTTGAAAAGAAATACCAGAATGTTTATACATAAGAATTTATCATTTGACACTACAAACAAAGGAGATACTTATTTCCCTCAATATGTTACTGCAAGCATTAATTTGATAAATATACTTAGAGACATCAAGAATACTAAATGAGAGCAGGCTAAATAAATAGTAACCCATTCTGCTCCTAGCTTCCTATATCTAAATTAGACATTTGCTATCCCTATAACAAATAATGTATGGCTTTTGACACAGAAACTGAAAATAAGAAGATATCATACCACGGATGAGTCCTACTAGACTCTATTATGGAGGAAATAAACACATTTTAGGAGTTGACAAAAATCCTCTTTTCAGCAGTAAACTTTCAATAAATCACATTAGAAACAAAATGTATTTCATGGTTTTCTGAAAATTTGCTTGTTAGTTGGAAGTCTTTTTCCTCGGTGATTGAGGTGTAAAGCAGGGAGAAATTTATATCATTTGCTTATTAGCACAGTCCTCCTAATATATGTTAAAATCAAATGCCACACATAGAAAATGGTCAAAGACTATACAGGCAGTCCTTGAGTTACAAGCATCTGACTTACAAATGACTCATGTTTAAGAACCGCAGTGAGACAACAGGAAGCGAGAGAAATCTACCCATTGGAAGAAATTCACTCCTGAAAGAGTTATCATGGGGAAAAGATGTCACCACTGAAGATTTATCACCAATCCTTGTTTCTACAACAAGCCAAATGTTTCAAAACCCTATTGACAAAGGCACAGAAAGTGAGGTGAAATCTTCTGAATGGGGGCACAGACAGAAAAACAAACACTACAGGGGTGTCACCCTTCCCTATGCTATCCAAAGTTATATATTTGGCTGGAGTTTCACTTAAAAATGTACCTTTTCCAACATGCAAATAAATTCAACTCAAGAACAAATCTACATAACCTATCTTGTTTGTAACTTGAGGACAGCCTGTACTCATATTTTTTTTTCCACTGAAGGGACACATTGGCCTTCATCAGAATCTAAAATTTGAAAAACAAGAAATTTCCTCTCATTCTTATTGTAGAAAGCTATTGATCACCAGGTACTCACTCATCAATTGCAATTTCGGAAGGTATCTCTGACCATAATCGTGCATATTTCACTGGGGTCACTTGTTCTTGGGGATCCCGGTCAACATGCATGTGCAACATCAGCCGACAGAAGGAAGCTCTCAAGTCATAAGGCAAATTTTCGTCAGACATGCAACGAAGGATGAGGTCTACATCCAATTGGCCAGATATTTCATTTATAGCCAAATACTGCCGATCAAGACACATCCTGGCAAAAAGATTCAGCTGATACCTATGGGACATAGAAGCACAATTAAAATGGTATGGGTATCTAAATAATGGCAGTAAGTGATATATTCTAGGAAGAGAGAGAATACACACACACACACACACACACACACACACACACACACTTGTTAATGAAACTGAATGCATCGTATTTTTAATTATATGTAAGCTACATTATATGGGGAAAAGTGAAATATAAATAAAATAAAATAAATATTTTCAAAGTCTTCCTTTAAAAAAAAACTACTGCCAAACAACATTAAAATGGAAAGGGGATATGTATTTTAGAACATACTTTAAGCAGTACTTTTCAACATAGCAACCAAGCATCTGATAACAGTATCAGCGGAATCAGTAACGATGATTTCACTTAGTCATGACTGAAAAAACATGTTCTCTGTAGGCATTTCTAGGTCCTCCACCAGTTTTACACTGTTTCTGCTGAATGTTGACCAGAGTTGTGTTGCAGAACCTAGAAATTGTGTTTTCCTTAGGCATTTTCTAGAGTCTCAATTGAGTGTCTATGGTATGTGTTCATTTCAAAAGAATTTGCTATTATACTATGTAACAAAATTTGAAAACTTTTCTGTCCTTGCTTTGAAAGAGTGATTTCCCACTTACTTTGAAAGTAATTCTTCTACTCTAGAAACATATTTTTGTGGTAGCCACACAATATGTTAAATTGGTTGAGACTCTATGAAATATTAATTGAAAAACTATAGCAAAATGTACTACAGGATGTCCCGCAAAAACAAAGTTTAGTCTTTAGTTTAATCTTTTTCCATGTTTTTATGACAGAACCAACTGGGAAATGACATTTATAACCCAGGAACAAAAATTGTATTAGATAGTATTACAGTAGAGTCTCACTTATCCAACACTCACTTATCCAACGTTCTGGATTATCCGACGCATTTTTGTAGTCAATGTTTTCAATACATCATGATATTTTGGTGCTAAATCCGTAAATACAGTAATTACTACATAGCATTACTGCATATTGAACTACTTTTTCTGTCAAATTTGTTGTATAACATGTTGTTTTGGTGCTTAATTGGTAAAATCATAACCTCATTTGATGTTTAATAGGCTTTTCCTTAATCCCTCCTTATTATCCAACATATTCGCTTATCCAACGTTCTGCCGGCCCATTTATGTTGGATAAGTGAGACTCTACTGTATCTGTAATTTCACATTTTTGTGGTAAGTCCAGAAACATATCATTCTGGATGGGGAGGGGTATGTGTGAGTATCATACCATATATCTTTGTACTATAATACAGATTTGCACACTGAAATTTACTACCTGTAAACTGTAACTTGGTTACGGGAAAGTACTATACGGTAGTGATCAGATATTTTTTCTTACCATTTACTTCTTCAAGGAAAGCATGAATAACTGTCATTTTAATAATTCCCCCCAATTCTTGAAGTTGTTGTGTGATTAATAATAGATCAGGCTAGTTTAGTACACACTTCAGGTTACACTGCCATAGCCAAATATTGCTTGCGGTGTTAACCTGTAGTAGCTGAGTACATCCCGGTCTTCCTTCTGCCCTTCTTTAGCATCCTGAGCCAGCTCTCTGATACTCTTACTGCGGACCTCTTTGTTGCTGTCTCTCCAGAATAACCAGACTTCTTCCTCATCCTCACCAACCTCCAAGGAGTTCTCTCCAGATGATAACTCTTCAAATTCAAACCGAGACAGGACCAGCCTAAGCATTTATGCAAGGATGAAAAGCAAATTACTTCCATGCAGAATTTTATTTGCTTTCAGAACATAGTCCTGCAATAGGTTTTTCTCCCCCCAAGGTCATTAACATCAGAGGACAGCATCATATGCACGAAGTCCTCCTTAAGGTACAGCTGATATGGTTTACAGTGTTATTAAAATAGCTCTAAAACAGCAATTGCCTAGAGAAGTCTGGCTGCACAAGTTTCTGTTATTTGCGTGTTATGTTCTTATCCCTGTTTCTCCACCAAGGAGTAGACAGGATTCTGAACTTTTTGTTTAACCTTAACCTTTACTGCCATAGGCGGACTAAACCTCCTACAGCTCACTTATCTTTCCGTTTACACATTTGTATATTAGAGTCTTGTCTTTTCTTATGAAACTTATAGATCTTACCACCTTCTCCAATTCTCATGCTATTGGATTGTGAGCATGACCTTTGCCCCTAACTGGCTGAACTAAACATTGGTTAACTTGGCCTTACACAGGCATCCTGCACCTTGAGTATAATAAAGAACAGATCAACAATTCGGATAATAGCATCCCTCCCATGTTCTCAATTTCAGCTTCCAGCCAACATGAACAGTGGTTAGGGATTCTGGAAGCCCAACTACAAAAAATCAGGCGAACCAAAGGTTGAGAACTATTGTACTTTAAGATAGGGAGACACTTCTGTTAACTTTAAATCTGCTCCATCTGGCATTCTGTTATCTAAGGGTGGCAAACTGGTTGGAGACTCCAAAAAAGCAATCACTGCTTTGTTAGAAATAAACAACCTGACATTTTTCTTTGTTTTCTCCAGACTGGGACCAATTCTGATGAGATGTCATTACTCAAAACTTTACAGCTGTCTTCTATCTAAAAGGAAGACATTTCTTTTTAAAATCCCAACTTACTTAGTTTCAATCAGTATGTCTGCATTTGCTGGATTTAAAACTGCTTTACAAATCAGCTCCTGGGTCACTGGAATAGATTTGTTCATGGATACACAAAGGTCTGAGAGGTAATCCAAGAACCTATTGAGAAAAAAAGCCAAAACACTGAAACTGTGTAATGTTCTTCAACTGCTAAAGATCTATATGTATTGGGAAGAAGGAAAAACTATTTCAGAGGAACATAAGACTTCAAGACCTTAGTAAGCAGTATGCATCTACCTTATTAATCACCTGCCTTCTCCTCTCACTTCAAAAACATTTCTAGGAAACTAAAGAATTGTCACAATTTTCACAGAACGAGCACCCATCCACAGATCAGTTAAACTGTTTATTCAGTTTAGATGCATCAAGATTAATAATGTCAGAGAAAATAATTTGGTCCACATTTTAAAGCAATCTCATCAAGTCCATGTTTTAGGTTACTATTTATTTATTTATTTATTATTTACTGTACTTAAACCCTGCCCTTCTCACCCCTGAAGGGGGACTCAGAGTGGCTTCCAAACTATGGTGATAATTTAATGCCAGATTCAAACAATAACAGTAAAACAATATTATAAAACTATAAAAACATATACTGTACATATCCATTATAAATCTTTCAGATTATTAAAACTTATCAAAGGTCTAGCACTAACTCAACTTTATAAACATTAAACCAAATGCTTTCGCCGTTCTTATACAGGTTCCATCATGCTTTATAAATAGTACATATATTATTTTTATACAATATAAATAATAGATATTATTTATAGAGCAATGCCTTCATCCTACAGGTTCTAAATCTGCCTGAGACTTGTAATACAATGCATAGGCTAAATTATGTACGTAAGTATGTTAGGGCATGAAAAGAAATGAAAGTGTTGGTGTATCTTTAAAATCAAACTTTGAAAATAATGCAGACTTTGGATGGGACAGGTCTGTAGCTGAATACACACATAATATTGATCGAGTCACACGTCCCTTATATATTATAATTCATATTGGAATAAGGTCTCCAAAAAGTTTTAATCAGATTTCAATGGAGGAGGGAGCAAAAGAAAATGTGTATTGATTTTTATTGAACTACTAGAACTCATTGCATGTAAACTTACTAACTACAGTAGAACCCCGGTACTCCGAGTTAAACCGGCGGACCTCAACTCGGTCAACCGGATAACTCGGATTACCAAGCGGGACGCAGGCTGGATCGGGAGGCGCTGCAAACGCCTCCCGGTTCAGTCCTCGTCCCCATGGAGAGGCCTCTCCATGGGGACGACAACTGAACCTGGAGGCGTTTGCAGCGCCTCCCGCTCCAGCCTTCGTACCCATGGAGAGGCCTCTCCATGGGGACGAGGACTGAACCAGGAGGCGTTTGCAGCGCCTCCCGCTCCAGCCTTCGTCCCCATGTAGAGGCCTCTCCATGGGGACGAGGACTGAACCAGGAGGCGTTTGCAGCGCCTCCCGCTCCAGCCTTCGTCCCCATGTAGAGGCCTCTCCATGGGGACGAGGACTGAACCGGGAGGCGTTTGCAGCGCCTCCCGCTCCAGCCTTCGTACCCATGGAGAGGCCTCTCCATGGGGACGAGGACTGAACCGGGAGGCGTTTGCAGCGCCTCCCGCTCCAGCCTTCGTCCCCATGTAGAGGCCTCTCCATGGGGACGAGGACTGAACCGGGAGGCGTTTGCAGCGCCTCCCGCTCCAGCCTTCGTCCCCATGTAGAGGCCTCTCCATGGGGACGAGGACTGAACCGGGAGGCGTTTGCAGCGCCTCCCGCTCCAGCCTTCGTACCCATGGAGAGGCCTCTCCATGGGGACGAGGACTGAACCGGGAGGCGTTTGCAGCGCCTCCCGCTCCAGCCTTCGTACCCATGGAGAGGCCTCTCCATGGGGATGAGGACTGGACTGGGAGGCGTTTGCAGCGCCTCCCGATCCAGCCCTTGTCCCCACGGAGAGGCCTCCCCGCGGTTGGGAGCACCCCCGCAACGAAGGGGCTCTCCCTCCCTTTGGCGGAGGCCTGGAGCCAGGGAAGTGACTCCCGCTTCCTCTGGCTCCAAGCCTTCGCCAAAGGAAGAAAGCCCCTTCGTTCGGCGGGTGGGTGAACGGGGAGGCCCGCAAAAGCTCCTTCGTCACGCCGGGGCGGCAACACCGGTGCCCGGCGAGGCGAAGGAGTCGGACGTGCGTGTTGCTAGGTAGATAACAAGCTACCTAGCAACACGCACAGGGCGCTCGCCCCTTGGGAGGTGCCTCCTGCGTGTTGCTAGGTAACTTACTATCTACCTAGCAACACGCAGGGGCCACCTCCCAAGGGGCCTGCACCCAGTGCATGTTGCTAGGTAGCTTGCTATCTACCTAGCAACACGCATGCCAGCAAGCAGGTGGCCCTCCCCGTTCACCTGCTCGGATTGCATGGAGGCTCGAACGAGCGGGGCTCGAACGAGCGGGGTTTTACTGTAGGTATAAAAACAAAGAAGGAAAATAGAAACAAGCCACCTGGCCAATTCATGCAGCAGTTTCAAGTCTATCAGATGTCCTACTGAAATCTGTATCCACCTTTTATTTTATCAAAAACAGGAGTGCTTACCTGGGCTCTCTGTTTTTCCGTACAAGGCTTACAAAGGTATCAATTTCAGCAGCTGTGATGTGTTTCTCCAACAGTTTACGATTGTTGTGAAGCAATGCTGTGATGGTGTCTTCTGCTAAAACATCATACCCAATTTGTTTCTGCATAAAACCAAACTGCTTAGCTATATATTCCTTTAAAAATAGAAAAGACAGAGGGGATAGACATTAACATCATTTAAAAATCAAAGAATAACCAAGAAGAATAACGGAGGAGGAGGAGGAGGGGGGGGAGGGGGAGGGGGAGGGGGAGGGGGAGGGGGAGGAGGAGGAGGAGGAGGAGGAGGAGGAGGAGGAGGAGGAGGAGGAGGAGGAGGAGGAGGATTTAAAAAATATCAACTTTACATGATGTTGTTCGGGTGGCAACAATCCTTTTTTCTTAAGAAAAGGCCACTCTGAAAAGTGGGATATATTGAACAATTTTGTAAAAAAAAAACCTTCTGATTCTGAGTTGAATTTGTTGTTCTGTTTTCTAAATCACAATTTATCCCATTTGGATTTCAATGGCACACAACAATTCCCCACTGAATCAAAAGCAAAAGGGGAACTCAGTGATGTAGAAACACACTATGGTTTCCATGGCTAACTTCCTAACCTGGTTCTTCCTGTAGTCTTGCTGGGAGTGCCTTAACACTCTGTAACAGAGGCGGCAAATGTGTCGAAAAGGAGCATGACGTTGGTCGCCAAGTTCTTCCAGTCTCAACATTGGTCCATCTCCACAGTCAGTAAATGGTGCTTGTAATAACTTGAAAATCTGGAAATCGGAGTAAGAAAACCTAGATATTTACACTGAACACATTGTCTTTCAATGACAAGGTCATTTGACAAACTGAACACATAACATGATGGCATTCTTGCAATAATTAACCTGCATTATGGTATTTAACATAATATTGAATGACACCAAGTTAGTGGCACCAATCCTTTCATGATATTGCTTAAACAACTTCTGTTACTTTTATTACAGGGTTTTTAGTGCCTTGCTGCTTAGGAATGCATTGTACCACAGGCGAGAGATATTGGTTTCCATAAAACTTGCTATTTTCATTATTTTAACTAACTGTAATAGTAATATACTACCTTGGGAAGCCTTGGCACTGTTATTGTAATTAATCAGTATTAATAGCCATTTTCTGAGATAAGCTACACAATGCACACACACTTAAAGTTGTCACCCTGAAGAGGCAGTTCCTAGTTATTTAATCAATCAATTTAGACTTTAAAACAAATAATGTTAATGATGAGCAGTGAAAGTTAAATTAGAAATTCTCATATCATGACTTTGTCCGCCTAACAGCCAAATAATATTTGCAAGGCCTTTATTCCGCTTTTCCAACATCTTGCTGATCCCTGAGTGACTTGTTTCTAGAGTCAAATATGGCTCTGATCAGCCATAGATTCAGGACAAAAGAAATTCATTCCTCACAAAACATATAACATGTATAGTATTTTCAGCCTCAGGATATATAATGCAGACACTGGAGGGTATTCGACATGTTCATGCGCAACAGCGACTACTCATGAGAACTGCATTCGGTTTAATTGGGTGAGCCATTGTTTTAGTGTTATGAGAGAGGGAGAAAAACGTATTTTACCCATTTTTTTCATACCAGGAATCTTTTTGTAGCTACCCTTAATATCCCTTTTTTCCATGCCAAAGACAAGAAATGATACAATTTTACTTACATCAGTATATTTTTGCTCACGTCTTTTTGTACATTTTCCAATATTATTTTAATTAAAGTATTACATGCTACCTTTTCACAGTATTCCAGATGTAACTAAACTATACAAGAAATTAAGGCTACTGTGAAGCTATTTATTTATCGTATCAGAAGAGAACCTAGGGTACAGTTGTAATGTATTTAAAAACATAAAGAAAGTTAAAAACTTGGCATTACGCTAAATGTCCTTTGACCAGTAGCTGGCCACTTGGAGTGCCTCTGGTATTGCTATAAGGAGGTCCTCTATGGAGCATGTGGCAGGACTCAAACTGCATTGTAATCGATGGTCTGTGGTTTGCTTTTCTCCACACTCGCATGTTGTGGACTCCACTTTGTGGCCCCATTTCTTTTCTTTTTTTAAGAAAAAAAACTTTTGAGTTACACAGGTAGCCCTACAGGTAAGTTGGGGAAGGATCAGCCGGGGAAGGGAGGTTTAAACTACGACTTGGGGGGTTTGGGAATGGGTGTGGGGAGTGGGGAAAGGTAAATTCCCTAAAACAGATTGTTTGGAGGAAAAGGGGGTAGGGGAAGGGAAACATAAACTAATGGTTGGGGTGTATGGGGGGGGGGGTGGTTGACTTCCCTTCTTTTCTTCCAGTTTTCTGGTTTCTCTTAAGCGTAGTTTTCCTTTAGATGGCCTTCTAGATCTGTCCAGTCCGTTTTTTTCATTCTATTCTCTTTCACTAGAAAGGTTAATCTATCCATATCTTTTATCTCAATGATTTTATCTATCCACAAATCTTTTGTAGGTGGAGTTTCTGATTTCCAATATTTGGCGATTATGATTCTCGCTGCAGTTATAAAATAAGTAAAAAGTTTATCTTTATTTACGTCCAATTTTTCTTTTTGATCTACGAGGCCTAATAAGAAGATTTCTGGTTTCAACTCAAGATTTAATTTTAAAATTTTATTACATTCTTTTTGTATTGCCTTCCAATAACTAGTTAACTTTTTACAGTTCCACCACATATGGAAGTAGGAACCAACTTGTTCTTTACACCTCCAACAGTGGTTATTTACATTTTTCCACATTAGTCCTATTGTTTTTGGTGTCAGATACCATCTGTGAATTACATTTAACCAGTTTTCTTTGAGTTCTGTTGCATATGTATATTTCATTTTTTTCATCCAAATTTCTTTCCATTCGTTTAATTTTATTGGTCTACCTATATTTTGTGCCCATTTTATCATTGAATTGGTGATCTCAGCGTCTGCCGTTTCCCATTCTAACAGTTTTTTATATATGACTGATACTACTTTATTCTTTCTTTGGATCAGAATGTCCCAAAAACCATTTTCCGTTGTGAAACCTATCCTTGTGTCATTTTTAAAAGCTTCTTTAGTTTGCATATATTGGAACCATGAGACATTTTTGTTGATTTTTTGTATTTCACTCAGATCTTTAATTTGAGGTGATTTTTGAATTAAACAATCTTTCTTTAAAATTTCCTTATAGGTCGGCCACTCTGTCCACCCTAGAAGCCTTCTCTGATTGGCTTCTAAAGGGGATAGCCATATTGGTGTTTTTGTGTATAAGTAGTTTTTATATTTTTCCCAAACTTTTATCAGGGAGGACCAATGCTTGGTCGAACATTGTGAAAGCCACCCACTGCATGGCTATCACCCTCCTCCCACCAGACTCAAATCAAGGAAGGGCTTCATGAGAACCACCACTCCTCTTGATGTTCCTCCAGCAACAGCAAGGGTATCCCTCTGGGCAGCTAAACCTGGCAATTCTAACTGGATGGCCCCCCATGAGGGTCTTCCTCCAGGGGCAAACCAAGAATGGGCAACTTGGAAGTCCCTGAACAGACTCAGAAGTGGAGTGGGCAGATCAAAAGACAACTTGGCAAGGTGGCACTACCTGGAGGAATCCTCCACCTTGTGTGACTGTGGAACAGAACAAACAACTCCGCATATGTATGCTTGCCCACAATGCCCTGCCTCATGTACGGAGGAGGAGTTGTTTAAAGCTACAGATAATGCGGTTGCTGTTGCCCGCTTTTGGTCCAAAACTATTTAGTTGCTTGTGATTTCTTTTTTTTATTTCCATTATTTGAAATGTATTTGTTGTACAATGCTTTTGACACGAAATAAATAAATCAGGGAGGACCTAATAAAGTGATTTCGGAAGTTCTTTTCCACACTCGCTTTGTTGTACCACAAATAACCGTGCCACCCTCTACGTAGATCATGGCCTTCCAAAGTTAGAATTTTTGGAGATTTGTCCAGTCTTTTATCCAGTCCAAGACACAGGCCTCGTGATACAATCTTAAATCTGGGAGTCCTACACCTCCTTTATTTTGGGGGGTAATCATAGTACTATGTTTAATCCTGGGTTTTTTATTGTTCCATATGAATCTAGTTATGTCCCGCTGCCATTCTTTGAATAGTTTGTTATTCCTTATTATGGGTATATTTTGAAAAAGATAAAGAATCTTTGGCAAAATAGTCATCTTAATTGTAACTACTCTTCCTAATAGAGACAGGTTTAGATTTTTCCACGCGACTAGGTCTTTCCTTATTTCCTTCCATTTTGTGATGTAATTTAGTTCTAGTAATTGGTTATTTTTGGCTGAAATCCAGATTCTTAAATATTTTATTTTAGACGGAGTATCTAATCCTGATATTTCTCTTAATTCATCCTTACTGCTTTTTGTCATATTTTTGTTAGGATCTTTGTCTTATTTTTGTTAATTTTGAATCCCGCTAATTTTCCAAATTCTTCTATTTTGTCCAACCAATTTTGGATATTATGTTTGGGGTTTTCTATAATACAAATTATATCATCCGCAAAAGCCTGGACCTTAAATTCTTGCTTATCTATTTTTATTCCTTTTAAATTTTTGTCCTTCTTTAAGTTGCGGATTAACAATTCTAACGCAAAAATAAATATCAGTTGAGAAAGAAGGCAGCCTTGTCTGGTCCCTTTGTTTATTGAAAAACTTCCCGTTGTTTGACCATTGATCCGAGTTTTGGCTGACTGCTCATTATATATGGCATTGGCATACTGGCTGATATCCAAACAGGGGATGGGCTGGAGATGTCACTGCCTTGGTCCTTTCATTATTGGCTGCTACTTCCCGGCGGATGTCAGTGGTGCAATACCGGCTAAACAGTATAATTTCTCCAGTGGTGTGGGGTGTAAACATCCTGTAAGAATGCGACATGTCTCATTAAGCGCCACATCCACTGTTTTAATGTGGTGAGATGTGTTCCACACTGGGTATGCGTATCTAGCAGCAGAGTAGCAAAGCACAAGGGCAGATGTCTTCACGGTGTCCGGTTGTGATCCCCATGTTGTGCCAGTCAGCTCACTAATTCTTGTTTCATTATCAAGATGAATCCCTAGAATGGAATTTGCTTTTTCACAGTTGCTCCACTTTGTGTTGAACCACCTTTGGTGGGATCTACACTGCCATATAATGTGCGTTCTGAAATTGGATTATATGACAGTGTAGATCCAGCCTATATGATTGCAAACTGCTATCATTTTAATATTCATCATGCATATTAGTAAAGATGATATTTTGCTCAATAATCACTACTTTATACATATTCTTACAGAATCACAGGTTCAGTTACTGCCCTGGTTCAGAGTTGGAGCAGTGAAACAACCACCACCAGAAACAAACCACTTATCCCATGAACTGTGAAACCAGTTTATTTTCAGCATTACTCTCCTCAAATCCTCTCTATTAAAACATTCAATGTACCTGTTTCAGAATATTTTGCTCTCTCATTAACTTTTGTCGTTCTCTGTTTGGCTTTGAAAACATAACTTCAAGTACATCTTGCCCAGAATTTGTACCACCAGTAACAAAATATACCAGATCTTCCAGCAATTTCGTAACAGACCTACACAGATGTAAAAACAAAAATTAGCTGTTAACCCAAAATATGGCATGAATATATCCTTCCTTAACAATATAGCCAAAAACTCAGTTACAAGGAAGAGGGGAAAATATATTTGATAATATTGAATTAAAAGATATAATCCCCCAAACATTCCAATTAACCATTATATTTTAAAGTCCCAAGAGACATGGGAGGCATTGTTGAGTGATAAATTGTTTTGCAGAAAAAAAACTAAAATTTTCTCCTTAGATTCAATATATTTTTGTGACATTATGCAACATTTTTTCTCTTTTGAAGTTTGTATTATGATCTGCTCTCCAATTAGCATATTGAAGTTATAATTTGATTTGTAAACATACTGGGAAGAAATTGAAAGATTGGAGGAAAACTAACTGAATATGCTGGGCAAATCAGTGATTGTTAAATCATATATTCTTCCTAGGTTCTTAATACTTTATACATTACTATATAACAGTGGTTCTCAACCTGTGGGTCCCCATGTGTTTTGGCCTACAACTCCCAGAAATCTCAACCAGTTTACCATCTGTTAGGATTTCTGGGAGTTGAAGGCCAAAACATCTGGTGACCCACTGGTTGAGAACCACTGCTATATAAAGAAATTTTTTTTTAAAAATAGGCTTAACAGCTTAGAAAAACGTATATGGGATTTTTAGGGGGTATTACGAGGGTTGAATGAAAAGTAATGCCTCCACCTTCGTACCTCCACAGCAGATGGCAGTACTGGCATGCGGCAGGTACTGGCTTGTTCAGTAGACTCTCCTCTACAGTTCCATTTGGCGGGAAGCCTTATCATTGAATAGTTGTGTTGTTAAAGTGTGAAGTATGGAACCCTGTGCAGACAGTCGGTCAATGTGACTTAAGTAACGTGCAGTCATTGAATTCTTGACAGCAGAAGGTGTCATCGCAAAGGACATTCAGCAGAGAATGCAAGCTGTTTATGGTGATTGTGTTGATGTGAGTACTGTGCATAGTTGGGCAAGTAAGTTTAAAGATGTTGAGGTGGGAACACCTGACTTGCGTGACAAACAAAGAGTTGGATGTCCTGTGACAGGAACCACCGAGTTTCACAAGCAAAAGGTTGACAGATTGATTCAGGACGATCGTCATATTACTCAGAAAAAAATTTCAAGCATAATCAGCATTTCACAAGAACGTGTGAGTCACATTACTGCTTTGTTTGGCTACTGGAAGTTCTGTGCACGATGGGTACTGTGAGACGCTGGTTGCGGAAACAGTGTCGACTTCTTCTGCGACAGCTTCAGAAAACTTATTCATCACTGGCAGAAATGTATCCAATTGTCTGATAATTATGTGGAAAAGTGAATAGTGGTAGTTAAAGAGCACATTCTAAGGATTATTTCTGTGTTTGATTTATTAAAATATTCCCATCCAAACCCAAGTAACGAAGGTGAAGGCATTACTTTTCATTCAATCCTTGTAAATCTATTAGATTTACCCTTTCAGAAAAACGGATCTGTGGATTTAAAATAGCGAAAGGGATTTTTTTTAAAGGCATGTTTACCATAGTCTTGGCTCCTTTCATTGCTTTAATAACTCAGCAAGTTTTATGCAATAGTCCACTATCACATCAGCAATCATTTTGGGCATCATAATTTTAAGCTGGTTATGCCATTAAAGATACTTCGTAAAAAGTTTATGCATACAGTTGTTTTTGGAATTAATGTTAATATTGCTTGAATGACTTTGTTATGATTTGGCATCTTGATTGTCTTTTCTTTTCTTTTGTTTCTGGAAAATAATTTAATATTTTTGTATCTTATTTATTTGTTTGTTTATTTATTTATTTACAGCATTTATATTCCGCCCTTCTCACCCCAAAGGGGATTCAGGGCGGATCACATTACACATATAGGCAAACATTCAATGCCTTTTAACATAGAACAAAGACAAACAAACATAGACTCCGAGCGGGGCTCGAACTCATGACCTCCTGGTCAGAGTGATTCATTGCAGTTAATTGCACTGGCTTGTTCTCCCGCCTGCGCCACAGCCCGGGCCCTTACCTCCTTTCATTCTGGGTTATTGTTCCCTTTTCCAGCTTGCCAGCAATGGAACCTAATACTTTGCTTGCATCATTTGCAAAATCCAAATCTCGCACTTCCGCAGGAGAAACCGGTACTATAGCAAAAGCTTCTTTGTCCTCTTTCACAGGAGAGGTGCCAATCTTAAAACCAATGAAAATTTAGTCAGCCTCTGGTGCAGCCTCTGGTGTAGTAGCAATGATACTAGAAAAAGTGCTCAAGATGGAGAAAAGCTTATTTGAACTATTTTGCATTATAACATGCTTTACATTCTCGGGGAAAGAACCTAATTGAATACTGCATCTTAAATACTGAAAATATTTCTTTCTGACAGTCATGCTATTCTTCAATTATATAAAAAATGTTTGACAAGCTCCCAGGCTAGTGAAAGCTACACCTACACAGAAGAATAAATGCAGTTTGATACCACTAATTGCTATGGCTCAATGCGACAGAATCCTAGGAGTTGTAGTTTTGCAACTCCTGAGTTAGCCTTCTCTGCCAAAGTGTGCCTCGCCAAACTACTATTCCAATGATTCCATAGCATTGAGCCATGGGAGTTAAAGTGCTGTCAAACTACATTCATTCTATAATATAGATCACCCCTAATAATCCAGACCAAGTACTAAGAAAGCAAGAGACAGAATATGTTTCTAGGAAGAGTTATCAATGACTATAAAACAATGATTCTAAGTGTTTATTTTTTCAGCTGTTTTGGATTTCAAATCACAGTAAAGCCAGCTATTGGTTATGTTGGTTAGAGTTCTGGGACATGGTCCAAAACACCCACAGTCTGAGAATGATTGCCATGAAAGATTTGCGCTATGCTGCTAGGGCAAAACTGGCTCTTGCTCATATTCTGCTGCTAGCCAAATAGGCTACCAAGCAACATGGGGGACAGGGGACCAGTTAATTCTTCATATGGATTGCAAATGTTATCCTATCTGACATGTAAATACCATTGAAAGGACATTCCCTTGTCTATAAGCTCTTCTCAAGATGCTGCACATCGTTCAGTGATAGATGCTTACTATTCATTTATACTCGTGATAAGAGTTATGCCCAAGTAATATTTTATATATAGCATCAGGAATACATTTGCCGACTCTCTTGCCAACTTCCAGATAGCTACACTGGCAGATAACTACTTTCCTTCAAGGACTTACTTTAAGCATCACAGGTTTTTCTTCTTCTTTATCAATGGGTATGTTGGTGCTGTGAACCCAGGTATTTGTACACAGGTGTCTAAGTCTGACATAAGAGTTCCTAAAAGGACCAAATATATTTATAGTAAAATACCAGAAATATAGCTTTCTAAATAATGTGACATTTCAAAGAAACAAAATCTTTTCTTAAATGATAGTTTATTTTTGAACAACAAAGCCGTTATTTTTTAAATAATCTAGCTGTCTCAAATTCCAAGTTACTTTGTACTACCTTTTTGACTATTGTAAAATGAATTACATTTTTGTTCTAAAAGGTCACCCCTGAATATTGATGGGCTGTTACTTGTTGAGGCGTGATATAATGTTGTCTCTGTCATTTTAGGCATTCTCTTTCAGTGTTGTTTTCGTTTCTTAAGTGAAACATCACTTAATCTATCTCTTCATGTATACCGCTGCAAAAAAACCCCACTAAAACTGCAATCCATCTAACTTTCTGAGATTAAACACTATGTGGACTCTTCTTGCACTCTTAAGTAAATTTAAATACTACATAATTACAAAATTTACCCCCAAAAAAGGATCAAAGTGTGCAATCACTGGCTGATGAGAATTTGGAATATACTTCAACAACAAAAGGGTTTTTCCAATGTGTGGCTAAAATATGTTTTAATCTGAATTGTTTTTAATACTAATTATGTTTAATATTGCTTTAATATTATTATATTTGAATATTTTAAATTGTAGTGTAATGCTTTTAATGTTAGCCACTTTGAGAGAAAAAGTAGGATATAAATAAACATAATAATAATAATAATAATAATAATAATATATGAATTAAGATAAAAGCTAAAATTACACACACACACACACACACACACACATATATATATATATCTCCCCTACTAAAATTGAAAAGTTTTAATAGTTTTGTAACAAAAATGAACAAAGAAAGTGCCAGTCTCATTTCCTACAGGTATGATACTACTATAGAGAATGCAATATCCTTTCAGCTAACTAACATAGCTTTCTTTCAAGATGATGCAAGATTCAGAAGGGACTCAAGGGATCATAATTCACAGACAGGTTCAAAAGTACAGGGCAAAATCCTAACACCAAAGTTTATCTACTCCAATCTCTGCCAGTGCAGGAGTTTACAACTAAGCAACCCCGAGAGATGGCCACAGAAGCACTATATTTAAACCTCAAACAAAAGAGAGTCTAGAATTTTCTTGTATAGTTTATCCCATTATTGGACAGCTCTTACCATCAGCAAATTCCTCCTATGTTTAATTAGAATCTCCCTTATTATAATTTAAACACACTGATTCTATCTCCTGGAGCAGCAAAAAAAACCCCCAAAAAACATTTTTGTTCCATCTTCTATATGACTAGTCTTTGATATTGATTTTATCATCACTCAGTTTCCTCTTGTGCAAGTTAATCACATCAATTTCAATATTTTGGCCACCCTCCTCTGGAGATATTTTAACTTCTCAATGTCCTTCTTAGACTGGGAAAGATGTTCTGGATGAAGTCTGATTTAGCAGCATAGAGTGATATAAGTTGAGTATTTGAAATACATGGGACCAGAAATATTTTGGAATTCAGATTATTTTTTTAAGAATAGCTCTCTTGGTGTACATAATGAGATATCTTGGGGTTGAGACCCAATGATATGTATAGTCTGAAGTATGCAATGATTTTAAAATTTGTGTGCCTGAAGCAAAATCTGCACATACTGATCTATCAGAAAGCAAAGATGTCACTCAGCCACACATGTTGATAATTTTGGATTTCAAAATTTTGGATGAGGGATGCTCAAACTGTATTATTTCTTCCTTCGATCTGGACACTATAGTTTGTGGATGCAGCCTGGACAATGAAGAAGTCTCTTTGGTTTGGGTCTAAAAACACACTGTTATCCATAAATCTCGGTTGTGTATCCAATACTGTCTGGTGCTGGCAGGTAAAGTCAGTTCACAACATATGCATGTTCTCGTCATTCATAACACCTTACCTTGGGACAAGACTATCTCCCCCTCGCAAAGTAGTGGGATCAAGTTCAAATATGGAAGAAATATCATTTCCTTCAGGCACAGATACTAAAGAATAAGCCATCTTCTCTGGAGAGTTATGAAGACCCCTTCTGGCGGCATCCTGGTCAGGATCAAGCTGTGGAAGAAGTTTAAAACCAAATCAAAGTTCTAAATCTTCTACCCATCCTAAAAGGTGAGGCATTTATACAGAAATGCTGCCTTATATCTCATGTTTGTAATTAACCCATCTCAAACACAGAGGCAAGCAGCACAAAAGTACACACTACACAATAGCATGGGTTGACTAAACGAAAGCCACTGACAAAAAACTATACTATCAAGCTGTCCTTTCTCCATGAGAAATCAAGAAATGGTAAGTATTTTTTCAGACACCCTCACATTATCTCATTCATTACTTTAAATATTCTCAATGCAGTGCTCTCTCTACAGATATGAACACAACTGAACAAGTTTTCAAATGATAAAAATGAGAAAGTTGAAATATATTTGCCTAAACCTGTCAGTCCCAACTAGAGTTGTTATCTGCATTAAAACCGTGTGACTTGTCATCCAGTAGAGTTCCATGGTCTCCAGGGTGCCAACACCTAAACACTACACCACACTGGCTCTCAACTAGAGTAGACCTACTGAATTAATGAAATGTACATACATGTTGACATACCCAATGAATCAGCAGTCTAATTCAGTTGGGACTTACAATAATATTTGGACTTGCAGATACACAGCAAAAATAGATGAATGATGTAAATTAGAAAGTTGATTCTTGGAGGTGACTGGGTCAGGGGAAGGGGTCCTTCAAAGATGTTTCTATTTTCTTTAAAGTTTTTTCATCCCTAAAATCTAAATATGTTGTTTATTGTTAGAAGACTACATTACAGGAAAGCTATTGAAAACCACAGTTTTCCATTGGCAGAACGGTCTTGGTTGCAGATGTGTGGAGCTTGTGACTTCTTAAGGGACAACCTTAAATACCTTGAACTCCTTCATAAAAGTACTGTGGTCAGTCAAGGCCAACATGAACAACCCATAACCATGCATAAAACAAAAGACACTGGGCAACTGAGATTACAGGAAATCTGGGCTGAGTGCTGAGGGGAGAAAAGGGGGGGGGGGTAGTAGAAAATTTTACATAGATTTTGCTCAAATAGTTTTGTAGATTGTGCTACCAGATATGGCAATTAACATTAACAGTTAGAAAGGATACTTGCCTGTATTTGGCAGAAAACCACAACTTTTTCTCTAGAATGGGAACCAGAATTATGCCTTTTATGCAAGGGACTGGCTAATGCACTTTTTGTTTCACTATCTGTTGATATATCTAAGTGTGTTAGGCATACGCCCACCATGACTTATTAGAATAATAGATTTGTACACTCAAGGAAGATTAACTTTGCTAACTTTTAACCTTATGATGATCTATTTTCGCCACCTAGTGGTGAACAGCAAAAGTTCCTCTGCTTCTGGTTCTCGCAGAAGCAGAGGAAGCAGGAGGACATTTTTGCTCCCTGGCTTCAGGTAGGATTTGGCTAAGATTTGGCTAAGATTTTAAACTGAGTTTGGGCTTGGCTCCTGTGGTCAAAGTCTAACTGTTGTGTGACTGTTGTGTTGAAAGAGAGCCAGGTACTTAAGTTGATTGACAGCAGGCATTGTCCCCTGTTAATTGAGTTTCTGGGAAAGCTTTATTTGCCAGTGTCGCGCGCGCCGTCAGGGTTTACCTTTACTAACTATCCTTTGCAGTACATACAGGAAACAAAGCAACATAAACAAATACACAAAGACGTGGTTTGTTGCAGTCTGCACATAAAGTGCGTGCATATTACTTAACTGTACAAAGATCCCACTTGGCCACCACGCTCACCAAGAGATGCAACAAAAGCAAAACATTCCCATCACATGCACCAGCTGTGGCATGTTCCGCTTTTTCACACAAAAACTAGACAACTACATCTGCTCCAAATGCAAACAGATGACTCTGATGGAGCAGAGGATCCAACAGCTCGAGCATCGTATTAAGACCCTTAAGGACATTCAGGCACTCGAGCTCTTCTTGGACACTGCACAACACGCTGCTGTAGATCAGCAGCCTGCATCACACCAACACCACCAAGACCATGATCAGGAACCTTATGGGGAGATCAACTCAAAGGTAGACAACCCTCAGGCTTGGAAGGAGGTCACCCATAGAAGGAGACGCAGGACCAGGCAGCCTCCACAGAACTCCTCTGCTCAGCTGCATTTACACAACAGATTTGAAATTCTTACATCATTAACATACAATCAGGAAACACATCTTGTGGAGGACCACAGTTTCTTAGATACCACTCAGTGGACCATCCTGGATCAATGCGCAGGGGATAGCCCTGACAGGGACAGTGCATCACCACAGTTACACTTATGTAATCATGCAAATGCTCCATCCCCAATCATAGACCAGGAGCAACAGGAACATCCTTGGGAGAGTAATGGGCTCTCGGATGTATCTCAATGGATTGTCATTGATGAATGCACTGGGGATGTTGAGGAGGAGGACAACACTTTACACCTACATGATTCACTTCAACAGGAACACTCTTCAGGGGACATACACACTGTCTTGCACAAAAGGGACCCTGTCAATCCTCAAAGGAAACAGGTCTTGGTAGTAGGTGACTCCCTCCTTAGAGGAACGGAAGCCATCATTTCCAGACCGGATGGGATGGCTCGAGAAACATGCTGCCTCCCGGGGGCAAAAATACACCATATCACTCAGAGGCTCAGCAGGCTCCTAAAGCCCCATCACCCTCCCCACCTTATGTTGATTCATGTAGGTACCAATGACACCGCTAGGCATACTTTTCAAAAGATCACAAATGATTTTCGAGCTCTGGGAACAAAGCTAAAACTGTATAATGTACATGTGATCTTTTCATCCCTCCTCCCCGTTGTAGGACATGGCTCTACAAGGGCCGGAAAAATAGTACAGGTCAATAACTGGCTCAGAAAATGGTGTCAAGAGGAGCATTTTGGCTTCCTTGACCATGGTCTACTCTTCCAAGAGGATGGACTACTGGCAAGCGATGGGGTGCATCTCACACAAGTAGGAAAACATCTTTTTGCACACAGACTCACAAACCTCATCAGGCGCACTTTAAACTAAATCCACTGGGGGAGGGGAACAACAGCCTGGCGAACACTATATTACCCACGACCACAGGGAACCGCCGTAAGGCTAAACGGAGGGCTGCACAAACACAGCAAGGACCAAGTACAGAGAGCACAATAATCCCAAATAAACAGTTCGAGGGGAGGTCACAGGGGCTTACATGTCTTTACACTAATGCTCAGAGCATGGGAAATAAGCAAGACGAACTCCAACTCCTAGCACAGCACCACACATACGATGTCATAGGCATCACTGAAACCTGGTGGGATGACTCCCATCACTGGAATTTAACCATTGAGGGCTATAACCTCTTTCACATAAATAGAACAAAGGGGAGAGGAGGGGGAGTAGCTTTATATGTCAAAAACAGTTACGTTGCAGAAGAAATGCAAGACTGTAATCCGGGAAACCAGCTTGAAAGCATCTGGATAAGAATCAAGGGAACCGGGACTCAAAAAGATCTTGTCGTGGGTGTCTACTACAGACCTCCGAGTCAGGATGAAGGACTTGATGAAGCCTTCTGTCAACAGCTGACCAAACAGGCACAAAGAAGAGATATAGTAGTCATGGGCGATTTCAATTATCCCGATATCTGCTGGAAAACAAACTCAGCCAAGAGTACAAAGTCCAACAAATTCCTCACTTGCCTTGCAGATAATTTTATGGTCCAGAAGGTAGAAGAGGCAACAAGGGGATCAGCAACTCTTGATCTAATCTTAACAAATGTGGAAGACCTGATCAATACAGTTGAAGTGGTTGGATCCTTAGGGGCAAGTGACCATGTGCTCCTGCAGTTTGCAATACAAAGGAATGCTGAAACTAAGACAAGTCAAACACACATTCTGGACTTTAAGAGAGCTGACTTCCAAAAAATGAAAGAATTACTGAGCGGCATTCCATGGACGCCGATATTAAAAAACAAGGGAGTTAAGGATGGATGGGAGTTTTTCAAAAGTGAAATACTCAAGGCGCAAATGCAAACAGTGCCAACAAAGAAGAAAAATAAGACAAGTGCAAAGAAGCCAGAATGGATGTCCAAAGAACTTCTAACTGAGCTAAAGCTCAAAAGTGACATGCACAAGAAGTGGAAAAGGGGAGAAATCACCAAAGAAGAATTCAAACGTATAGCCAACTCCTGTAGGGAAAAGGTTCGCAAGGCTAAAGCGCAAAATGAGCTCAGGCTTGCCAGGGACATAAAAAACAACAAAAAAGGTTTTTTTGCTTATGTTGGTAGAAAAAGGAAGAAAAAGGAGGCGATAGGGCCACTGCAAGGAGTAGATGGGGTGATGGTGACAGGGGATAGGGAAAAGGCAGAACTACTTAATGCCTTCTTTGCCTCGGTCTTCTCACAAAAAGAAAGCCATCTTCAACCTCAGCAACATGGAATGGACGAAGGATTGGGGGAAATCCAACCCCAAATAGGGAAACAAGTTGTCCAGGAACACCTGGCCACTCTAAACGAATTCAAGTCCCCAGGGCCAGATCAGCTACATCCAAGAGTATTGAAGAAACTAGCGGAAGTTATTTCAGAACCACTAGCAATTATCTTCGAGAGTTCTTGGAGAACGGGAGAAGTCCCAGCAGATTGGAGGAGGGCGAATGTGGTCCCTATCTTCAAGAAGGGAAAAAAGAACGACCCAAACAATTACCGTCCGGTCAGCCTCACATCAATACCAGGCAAGATTCTGGAAAAGATCATTAAGGAAGTGGTCTGCAAACACTTAGAAACAAATGCGGTCATTGCTAATAGTCAACACGGATTTACCTGCCGTGGATGTAGCATATCTAGATTTCAGTAAGGCCTTCGACAAAGTCCCCCACGACCTTCTGGCAAGGAAACTAGTAAAATGTGGGCTAGACAAAACTACGGTTAGGTGGATCTGTAATTGGCTAAGCGAACGAACCCAAAGGGTGCTCACCAATGCGTCGTCTTCATCATGGAAAGAAGTGACAAGTGGAGTGCCGCAGGGCTCCGTCCTGGGCCCGGTTCTGTTCAACATCTTTATTAACGACTTAGACGAAGGGTTAGAAGGCACGATCATCAAGTTTGCAGATGACACCAAACTCGGAGGGATAGCTAACACTCCAGAAGACAGGAGCAGAATTCAAAACGATCTTGACAGACTAGAGAGATGGGCCGAAACTAACAAAATGAAGTTCAACAGGGACAAATGCAAGATACTTCACTTCGGCAGAAAAAATGGAAATCAAAGATACAGAATGGGGGACGCCTGGCTTGACAGCAGTGTGTGCGAAAAAGATCTTGGAGTCCTCGTGGACAACAAGTTAAACATGAGCCTACAATGTGATGCGGCAGCTAAAAAAGCCAATGGGATTTTGGCCTGCATCAATAGGGGAATAACGTCTAGATCCAGGGAAGTCATGCTCCCCCTCTATTCTGCCTTGGTCAGACCACACCTGGAATACTGTGTCCAGTTTTGGGCACCGCAGATGAAGGGAGATGCTGACAAGCTGGAAAGCGTCCAGAGGAGGGCAACTAAAATGATTAAGGGTCTGGAGAACAAGCCCTATGAGGAGAGGCTTAAAGAGCTGGGCATGTTTAGCCTGCAGAAGAGAAGGCTGAGAGGAGACATGATAGCCATGTACAAATATGTGAAGGGAAGTCATAGGGAGGAGGGAGCAAGCTTATTTTCTGCTGCCCTGCAGACTAGGACACGGAACAATGGCTTCAAACTACAGGAAAGGAGATTCCACCTGAACATCAGGAAGAACTTCCTCACTGTGAGGGCTGTTCGGCAGTGGAACTCTCTCCCCCGGGCCGTGGTGGAGGCTCCTTCTTTGGAGGCTTTTAAGCAGAGGCTGGATGGCCATCTGTCGGGGGTGCTTTGAATGCGATTTCCTGCTTCTTAGCGGGGGGTTGGACTAGATGGCCCTTGAGGTCTCTTCCAACTCTACTATTCTATGATTCTATGATTCTATGATAAATACTGTATAACACAACTACAGTAACTGCAAATAACACAATTCTGAGCTTTTGAGCAATAAGTGTGTATTTACTGAATTGCTGCACAATACCTTACGGCTACATGACCTTGGAGGCATCTACGGACAACGCCCGCTCTTCAGCTTAGAAATGGAGATGAGCACCCCCCCCCCCCAGAGTTGGACACAACTAGACTTAATGTCAAGGGGAAACCTTTACCTTTACTTTACATGGTTTCACCTCCAGGCTGCTAGAATAATTCCTTTTTTGTATGATCTAAGTGAAATCATTTGCATCTGGGAAAATATCATAACAGACCTCTTTTTCTTAGGAAACCATTTCTGTAAGAAGGTGCTGATGTGACTATCACAGGCACCTGCCAAAACTTTTGAAGAGCCACACGACTAACTCTATTGTTATTGCCACACTATTCTATAACAGTTTAACAAAAATTAAAATCCACACTTCTGCAGAATATATCATTATGCTTTCTGCATAATATGTTTATGATTATACATTTTTATCACAGTTTTAAAGCACAAGAAAAGACGCTGGTTGAAAGGAGGCAGAGGGAGAAGGAAGGAAGAAGAGGAGAAGGAAGTGGTGGTGGAAGAAGGGTTGAAGAAGAATCCCTCTATTCAACATATTTGTAACAGGATCAACTGAAGGAGAGACCCCTTGATCTTTTTGTGGCTTGAGGTTGATGCCTCAACTAGCCACCTGTGCATTGTTTTGAGGAACAAAAGCTGCAGGACAAAAGAACTGGCAATGGAAAACTTCAATAAAAGCACAGATTCCATTCTGATACATTTTGGGGATGCTGTTTTGGTAGGTTTGCATTAAAATATGAACCAAATGTGTCACAGATCCCAACCTTAGACTTAACATAAACCCTTCTTTCACTTTAAATATTTATCTCACTCCCACTAAGATTCTCAGGTTTGAGATTGGATGTACATCACCTTCAACACTGGTATCTAACACTGGTTCTACTGGCAGTCTTTGTTTAAGGTACGCATGTGTCAAAAATATGTCAACATAATGAATGCTATGTACTTAAAGTGCCAAATAAAGTTATCACTTTTTCTGCTTTTTGACACATTGGCTATTTTCCCATGGTAAATCAAAATACAATTTAGCAAGCTGTAAGCACACTTGAATAAGCCAAGTGAGCCCCATCTCTCACACTCTCCCTCCTCATTGCATTTGAAATATTAGTTTACTGGTTTCAAAACAAACCAACCGTAAAATATGAATAATTGAACTGGTTTGTTTAAATTGACCTTAATTTACATTAACCCTAGTCTGAGGACAAAGACAGTAGAGAGAAAAATCCTTCTTCTAGTTTTAGGTAAGAGGAAAGAGGATATTAATGTAAATTTAATCCTTGCTGGAATTCATTCCAAATCAAGTATGTTGGCCTATACTATGTTTTAGCATGATCTGCTAATACAATTATGTTTATTGTCCCTCTCAACAAGACACAAATATAGACACAATTTAACTTATTTTAGATGAGCATGGCATAATGGATATTACAAAGATGAATCAATGTAAAATAGTATTCAACATTATTTTCCACAGAAATAGAAAAACAAAATATGTATTTATCTTTCTAAAAAAAATCTTGCAATAAAATTTACATTTCTCACATAATTCTGAACAGAAATAAAATACAGAACATCCTTGATTTTTTTGGGGAATTCTAATGTTTGTTATATACCTTTCTTCCTCAATTCTACATAAGATGGAAACAGTTTTAATGACCTGCCTCGTATCATGTTCCTGAAGTCTTCAAATGTTATTTACAAGGTTTCACTCCCAATTGCTTACACCCTGGGGCTGAATCTACACTGATCTATTATTCCAGGACATATCTGGTATACCGGATTGACCTCAGGATGGTTTATATAACCATCACCACTCCAGCTGCTGCCTTTGGCAGCTTGTTCTCTATGTTTCAGCGATCTCCAGGCATGACAGGAGTCCTGTCAGTCATCGCCTGCAGTGATATCAGTTGGGATAACGGGGCAATTAGGAAGGGAGGTAGGAGGAGGAATTGCCTCTCCTCTCCCCGCTCCCTTCCTCAATTGCTCTGTTCCCTCAGATGATGCCACTGCAAGTGACAACTGACCGGCAAGACCCAAACCATGCCTGGGGACTGCCATGACATGGAGAATGGGAAGTAATATTAAGTGCCCTCCCATGGGAAACACAGGATGGTTGAGTACAGTTGCATTCGGTTCCACCTCAGAACTGTTTACATAGGGCCAGTTCTGAGGTCAGAATCTGAATCAATCCACAACTTTGGAGAACGTGGGTCAAGACCACGTTATAAGATGGATGTGCCCAGTAGTATCCTGGATCAGATCTATGTGTAGTTCGACTGACATAACGCTGATTGAGGTGCCCTTTGTGGTAAGAATTCCATGTAGATGGTTTTTAACTGGGAATGTTTTAATACTGTTTATATTTTATCCTGTTTTAATTTTTGCATATTTGTATATTTTAAATTGTATGCTAATGTTTTTATGTTAATCTGCTTTAAGTCTCCTTTGGGAGAGATAACGTATAATATAACGTATAAATAGAACAATAACAATAACAATAACAACAACAACAACAACAGATGTCCTCTGTGTAAACCGTCTTACTGAAATCAGGAGCAAAGATTTGTTGCCCCACCTATACTTTTGCTACAGAATGCATTTCCTGAATCATAGGCTCACTTAAGAAGCAACAGGTAACTTGCACATTCACATTCTGATCTCCACAACTCCACTAGATCTGACAATATGCAAATAGACAAACATATTACTACTGTCCAGAGGACACAATCCTGGACAGAGCCCTAACAAGAAATAATCTGAAGTGATGCTTTTTCATTGTTTTTGAAATGTGTGTGTGTGATTTGTATGCAAGGGTGAATATCACCTGGAGTCTCAGCCTCTCCTCCCCTTGTATATGTGTGTGTTTCCTGTTTCTAAAGAAACACTTTTTTCTAGCCAAAGGTTCAAAGGATTTTTGCAGCACAGTGGGACAAAGTAAGAAGTTATTTGTTGTCAGCATAAGGATTTAGAACTTGTTTTGCTAGATATCAAAATTTTACTGCTGCACAGTTTATCATATTCGGTAACTGCAAGCATTAGGAAACACAACATTAAATTCTTCACCAATTTCAATGCCTTTCAATCAATAACTAAGTCTTGATTTGTCCACATGCTTGGCAATCAAGATCATGTCATGGCGAGGGCCAACAGCAGTGCTCAAATCATAGGGATGGGGACAGAGTGAGGGGTGTAGTCCCCTTACATTTGTCCTGGCCCCATACGGACTACTCTTAGAAATTTCAGGGTCATGTCTGGGGTAGAGATAGGGATGGAGCGGGTACATTTCTTTATGAGCTCCCCTATCTTTCCTCCCAATAATTTGAGCACCTCTTGATTAGAGGCAAGCAGATACACTTGCCTATACTTACTGAGAACTGACATTCCTGGTAATCTTCCACATAGTCAGGATTTACCTGATGGAAGAGAATCACAAGCAGGTCAAAAAAAGCCCTAACCTTTCCCCATCTCAAAATCTACAATACAGTGCACAACGAATTTTATTCCACAGTACGCTACATAGACAATCCACTCACACAATCAAAACAAATACCACTAAAGTTGGAAACACAAACTAAATCAATTAATGGTGCTAATCTAGCTCATTAAAAAGTTGGTTAAAATTAGCAGATTGATTCAGTTGTGTGATTCTATCAGCCAGTTCAAGATATTGCAGTGGAGGAGTACATTTTTCAGGGTGCTAAAATCTCATTAGAATTTGTTAGCAGGAGGTATTTCTACAGAAGCAGGAGTCAATTTCAGAGTTTAATGCTTTTTCCTAGGTTTTTGGTTCAGAATAAATGTCAGTGCTGTTCATATCTGGCCCTCTAGAACAACACAACAGACTTCTACTTTCATGTTTTTCAGTTTTGTTATCCATTATTTGTACCAGAATAGTGTATACAGAACTAGAAAGAGTGTATGTAGGCAATGATTAGAAAACCTTTTCAGAAAAGGTACCCTTCTGACACATACCTCTGCTGCTAAGTAATGTCCAGTAGCAAGATGTTTGAACCGGAAAAGGCTATTCCAATATCCTGCACCACCTCGACAAGGGTCATGTTGTACCACCTGTAAAGCAATGATAAGAGATGCTAAGATTTATCAGGATCTACTCTCCTGGGACTTGCCTTTCATTTAATTTTAAGAGTTCAAGCAATTAAAAGGGAGTGAAACAAACAATTATAAGCAAGGATGTTTTGCAAAACATGGAGTAAGATAGCTTCACAACCATAGAAACGAGAGGTCAATTTTAACATGCCTATTGTGGGATGTAATATAGTCTGACCCCCATCTATGGGATATATGTTCCTGAACTTATCATGGAAATTAGGACACCATGAATAATGAAGGAAATCTGGAGAAAGTTAGCATACAGTTGCACTAGAGGCCCTAGAACAGGCATGTGCAAACTTCGACTTTCTGGGTGTTTTGGACTCCAACTCCCAAAGCCGGTAAGCTGGCTGGGATTTCTGGGAGCTGAAGTCAAAAAGCACCTGGAGGACTGAAGTTTGCCCATGTCTGCCCTAGAAGGATTCTCTTGAGAAATTGCTAGGCCTCCCAGGAACACTCTATGAAGCATATTATAGAACAGGCTTAAACAACCTGCGACCCTCCAGGTGTTTTGGACTTCAGCTCCCAGAATTCCTGACAATTGGGCAAACTGACTAGGGCTTCTGGGTGTGGGAGTCCCAAACTGCTGGAGGGCCTCAGGTTGTGCAGGCCTGCTATAGAATCACCTGAAGGACTTAGAAAATTCCCAGAGGGAATATGTGGGGAGGTACAACTTCAGCTATCAGGCCCGCAGGTACAGAGGTGTACTTCATTGTGCTAACACAGGACTAGTGCATTTTAGTCTAGTGCATTTGTTCCTGGGTTATAAATCTCATTTCCTAATTGGTTCTATCATCAAAACATGGGAAAAGTTTATTAAACTGCAAGAACTTTGTTTTTGCAGGATATTCTGCAGCACATTTTGCTATAGTTTTTCAATGAATCTCTCATAGAGTCTCAACCAATTCAACATAGTTTGTGGCAGCCACAAAAACAAAGTTTCTGGATATAACAATTACTTTCAAAATAAGTACATTTAAACAGGAAATAACACTTTTAAACCAGGAACAGAAAATATTTCAAATTTTGTTACACAGTGTTAGTAAAATTGTAGGCCACTGTATGTAAGATACAGATTTTAACTGTCTATTCAACTCAAGCCTGCCTAAAAGAGATTAACAAAATCTCATTAAAGTTAAGCATATCTTGTTAGATTTCTAAAATTCTATCCTTTTTCACAACCTCTGCTTTGTAACACCTTGCATCTTGTTAGCAATCATCACTGTTTCTAAGTCGGTAAAAAATCAGAGAAAATGGAAGCAGAAATGACTTTTGGAGGCCAAACAGGTCTTTTTGGAAAGAAGGACCTTTTGAAGCACAAGAAAAGAACAAATCAAAAGTAGTAGTGATTCAAAACCTATTTGAACAAAAATTATCCCCATCTTTACCTCAACTTCCCACAGGGCTTTTGAGCTTGTTGCAGAAGTAGCCGACTGTCTCCCAGTGGTTCTCAGAAAGACATGCTGCTTCTTTCTGTACTCATCACAAGTTAAAAACTTTTCCTGCTCGGCATGAAACAACCTCACCACATCACCCTGTAAAGGCAAGAAGAGAACCAATAAATAGAAAGCTCATCAAAGAGTTATTTAAAAACCGTGGTAACAAGGTAACTTCCCCACAATTTACCCCTTTTAGGATATCATCCTTATTATCACTCCATTTCATGAAGAGGACTATTTTCCAGCTTGTATTGCAGTTCACTGAGTTCACCTAGAACAAAAAGCAGAAAGATACAATGATCTGTTATCACAAAGTTCAATCTACTGGGTTGTTCCGTTGTTGTTCCTTCCTTTTAAAAATTTAAGCTTCATGGCTGATCTAAACTTCAACTGGACAGAACTTGTGTGTATGAAATATGTGGAATTCTTAGCCATCGTTTAAGTTAACGTGGATTACTCTCTTAACAAGAGTTTACTACTGGTAACTATGGATAAAGTTGGCAGAAGTACAGAATTATTGGCAACAGACCAAACAGTACTGTATCTCATTCTTATCACTTAGGGTGGATCTACAATGTAGAATTAATGCAGTTTGATACCCCTGTAAGGGCCATGGCTCAATAGTATGGAATCGAGGGAGTGGCAGATTTATAAGGTCTTTAGCCTTCTCTATCAAGGACTGCTGGTGCCTCAAACTACAAATTCCCATGAGTCCATAGTATTGAATCAAGGCAGTTAAAGTGGTGACAAATTACATTAA
Source organism: Anolis carolinensis (assembly GCF_035594765.1). Lineage (NCBI taxonomy): Eukaryota > Metazoa > Chordata > Lepidosauria > Squamata > Anolidae > Anolis > Anolis carolinensis. Next base: position 54,173,716 of record NC_085842.1, on the reverse strand, counting down.
TTCTACTGTGCAGATGCACCCTAAATCAGAAGTTGTATATTTACCATTTAGCACTACAACCTTGCTTATTTATTTATTTACTATATTTCTATCCCGCTCTTCTCACCCCGAAGGGGACTCAGAGCAGCTTACAAATTACTGTAAGCCTCTCCTTCTTTAAAGGCTTTTAAGCAGCGACTGGATGGCCATCTGTCAGGGGTGCTTTGAATGCGATTTCCTGATTCTTGGCAGGGGGGTGGATTGGATGGCCCATGAGATCTCTTCCAACTCTGTGATTCTATGAATCAATTGGCAAAATGCAATATAGCATCACACATACAGATAAACAAATACACCAACTCTAGCAATAAAATAGTTAAAACATATAAATACAATAAAGCAGAGTGCCTAGTTCCAATTCTAACCACTTAGTCAGTAGTCATGGTGGTTGCTAGATTTTCAGAGACGTAATTAAAAAACAAACCAACTTTATCAAGCTATGGACATAACTGTGATTAAGACAGTGATGGCATCTGCATGATTTTAATGTAGAGAGGCTTCATTCACAATTTAAGACTCAAGACTTCAATATTTGTATGTATGTATTTTTATCCTTTTTATCTTGTAAATCGCCTAGAGCATCATGGATGGAGGGCGATTAATAAGTAATTAAATGATGATGATGATGATGATGATGATGATGATGATGATGATGATGATGATGAAGTATAGCCAGTATAGTGAGTTTGAGGACGGGACAATGACCCTCTGAAGACCAGGCTTAAGCATGACTTCGACTTCTTAGATTTTAACAATCCCTTTCAGCTCACATGTAAAATCAGCTTACAGGCTGTTTTTATTGGCTCACATCTTCTATCTTACCTCATTGCACCCAGGATTATCAACTAGTTGATGACTACTGGCATGTAAAGGCTGTCCAGCATTAACAGGATTTAAGACCACTTTGTCTCCTATAACCACCTGGAGAAAAAATAAGAGTTTCAGAAATTTTGTTTCAACTTTAAGACACAAAACTACTGCAGGAGAAATACTTAGAATTTATGGGTGTTATATGAAGTTACAGTATACTTTTTTTCAATCCGTTATAATACAAAGCTTTGATCAGTACAGAATATCACACATACAAGATAGGAAAAGCTTAATAACAAGAAACTAGAGAAAAATAACATCGCATCCAACTGTTGCCTTATCAATCGTGAGCCAGGTTTAGGTAAAGGTAAACTCTCCGAATTTGGGGGTTGGTGCTCATCTCTATTTCTAAGCTGAAGAGTCGGCGCTGTCCCTAGACACCTCCAAGGTCATGTGGCCAGCATGACTGCATTTGCATGTTTTCGAACTGCTAGGTTGGCAGAAGCTGGGGCTAACAGCGGGTGCTCACTCTGCTCCCTGGATTCGAACCTGCAACCTTTCGGTCTGCAAGTTGAGCAGCTCAGCGCTTTAACATGCTGCACCACTGATGTTTACAGTTATGAAAAACATCATTTGTAAAATGTGTGATTTATGTATTTTACACTCCACAAGCTTGAGCAATATTTCCGTACCAGCATTGAAACATTTATTGGAAATAAATGTTGTTTCAGTGCTGGTATGGAACTATTGCTCAGGTTTGTGGAGTGTAAAAATTGGAAATAAATGTTCAAAATTATATCTGATGCCATGTGGGTAAAAAAAACCAAATAAATTGGAAGCTATTTGGAGCAAGATAGGTCTTCTTAGGCAGAAAACACAAAATTCCCAAAGAAACAAAGGCTTTATCTGAGTTTAACAGCACTTTAACTATATCTGCACTGTAGAATTAAGGCAGTTTGACATTACTTTAAATGCCATGGCTTAATGCTATAGAAGAATCATGGGCTTGCAGTTTTAACCTTCATTGCCAAAGAAAACTGGCACCTCATAAACTACAGCTTCCATGATTCTATAGCATCAAGCCATGCATCTAAAGTCAAGTCAAACTGCCTTAAAGCTACATTCTCCCTTATCATTCTGCTTGTGTAGTGGGGTCATAATTAGAGGGTTTGCCTCTCGATTCCTCCACTATCCAAAATAAAGCAGATAGCAATCAAAAAGATATTTTTCTCATGAGTATAAAATTTTCCCGTGGAATTCTCTCTTAGGTACTGGCATTATTTATTTATTTATTTATTTATTTATTTATTTATTTACAGCATTTATATTCCGCCCTTCTCACCCCGAGAACACAACAGTTGCCTCAAGGCTTGAATTTCTTGCAATGTGCTGTATATTGGAATACCTCTGTACCAAGTTCAGAAACTTCAGGTAGTGCAAAGCATGGCAGCCAAATTGGTTACAGGTGTATCTAGGGCCCTTTCTACACTGTCCTATAGCCCAGGATCTGATCCTAGATTATATGAGTCTATACTGCCAGATTATCTGGGATAAGCAGATAATCTAAGACCAGATCCTGGGATATAGGACAGAGTAGAAGGCACCTAAGGAGTGATCATACTACACCTATATTAAAATCACTCAATTGGCTGCCAGTTAATTTGTGAAGGGTACGAAGGATTAGTTATTTATAAATCCCTATGGGATTGCTTTCTCCTGTATAGTTTACCTTGTATGCTCAGCTCTTCTGGGGGACATTCATTTCACCAACTGTTTGGCAACTGTTTATTAGAGCACTTTTAATTAGCTGACCCAAAATCGAAGAATGACCTGCTGCAAGAAATTCAACAGCTGTATACACTGTCTGCATTAAAACAGCATTAAAAACCAATCTCTTCCAGCAAGATTATCCAGATGGTTTTTAAACTACAAATTAAGAAGTAATTGTTTTTAATATGTATGCTTTTTAACTGATGTAATGCTCTTTTAAGTGATTATGTATTTTTAATTGGTGTTTCTATTTTAATGGCATTACGTAACTATTTGTTGCTGCATTTTAATCTGTCGTTCCCTGCCTTGATCCATAGCGAGAGATGGGTTATTGTTACTGTTGTTATTATTTTAAATAAAGTAAGAAAGTAAATGCTACTAATCTATTTAACAGACTAATAAACATACAAGTATGTTCTGGAAAAAGCAACAGATAGAATATGCTGCACATTAATTTGCTATTAAAGTTTTGTTATTAAAAGTAGAAGGGTGGATACATAGTGGTATTTCAAGATGGCAGAGAACAAGAAGTACAAATCAACAAGTGTGAGGCTTGTAGACTAGTTCTTGTTAGAATCATAGAATCATAGAATAGTAGAGTTGGAAGAGACCACATGGGCCATCCAGTCCAACCCCCCGCCAAGAAGCAGGAAATCGCATTCAAAGCATCCCCGACAGATGGCCATCCAGCCTCTGCTTAAAAGCCTCCAAGGAAGGAGCCTCCACCACGGCCCCGGGGAGAGAGTTCCACTGTCGAACAGCTCTCACAGTGAGGAAGTTCTTCCTGATGTTCAGGTGGAATCTCCTTTCCTGTAGTTTGAAGCCATTGTTCCGTGTCCTAGTCTGCAGGGCAGCAGAAAACAAGCTTGCTCCCTCTTCCCTATGACTTCCCTTCACATATTTGTACATGGCTATCATGTCTCCTCTCAGCCTTCTCTTCTGCAGGCTAAACATGCCCAGCTCTTTAAGCCGCTCCTCATAGGGCTTGTTCTCCAGACCCTTAATCATTTTAGTCGCCCTCCTCTGGACGCTTTCCAGCTTGTCAACATCTCCCTTCAACTGTGGTGCCCAAAATTGGACACAGTATTCCAGGTGTGGTCTGACCAAGGCAGAATAGAGGGGGAGCATAACTTCCCTGGACCTAGACGCTATTCCCCTATTGATGCAGGCCAGAATCCCATTGGCTTTTTTAGCAGCCGCATCACATTGTTGGCTCATGTTTAACTTGTTGTCCACGAGGACTCCAAGGTCTTTTTCGCACACACTGCTGTCAAGCCAGGCGTCCCCCATTCTGTATCTTTGATTTCCATTTTTTCTGCCGAAGTGAAGTATCTTGCATTTGTCCCTGTTGAACTTCATTTTGTTAGTTTTGGCCCATCTCTCTAGTCTGTCAAGATCGTTTTGAATTCTGCTCCTGTCTTCTGGAGTGTTAGCTATCCCTCCCAGTTTTGTGTCGTCTGCAAACTTGATGATCGTGCCTTCTAACCCTTTGTCTAAGTCGTTAATAAAGATGTTGAACAGAACTGGGCCTAGGACGGAGCCCTGCGGCACTCCACTTGTCACTTCTTTCCATGATGAAGACGACGCATTGGTGAGCACCCTTTGGGTTCGTTCGCTTAGCCAATTACAGATCCACCTAACCGTAGTTTTGTCTAGCCCACATTTTACTAGTTTGTTTGCCAGAAGGTCGTGGGGGACTTTGTCGAAGGCCTTACTGAAATCCAGGTACGCTACATCCACAGCATTCCCTGTATCGACCCAACTCGTAACTCTATCGAAAAAAGAGATCAGATTAGTCTGGCATGACTTGTTTTTGGTAAATCCGTGTTGACTATTAGCAATGACCGCATTTGTTTCTAAGTGTTCGCAGACCACTTCCTTAATGATCTTTTCCAGAATTTTGCCTGGTATTGATGTGAGGCTGACCGGACGGTAATTGTTTGGGTCGTTCTTTTTTCCCTTCTTGAAGATAGGGACCACATTCGCCCTCCTCCAATCTGCTGGGACTTCTCCCGTTCTCCAAGAACTCTCGAAGATAATTGCCAGTGGTCCTGAAATAACTTCCGCTAGTTCCTTCAGTACTCTTGGGTGTAGCTGATCTGGCCCTGGGGACTTGAATTCGTTTAGAGAGGCCAAGTGTTCCTGGACAACTTGTTTCCCTATTTGGGGTTGGATTTCCCCCAATCCTTCGTCCATTCCGTGTTGCTGAGGTTGAAGATGGCTTTCTTTTTCTGAGAAGACCGAGGCAAAGAAGGCATTAAGTAGTTCTGCCTTTTCCCTGTCCCCTGTCGCCATCACCCCATCTTCTCCTTGCAATGGCCCTATCGCCTCCTTTTTCTTCCTTTTTCTACCAACGTAAGCAAAAAAGCCTTTTTTGTTGTTTTTTATGTCCCTGGCAAGCCTGAGCTCATTTTGCGCTTTAGCCTTGCGAACCTTTTCCCTACAGGTGTTGGCTATACGTTTGTTGTTATACACTTAGTATGATAGTTTGGTTTTGTATAGGTTAGGATGATTCTTTTAGATATAATTCTGCTAGTTGTTGTGGTCTAAGTCTACATATCAAGAAAAACTATTTTTGTTTTTGTTTTTATAGGAAGATATTGTCTTTGCCTTCTGTAACCTTTTTTTCTGTATCTGTTCCAGTATGTTCGTATTGTTGTATTTCTGTACATTTATATAAAAACTAATGTTAAAAATGTGCTGTAAGTTTTCAGGAGTGCTGACCCACAAAAGTTTACACTGTCATAAATGTAAATTTATATTTTCATTAATTTCCTATTCAGTTTATAAGAACAAAATAAAATAGTTACTGATATAAGGCTACAAACCCCTCAAAGTCTTAGTGTATTGATATGTTCTTAACTTAACAACCATTTGAAAGTTGGTGAAGGTTTAAGTGGCTACTGTTCCAATGTTTAAAAATGCCCCTTGTTTCCAAAGCATTTGTTTCCATAGTAATTCATCTCCTAGTCTCTTCAATCTTGGGGAGGGGGGGGGGAGAGCACACCAGTATCACCACATAAACCCTTCTGCATTTCATCAATCATGAATATGTAAACTACAAATGTAAAACTCTTCAACCTCACACACCATTATCTGTGACAGCCCTGCAAACTCACACTATCTCCTATGGAACGCAATTTGTAGAATGGCTGTATATAAAACCAGGAGCCCTCATTGCCAGCTTCGTCCAGAGTCACCCTCATCGCATTCTTCTCTAGTAGCGCTGGGAGTCTTTTATTTACCGTCAAGTACTTGTTGCTTTTTAAGTGCAAGAGCTAAAAGGGAAAATTAAAAAGAACAAAAAAAGTTGGTCGGAGGAGACAAATTTTTAGAACATTCTGTAACCCAGGGATTCTCAAACCTTTTCAGCCACAGAGCTCTTTATGAAACAAAAGTTTCTTACGGGGCCCCAAGAAATGTTTATATACAGGGTGTTTGAAAAAGAACTCCCTAGTTTTAAGTATAAATACATTAAAACTAGGAAGTTATTTTTCATACACCCTATATTATATTATATATTATCTATAATGTATATATATCAGGCATGGGCTGTGATAATAATAATAATAATAATAATAATTATTATTATTATTATTATTATTATTATTATTATTATTATTATTATTATTATCCCCTTAGGTCCTGGAATGTTTACACTTTGTCCTTTGACCCAAAGCACTTCAGAACTATGTCACTGCACTTTAGTTTAGGTAGCCCCATCATGCCATCCCCTCCACCAACCTGGTGGTCCATTTTATCTTACTTTATTTTAACTGTTTTTATTTTTAACTGATTTATATGTTAATTGAGTTTTTATGATTTACTGTATTGTTTTGGTTAAGGTAACTGTTTGTATAACTGCTGGTTTGTACTGTCTTTGTATTTTAATGTGTTTTAACTGATTTATTGTTTTGTATTTCGGGCTTCTGACCCGTGTAGTCGCCCCGAGTCCCTGCCAGGAGATGGTGGCGGGGTAGAAAAATAAAGTATTATTATTATTATTATTATTATTATTAGTAGTAGTAGTAGTAGTAGTAGTAGTACCCTGTTTCCCCGAAAATAAGACAGGGTCTTATATTAATTTTTGCTCCCAAAGATGCACTAGGTCTTATTTTCAGGGGATGTCTTATTTTTCCATGAAGAAGAGCTCACATTTATTGTTGAACAACAAAATGAACATTTATTATATACTGTAAAGTAGTTGTCATCACAAACCAGCATAACCAGACAAACTATGAATCCTATCAAGAATTTCTTGTTACTACCATTATTTACATGTACAACAATCTATGGTACCTCTTGCAATTTAGGTTTCACAAGGTTTCCACGCTGATTTCTCTCTATTCTAGTTTCAATGTAGTCATGAATGATGAATAATATAATATACTATAATAATAATATAATATAATAATAATATAATTATATACAATATATTAATGAGATAATATAATATAGGATATAATAATAACAGAAAATGATAATAATATGGTATTAATAGGATAATATAATAATGGGATATAATAACAGAATAGCATAATAATATAATAATAATAGGATAATATAATAGAATAATAGAATGGAATAGAATGATATAAAATATATTAATAGGATAATATAAAATGGAATATAATAATAATAACAGAATATGCTAATAATAATAAAATAATAATATGATAATATAACAGAATAATAGTATAGAATATAATGATATAAAATATATTAATAGGGTAATATAAAATGGAATTTAATAATAACAGAATAATAATAGAAAAATAGAAAAATATAATAGAATAATAATATAATAATAATATAATGATATAATAATAATAATAATAATAATAATAATAATAATAGAAAAATATAATATAATGATTTAAAATATATTAATAGGATAATATAATAATGGGATATAATAATAGTAACAGAATATGATGATAATAATATGGCAATAGAATAATAGTATAAAATAATCAGTTTCATGGCATAGGATAGGAAGATGAGAGGAGAATCCCAATGCGTCCTGTACCTTTAAGGAGCAAAAGCAGCAGGACAAAAGCCCTCTTCCTTCCCTCCCTCCCACCCTCCCTTGCCCTGGCTCCAGGAGCCAATCAGAAGCCTCTGGGAAGCAAGGCAGCATGGCCAGGAGGGAGACGGAAGGAAGGAAGAAACGGCAGCGCAGTAGCAGCCACGGAAGGTTTTTCAAGCCTCGGCTGGGGGACAGGCAAGGCAAGGCAGGGAGGGAGGGAGGCACAGAAAGCAAGCACTTTCCCTCCCTCCCTCCCTCCCTCCCTCCCTCCCTCCCTCCGGTGTGTGTATGAGGAGTGCTGCTTTAGCCCTGCAGCCATGCTTCTCAATGGAACTCTGCTGCAGCCTTAGTTGCTAGGTCTTACTTTCAGGGGAGGCCTTATATTTGGCAATCCCCCAAACCCCTGCTAGGTCTTATTCTTTGGGGAGGTCTTATTTTCGGGGAAACACGGTAGTAGTAGATCTGGTGGTCATCTGTTGTGAAGTGGCCCATTCCAGTCCATTTCAGTTCTTTAATCTTGACATCTCACCAATAACCACGTCCAATTTGCCCTGGCTCCTAGATCTTACATTCCAGGTTCTTATAGTGTGTTGATCTTTAGAACATCGGATTCGTCATTCACCTTCAGTACCATTGGCCGTTAGCTTTCCTTTCGACTTTGAGCTAACTGTGTCATCACATCTGGGGCTAGTTGAGCTTATCCTTTATTCCTCCCCAGTAGCATTTTGACCATCTTCCGACCTGGGAGTCCTATCTTCCGATGGCATACCAACATATCTCTCATTGTACTCATCCATTTAGTTTTCATGGCAAGAATACTGGGCTTCCCCAGGGATCGAAGGTCATCTCTGCCATGACCTTCCCGTCTTGGGTGCCCCTTCACGGTTTAGCTCATGGCATCATCGAGGTGCTTAAGCTCCAGCACCGCATCAAGGTGACGATCCTTTGCAGGAGAGGATATATCTATATATAGCTATATATATATCAGGATTTATCTGTATATAAATGCAATGGCTGCTCCAAATGCCACATCCCAGCAACATATGACCACACATGGGAAGTAAGACCACAGTCATTTCTCCAATTCAGTCACCCCATACCTGTATAACATTGCCGTATTGGATAACCGTACCAAGCAGCTTCTTATTTTCTGTCTCATTTTGTTTCTTCTCCAAATCTGCAGCATGCTGAAATTTAAAAGGGGGCAAGGGAAGAGAGGAGAAGACAAGAAAACATGTTCATTGCTGGATAATTGCTTCCTACAGACCTTTAATAATATTTTCTGTTTAAGGCACTTTAAATTGGCGATCTTCATCTCATTTTATATCAACAAACTCCACAAGTTAATTATATGTTTCATGACATGATTGAGAACAACTGAAGCAAAACATACATTTTAATTTATTTTGGAAAAAAATCCCTTAATAGGTTTGCCTTCCACTTGCCAGTCAGACCTGAAGGCTCACAACAACAACAATTGCCTTAACTGTCGCTGTCACTCATTTGAAATATGGTGCTGGAAGAGAGCTTTGAGCATACCAAAGACCACCAAAAAGATAAATCAAAAGGTTCTATAATAAATCAAAGCTGCAGGCTTTATAGAAACTAAAATGACTAATCTGGGTTACGGTACTTTGGACATAATATGAGATGGCATGAATCACTGTAAAGGAAAATAATGTCCAGTAAAGTGGAAGACAGTAAGAAATCAGGAAAATCTTGTGTGGATGGATTGATTCAAGAACGGAAGCCTCAGCTCTGAGTTGGCAAGACCTGAGTGGGCTGTTGCAGGTGGTTCATAGGGGTTTCTCATTTATAGAGTTGGCATAAACTGATGTCCATTTGACAGCAAATAGCAACACCTATAATAACAAATCTGATGTGTTGGAAAAGGTAAGGAGATAACAGAAAGAGCAGGAGAAGGAAGCAATAAGAAAAGTCATGAAGAAAAATATAAATAAAGAGAAAAGGAGTATAACCTATATGTTTCCATGACCTGGATCCACAATTTCATTGATCTATGCCCAATAAATGTCCTTTCTGAGCATTTTCTAGGTCCTTCAGCACACCTCTATAGCATCCTCTGGCTGAAAATTCATTATTTCAATAAGGTTCACTATTAACCAGTTTCACATAATCATTCAAAGATTGGAAATGTATACAATGTATGTTAGAGTTTATTTGAGAAAAGCAATCTTCATGTTGAAAATTTCTGTTAGAGGTTGGTTCCATGGACAAAACCCAACAATTAGCAGATGAACATTTGGCCTCATTCGCCAAGTCTATCTCTGCCTTCCCCTGCAGCTTTCTGGATCATTTGTCCAAAAAATAACAATGAGCTGGTGAACATTTGTCTGTTTTTGCCTTCCCCTGCAGTTTTCTGTCCACGTAGTAAAATATGTGGACAGGGAAAAACAACTTGTTGTTTCTGTCCATTGAAAGTTTAATAACTGAAGCAGCAGTGTCCAGCCCATGTCTTAAAAAAAAGAGAAAGTCTACCAGCTAAGGACCAATGGTGCGTTGTGATGATGGGTTTTTTAAAATACCCAAGAACTTTTGTAATTCAAAAATGGGACACTTATTAAATCTAGAGGCTACACAAATATCTGAAAGACAACCTTGTGAATACAAGAGCTATGTATAGATGATTTGTGCGTTGGTCCCAAGTCTTTGTAACCATTTTAGGAATCATTCCCATAGACGGAGAGTTTGTCCTAAGCAGCACATGATAAAGGAACAAGTAGCCCGTAACTTTGGGAGAAATACATTTTTTCTCCTGTTTGCAGAATGCATCCCAAGACAAACATTCCTTTCTTAGGAATTGCTTAACATACTGGACAGCTTTCCATGAAAACATGCTGAAAACTATTGTACACTGTAGGATACTTCAGGCTATGCCAGAAGGACTTTTTAAAAACCCACAAATAAACAAATATGCATGTAGAGAAAAAGTTGGAAGGGAACATTATTAGGAAAACAAGTGCCAGTATTCCATTATCCTCCTTTTAAAAATGTCCTTGTAAAGGGAGCATTTATTTTGCTTCTAAACACAACTTATAATTTGATTTCGGAAAAGAAAACACTTTTTAAAATGGATTAAGCAGATGTAAAAGGTTCTACAATCTTTTATATTGTTAGGTATTAAGACTACAACAACTGCCAGAACAAGGAGTAACTCAGGAGAGCAAATACGAATATATATCACTGCCTATAGCTGACAAATTTATTTGATCCCATGTATCTTCAATTTTGTATTATCTTGATATTCAACAATTCTGGTATGTATCTAGCTATTATTTTTACAGTTTAAGATGGCTTTGGGTTATTGGGGAAAACAAATTATCATGGGTTTGATTGATTTTAGCAGTGGTATTGGTGATTTTTCCATAAATGTTTCACATGAAGTTTACAAAAAATATAGCCATGATCGAACAGTGTGAGAAGCAAATGGGGGTTGTTTTAAGACCTGTCGCCTATGTGTGTCTTGTGCTTTTCACACCCCTGATCAAACCCCATTCAGATGATACCTGTGTGCCCCACCTACATGGACCATTTAAGGCAAGTCAAAGTTAACTTCAAACTATAACAAACCCCGCAAAAGCATGTGAAGAAAGCCAATAATGTGCATCAATGGTTTTTGTAGTCACCAAGCAGGTCTCAACTGGTTCCAGAATTTCTTATGTAATCATACATAATATATAGTGAAACTATTTTCTTCAAAATCTGTTAGTAATTGAATTAAATAATCAGCGTAGATGTGGCCTCAAAAAGTGTTTTGAATCCCATGAGCATAAGCGTTATCAGGAGGTCATTTATTTATTTATTTATTTTCAGCATTTATATTCCGCCCTTCTCACCCCGAAGGGAACTCAGGGCGGATCACATTACACACATCAGGCAAACATTCAATGCCTTTTTAACATAGGACAAAGATAAACAACAAACATAGCTCCGAGCGGGCCTCGAACTTATGACCTCCTGGTCAGTGATTCATTGCTCTCCCGTCTGTGCCACAGCCTCGGGCATACTGAGAAATTCAATGGCTTCTCCTCAGGGACTCCAAGATTTCAGCTGCTGGCCTTAAGCTTCTTTTGGGTCAGAAAAAACCTAATAAATTCTGTTAATATCTTCAGAAAGCCACTGGAAAATTTGCCTCATGGTCTGGAGTTTGAAGTAATCAATAAATAAATGGTGGAAATGAACAAGGTATCTTCAGATAAAAGACCCTGCAATATACAAGAAAGACTGGGAGCTCTTCAAAGGTTTCCCGGAAGAAAAGAAAATTCCAACATGGGGATTTCATGTTTAAAATATTACTCTATTACAATATATTTCACACAATGAACCAGTTAATATGGAAACAACAAAAACTCTTATGTATATGAAAGAAGGATATGTAAAAAATTGACAATATATTTCAATAAAAAGGGGAAAGAAAAAATGGCATCCACCACTCCTTTACTTTTTCATCTTGTTTTTAAAAAGACTGAAAACCAAGAGAAACAGATGATCATGGAGTAGATGTGGATCAAAATGAAACTCAATCCCGATGATACAATCCTACTGAATGGAGATTATTTGAAGATCAGGATTCAACTTGTTAGGTAGATTTCGCTTTCCATGAACACACATGTTCACAGCTAGGACTTTAAAATGTGTCCTTGATCTTAAGATAATCAGGTATCAGTTGTGACCAAGGGTCCCTTGTTCGAGAGTAGTATTGGACCAGCTATGCCTACTCCTGGAAAAAGTCGATCTGGCCAGGTTGACACAAATTATAATGGTCTTATTTTAGAGAAGACTGTTCAGAAACAACAACAAAAATAATCATGATAAAATATGGGAAACCTGTAGTGCATTTAATGTCAGAATTAAAAGAGTTCTTGTATTTTTAAGTAGTTGACCTTCAAAGTACTTCATGAGTTTGGTATAAGGATGTGTGAAGAGTCTACCCTTCCCTAATGATACCACATATTACGATTTTATTATAGGCACTCCTGCAAGTCTGTGGTGACAAGATAAATTCTTTGCTGAGATCTGACTGCGGGGCTTCCCAGTGGTAGCACAAAGGCTCCATCTTAACTTTGACCCTTCTTGATGGTCTTCCTCCTGCCTAAAAACATCTATGCTTTGAAGCCATGAATGGTTTTCCAGTTTATGGCGATAAGCTTTTAATTTGCTCTGTTGGTTCATTTTTACAGCTGGAAGACATCCAGCAGTCATATCAGCTGTTTTGTATTTTATGTGTTCTAGTTGATCACATTTGTTTTATTACTTTGACTTAATGCTGTTGGCTGTCTTTAATTTTTTTAAAAGAAAAGTCAGTATATAAATCTCTTAAATTAGTATATACAAAATAATCATAAACTAGGAATGCAAGTGCAATCTGTGACTCAAAAACAAAACAACACTCCACTCACATAAACATACAGAGATGTTACAGCTGGGCATTGCTGGACTTTGGATCTTTTCTGAACAGAACAAGTAATTATTATTGCATTCACCATTTCCTTAGTATGCAGTTAATAGAAATATAGACTTACAAATATTGTAAGTGGAGGCATGATAAGGATGTATAATATTGTGCATAAGGTAGATAGAATAGATAATAAAATGCTCCCCTTCTTCTCCCATAATAGCAGAACCCAGAAATATCCATTTTTAATCAATCTAATAAAAATACTTCTTCACACATTATATTGTGTGAAATTTATGTGAAACTATAATTTGTTCCACAAGATACAGCAATGGCCAATCTGGATGCCTTGAACTGAGAATTAGATAACTTAATGTAGGATAAGTTTATGAGTGAAGAACATGAGAAGGAAGCTACTCATGGGATGCTTGTGGGCTTGCCATAGGTGTCTTCAGTTGTTGTTCCTTTGCCAAATGGGTATTTTACCTCATCTGTTCTGGTTATTCTTATGCTGAATTACTTGTCAGCTTTCCAATAATTTTTTGAATTCTAAGCATTTAAAATAACCCACAAAAATGGCATGATAGTCTATTTACAAAAAGAGATAATTTTTAAATAATGTGGTTCCTGAATGTCGGAGAGCATAGCAAGCACTACAGTGTAATAGCCACTAGATGTCAGCTTTTCAATGCAAGCCCTGAATTTTGAATCTCTAGTGTCCCAGATTCTGAAATCCCTTAAATGGTATTAGCTTAAAATAACCTGACCCTTAGCATTGGTTGATCTACACCAGAAACTCCTGAATTCCATCAATAGAGAGGAAAGCCAAAAATTCAAGTCACTAAATATTGGGAGTTTAGCCATTCTAAAACCACATAAAACACAAGAAGTAAAAGAGGAAACTGTCTTTCAGTGATGCAAAACCTTTTACAAAAGATTGGCCACTGATAGCCCTCTCTCAGAAATTTGAGAATTCATAACATTGACCTCAGCTCCGCAAAATACAATAAAACAAAAACATCTGGTGATAGATCACTTTTCCCAGAAAACATTACCAGAAGAGGGGCAGTTTTAAAATGCTTTTTTGAAAAGTGTTGTACAGATTCAAGAACCTAACCCAACCCTGGTATGTCAGGACCTATCCTGTAATTGTTTATAAGTACTTACAAAATTTTGATATAGTTATATTAATATTTTCATCTATTTTCTGTCATCTTGTCTATGTCTCTTTAACTTTAAAATATTTCAAAAACTTGACTGAACGCCTGTAACCAATTGAGTCACCAGTCAGAATTGACAGTTCAACCTCTTTCAAAATATCAGGCTCATAAAATTAGAAGAAACCACAAGGGCCATCCAGTCCACCCCTGTCATGCAAGGATGTCCAATCAAAGCAGTCCCGACAGATGGCCACCCAGCCTCTGTTCAAAAACCACCGAAGGAGATTCCAAGGCAGCATATTCTACTTTCAAACAGCTCTCACCACCAGGAAATTCTTCCTAATGTTTAAGTGGAATATATTTTCCTGAAATTTGCATCCATTACTCTGTGTCTTGGACTCTAGAGAAGTAGAAAACAAGTCTGCCCCATCTCAAATATTTAAACATTGCTATTATGCCCTCTCTCGGCCTTCTTTTCTCCAGGCTAAACAGACCCAGCTCTTTAAGTTGATCTTCATAGGGCTTGGCTTCCAGACAGCTGACCATTTTAGTCACCCTTCTTTGGACACATCCCAGCTTGTTAATATCCTTCTTGAATTGTAATGCCCAGAACTGGACACAGTATTCCAGGTGAGGTCTGATCAAAGATTTCCCTGAATCTAGACACTATGCCACTATTGATGCAGCCTAGAATCGCATTACCTTTTTAGCTTCTGTATCATACTGTTGACTCGTGTTCACCTTGTGGTCTACTAAGAGTCCAAGATCCCAAAGTTGTCAAGACAGATAAAATATTTCCATTTACCATCTTTTGGGTATTTATTAACATCCAAGATAGGGATCTTCAGAGAGTTGGAAGAGACTCCAAGGCCCATCCAATCAAACCCCATTCTGCTTTCAACATTCTCATGTTTGTCCTCAGGATTCCAGCCTGGCCTTTAATTCTTGTCTCGTCTTTCAACCTAAATCCATATAAACACTTCTGGTTCTAAATCAGTAGTTGATGTTGACAATAGACTGGATTATGGTAATCTTGGGTCTGTGCTGGATGAGGTTACATTTCTCTTGAAAACTCAAGTTCACAGACTGTGTGTGCTTCTGGATTCATACTTCTGAATGTAAGAGCTCTCCTGTTAGACTTCCTTTGGTTTTTTGAAGTCTTGTTCAAAAAAAACTATGAAGATTCTAAAGTTTAATAAGAATAATTAGGATTACGACGCTTTAAATAGTTATTCATTCTAAATAGCTATTGTTTTAGTTTACATGTGTTGTATTTTGATGCCACTGTCTTCAAAAATAGCCATCTGTACTTCATTAAGAGAGATATATATGAATTTACTATCATTACCATTACACCAACAACAATATTATGCTTGCCAATGCAACACCAATATTTAATCCAGGCTATCGGTTCTGGCCCAAACTACTTGTCAGAACATATCTCCTCCTATGAACCAACTAGGGTGTTAAGATCATCTGGAGAGGCACGGCTCTCGGTCCCACCTGCCTCGCAGGCGCGGCTGGTGGGAACGAGGGACAGGGCCTTCTCGGTGGTGGCCCCCGGGCTGTGGAATGCCCTCCCCAGTAATGTTCAACAAGCTCCAACTCTCCTAGGTTTCAGGAAAGCCGTGAAGACATGGCTATGTACTCAAGCATTTGAGGAGTAACTTCTGAGGTCGATATGACATGAATCAAAGCGTACGCAAAGGTGTTAGTGGATGAACTTAACTATACATGCATTTTAAATTGTATAATTCATGGTTTAACAGATTTTAATTAGAGTTTTAATTAATGCGGTACTGTTTTATTGTTTATGGATTCTGTTACTGTTTTATTGAATGTATTTTGGGCAATATAATTGCCGACTGTTGTAAGCTGCCCTGAGTCCCTCCGGGTGAGAAGGACGGGGTAAAAGTGATGTAAATAAATAAATAAATATAGCAGTGTATGGTACATTCTTAAATGGCAGCCCTGCACATCAAAAATAATATACAGTAGAGTCTCGCTTATCCAACCTTCACTTATCCAACGCAGTCCGCTTTTTAGTAGTCAATGTTTTCAATACATTGCAATGTTTTGGTGCTTAATTTGTAAAATCATAATGTAATTTGATGTTTAATAGGCTTTTCCTTAATCCTTCCTTATTATCCAACATTTCCGCTTATCCAGCATTCTGCCAGCCCGTTTATGTTGGATACGTGCGACTCTACTGTAACTACAAACTGAGGCCTCTGAATAATGGCATGGGCATAACACATCCAATCTGTGCTCCTGTGGAGGAATGTTTTGACCAGTTGGGTGTTAGTATTTTCTACTTACTACTGTATTTTAATTTTTCTTTTAATTTGTATGTCATGTCTATAGTTTTTCTTTGATTTTATCACCATCAGCTGCCTTGTGCCATTTAGACAGAAAGATATAGTATCAACAAATTTTCCCCTTCCCCTGAAGCACAGATATATTAACTCTAGAGGTTTGTTCAGATATCATTCTAGATTAGAATTCCATTCTATAAACCTAGTACATAGCAAAAAAAATCTGGCACTGGATCAGTACTGTTGAATATGGCTGAACTCCAAAGACCTGTTCAGACTTGTCCAGTGAAATTTCTGATTTCTTTAAACAGTCCAGGTCACATTGAACTATTCTGAAACTGCTCTTAATTACAAAAGCAACTGGTCATGAGACATAGTGGGTTGTTCTGGATTCATTTACTAAAAGGGCAGTTTGTTCTCTGATATGATTACGAAAGAGGTTTACAAATGTTGAATGACGGTATCCTTCTTACTATGTGGACCTGAGCCAACCTTTGTAATATGGCCAAACATTTGTAATAGTTTCACAAGAATCAATTATTGGACTTGATAATCATATATAATACACTTGTTAATCACATGGAGAAAGTCAGCCTGGTTCAGTGGTTTGAGTGTTGGGGGTATAATTCTGGAGACCAGGGTTCAAACTGTATTAGCCATGGAAACCCACTGCGTGACCTTGGGCAAGTCACACTCTCAGCCTCAGAGGAAGACCAATGGCAACTCTCCTTTGAACAAATCTTGTCAAGAAAACCCTGTGATAGGGTTGCCTTAGGGTTGCCATTAAGTCAGAAGCAACTTGAAGGCACACAACAAAAAGAATACACACACATCTTTTTGAATTAAAATAGATTTCTTTCTTTCTCAGAAATTGTAACATGTAGTCCAATGAGCAATTGATTTCTTCCAATGAGAGCAGGGGTTCTTAAACAGCTAAAATTCAGGGGGTCGGAGAAACAGATGTGAAAATACTCCTGAGCTTGATTGATAGAATATAAAGTTTATACATCTAGGAAGGTTTCAACTATAGATTCGACTATAGAAACCCTATTCTGAAAATATAATATAATTTTAAAAAAAAACCTAAAAGCTGAATATTAGCTATGCAATCCTAAGTATGTCAATTCTGAAGAAAATACCTCTTAATTCAGTGGATGCACTTCCCAATGATCACAGGATCGCAACTTGATCCTGGAGAAATTACTGTATTTTTTGCAAAGGGCAGTAAAAGGAAAACTCAAATTTTACTGTTGTCTAATAAGATTGTCTTTTCCGAGTGGAGTAATTAAATTTTAAAATATGTCAAAGATACTTAAAATACACTTTTGTCTCAACTTATGAGTTCTGTATTACATATGAAACAGTGTGGATTGTAGCAATATGAGAAACCCAGAGCTTTCTGGTGCCAGATGTTAATGCAGTAAGATAGACAGGTTATTCAAGGTTTCGTCACAGAATATGGGAAATACTTTCTTTTACAAACTTTACTATTCAAGCAAGCAATACTCTTCTGGCAACAAATATTTAAAAACGCAAGAGGTACAGAAAGCCAAACTTTATAGAGTTGCAGATCTCTGACATTAGTACTACATGAGCATTCACCTGTATCTGGGTAAAGCTAGAGGGAATGGAAAGGTGGACATAAACTTAAGCTCCTTCAGAAGCTCAGCATCATTTTAGGTCTTTGCATGTCCACTATAACGGTCCATACAGGGGTCTGTAGCTATGTTCATTTGAAAATAATTTCAGAGCTCCCATTCCTAGAAATACCATGAAGGCCAGCTTTCTTATTAATTAACCTTCCACATTTGCAGGTTTGGCTTTTCCAGAATTTATTATTTGCATATTTGATTTAAATGTTTGCTCTAGGATTCTCCACTGTGACTCTATGAGCAATATCCTCTGGAAGCTGACCAGAAAGTCAAGCTGGGGGGACTAGACATTCCCAGAGAGAATATCTAGGTCCTCCAGTGTGATTCTGTGGTCAATTTCTGGCAAGAATTGACTATAGAGTCAACCTGGAGAACCTAGAAATTCTTAGAGAGTTGTTCTCTAAAGTAAGAAAAAGTAGTGTTTTTGATTCATAGTATTTCCAGTTTTGTGGAGGTCCAGTGCCCCTAACCTCAGTGAATGTGGAGGGCTCATTATAAAACAGTTTCTGTACTGAATGTGGAAATTTCTGGAATGCTTATAGGTGTCCAGGAACACTGGAGTGGGACTTAAACTATAACCTATCTGTATCTTAGCTCAACATGCACACAGGTGTGTATGTATATATCTAAGATTTAGATCATACACTCTAACTGAGGATCTCAGGACAGCTTACAATAAAACCAATTAAGAACAGATTAAAACAATTATTTAATAGACCTAAGCACACTAAACCTTTGAAAACTTATAAACAATACTTTTTAATGCCAGCAAAATCAGTTTAAAATAATGTAAATTATGGTATATGTACACGTCTGATAGAATCAACTGGATTCCAAAAGCTCTGCTTAAAAGCCATGTTTCGA
The DNA here is from genome assembly GCF_035594765.1 of Anolis carolinensis. Lineage (NCBI taxonomy): Eukaryota > Metazoa > Chordata > Lepidosauria > Squamata > Anolidae > Anolis > Anolis carolinensis. Next base: position 54,154,661 of record NC_085842.1, on the reverse strand, counting down.
CTGAGTGCCAGAATGGGATTGGTATTGGAATTAATCTGGTTTCTAAAGGAAAGATATTCCATAAATAGGATACCACAGCAAATAGGACCCTATCCTATAACCTCACATAATATATTGTATATGTCATTGCTTCTTAAACTGCAGGTCCTGACCCTAAATGTGGTCCTCTTAGCTCAATGCTGGCGTCGTGAAAATTTTGACAACAATAAAAGATTTCTGAACACCATCCATTTACACAAATCTGTTAGCAACAAACGGTAGTGTTTATAGTGGACTCGGTGGAAAATGCTTCAGCTGTACTCCATAAAAAAGAAAATCAACCTTGCAAGTCTTTCAGATGTTCATTTATTATCAGTAAATGTTTTTGGGTAAAAATTCTTGTGCAAAAAATGGTTGCGAGTGGAAAACATTTAAAAAGCCTTGGTTTATACCCCCTGGCACAGCAGAGGGTCTCTCCAAGAGACCTCATTTCTTATATAAAATGAGATACTCCTTCAAGTATATAGTTATAAATATCAGCATAAGGCTGCAGTTAGCCTGACATGTTTCCAAAGTTCCCAGCTTCTAATGAGTAAAAGCAGAGCCGGCCCTAGGTATTTTTCAAGTGTAGGCGAACAGAATTTTGGCGCCCCCCCCAAACCAATCACTGAAAAATAAAAGCGTTGGATAAGCGAAAATGTTGGATAATAAGGAAGTATAAAGGAAAAGCCTATAAAACATCAAATTACATTATTATTTTAAAAATTAAGCACCAAAACATCATGTTTTACAACAAATCAATAGAAAAAGCAGTTCAATACATGGTAATGTTATGTAGGAATTACTATATTTGCAAATTTAGCACTAAACATTGAACAGGGATATAGGGCAGTGTGGACTTAGATAACCCAGATAGCCCTCAATATTAAAAAAAACCTCTAAAATCAGGACAATAAATAAAGAACAACACTCTGAAAACAGAAGAAATCCAGACAGTAAACAATCAGGGACAGCTAACTCCTCCCAAAAAAAGATTCTCCCAGGCAAGAAGAAGCCAGGCCTTGAAGCCACAGGGCCATTAAATGCTAATCAAGGTGATTAATTACAACATTCACACCTGCTTCAAAGAAAAGTTCTTTCTCCCACCCTGGACCTTCTACAGATATATAAACCCCACATACCTAGCTTCCAAGTTCCTACAGACCTCACAATCTCTGAAGGCCCCAAAGGTGGGCTTGTGTGGTGCGAAGGTGGGTCTGCGCCGGCCGGAAGGCCCAGCGCGGTCGCTGGAAGGCCCGAAAGAGAAGGAGGTGGAGAGTGGTGCCCTCCTCCCAGGACAATGGTGCCCCCAGGACGATGGCGCCACAGGCAAATGCCTATTTCGCCTTATGGTTGGACCGCCTCTGAGTAAAAGTTATGTTTAAAAGTTCTTCTTAACATACATTGCAATGTTACTCTTCAATGATTCAGTTTTAGAGCGCTAGTCTCTTCCTACACAGAATCTATTCAAGGCTTCTCCTTCTCATGTCACTGCTGTCATCTTCTTGCACACTCCCAACAGTCAACTAGATTACCACTGCTGAGAAAGAGCATCAACTTTAGTTTCCTCATATTTGCAACCAATTTAGTCCTGCCTCCACAATACCTAGCAGCACACTTTTCAGAATCCATGCACAAAACAAGCCATAGAAGAAACTGCTCATTTCTGACGTGTGGAAAAACAATATCTCTCACTATTGCACACTGCGTAGGCAGCATGAATGGAACTAACTTACTAACCCATAATATTCACATTTTTACTTTCTCACACAGCTTTTTTTTATTCTGCCATTTTTATAAATATATGAGGTGAAGAACTGCATTGGAAATGTAGAGATGTGCAGAATTTGAAGGATCATTGTTCCAATTAAGACTACACAAAATCTCTATTAGCAACCAGGATGATTGACTGCGATTCTGACAGCAGCTATTTAAATATCTTTGCATGTTCATGCAGGAGATTGTGTGTTGATTTATATATGAAGGAAGGAAAGTGAAAATTCTTGGAATATAGAGATGATTATAAACTATGTTCATCTCAGTTTTTTCTCCATGGAAATAGGCGTTTTTAAAACAAAGAGTATTTCACATTGCCTTGAGATCTTTTTACATGTGGGATAAATATTAAACATTGACATGATCGTCCCACTACGTAGGAAACATCTTCTTTAAAAAGATTTGTAGAACAGTATTGAATTCAGATATTGCGCTTATTTAAGAATATTATGTCTGTCTTCTATTTCCTAGAAACCTTTACACTTCCCAGTAGAGCAGAAGACAGGGCAGCCTCAGACTCTCGCATCTTTTTCTTTTTGTAGCTCTGTCATCTGCTTTCTTTTCCACCTGCTATAATAGGCAGGGATCCAGGTATGCTGCAGAGTATGTGGGAGAAGGCAGCAGACAACAGGAACAAGAGAGAAAATCACAAAACGAAGCCTTACTGCTCCTTCACCTCCCACTGTCTTGGGAAATGTAAAGCCATGTGTAGGTCTCTGTGTTGCAACTTTCTTAGTACTGCAATTTTAAATCAGCTCATAAATTTTACAACTTTAAAATTGCTTTATAATCTTTTTTTGTTTTGCTTTGCTATAACTCCCATTTCATCAAATGAGAAGGTGACTGAGGAACATCAGCCAATATTACACAACATATTAACAGACTGCATGGATCTCAGACAAGTTTGCTGCTCTTTAAGCATCATATCAAATGAAATTATTTCACAACGAATACGGATTTATGTTGGAATCTCAGAATTTCATAAGACAATGTTCAGACTCAGAGCTTGTACTCACATGTAGTTTGTTTAGCAACACTGCGTCAGTTGTGCTGTTGGCTCCTGGTTTTGCAGCCTTCCAAAACTGTTTCTGTGCAGAATAGCGATTCATGGGACATAATTTGAAAAGGCAATCTACAAGGAGATATAAAAGAGAGAGTGATTTAACCAGAGATGTATATATAAGTCTGCTTTTAATACTATTTATTGTACTCATTTTTTAAGAAATTATATATTAAGGCAATATTTAGAAGCAAAGGTTACAGTAAGAATGTTGTGATTTTTAAAAACTGGGAATAATTTTAAATTATGCCATATAAAGTGTGATCCATCATTTTGGCTTATGATGAGACACAGCATCATAACGTGATACTCAGCGGTAGCCTAATTTTGTAACGTGCCTCAGACAGAAAACATTAATACCTTCACAGATGGTGGTATAAATCTAAGAATATGTGGAAGTCAAACAGCACATGGATTTCCAAAGAACCCCTCATCTTGCTATCTCAGTTTAATGGTTTTTGATTCAAAGACATGGCAAAACCATGCTGAGTAATTGTAGAAAAAATACACATGTTGGACCAATCTGTTCCTGGTACTGTAATCTGTGGGTGGGCTCATAAGGAAAGGCAAAAGGCAACAGTAATTAAATCACAAAGTTGTCAGAAAAAAACACATTCGGTTTTGACAAAACAACTATGTGGAATCTATTCAGAGTAAGTTCCAAATACAGTCAATGACCAGTAAATCAAGTTGAAATATTACTTTCTGGGACACTTTAATTTTTTATTAGAAGGAATTAAATGACATACAAATATAACAGTCAACTTGCATTACTGTCTAATAGTCTGTGTAACAGGCCTGTCCAAATTCATTTTCAAGAGTGCTGCAACAATTTTGCATTGTCACTGAATTTCCTCTGCAATCTTAGATGTAACACAAAAAAGTGCCCATTCTCTTTTAGCACTATATTTGTGGGGAGCAGTCAAATGTTTTCCATGACAAAATCCACTTTATGAAAGTGAAACAAGCAGATCACTGAAAGACTGAGAACATCAAAATTTCTCCTGTTCAACAAAAATGATGGCATGGCTCAAATTGTGGAAAAGTTCACCGTGATAGCTGTGGAACAATGGCAAATCTCTTATAACTCAAATGCAGTTACATGCTAGTTAAATGCGAGAGCAAGATTCTTTCTTTATGAGCTATTGCTGTGTACATTTCCAGCTTATTGTTTATGCTTCAATCCCAATCACTTGGATTTATGAACTGTTTAAGAGGTTCCCTTAGGTCAGCTTTTATTGTTGTAGTTGCAGTTGATGCTCACAGAAATAATATCTAGTTAAGGGCATGAATTGCTTTTCCAAGCACTGAAATCAGGATGCATATAATGTGTATTTAAAATGTACAGAAACAGAACAAACAAACAAAACTAGGTATTAGTTTAATTCCTGCCATGCCAAATCAATGTAAATCAGTGGATTTACATAGGTGGTCTTTGTTCAGCTCTTTACTCTCATCTTTATTCCACCACTGGAACACTATATGTTTCAGGCCACTTTGAGTCCCCTTTAGGGGAGATAAAGCGGGGTATAAATAAATATAATGGTGATAATAATAATAATAATAATAATAATAATAATAATTCTACACACACTAATACAACAGTAGTAATGCATGTAGAACAAATGTTAGTCTTTCACAACAACACGATCAATCTTGGCATGCAAAAGGTCGGGTGTGAAATGTGACCATAGGCAAAACTGGGCCTCTCATAGAAGTACTTTCCCCCAATACAGTATGAATTACATATTGTATATACTCATGAATAAGTCAACCTCGTGTATAAGTTGAAGACAGGCTTTGGCGTCAAAATTGTGGATTTTGATACAAACTGTGTATACGTTTAGGATGACTCCACTGGGAAAGGAAAGCATCAATACAGCTCCAGGAGATCATATACCTTGGATATCGCTGCCATTTCTCCACCCAGAAAATGCCAGAAAGAGTAAAGGGGCTCAGTGCTTCTTTCAGGTTCTCCCATAAGTCTCATGGCGGACTAAGCTCTGTTCATGGAAGGGAATTGTTCTTTTTTAAATATGAGTTAAGGTGCAGGGATAAGCTGACCCATGGATACTTGACACACTTTTATTGAGGATTGATTGTTTTTAATAAATTTCTAGACTTGTCCATGAGTGTATATGGGTACTTAATGTGTGAATATGTAAAACCACACTGCATGGCAAACCCTACAGAAATGAAAGACCTCTGGTCCAAGAATACCACAGAGTTGCACTGGAGAACCCAGAAAATATTTTCTCAGACATGGATAAATGAAACTGTGGATACCAATCTCATGGATATAGATATCGTGGTTCAGTAAAATAGGTTATCAGTTTGGACTTCAAGCTCGGGGCATTTGATCATTTGTGTAGCTTGTTGAACGCTGAGGAGAGACGGGCATAGATAAGATGGCAAAACAGTTTCTCTGGGTTTGTTGTGATTGTAAGCTAGTGACTACTGGACATCACTTGAAAACTATCATGAGGGGGGAAATGAAAATATTAATGCTTGGCAAGATTCAGCCATAATGGTATTGAATATGGCATATTTCACCAAGTTGGAGATCCTATTTCAGCTACCAACTTGGAAACCATATCTGGATAGGACTGCTGAGGATGTACCGGAATGGGGAGGAAAACAGAATAAGAGTGGTTCCATTTTGGAATTCAGTACACCTAATTTTCCCCTCATCAGTTGCTAAGCAACTGATAATGCAAAAATTAAGCCAGGCACTTTCAAAATTGAGTGCTCCAAGTACCCATTAGAACTTCTAGCTGCCAGAAATGCAAAAAATAGAACAGCTGCTCTAACTGCTTCTTTGCAATTATGCAGAAATAAAACTTTTGGCTGTTATTATGTAATGTGATAGATAATGTTATGTTATATACTGCTGTACAATGTATTTCCATTCTTTCATTGTTTTAATATAGAAGTAAAAGACCAGGGTAGTATTAAATTAAAGGGGAAAGTGCTATAAGATACTTTCATGTGCATTCAGTGTCAGATTACTGCGGAGAACAAATGGGCCTAAGATCCCATTTCTTTTCGTGCTCTTCGATGGAAGTATAGCTTGGTACTAGGGCAATCACATTTGCAAAATCGTATCACATTGGTAAGAGGGTAGTTGTTTTACACCTGCACAAGCCTCCTCAGCCACACATTTCTTGCTTTACATTTTTGTCAGAAACAATCCCAGACTCCTCCTATGAGCCTACGAGAACTTTAAGATCATCTGGGGAGGCCCTGCTCTCGGTCCCACCTGTCTCAAGTGCGGCTGGTGGGGACGAGAGACAGGGCCTTCTCAGTGGTGGCTCCTCGGCTGTGGAACTCCCTCCCCAGTGATATCCGGCAGGCTCCATCCCTTCTGAGTTTTAGGAAAAAAGTGAAGACTTGGCTTTGTGAGCAAGCGTTGAGTGAATTCTGTTGGCTTCGACTCGGTCTGGATTATGGCTCATGTACAAGGCTTTGTGGACGAATGGTTCAAGTATTTTATATTCTATTGTTTTAAATGTATTTATTGTATTTTGTTAAATTATCTAATGGTTTTAAATGCTTATGTTTTATCTTTTTGTATTGTATATTGGCATTGAATTTTTGCCAGACTGTGAGCCACCCTGAGTCCCTTTGGGTGAGAAGGGTGGGGTAGAAATGAGGGAAATAAATAATAAATAAATAAAGAAGAAACTCTGGAAGGTTTGACAATAAAGCAGGGGTGTCAAACTCATTTTCATCAAGTGCCACATCAGCCTGATGGCTGTCTTCAAAGAGCCACGGAATCCATGGACCATATGGATATGGAATCCATAGAGAACAGCCAGCCTTTTTTCTTTTCTTTTTTTGCTCTTTAGTTTTTACCTAGTTTTGGCCCCCAGATGTTACTGAATGTCAACTCCCATCACTTTTGATTATCCGCCAAGTGGAATGGGGATAATGAGAATTGCAACCCAACAGCACTTGTGACTCTGAGATTTGGGAAAGGTTAAAGGACATTTTAAAGTCAGACATTATATCTACAAGCTTTATATCTAAATTCAAACTCCACTATCGTGACTAAACAGAACAAATTGCAGCCTTTCAGATGTTACTGTATCACAACTCCCATGTCATGATGTGTAACTATGAGAAATATAAGAGTTGTAGTCCAGCATTTGAAGGGCTACATAAAATGACATGAAGAACCAGATCAGAAGTCATTACCATAACAGACAGATAGCTTATAATACAGAAATGTCAGTGAGAAGGTATGAAAAACATACAGGCCATTAGAAGTAGGCCTACTTAAACACACAGTTTTAGATTAACTCAATTTGGAGTTTGTCTTAAGGCCATAATGGAACACCATGCAAACCTGTGTTTATTAACACTACAAAACAGACTACCAATAGGAATCAGCATGGATTAATACCATATATTGCTTGTGCTATTCACTAATAAGATGAGATATGCACATGAGTCTTTGAAATCACAAAACAGTAAGATAAACTGACACCCAGCTACCATTTTTCTGCAGTAATTCTACCATTACCCTAACCTTGGACGCTGACTTTGGTCCTGGAGAGCCAAGGTGAAGGGAGTAAGAATGGAGTAACTAAGCAACTGATGACCCAATGTCTAGCAGCTGACAAAATAGAATGAGATGAAATGCAATAGGATAAGCCCAGAAACTAGGAAATACCAAAAAAAATCTTAGCTTTTTTTTTAGAGAAACAAGGAAAGAAATCAAATTGACATATGTCTGTGCATGTTCTCGTTGTCCATTCTCCCTGAATTTTATAGACCTATAAATCAGAGCAAAAAAGAACTAACAGAAGGAGGAAATACAACAAAAGTTGAGATTGCAATGAATATTCTACCCAGATACTGGTTGATGTTTTGAATTTACATCCCTCACTGCAAGGATGTGACTAGATTAGAGGCACACTTCAGTCATTATAATTGTAATCAACATGCCAGCCATAAAGAATTTTCACTTCTACCTGGAGGGAAAAGGTATTCTTGCATTGCCAGCCACAAGAAAGAAGTTCCCCCAGAAATTTAATGAAGCATCTACTTGGAGAATCAGAAAGCAAAAGCACTTCCCAAATAAGTGGCAGACACCTTATTTCATAGAGGTTAACCAGTTAAAAGTTTCAAAGATCGCATTTATATTATTTCCAAGACCTTAGCCTTTTTGTTCATTTTGCTGTGCCTTTCCGAAGGAAGCTGGTTAAAAGATATGCTGATTTAGCCATTAGAACAGGGCAATATTTTATCTCAAAGCTGGCAGGCAAAACTTTGCAATGGATTTGGGTCTGCATGTTGATGGGGGAATAGGGAAAAAAGAGCAGTAAGAGGCATATTTTCAAGTTGACAGTGCTTATAAACTTGCTGGCATCCTTATCACCCTGAAGTCCATGTCCTATCTATTCTTAAGAAGTATCCAAAATTAATTCTATCTCTCTCATGCACATGGTTCTTCACAGGAGATTTTTGGGTAAACCACACCAACCTAGCTGCTCTCCTATTCCACTGCAGAATTGCCTTAAATACTTATGAATAAGTCAAAAGCTTTAAACCGAAAATCAACCCCCAAATATCAGTTGACTTATCCATGAGTCAGTGTAAGCCTTATTTTAAAAGGAACCAGAGTGGCAAAAGGGCAAAAGCTTAGAAAGAAACCTTTGCAAAAGAAGCAGCAACCACTGCAACTCACCATTTCTGGGCTTTTTCAGTACCTGGAAAGTAAATTGGCAGCAGCCAAGGTGGAAATGGTGCTTTCCCCTCTTTGCAGAATGACCCTCAACAGAATGACAGGTCTTATCAAAATGCATAATTTTTGTCCCAAAACCTGCTGTCAACTTAAAGATGAGGTCAAATTAAAGATGAGGCCAAAACCTGTCGTCAACTTAAAGATGAGGTCAACAAGAGTATATTTGGTAACCTCAATTCCTATCATCCCACATTACTACCCACAGAATAGTGGCAGCACTCTGATTTCCCATACCACAATCTTATATCTTCACAAACATATGTTTACAAGGTGACAGCCTCATTACACTAGTTACTATTTCAAGCTTTATCTCTTCAAACGCATTAGAAATAACCATTCAAGAGAGACAAAAAAGTTTGCATGACAGACTGAAGTTTCCAATGTAGATTACTTTGCAAATATACCTCATCCCTCAACTAAAAATGAATAATAGCATTATTAAAAGATGGGGAATGGGGAATGAGTATTAAAAACAGACCAGTAACATGAACAGGCATGCTGAGGCAACATCATTGTCTAGCAATAGTATCAGTCATTATTATCACTTCATATTCTTTCTAATAAAAATTTTATTCACAGAATTCCCTGGACTGATGTCACATTTACAATTCAATGTATGCACAATGCAAGAAAAAATGGGTAGCTAAACAGATTCAAGATAACATGGGTCCAAAGAAAGCAGTTCTAGTCTGATATTCTTTCCTAAATACGTATGAAACAGGAAAAATAAATGACATATAAATAGAATCTTTCCCACTCCTTATCACCTTTCAGCAGTAATCTAATATTTGCATTTTAATGACAATTGTATATGAGAGCTCTAGTTAATGAGAATTATTCTCCCTGGGTATTTTGCATTCAGGTAGAGATAACCATGTAGCAAATACTGTCATTTGCAGCGGGCAATACAGTGCAACTGTGGAATTGCCTCTTTGAGTGTAGCTAGATTTTGTGTGGATACAGGCAAATACCAACAAACCACGCTGATGCACATGTGCACTATTTCCTTGCCAATCTCTCTAGCACTATGGCTAGCACCTCTTTGGTGCCAACAGACCTGAAAGGATGCTCAAACCATTCGCTGCTGGAGATGCTAGATTGGCTGCAATCTCCTCTCTATAACCAAAATTAGAAATGTGCCAATATCCTTACACTTTAGGCTTCAGAAAGAAGACAGTGAATTTGGTGAAGCAGTACCATAAATGTTCTCCAATTGTTTCATACTTTCCATTTCTGATAGACATCATTTGTCTCTCTGTCTGTTACTATGACTTCCTTTTTCATGAGCCTACCCAGTTAAAGATGCTGCAGCAAATATGATGCATTATGTAGGCAATCAAATCTGTCTGCATTACAATGTACCCGGAGGCAAGGTGGGGGGAAAGCTATTTGAAAAAAGGGAGCAATTTAGAACAACATAAATGGATTCAGAACTTGTTTTTTAACACTTCTAAAATGATATTGATATAGGATCATCAGTAATTGTATGTGACCCAGTAGTATTTTTAAAAAGAAGTTAAAGAAACAGGGGAAACACAAAGTAAAAAATACTTTCTAAAACAATCTGTGTAATCCCATTGATGTGATCAGTGCAGCTACACATAATAATATCTTATATTTACCAGAAACAGACAAATAGCAGTAGTGGTGGGGAAAGGTAAAGGTAAAGGTTTTCCCCTGACATTAAGAGTAGTCGTATCCGACTCTGGGGGTTGGTGCTCATCTCAATTTCTAAGCTGAAGAGCCAGCATTGTCCGTAGACACCTCCAAGGTCATGTGGCCGGCATGACTGCATGGGGTGCTGTTACCTTCCCACCGGAGCAGTACCTATTGATCTACTCACATTTGCATGTTTTCGAACTGCTAAGTTGGCAGAAGCTGGAGCTAACAACAGAAGTTCACCCTGCTCCCTGGATTCTAACCACTGACCTTCTGGTCAGCAAGTTCAGCAGCTCAGTGGTTTAACCCGCTGCACCACTGGGGTGTGGAGAACATTAGAAAATAAAGCATCCTTTCAACAGGGGCCTCCACATTTAAAATATTTGAGAAACACTAGAACAGCATGTACAACCCCAGAATAAAAACTGTTTCTCAGTGAAATTCCTGCCCAAGGGATGGGGCACAGAGAAAGGACTGGGTCACTGCTTTTGAGATTGAACAGGGCACTTAAATGAACAGATGTTGATATATAATATTCCTCTTATCTATGTTAGCATCTCTTGTTTAGTCTTTCAGTAATATAGTTGCAGCACTTAACGCTAGCACAGGAGTATAGTAAATGTTGTCACCACTTGCACTGGGGGCAGAAAGAAATACTTAAACAATTATATTACTAGTAAAACTGATCAAGGAGCTATAAAAATGAGAGTCCCACAACAAAAATGAATAAGGAACTAGCAAAACCACATAATTCTTTGCCTAAGAAAACACTATGGAATTAATGGAATTGTCATACATTAACAGGAGGCTTGATGGTGCACGCACACACATCTTGAAACCTAGCACTACCACTCAAAAGAGAGACAATCTCCTCAAATTCTAGTTTGCAAACTATATTGTTCAATGTGAAGGCTTAGTCCACCAGTCATACACACATACACAGCTAATCTGTCATTTTCTAAACAGATTTGTATTTCGTTAATACTACTCCCCTACTTCCCTATTTTTATAGCACTGCATTTTTGCTGATGGTTTCTTTTGCATATTTCTGAAGTCTGTACAACATCATAACTTCTGCTTTTCTGTACATTCTTGTTTAATTTTAGGTGCTTTTAGCAGGGAAAGACCTGACTAATAATGTCTGGAAGAATTCACCCTTCCCCCTTCCCTTTCCCCCTCTCTGTTTAATCCTTTGTGGGGCCCCAGGACAGCCTACATTAAACAACTACAATCTTTTGGCCAAGGATCACAAATATGGCTGGAATCCAACATGCACTAGCTTGAACGTACCAGTGGATTTAAAAGAAGCTTATATCTGCAACTGAGTGTGCTGCTAGGCATCCTTTTTTAATAGACAGTACTATATTCCTATACTACTTTTTTGGAAAGAAGCACAGTCATGACAGAAACTCACAAACAGTGTAGTAACAACTCTCTTGAAATTTCAGAGTTTGAAAAAGTTCTCATGTGCACCAAATGATCAAAGGAGGTGCACTGCAAACCACTACATCCTAAGAGATTATATGTGCATTAAAATATTATTGTATTAGCCCAGGGGTCCCCAAACTAAGGCCCGGGGGCCGGATGCGGCCCATCGAAGCCATTAATCCGGCCCCCACGGCACAAGGGCAGAAGGGGGTTGGGCTAAATGACCCAAGGGGTCTCTTCTTCTCTTACAACCATTATTATTATTATTATTATTATTATTATTATTATTATTATTATTATTATTATTAACATTGAGGCTGGGAGGCCATCTGTCAGGGGTGCTTTGCTTGTGCTTTTGGTGCACAGAGGCAGAAGGGGGTTGGACTCAATGGCCCAAGGGTCTTGTTGTTGTTGTTGTTGTTGTTATTGACATTGAGGCTGGGAGGCCATCTGTCAGGGGTGCTTTGCTTGTTCTTTCAGTGCACAAAGGCAGAATGGGGTTGGACTCAATGGCCCAAGGGTATTATTATTACCATTGAGGCTGGGAGGCCATCTGTCAGGGGTGCTTTGCTTGTGCTTTTGGTGAACAGAGGCAGAAGGGGATTGGACTCAATGGCCCAAGGGGTCTCTTCCAATCCTCTTTATTATTTTTTTATTATTATTATTATTTATTATTATTGCTCGGTGGCCAACTATAGTACGGCCCTCCAACGGTCCAAAGGATCGTGAACTGGCCCCCTGTTTAAAAAGTTTGTGGACCCCTGTATTAGCCTATACACTCATGTAGAATTCTAGAAATGTTAGTCAAAATATCTGCCCAAAAATCGAGTTCACTTATCTATGAGTCAGTGTTGAGTACTGTACCTTAATGTTTATCAAAATAGTAATTTTAGTGAATACAAATTTCACATTATCCCAATTATCAAAGCTACCCATACCTAGTGATGGTCAATCCTACTAGAGTAAGGATAAGGAAATTGTTCCTCTCCCCAGACTTTGTGAAAGCAACCTTCCTTAACCATGGCTATAGTAAAGGTAAAGGTTTCCCCTGACGTTAAGTCCAGTCATGTCTGACTCTGGGGTTTGGTGCTCATCTCCATTTCTAAGCCGAAGAGCCGGCGTTGTCCGTAGACACCTCCAAGGTCATGTGGCCAGCATGACTGCATGGAGCACCGTTACCTTCCCACCGGAGCGGTACCTACTGATCTACTCACATTGGCATGTTTTCGAACTGCTAGGTTGGCAGAAGCTGGAGCTAACAGCAGGTGCTCATTCTGCTCCCGGGATTTGAACCTGCGACCTTTCGGTCTGGTAGTTCAACAGCTCAGTGCTTTAACACACTTCACCACCGGGGCTATGGTTGCTAGGAATCATGGATGGCCCCAAGTCACCCACCTGTGCATTGGACACAGAGACATTTAATCAATAGGAAACCAGGATGAAATAGAAATTATGCATTATTACATTATCCTATCTAATTTTTTACCCCACTTTTCTATCTCAAGAATAGCTATACTGTATTTTGGATTCCCTTAAATTCTAATATTCAATGACAAACATTCTCTGAAAATTGCCCTGCCAAAACTAGTTTCAATCCACAGTAAGTACTCTTGATGCAATGATATTTCTGAAAGCCATCTCCTTAACTTCCTCTTCATCCGAAGAGAAATGAAAGTGGAAAAACAGTCCCTAAACTAGCAGAACAGCTCCTTCCAGAAACAGCTAGGAGTACAGCTTTACCAAATAAGGCAAGTTAAAGCTAAATGCCAGGAAAAAAGCAGGCCCCATTGTGGTTTTGTGTGTGTGTGTGTGTGTGTGTGTGTTAAAGATCAGACAGCTGGATAACAAAAATGTGAGTATACCAGTATTATTGGAATGGTTCTCAGACGAGAAGAACAAATGTTCAAAAAACCATGAACGGAAGTCAATGTTGCCAAAAAGGGGACCTAACAGGAATGTAACCCAGGCTTCAGAAAACTGCCACATATTTTTGACAGAGAAGAATATTAAAGACTACAGTTAAACAATGAGTTTGTCCAATGGCTTTTTTTGCTCCAATACTGTAATGAAAGCTGAATGTTTTCCCAATGCTGCTCCCTGTAATATACAAACACCCAGCATTGGGATTAAAATGTATAATGCATCCTGGAACTATACTCAATAACTTAGACAATTTTGGGGGATTCAACATCTCCCTCCTGCCTGGTTCTCAATTCCATTATAACATTTAAACAAATACATACAATTTTAGGTATATGTGTATTAAAATATTTTTTATTATTTTCGCCATCTTAAAAATGTAAAGCACAAGAGAAACATTTAAGAAACCTAACCATTCAGGTAGGCATGAACAGCAGCTCTGGATGAAGCCACATAAGCTGCACAATATAGTAATCCATCAAGTCAAACTTATCCCACACATTTCCAACTCAGCCATCTATATATCATTTAACAATGGGAAGATGGAAGAGTTTAAATTACTGACTACTTGGTAGTATGTCACAAATGTTTGTTTTGCCCAGGCCAAGGAAGGGAGGTACCTTTATCCAGGTTAGATGTGCACATATAGTAATCCATCAAGTCAAACCCATCCCACACATTTCCAACTCAGCCATCTATATATAATTTAACAATAGGAAGATGGAAGAGCTGAAATTACTGACTCCTTGGTAGTATGCCACAAATGTTTGTTTAGCTCAGCAAAGGAAGGGAGGTACCTTTATTAAAAGGCACATCAACCCAGAGAACTACAGATAAAAGACATATATCTGCATGACAGATAGATGGTGAAATTTTCCACTGAAAAATATAGAATCGGCAACCTCTTCCCTGCAGACTACGTAACAGCTGCTTCAAAGCAAGTCATAACAGTACGTCATAACAGTACGAGTAAGCAACTGGTGTATGTATGCCCAAGCTAATTTTGTGGTACCTAGCCTCCCCGGGGAGGGAGTCAAAACACTTCTTTTAAATCAGTGGGTTTCAACCTGGGATCCCCTGATGTTTTTGGCCTACAACTCCCAGAAATCCCAGTTTACCAGCTGTTAGGATTTCTGGGAGTTGAAGGCGAAAAAACAACTGGGGACCCACAGATTGAGAACCACTGTTTAAAATGTTTAAGGACAAGTGTTGTCCCCAAATGCCCTGAACTGACCCTTCAGGGGTGAGTGGGATGTCCACTGTTTGGAAGCTCCCAAGCTTCTCAGAGTTGAAATGTGTGTGTGTGTGTGTGTTTTTTTCTTTTTCTTTTGCCCTCAAATGCCCTAAAATGATCACACCACAAGGCATTTGGGAGCAAGCAAACTTTTTTTTGCATGAGCACACGTAGTGGGGAGTAACACCTTTTAAAGTCACTTGGGTAATTAATGGAGGCCCTTAGCCTTCGCCAGTTGCCCATCCCAGGTCCAAACTCTATTTTACCAGGAAACTATTTTTACATGAGAAAAAAAATATTATTTCTACCAGATGGCTATATACAGAGAGCTGTGCATCATTTTTTCTCTTATTTCCTGTTTACCATTACAGAGAAAATGTTTGACACATGAATAGTGTTTGGTGAAATTCTTTATACTGCATCACTTTCATTACAAACACACACAAATTGATAAACTGAACAATATGTATCTTGTTTAAAAGAAGTGAATACAATTTGTTTATTCATGGATTTGATTAAAATGTTCTCTCTAGGAATGTCTAGTTTCTCCAAAGCAACTCTAAGTCACCTAGAAATTCCTCAAGAGGCACATAAAAATACTGCCATTTTTAATTTGCAGTTTTTCACTTTCATGGGGGCCCTGTGCTTCTAATCCTGTGCTTCTAACCACCTTAAAATATGGAAAATGATTTGTGCATATTGAAATAGATTTCAGGATATATACAGTAGAGTCTCACTTATCCAACACTCGCTTATCCAACGTTCTGGATTATCCAACGCATTTTTGTAGTCAATGTTTTCAATATATCATTATATTTTGGTGCTAAATTCGTTAATACAGAAATTACAACATAACATTACTGCATATTGGACTACTTTTTCTGTCAAATTTGTTGTATAACATGATGTTTTGGTGCTTAATTTGTAAAATCATAACCTAATTTGATGTTTAATAGGCTTTTCCTTAATCTCTCCTTATTATCCAACATATTCGCTTATCTAACGTTCTGCCGGCCCGTCTACCTTGGATAAGCAAAACTTTACTGTAGTAGCAGAGGAAATGAGCCATAAAAAATGTAGGACTAAAATTGGCCTAGGGGATGTGGTGGAGTATTGGTTAAATTGGAGCTGATCTAGATGTTCAGCAACCAAGAGAAACTAAAGTATGAATGACGTTCTTTTTGCTGCTTAATAGGATTACAGTGTTCCAGGACCATCCACAATAAGTGAAAATCCGTGAAGCAGGGACACTATATTTATTTTAATATTTATACCTTATTTTAGTAGTTAGGTGGCCTTTCTCTCCTTTGCAAGCCCTTTTTGCACTGTAATTGTTTTAGTTTGGCGAGGCGGGCTGCAATTTGGCAGAGAAGGCTATAAACCTGCAAATCCCAGGGAGCCAGTGAAGACTTCCCGGAAGAGGGGGCAGGGCGAAAGCGCATGTGTGAAAGGCAGGTGCCGCCGCAGCCTAGTCCTCCGTGAATTGCTTTGTGTTGTTTAATTAGTTAGTTTGATAGATAGAGACCATTTTTGATTGGCTAGCATTAAGGTCCAAGGCATTCTGAGAGTGCCTTGGACCACAAAAGAAATCCGTGAAACAGCGAGGGCGCGGAAAGCGAATCGCTAAGTAGCGAGGGAACACTGTATAAGTATCTTATTCCAAGTTCAGTTCCAACTATGGTCCATAGATCTTGGGGGGGGGGGACATGAATCAAAGAACTCATGTCCACTTGCAAGTTCTGCAAAGTATTCTTCTTCTGCCATCTGGTGACCTTGCAGCATCTTGATTAAAACATATATGGGCTACTTTAAGACACAAATGCCTAATCTGCTATAGTGTAAAGTATAATGTAAAGTCTGGTTACCCTTACATAGTACAACCCCTATGGAGGATATGTTCCTAAATTTCATGGGGATTCATGAAACCAAAGATAATAAACCAAATCGAAATGAAGGAATTCCAGCCCCCAAACACCAGGATCTAGAAAATGTCTAGAAAGACTGCATTTGTCAGACTTGGATAAATAAACCCATGGGTGTTGGTCCTTTGAATATGGGGGTTATACTATATGCTGATTTTAA
Source organism: Anolis carolinensis (assembly GCF_035594765.1). Lineage (NCBI taxonomy): Eukaryota > Metazoa > Chordata > Lepidosauria > Squamata > Anolidae > Anolis > Anolis carolinensis. Next base: position 54,137,735 of record NC_085842.1, on the reverse strand, counting down.
TGTGCCATGGTAAAACATTAAGGATATTAAGAGAGTCAACTAATGTGGAATTTATTGTCCCTTATCAAAACCCAAAGATTATAAGGTGCTTGCGTTGGAAGTTACAGTGAATTTTATTTTAAATTTTGTTTTGTTTTTTTTTAATACTGGTTACCAGTATTAAAAAACTCAAAAATCAGAACAGTAAATAAGAAGCAACACTCTGAGACATAGGAACTAGGGGCAGTTAACAAAGAATGCCCCCAGGCAGAAAGTAGGTAGTAGATGTAGCCATTCAATGCAAATTAGGGTGATTAACTGGAACATTTACGCTGGCAAGAGTTCTTCCCTCACCCTGGACTTCCCACAGATATATATAAACATTCCTTGCTTAGTTTTTCCATACCTCACAACCTCTGCCATAGATTTCGCCCACATCTATGCCTGCCATAGATGTGGGCGAAACGTCAGGAGAGAATACTTCTAGAACATGGCCATACAGCCCGGAAAACATACAACAACCCTATTTGTTTTGTTGTCACTGGCTGACATATCTGTGTATAAAATAAAAAATACATTATAATAGAGATTGTCTAAAAAACCAGCCCCATTGACTTCAAAGAGTCTCACTCCGAGATAAGAAATTATCAGAGTGCATTCTGAATAAATCAAATAATCATCAAATGAATGGGGACAGGAAAAGACCAGAAGGAGAACAGGACACAAAAATGTGTGCACTAGATGTTCCATCATTTGTTTGCTTGTTTTAAATGTTCTGCAAAACCATCAAGGTCCTTCTCCAACAGAAGGAGTCCACCAGGACTGCATTAGTGGTGACATTTGATATACTGCACATGCTACCTTCCTAATTTCTGTTTTCTACCACAGAAGAAAATTGGCTCCCGATATTGACAGAACATTAAAATGCCACCATCTGAAATTTGGCCACCCACTAAGATTTTTTTTAAAAGGCCTCTCCAGCTTTAATGTGCAGGAAAATCCGAAAATAAGTCAGAAGTTGACTTATACAAGTTGAGTATCCCTTATCCAAAATGTTTGGAACCAGAAGATTTTTATTATTATTTTGGAATACTTGTATTTTCATATATACACATAATGAGATAACTTAGAGATAAGACCCAAGTCTAAACAAGAAATTCATTAATGCTTCAAATGCATTGTATACACAAGCCTGAAGATAGCAGTTTATACCTAGTATTTTTAATAATTTTATGCATGGAACAAAATATTTTACAACATTCTGTGCATGAACCATCAGAGTCACCAATGAGGACAATTTTGGATTTTGGGGTATTCTAGATTCTGAAATTCCAGAATTTCAGGGATGTACCAATTTGCAAAAAATCAATTCACCCATAAATGTCAGGATACCATGGTCTACGGTATCGAAGGCCGCTGAGAGGTCCAGCAGAACCAACAGGGATACACTCCTCCTGTCCAGTTCCCGGTGTAGATCATCCACTAAGGTGACAAAGGCTGTTTCAGTTCCATGTCCAGGCCTAAAGCCAGACTGTGCAGGGTCCAGATAATCAGTATCTACCAAGAATGCCTGGAGTTGCGAGGCCACCACATATTCCAAGACCTTGCCTAAAAAGGGGAGATTGGAAACTGGCCAATAGCTGACAAATTGAGTGGGGTCCAGTGATGGTTTTTTCAACAGCGGGATTATTTTATATGCATGTTTTTCCCATCCTGCCTTTTCATTCCTCTTTTATTCAGCCTTCCTTCCTTCCTTCTTCTTTAAACACTGTCCTTTTTTCTTTAAGCACTATGACTCTTGGAGACATGAGTGCAAAGACAGTGCTATAACATTAAGTGTCCAGGATTCAGGCTGCTGGATAACCATTTGTTTGCTAGAGATACCATTTCTTAACAGAATAGAGCAATTAGTTGATATGGGAAACAAAATTATAAGAGATAGCCAGTTAATACCTAGTGATGAGCTGCTTTGCGTTATTTGCAGGGTACAAATAAATATAATAACAACAACAATAACAAATAAGTACTTGATGAGACAGATGAAGGAATCTGGAGATAAGGCACATAAAATGAATATTAATTACTGCTAATCTGCGCATAGCAATAATCATGATTCCAGTTGTGTTTATTACTTCCAATGCTGGAATAAAAGAAGTCTCCTGCCAAGACGCTCTATAACTGGAATCTTCTGGTGAGACGCAGCATGTGCTTTGTCTGTCCTGAAGTACAAAAGGAGGGTGTCAATCTTCATGCATCACAGTGAAAACAGATAAATTAAATAGATGCAAGGGAAAAAAATCTCATTTGAAAGAGGGCATTAACACAATCAATTCAAGACAGCAAGCATCTAGTATCTTTCTCCAGTGTATAGAATAAAGGATGAGTAAGACAGTAAACACACAACAACCCTGTGATTGGGGCCATGAAAGCCTTCGACAACACTAACCTGAGGGTCCCTTATGTTCCTAACAAACCAGAATTTGTCATTACATCAAAAGCATGTTTTCAGTGCCACCAGTTGGGACTAGTACTCAGTACTCTTTTCCAATGCCCACACTGAATCTTATCCAACAGCAGGTTGTTTTTTTCCTTCATTCAAAATCCTTACTAGGAGTTTGAAGCAAGTGATTTTTTCTTTCTTTCAGAACACAATATACAGTAAGATAAACTTTATGTGTTTGAAGCTCTTTTCTGAGATAGCCATCCCATGTTTCTGCACAGTAAAATTGCCATGTAAGGCATGGTAGCTGGAAAATTAAATAGGTCATAGGAAATCAATTGAAAGCATTATCTCAAAATAAAAATAAACAACTGAAATATTTTTTTATTAGGAAGAAAAGCTTTCCAGGTTTGAAAGCACAACAAGCAAGCCTCTTCCTACAACTTTTTAGCACTGCCTTTTGCCTTATATCACATTCAGTACAAAAACATAATGCAGCTGAAGGTAGCTCAATGCAATTTACTTGTCCAAATAGTGAAATCTGAATCAAACCATCCAGATAAGGCCAACATTGGTTGAAAGAAATCAACCCAATTTGGTTCCAGAGCCGAAGGGCACAGGCTCAAGTGATTTGATTGATCTAAACATAAAAACAAACAGAGAAAAAGCCAAATAAAATATATTCAACATGATAATGGAAACAGCACTGCAATGAGACAAGAGGGAAGTGTTGGAGTTTATCCAAGGATTGTTCTCACATGCACTCATGGACAAGAAATCCACCAGCACTACCCAGGAAACAGTGTTTCTGGGAAATGTTTGTGTGATGCGATTAAAATGATATGGTCAATTATCTCTTCATCTCTTAATTGTGTACTACATTTAGCTCTTTATAGCAGCTCACTGAAAAACGCTGTGATCAAAGTCGACTAGTTGTTGACTTTCAACTGAGTTTGGTCTTTGAGTCTCTTTTAGTTTCACAATCTTTGATGAATAGCCCTCTCTGTTTGCCTTTCTCATTATTTTGAACAGTAATATGCTAAAAAACCTGCATAAGTTTCAAATAGAACTTATTCCTCACCCAACTGCTCCAGTTGTCAGGTTTCTTAGAAAACATTATTTGAAATCATCTCCACAATTCTTCTGTTTTTCTCGCAGTGTTTAATTTTGCTCTGCCAACACACATGTTTATTTAATTCACAAATCACACACAAGACAATTTTGTGACACGTTTAATTATATTGTGAAGAAAGACAACATAAAATTATTTTATTGTCCATCTGGCAAACCACTAAATTTAATTTCCATTACACTTCCTCAGTTAAAATTGTAAATGATATCTAAATTCTGCAGTAATTCCTATTACATCTTATCATTAGTTTAACTTAATAATGATGTATCTTTGCAGCAAGTACTGCTAGAGATGAAAGGAATCACCATGGTTCTGTCACTTGAAATAAGACTTAAAAAGGTCAGTAGCTCTGGTAGTAATGAAAACAAGCCTTCACCTCCACAGAGGCCCCTTCTACACTGCCATATAATCCAGATGATCAAAGCAGATAAACTGGATTTTATATGGCAGTGTAGAAGGGGCATAAGACTCATAAGGGCTCAGGATGTACCTAGAGAGCAGAGAGCAGGCCCATTACACGCTAGCTCTTTAAATAAACTAATTTTATTGTTACTTTCTAAACTTCTTTTCCAATCTAGGCAGAAATGCTCAACAATTAGCAGATCTGGAACTAATTAGCCCCTTGGTGCTTCTTCACTCTATATTTGGTCATTCAACTGCTTATGTCTTCTTCTTTCTAAGCTATTTTCCCAATGGAGGGGTCAGCATTGTGACTGTTTCCACAGGCCTTTGTTTCAGGCATCCACAGGTCTCAGGCTGGCAGCACACATGTCTTGGTTGATGGCGTCCATCTTTTCTTTGGCCGTCCACGTGGTTGTTGTCCTGCAATCTCCAAATGTCTTGCTGTTTGTGCTACTGATGTTGGTTCTCTTCTCATGATATGGCCATACCACCGTAGTCCTGGTTCCTGCATTTTCTTGCTAATAGCTTTTATTCCTAGTCTTTAACGGATGCCATCATTTAGCACATGAGCAAGAAGTGTCAAGCCAAGCATCCATCTAATGTTGTACAATATTTATTGTTAATTTTGTTTGCTGATTGTGTTGTATCTTGTTGTTTTATATTGGTTGGTTACGTTATTGTTTTATATTGATTGGTTAAGTTATTGTTTATCCTACTCTATGTAGTTTATTGTATTGTATTTTTATTGTATTATTTATGTTGTGAGCTGCCCTGAGTCCGTTTGAGAGATGGGGCGGAATATAAAGATGATGATGATGACGGTTATTACTACTACTACTACTACTACTACTACTACTCTTACTACTATCATTATCTTGGCATTTTCATTTCCATTGTGTTAAGGGCTTGCTCATGTTTCTTTGTTTCTGGCCAGCACTCTGCTCCATAGAGGGCTACTGGGCAAACAACTGTAGTGTTGGCCTTGAGTTGTTCAGACATTTTTGAGTCACACAGAATGCCAGTAGTTTGCCGCCATTTCAACCAGGCTGCATTTATTTATGACTGTACGTCTGGCATAGTGTCGCCATCTGTGGAGACCAGTGATCCTAAGTATTTAAATTGTGTGGCCTTCCTTAGTGCTTGTCAATTAATTTGAATTGTTTTTCCAGTTTGAAGGTCACATTCCAGATACAGAAGAGTCTCACTTATCCAACACTCGCTTATCCAACATTCTGGATTATCCAACGCATTTTTGTAGTCAGTGTTTTCAATATATCGTGATATTTTGGTGCTAAATTCATAAATACAGTAATTACTACATAGCATTACTGCGTATTGAACTACAGTAGAGTCTCACTTATCCAACATAAACGGGCCGGCAGAACGTTGGATAAGCGAATATGTTGGATAATAAGGAGAGATTAAGGAGAAGTCTATTAAACATCAAATTAGGTTATGATTTTACAAATTAAACACCAAAACATCATGTTATACAACAAATTTGGCAGAAAAGGTAGTTCAATATGCAGTAATGCTACGTAGTAATTACTGTATTTACGAATTTAGCACCAAAATATCACGATGTATTGAAAACATTGACTACAAAAATGCGTTGGATAATCCAGAACGTTGGATAAGCGAGTGTTGGATAAGTGAGACTCTACTATACTTTTTCTGCCAAATTTGTTGTCTAACATGATGTTTTGGTGCTTCATTTGTAAAATCATAACCTAATTTGATGTTTAATAGGCTTTTCCTTAATGCCTCCTTATTATCCAACATATTCGCTTATCCAACTTTCTGCCGGCCCGTTTATGTTGGATAAGTGAGACTCTACTGTACTCTGTTTTGGGTATGTTCAGTTTAAGTCCATTTTCACTAAGTCTATCACTCAATGTCTGCAGCTGTTGTTGGAGGGCTGCACGTTTTTGGTGGCCGAGTGCAATGTCATTTGCAGGAGTGTTCAGGGATGCATGGTCTGCAAATCTGCTGTAGCAGTGTCAATGCAGAGTATGAATAGTAATGGTGATAGTGCTGATTCCTGATGTACGCCAACAGTGACGTTGAAGGGTGGTGAAATCCCTCCAGGGTGGCAGACCATACTTGTTGTATTATTGTATAGTAGATTTATCCATGTTACATAGTCTGGTATTCCATAGTGCTTGCCAGATCGTTTCATGGAGAACCCAATCAAATGCTTTTTCGAGATTAAGGAATGCAAAGTACAGTGGTTTCTTCTTTTCCCAATATTTTTCCATGAGTAACCGGACAGCCACCGGGGTCTCCTAACCTTAACCTTTAACCAGACAGCATGTATTGTATCTATTGTGCCACACCCCCTGACAAAGCCACACTAATTTGATGTAACGGCTCTGTGACTTCTTAGCGTTTCATCCAGTATTCTTTCGAATACTTCAATTGAATGACACAATAGGTGTATTGGGTGGTACGTTGCACAAGTGCTGATGTCTTCTTTGGCCTTCCAAATTGGTATGGTTATACTGGTAATCCAGTGCTTGGGGGTGATTTTTCTGTTATAATTTTGTTGAATAGTGATGCTATTTTCCAAATTTTAGCTGATATGTCATCCAACTGCTTTTGTACATCAAAATAATTATTTGGTACTATGGCTGGGTGGAGGAGGCACACATATAAAAATTCATCAGAACACACTTTCCCTATGTGGTCCCCTTCATAGGCTTTGGATTTAAAGCTTCATTGAGTCCAATACCCTGCTCCATGCAGGATCTACAGCTAAAGTATTGTAGCTCTTTCTATTCTGTCTATCCTCTCCTATCATTTTCTCTCCCTTTCCTTTCCCTTCATAAAACAGGGATAACATGTACATAACTAATGACTCTACTATGGACCAGCAGTTCAGGTAAGTATGGAAAGAAAGGGAGAAAATAACTCCTTCTTTATCCTTGTCTTGAAAAATTATTTATTTGACCTCTTTCTCCAAATGCAATGACTCCTGAATCCAAAATGAGGATCCTTCTGCAACCTTAGAGAAGAATTGACTGGTGGGTTAATAAATGCCATCAAGAACTCTGCTATGGAGTCACCAAATTACAATGACAGTTTGCTGAGTGTTGCAGGATACGTGATTAAAATCACAAAACTCCTCAAAATATAATCCAGGCCTGTAAGTTTGTGTGGGCAGTATTAGTTTCCAGCTGTATGCCTAGAATGTGGAGTGACAGCTAAGTTCATTTGCATGATGGTTTCAGCTGCAAAGACTAGATGTGTCTGTTCAAGTGAACAGATCAATCTTTCACTGCAGGAGAGATGGGATTTGAAAGTTCACTGGTCTTGCTACAGATGCTTGGATTGGAATAATTACGTTGCAAAAAAAGAAACTTTACTGGAGCCAACCAGCTCCAGTATGAAGCTAAAAATAACCACAGAATATTGTATCATATCCCCAAATCCTAAGTGATGCATCCTTAAATGGCAGGCATGCATTTAATGTCTGCCATTCCTGTAATTCTGGATCTCCAATGACCATGGAAAACTCTTAACATGGTGTGTTTTAACCAAGAGCTTCATGGACACCATGGACAGGTATATTCTGTAATATCATTTACTCATGCAAGAAAAATAAATACATTAATTTGTAAAAATCAGGCCCAGAGAATCCAAACTTTCTGTGTCTATACCAAAGGTACAAAGCACTCTTTAGACCAGAGGTTCTCAACCTGTGGGCTGCAGTCCAGCAGTGGGCCGCAAGAACAAAAATCCAGTCCGTGAACCTCCTTCCTCTTTATTTTATTTCTCCTACTTTCCACAGAGCTGACCATTGCATTGGATAGACCACATCAGCTTTAGATTATTAAATATGGTTTTCTGCGGATGAGCAGGTGCCAACTACTCAATGGAATATGTTCTGTATCAGAAACTAGAGCTGATGTGGCCTATCCAATGCAATTTTCTGAATCAGCACCCCAAATAACCAAACCAAATCTAAAGTTGACCAAAAACTTATTCGTAATCCTTTTGGTACTAATGTTGGAGAATGGTCCCTGGTCAAAGTGGTCCCTGGTCAAGTGATTTCTCATCAAAGTGGGCCCTGGTCAAAAAAAAGTTGGGAACCACTGCTTTAAACCAACACACTTGAAACAGAAACTTTTCCCCTTAAGCTTCCATTAAAACAATACACAATGTAGGAAGGATTTGCTATGCTGCCAAATTTTCAATGTTCTCTTTACTGTAAACAAGAATGCAAGGGGCACCTTCTACCAAACTAGTGGTTTCTGGAGTTTTAGCTAATACTTGTAGTCTCCACAATGTCTGCATAGAGTAGAGACACATGAAATACTCCCACTGAGAGAAAAGAACAGTGGAAACCACAATCACATTAACTCTTTCTCCTCTCTGGTCCCTTACTTTTCCTCCTTGACTGTCATCACTGGGTCCTGACAAGTGTGGATGAAGTGAAGACCACACCAAACTGAAGATAAGAGATTTTTTTGCCTCTCACTATGTAAGATAACTCATAGCTATGTCTTAACATATGGTAGAGTAGAACAGGTTTTTCTGGACTTCTTCCAAATATAGAGCATTGTCAGTTTAACAATGCAATGGCCAGAGTCAAATTTAGTGAGGCTGAAGATAAGATTATCTAAGGTAGATCTGGACTTATTAGTCATAAAATAGCCAAGGTCATTATATAACAATATTTCAATTGCAAAAGCCAGTGTCATCTAGCAAATAAAGTGTTAGACCTGTGCTAGAAATATTTGCTAGACCATGAGGCTCACAAATGAGCTTAGACCACTATAGATTGAACATTTTTGAGCTTTAGAAGAGCGCTAAAAATATGGCTGTGTGCTTAGGCCTTTAATTAATAAACGACAAAGACGACCTGGACTGATTTATGGATAAAGCATGAGGATCTTGGATGAACAGATTTAACCATATGTCTTATATTTTATATTGTATTTAATTGTTCTTAATGGATTTTATATATTGTTATGATTTTAACTATGTTGTCGGCATCAAATTGTTGCCAATTGTGTAAGCCGTCCTGAGTCCCTCCGGGTGAGAAGGGCGGGATATAAATGCTGGAAATAAATAAATAAACATCCCTTATTCAAAATGCTTAAGACCAGAAATGTTCTGTATTTTGGATTTTTTAAATTTTTCGTAATACTTGCATATACTTGAGATATCTTGGAGATGGAACCAAAATCTCAACACAAAAATCATGTATATTTAATGCATACCTTACACATACAACCTGCAAGTAATTTCATACCGTGTTTCCCCGAAAATAAGACAGTGTCTTATATTAATTTCTGCTCCCAAAGATGCGCTAGGTCTTATTTTCAGGGGATGTCTTATTTTTCCATGAAGAAGAATTCACATTTATTGTTGAAAAAAAATTATATACTGTACAGTAGTTCTAATCACAAACCAGCATAATCAGACAAACTGTGAATCCTATCAAGAATTTCTTGTCACTACCATTATTTCCATGTACAACACTCTATGGTATGTACATTTACCAATCCTGCATGCTCTGGTGTTCTGTTTGGCAGGCATGCTTCCAAACTAAAACTTTGCTAGGTCTTACTTTCGGGGGAGGCCTTGTATTTAGCAATCCAGCAAAACTAGATCTTATTTTCAGAGGATGTCTTATTTTTGGGGAAACAGGGTAGCCAATATTTTTAATAATTTTGTGTATACTGAACCATCAGAAAGCAAGGATGTCCCTCGCTCAGCCTCCCATGTGGACAATTTTTGGATTCTGGAGTATCTGGATTTCAGAATTTTTGAGAAGGGACAATTAACTTGTATTATGATAGACATGACTGGCATAAACCAGTCTTGCTGGACCTATTTTTCTGTACAGTAAGCCAGGATGCAAAATCCAGAAAGGTTGTAGTAAACACCAAAGAATAAAACACGGTACTGAGATCTAAGCTACTATTGTATATTTAGATTTTTAAAACTGAGACAAATATAGAAAACTGGATTGTTTAACACACACTCCCTCAAAGATAAATATCTTCTGATGCAGGACAAAAGATAATTTTGCCTCTGCTTAAGATTCTAGGAAGGAATCCAGCACTTGTTGCATAAACTCATATTTATATTGTCAGACACTGGCAGCTAAAATAGCTCTTTCGCTTACATGGAAATGCTCAAATCTCAAAGTGAAAAAGGACGTTTCAATCAACTAAAGATTTACACATATGGTTTCTGATTTAAAAATTCTGCTTTAAATATATGAAGGATTGGGGGCAACATATCAAAGTTAAACAAGTAAATCTTCCATTAAAGTAGCAGAAATCCAACTAAGGTTATATATCAATGACTTGCAAGCAGTTTGGCTGGATCAAAGACCACCAAAATAAAAACAACAAACAATAGCTATCTCAAATTTGGGGGTTTTTTTCATGATTTTTCAAAAACGTTATTCTATATGGCTTCTACAAACATAGTGAACAGGTCAATTGCAACAACTGCTTTCTCTAGTAGCTTCTCCTGTCTCACTGCCCCAACATAAAAAATATCCCTCTATTTACAAAAGTACTAAGTATTAGCTAGTGGACAAATTTCTCAATTATTTAATTGATGAAATTTCTTTTAGGTGTCTGAGGTTGGTAAAACAACTTTTTAGTTGAGGCTGCCCACCTTTTTTGTACTATTAAGTCCCTTTAAATGATTTGCAACCACCAGCTATGACAATATCACTTTAATATCAACTCTTTAAGTTGTAAATCACCATTTTCACATAAAAACCTTCCCTCCAAGTACAGTAGGCCTGTGTATTATGTAAAGGGTCCTTTCTGGGACCCTTCAAATAATTTGGAACCATATCTTTCTTATCAGAAATGAATAGTTTCTTGGGCTTCCTGCCAAATCATACCATAGAATTGTTTGGGTGGACCCACCAATACATAGAGAAGTGTGCTCAAGTGTGCCTTCAGTGTAACTCTATGGTGAACTTCTTGCAGAACTTTGCATGGCAGTTGACGACAGTATTGCACTGACATCTAGACAGAGAACACGTCTCTAGGCATCACTACGTTCTTGAGCATAATTCTATGGCATCCAAAGCTCTTCATGTATAAAAGAACTGTGTTCAATGAGCTCATGTAGTAAGCAGAACAACTGCTATGACTGGACTGCAAATTAAACTCTTTCTTTCTTTTCTGGAAGATTTCTTTCTTTCCAAAGACTGACAGCAAGCGGTCATGGATTGGCACTACGCCATGGACCACCATCTTGAATAATACTGCATTACACATGCTGGAACATGCTGGGGAAAGTGTTGTCTGTGGCATTAGCAGATACTAAGTGCAAACAAGTATCCTATGCCGAGAATGGCTGGTTTCTATAATCTATGGTTCTGCTTCATCAACAGCTCTGCTTCCTGGTTGAACAATTTTGCTCATTTTATACTACATAACAATAACTCTTCACAATATTGAAAAGAGCAAACAGAGAACCAAGGAGTTGTTCTTGTTGGGTTATGGGAACTAGAAACTCCCACATGCACTTCATCACTTGAATTTTCTGTAAGGGATCCACCTTAAATTACTGGAAACGTTGACAAGTAAGGTCCATGTGTAGGCGCACTAATCTTCATCTCTACAAAATATAAGTATTTAAGCAGACATTTTACATTTAAAGGTATCTTTTGTAGAAATATTTTTCTAGTCTCCAATTCAACAGTTAAGTTACACTCTGCAAGTTTTAGATGCTCTTTAACTGAAGCATGTCTAGCTTTCACATAAAAGCTCTCTGTCTTGAAGGACATGACAGAATCACTCTGTGGTTTGTTATGCCTTTTGAAAACCATCCATCTGAGTACATCTCACCTTGGCAGCTAACATAGAGGATACAGGGACAATCTCTGCCGTAAAAGAACTGGATAGGCAGGTTTTCATATCTTGCATAACAAAACGATTGTAACTGGAAAACTCAAGGACAGATGTCAAGGACTACATGACTGTGCTGTACTCCTACAATGACAAAGTTCTTTGCTACCTACCAACAGGTATGCTGCTATTTAAGGGGGAAATGTCACTAAGGCCAACAATGCTGGCAAGTACTCTGAGCAGAATTCTGCTGAGTATACAAATGTTGTTAAGTTTCATTGGATATAAAAACAACAAGAAAAAGGTATGAGATGGTGTACATGACCTGGGAAAATAGCACAGAGGTATGAATATAAAGGGACAGATCTGCAAAATCTGCCGTCTATTTAGAAGTCGTGGCATTGTAGTTTGGAAACTGTATCACATTTGCAATGTATATATGTGAAAAAGCAAACTTGTTCAAATCATACATAATTTGGGACCTTTAATCCTCTACATGTACTGGGATTAGGGTCATAGGACCCCTGCAAAAGTGAAAGATCATAAATAAAAATTTGCTAATTATGATTTAAGAGAACCATTCTCTAGGATTCTCTAGGGTCTCCACAGGACCGGCCCGAGGGAATCTTCAGGGGTATGCAAAAAAAATTTTGCGCCCCCCCGCGCCGCGGGAGGCGGGGTCAGATCTGACCCCGCCTCCCACACCGCGCGTGGGCGTCTTCACCCCGCCCCACGGCGTGGGGTGGCGTGGGAGGCGTGGCCAGACCTGGCCCCGCCTCCTACGCTGCGCGCGGGCGCCCTGACCCTGCCCCCCACGGCGTGGGTGGCTTGGCCAAGGTGCGCGCGGCGGGAGGCGAGGCCAGAGCTAGCCACGCCTCTCACCCAGGCAGGCTGCAGCGGGAATCCGGTCCTTCCAGGCCACGGTGAAGGTCCAGCCGTGGCCTGGAAGGACTGGACTCCCGCCACAGTCTGACTGGGACAGGGTGCCTGCCGCGGGAAGCGGGGCTGGCCACGCCTCCCGCGGCGGGCACCCTGTCCCAGCCAAGCTGCAGTGGGCGTGCGCTGCGGGAGGCGTGGCCTGCCCCGCCTCCCGCAGCAGCCACCCTGTCCCTACGGCAGGCACCGCGGGAGGCAGGGTCAGACTTGGCCTCGCCTCCCGCGTCGCGTGGCCACGCCTCCCACAGCGTGGGAGGCAGTGCCAGGGCGCCAGAGGCGGGGCCAAGTGTGGCCCCGCCTCCCAGGGGCTCGATAGCGCCCCTGGGAACATGGCGCCCAACGCGGGGGCGTGGCTAGCGTCCCGTGTTGGGCCGGGCCTGGGTCTCCAGCATAATTCCACTGGAAATTGACAACAGGATCACACTGGAGCACCTACAGGAACCTCTAGGCCAGTCGTTCTCAATCTTTGGTACCCCAGGTGTTTTGGATTTCAGCTCCCAAAATTCATAACAGCTGGTAAGATGACTAGGATTTCTGACAAATGAAGTCCAAAGCACCTGAAAGCCCAGAGATTGAGAACCACTGCTCTAGGTCATCAAGCATGACAGAAGCTGTCCACAGAGTTGAACTCAAGGGCCTGTAGATTTTTAGAGAGAACATTTTTAATCAAATCTCTTAAGAATTGAATCCGTAAAAGTCAAAATCACAAAAGCCCAGTGTTTATAGTAGACTCTGCAGAAAATGTTTCTGCTATACTTCATAAAAAAGGAAAATCAGTCTGTTTAGCAGGCCTTGCAATGCTGATCTAGTTTCAGTAATCTACTTTATGAACTTACATAGCTAGTCACATTAAAATTTCTTGGGCAAAACGGGGTCACAGAAAAGAGTCATGAGTGAAAAAAGTTGAAGAAGCCCTTTTCTAGATCACTGGAATCTGGTCTTTTGAATTCTTTCAATGAGTCTTTCAATGAGTGGGTACTGGCTAAAGTTGCAGTTCACTTCAATAAGGTTTTGCTTTACTTTCTCCTCATGTATATGTACTTTTTTCAGAGCCTATGTAAGGCTTAGCAGCCCAGATCTTAATTCCCTGTAGACTTCTCAAGGTATTTCAGTCACATGGTGTCTTGAAACCAAGTATAATATTTCATTAAATATCATGATCATACTAGATTATTAAGTAGGGAACATACTAATTTTAGAAAGCTGATTATCTAATTTTTTATAACAAAGAGTTATTGCAGTGAAGGTCAGATTTTATGCTGGAACTATGGCAACAAAACTGCAATATGCCTTTGTTGTCAAGGCCGGCTGCTAGATATATTAGCAGTAGTGTTCTACTTAATATTTAACTCAACCTTCTTGGCATGCTTGTCGCCAGTGCTGCCCAAAGAGTTATATGGTTTTGAAAGAGGTAAAATGGAGTTAAATATAAGCTCCCAAATTAAAAGCCAAAATGTGTTTAAAACTGGCTGCAACTAGTCTTCCTTGATTGCCAATACTATGTAGGCAGGAGGGTGAGTTAAGTAGTCATGTTTCGTTTTAATATGTAATGTTACCTTATAAGGCAACATGGAGCACAGCAAAGAAGTAGGCTGTACACATACATCCCCAGATATGGAAGACCAGTGTAGATTCTCTTCATTAGTGTTAATGTTGGACTTGGGCTAGACTTCATAGTTCGCAAGTATAAAGCAAATTGGGAAGCTTTCCTGCCTCGTTTCCCCAAAAGCTTCTGAATAAAATGTATAACCATTTGTAACTTGACACATCTACAACCCATATTCATGAGACATATGGAGTCAAAAGTCAAGGTGGGTAAAATTGTAGTTTTCTCCAAATGATTTCATGCTTCAATCAGGAATTCCTGAATAAAACAGATTACTCAGATCCAATTCAATTGGCTTTGACCTCTGCTTACGGCACTGAGACAATTTTGGTGACCTTGTTGGAATTTGACTTCAAGGGACTGGCTCTACTGGACTTCTCAGTAACTTTGAATATCTTCTGTGCTCCCGCCCTGGGATGGACTTGCAGGCACTGTTTTACGATGATTCCAGACTTTTGAGGTGGGATGGGGGCAAATCAGAAGATGTTTCCTTTCATGTGGTTCAATATATAAATGAACACACTGGAGAAATTATCCAACGTTTTATGGTTCAGTGTGACCTATATACTAATGTCACTCATTTCACCTTTCTATTGATACCAATGAAGCTGTCCCTGTTGCTAATAATGCATAATTTGAGAACAAACAAACTGAGCCTTAATCCAGACAAGACAGAACTGCTCCTGGTCAGTCAAACGGCAGATCAAAGAATAGGAATTCAGTTCCTAAAATCTCAGGTCCATTATCTTGCGTATATTTCTAGATACAAACTGGAGCCTGGAAGCCAAATTTTGGCAGTGGCTTGGAGTGCATTTGCAGAGTTAAATCTAGTCTGACAGCTGCATCCATTCTTGAAGATGCTCGATATGGCTACAGTGACACATCCCATTTAGTTTACTGTAATGTATTCCCCATTTGGATTACTGTAATGTACTGTAAATGACATTGCCTTTGGAAACTGTTCAGAAACATAAGCAGATTTAAAACGGTGTGAACACATAAACCCCCTCATTGCAACACCTTTACTGGCTACCCATTTATTTCTGGGCACAATTTGAAGTGCTAGTTATGACCTATAAAACACTTCATAGTTTACATTCAGACTCTCGGAAGGGCCATATTGTCATAACCCACCCCATGAATGACTCAGAAGAGGAGAAGGAAGCAGATTGCCAAAAAGCTGCAGCCCGTGAGAATGAAACTTGCTCTGAATCAGAGGACATGGAGACAGAAGGAGACTCTGCTTTGCAGGAACTGGCAAAAGCTTAAGATGCTGAAGATACATCCCATACTTCCTTTAATGAATGAGAGAGAAACACCACATGCAGCTTCAGTTAAATAATAGACACTGATCCCATTAAGCAATGATTAGCACCTGTCATCTTTAAGAAGCTGTCCATAAATAACCCAGCAGTTCTCTCGCAGCCTTAGTGATGGCAACTGTTTTATCCGGTTGCCAGGCAGCTCCTGATCGTGTTCTGGTTTCACCTTGATTTTGGATTGGTTACACTGTTTACTACTCTGTTTACCTGCTGGCCCATGTACCTGGATTTCTGAACTGTTAATATGATTTCCAGACCATCTTCATGCTCCTCCATGCATCTTTCTCAGATAACCCATAATGAGCCCCGACTGGATTGACTATTCTACATCTCCAGCATCAACCACCTGCTAGCTCAGGCACTTGGTGACTTGTATTCAGAACAAACATCTCTGGAGACTTTTGGAGATTAACCAATTGTGCAAAAGTATTTTCTAGTGGAGTGTGGATATTATATGTATAGATAGGACTATGTTATTTTAAATAATACGTTTACAACAGTATTTTTTTTAAAAAAAAAATTTACCACAATCATAGAATCATAGAGTTGGAAGAAACCTTGTGGGCCATCCAGTCCAACCCCCTGCCAAGCAGGAAAAATACGCATTCAAAGCAATAGAGCAATATTTTTAATTCTATCTTGTTTTAACCTGGTGGCATGCCAGTTTCAATCCCACGTTAGGAGAAGAACAGGATATAAATTACATGAATGAACGAAATGACATCATGAAAGTATTAATCATTTATTCTCAAATCTACCTTAAGTGCTGCTCCTCATGCACTGTAAATAGTACAGCTCCATAAATTAATTTGTTATAGTCAGACCATTTTTTCTTGGACAAAATGAAGAGCATATGGAACAAATCTACATTAGCCAAATATTGAGATAAATTGCTACCAATTATACCTAACATACAAAATGTTGTATAAAGACTGCTATCATTTTGATAAACACGTAATCTTATTTGTTAATTTAACAGTGAATTAATAAGAGATTATATAGTTCATCTCTTTTACCCACCTATCCATTTGTTTAGGTTCCATTATCCTGGGAAATGATTTTAGTTATGGTTATTAAATACACTTTACATTCAGAAGGATCAATATCTTTTCTACAATACATTATCTTCTAAGTCAAAGGTAATACAAACCCAGAAAGACTGAGTTTTAAGAATGACACAATAAATATTTTTCCTAAAGAATTTTCCGAATATACTTATGTATAAATCAACCTCATGTAGAAATTGAGGGCAGGTTTGGTATCAAAATTATGGATTTTGATATGACTTTTGGATGAGTCAAGGATCATTTCCGGACCCCCTGGTGGAGCAATGAGTTAAACCCTTGTGGCGGCAGGTCTGCTGACTGACAGATCAGCAGTTTGAATCCGGGGAGAGCAAGGTGATCTCCCCTCTGTCAGCTCCAGCTCCCCATGCGGGGACATGAGAGAAGCCTCCAACAAGAATGGTAAAATATCAAACATCCAGGCATCCCCTGGGCAATGTACTTGCAGATGGCCAATTCTCTCACACCAGAAGCAACTTGCAGTTCCTCAAGTCACTCCTGAAACAAAAAAGGTCATTTCCAAAAGAGGGGTAAGTATCTGAGCTGCCTAAGGGAGCCAGTCACCCCAGGTGATTGCCATTTTCTCACTCAGACATTTATAAAGGTTGGAAATGGCACCATGGTGGAGAGAGAGAGCATTATTATCACCATTATTGTTATACTGTACTTGTATTTTGATTTTTTTTATTTATATCAGCTTTTATCTCTTGACTGGAATGCAAAGAAGCTGTCTACATTAAAAACAATGCAACTGAAAACAATGCAAATGAAACCTAAAACATATAAATAATAAAATAAAATAAAATTTTACAAATAAATCAAAATTACTTTAAACATTTACAAACAGCCAAAATAACTAAAATACAGCACCTTTCTGGTTCGTTCTTAAGAACTTTCTTTTTTTAAAACCTGCCTGAAAAAAAGTTTAAATAGAGGGAGTGTTCACACCGGATGGACTGAGCTCTCACTTTTGCTCCTCTACTCAGAGAAGTGGGTGTTTTTTTTTTTTTTTTTTTGGTTGGGTTTTTTTGTTTTGTTTTTTTTAGAGGAGTTAAGGTACCATACTTACATTGACAGTGGATATGTCAACACAGATTTGGGGGGTTGGGTTTTTAACTAAAATTTCAAAAACTAGCCCCCTCTACTTTCACTGTTGTGGTGCCACTTCTGACCTCCTGAAAACTTGGGTAGGAAAAGAAGTGCTGAGAGAGTAGAGGGTGTCAATGTTTCTTTTATGTTCTATAAACTCTTGCTTTCCATCAGAGGATAGTTCGTTTTTTATATAAAAGTTAGTACTGTACCTTTATTTATTTTATTTATTTCGTGTCAAAAGCATTGCATAACAAATACATTTTAAAATGATGAAAAAAAGGAAATCACAAGCAACTAAATAGTTTTAGACCAAAAGCGGGCAACAGCAACCGCATTGTCCATAGCTTTAAACAACTCCTCTTCCGTACATGAAGCAGGACATTGTTGGCAATCATACATATGCGGGGTTGTTTGTTCTGCTCCACAGTCACACAAGCTGGAGGATTCCTCCAGGTAGTGCCACCTTGCCAAGCTGTCTTTAGATCTGCCCACTCCAATTCTGAGTCTGTTCAGAGACTTCCAAGTTGCCCATTCTTGGTTTGCCCCTGGAGGAAGACCCTCATGGGGGGCCATCCAGTTAGAATTGCCAGGTTTAGCTGCCCAGAGGGACACCCTTGCTGCTGCTGGAGGAACATCTGCTGGTGGTTCTCATGAAGCCATTCCTTGATTTGAGTCTGGTGGGAGGAGGCTGATAATCACGCAGTAGATGGCTTTCACAATGTTCGACCTTATTTCTCTCGCAGTTAGCAGCAACCTCCCGTCACACGTCAGGAGGGCAATGCCAGCTAACTTGTAGAGTTTATCAACAGGTGTAGCTTTAAGGCATCCTGTGATTATTCTGTATGTTTCGTTTAGTGCTATGTCCACCTGCTTCGCATGGGCAGACTTTTGCCAGACAGGACAGGCGTACTCAGCAGTTGAGTAAGACAAGGCCAGGGCTAATGTTCTTATTACTTGTGGGTCTGCAACTTAACTTGTATATCAAAAGGAACTGTTTCCTTTTCCGAGTGAAGTACTGAAAGGCTTTTCTTTTATTTTTGGGAAGGAAAAGGTGGTGGTAGCAGCCAAGGTCAGCAGTCCCATGAGGAAGTCCGGGAGGTTTCCTCTTGGGAATGACCCTAAACTTATCCACAGATCACATCAAAATCTGTAAGTTTGTGCTTAAAGTCTGCCATCAGCTTATAGAGTATATACAATACATTAGTGAAGCTGACAGCTAAAGTAGAACAGATGTGAAATGTCTCCTAAATCATAAAAATCCATTCCTGATCCATCCCACATCTCCTTTATTCTTATTTCCTCATTTGTTAGAATACAAATCTGTAAGGCTGTATATTTGACTGACTTTGGAAAGATAGTCTGGGATGCGGATCTGACAGATTCCCATGGGCTGAGGGCGAGGAACACCAGGACCCTTAGAGGTCAAAACGATCCTGGATAGTTGAATGAAGCAGAGACATTAACATAGGACACTTTGGCCATATATGGTTCTTTTTCAATAGAAAATTAGTTATTTGCCTGAGGCTGAAGAAAACAGCCAGAAGCAGAACCTTCTGGTGCTATCCTATTGTACATGAAAGAGAAGTTGGAAATGAAAAGCAAGTTAGCTACTGATTTCACTTTGGGTCTCAATCAAGAGTAATAATAATAATAACAACAACAACACAAAAACAACAACAAGAACAAGAACAACAACATGCTAGTACTTGCTCACACAGCAGCAAATGAAGGTTTCCAAACAGATCTACATCAAGCCATTACAGAGAATGTTTTTTCCTACATGGAGCTCGTTTAATTTTTCTAACAGACAGTATAAAGGAAGAATTAACAACATAAATTTAGGATGGTTGAGTAGAATGTACAAAACTGCTATATCTGCTATAAGATGCAACTGTTACACCTGCTACTGTATTTCTTTGTTTGACAGAGGTTTTCTTTATTCCAATTTAGTACCTTAATTAAACATAACAAGCAACCTACTATGCACCTACCACCCACCTCTCCCTTAAAATACTCAAGTTCCACCAACAGATCATTGGTTTAATTATGCCACCTCTTCAATGCAACCAACTCAATATACACATTCATTATTTTGCACTATGACAGTGACTATGTTTTGCCAGTCCAGGTGTTCATATGCAGAGCCGGCCCTAGATAATTTTCAAGTGTAAGCGAACAGAATTTTGGTGCCCCCTCCCGAATTTTGCCATCCCCCCCGAATTTTGCCACCCCCCCCCCAAAAAAACCAATAGCTCAAAAATAAAAGTATAGCAGAGTCTCACTTATCCAACGTTCTGGATTATCCAACACATTTTTGTAGTCAATGTTTTCAATATATTGTGATATTTTGGTGCTAAATTCGTAAATACAGTAATTACTACATAGCATTACTGCGTATTGAACTACTTTTTTCTGTCAAATTTGTTGTATAACATGATGTTTTGGTGCTTAATTTGTAAAATCATAACCTAAATTGATTTTTAATAGGCTTTTCCTTAATCCCTCCTTATTATCCAAGATATTCGCTTATCCAAGCTTCTGCCGGCCTGTTTATGTTGGATAAGTGAGACTCTACTGTATTGCTACATTCACACTTGCCTCAAACAGACAAGAGCTCTTTCTCCCACCCTGGACATTATTCCACAGATAAATAAACCCCACTTGCCTTTCTTCCTGAATCCTACAGACCAAAAGTAGGGAACTTGATTTTTTTATTTTATTTTATTTTTACATTTTCCCCCTTTTTATTTTTTCTCTTTTTCTTTTGTCTTTTGGCGTTGCCATGTTTCTTTTATCATATATATGTAAAACCTGAATAAATATTTTAAAAGAAGAAGAAGAAGAAGAAGTGGTTTGATAAAGCTATATGAAGTTATCTGAACCAACTCTGTACCCACATATTCAACCATCAATAGCTTGAAAATATTTTTTCAATCCAAAAGGACATCATTTCACTAACCCACTGGAGACATGATAGTTACCTTTATGCAGGATGACTTGAAAGAAAAAAAGAGGAGAGACTTGAGAGAGAAAAAAGGACCTGTCCTAACAGATGACCATCCAGCCTCTGCTTTAAAAAAGCACCAGATAAGCAGATAAGCAGACTCCCAGGCAAGGAGATACAATTAAAACCCTCCCGACAGATGGCCATCCAGCCTCTGCTTTAAAAAAACACGAGATAAGCAAACTTCCCCAGATTCCCAAGCAAGGAGATACAATTAGAACCCTCCCAATAGATGGCCATCCAGCCTCTGCTTTAAAAAAGCACCAGATAAGCAGATAAGCAGACTCCCAGGCAAGGAGATACAATTAGAACCCTCCCAATAGATGGCCATCCAGCCTCTGCTTTAAAAAAAAAGCACCAGATAAGCAGACTCCCAGGCAAGGAGATACAATTAGAACCCTCCCAATAGATGGCCATCCAGCCTCTGCTTTAAAAAAGCACCAGATAAAGCAGATAAGCATACTCCCAGGCAAGGAGATACAATTAGAACCCTCCCAATAGATGGTCATCCAGCCTCTGCTTTAAAAAAGCACCAGATAAACAGATAAGCAGACTCCCAGGCAAGGAGATACAATTAGAACCCTCCCAATAGATGGCCATCCAGCCTCTGCTTTAAAAAAGCACCAGATAAGTAGATAAGCAGACTCCCAGGCAAGGAGATACAATTAGAACCCTCCCAATAGATGGCCATCCAGCCTCTGCTTTAAAAAAGCACCAGATAAGTAGATAAGCAGACTCCCAGGCAAGGAGATACAATTAGAACCCTCCCAATAGATGGTCATCCAGCCTCTGCTTTAAAAAAGCACCAGATAAGCAGATAAGCAGACTCCCAGGCAAGGAGATACAATTAGAACCCTCCCAATAGATGGCCATCCAGCCTCTGCTTTAAAAAAGCACCAGATAAACAGATAAGAATACTCCCAGGCAAGGAGATACAATTAGAATCCTCCCAATAGATGGCCATCCAGCCTCTGCTTTAAAAAAGCACCAGATAAGTAGATAAGCAGACTCCCAGGCAAGGAGATACAATTCCCTATAGATGGCCATCCAACCTCTTTCTCCCACTCTGGACCTTCTACAGATATATAAACCCCACTTACTTAGCTTCCAACAGACCTCAAAACCTCTGAGGATGCCTGCCACAGGCCCCTGAGGGCGAGCGAAGGGCCTGGAGGCCGGGAGAAGGCCCCGTTGGGTGGATCCAGGCCTCGGAGGCCGGGAGAAGGCCCAGGAGGGCGGATCCAGGCCTCAGAGTTTGGGGAGAGAGAGAGAGAGAGAGAGAGAGAGAGAGAGAGAGAAGCAGGGAGGGGGGAGAGAGGAGAGAGAAGGGAAGAAAAAGCCATGCCTGCCGCTGCCGAACATGGAAGGCTTCAACTGAGGCCTATCGCATTAGCCGTCGACGGAGCCAGTGGTCCCCGCCGGCGGGGGGGGGGGGCGCTCAATGGCGCCCCTGGGGACCGTGCGCCCCAAGCGGGGGCTTCATTGGCCTCCATATTGAACCGGCACTGTTCATATGTTCTATCTCTCAAAATGTTGCCAGTCACTGAAACAGAACAGTTTATGTAAAAAATTAAAAATCTTCACTGAAAACTCTCAACATAACAAGGTCAGAATCTAGCAATTTGTCTCCCAACAGTTACCGTGCAGGAGTCATCTACACTGTAGAAGTAACATAATTTGATACCACTTTAACTGCCATGATTCAAAGCTATGGAATCATGGGGTAGTAGTTTGGTGAGGCACCTGACTCTTTAGCATAGAATCATAGAATAGTAGAGTTTGAAGAGACCTCATGGGCCATCCAGTCCAACCCCCTGCAAGAAGCAGGAAATCACATTCAAAGCACCCCCGACAGATGGCCATCCAGCCTCTGCTTAAAAGCCTCCAAAGAAGGAGCCTCCACCACAGTCCGGGGAGAGAGTTCCACTGCCGAACAGCTCTCACAGTAAGGAAGTTCTTCCTGATGTTCAGGTGGAATCTCCTTTCCTGTAGTTTGAAGCCATTGTTCCGCGTCCTAGTCTGCAGGGCAGCAGAAAACAAGCTTGCTCCCTCCTCCCTATGACTTCCCCTCACATATTTGTACAAAGAAGGCAAAAGACCTTATAAAACTACAACTCCCACAATTCCATGGCATCAAGCAATGACAGTTAAAGTGGTGCCAAACGGTATTAGTTCTACAGTCTACTCTAGATGCACCCCAAGTCACTTCTGAAAGAGCAAACAAGGCATGAAAAATGTCAGTTACAGGTGTGTGCTGCTCTCTGTTTTTGAGCCATTTAAAAGAGTGCTTTAAATTATTTTTAGGGTGAATCAACATCTGGACAACCACAAAAAATCCTTACTAGGCACAGTTCAGATCAAAACACAATATTCTTACGATGTTCTCCATAACCAGGGGTTTTCCTTTGACAACCAAGACTAATGGTGATGCAAACTGAAAACTGAGGTCTAATGAGGAGAATATCCAGGAGCATCACTAATTCAATTTAAAGCATCAACGAACGTGGATACTATTTGTCAGAAGACATCATAAATTTAATATTGTACTATTAATATAAGTTGATCCATCATTTGCAGATGGAATTTCTTTTAAGGAACTCAACTTTAAGTTCACTTTCCTGCTTCTTGGCAGGGGGTTGGACTGGATGGCCAGTGAAGTCTCTTCCAACTCAATGATTCTATGATTCACAAAACACCACTAAAATCAAGCCAGGGGCAGTCACTGTTCTGTCCTTTTTGACCTGCTTTTGTTTGGTCAATCCATTTGAAAACACAGACTAAGAAATCAAGCCCACACACAACTGGACTAAAAGCCGTAAAGCTATATAGATACTCAGTCCCAAGAATCTCTAATCCACTATCTCAGATTCATTTTTAGCAAAGGCAAGCCCATCCATAACTGAAAAAAGAAATAAATGTGTAATACTGAGCTTTTCTGGTATCACCCAAAACAGATAAAAGTCACTGTATTCCCATAATCCAATAAATGAGTGAAAGTATTCCATTTAAGGTGAGCAGCTGCTATTATAGACAAATCTGACCAGAACACAAAAATGCATCATCATCATCATCATCACCACAATACCACCACCACCACCACTACTACTACTACTACTACTACTACTACTAATAATAATAATAATAATAATAAATGTATTACCTGCCTCTCCTTGTGATTCGAGGCAAAATACAATAGGGTTATAACAGAGAGATAAACACACAAGACTATTCAAATACATATAACAGGATACACATAGTTAAAATGCAGGTTAAAATTCATTGATAAAATGCCAGTCAAAATTCTCAAGATAAAATTGATGGAATTCATGAGAATGGCATAAATTAATAAGAAAAGAAGTGCCTCACCTCTGAATTTTTTGGGTGGATTGTTAAGATCTCCTGTTTCTGGCTGGACAACACACCGGTCATCCACAAGTCTGAGAACAGAGAAAAAATTATAGAAAATTTAGGATTAACAGACTAAAACATATTACACTGTTGAATCGTTATCACTGGACAAAGATTCTGCAATACAGTCAGTTCCCGAATTACAAACATCCAACTTATAAATGACTAATAGTTCAGAACAGAAAGGATTCACTCCTGAAAGAGTTTCGGAAAAATTTGGGGGAGGGAGTTTTGAAAATTTCAGGGGGAGGGATGAACCCCCCCCCCTGCTACAGGCCTGTCAATATTTGCTTGAGATAGCGCTTGTAGTTCTGGAGGGACTCTTAATTTTTTTGTGTCTCATAGACTTAGCATGGGGAGTTGGTTAATCAGTTAAAATTCATGAATAAACCAGGTTTTTTTTAACCTGAAAAATTGGGGGGGGGGGGTTTGAACCTGCCAACCTATGTCTCTTCAGTAGACTAGATGTTCTTCTAATTCTATGATTCAAATACAACGAGATCCCTAATTGTATGGAAGCAATTCCTATCTATCAGCTTCTTTTGATTTGTAATCCAGTTCTAAGGGAAAAGAACTCTGATCCAAAATGAGGATTCCAGTGTTTTGGAAATGTAAGGACAAGGCTGTAAGTATACACTTATTTATCAATGACATGGACTGCACCCAAAGAGTACTTGTTTTCTTCATATACATGTGCAACAATATTAGAGTATAAAATCTAACTTGTTAAATCAGGACTATGGATGCCTATGTTTGAACTCTACCCTCAGTCACTGAAATCTCTAAGATACATTAGATATTTTTCAGCTTTCAATGTAACCTATTTTGCAGGATTCCTAAAAGGATAAAATCCTAAGTAGTACACTACCTGAAATTCCTTGGTTGAATGTATGCCATATGTGTGTGTGTGTGTGTGTGTGTGTGTGTGTGTGTGTGTGTGTGTGTGTATATATATATATATATATATATATATATATATATATATATATATATATGCATGTATGTGTAGATAAGCAAATAGCTATTGTTTGTTTGAGACATGCTCTTCCTCTTAAGAGTTTAAGGGGGGCAACAATAATAACTAAAACACGGTGTTAAAATTACACATTGCAAGTCTAAAAATCACACATTGCAAATGTGTAAATATATAAACACATAAAATATAAATATTTACTAATATACAATCAAAACAAAAGCAAACAGCAGCTGTCAAAAACAGCAAAGAAGGAATTATAAGTAAAAAAAACATACTAGAATAATTTTAAAAAGTTCAATTAACCCCAATTGACGTAACAGATTTAAAAAGCAGTTTTGTCACAATCAATTCAAAAGATAATAACACCCTTGAGTATTTAACCATGCAGAAGAAAAGCTATTCAAAATAAGGTATCCAAAAAATATTCAAGAGATAAATGTAAAATAGGCCATGATAGAAAGTAAGAATTATACCAGTCTGGAAATTATCATTAACACAGAGAGAAGAGGGAAGCACTGCATGTTCTCTTCCAAGTAGTAGTTTGATTTAGGAATGAAGTTTCCAGCCAACTATTAGTGGACATGTCAACAGCTAAATGCTACCCTCAGTACCCACATGCCCTTAGCTTGCTGGCTCTTTGCAGAGCAGTCAACAGACCATAAGAGTGTAGTACCTACCAATCCACTTAAAGGTCAATACTTAACCACTCTCTGCACAATTAAAGCTTGTGCACCAGCTGCGACCATATCTCGAGAAGTCTGACTTGGCCACTGTGGTCCATGCCCTGGTTACATCCAGATTTGATTACTGCAATGCTCTCTACATGGGGCTGCCCTTGAAGATGGCCTGGAAACTCCAGCTGGTTCAGAGATCGGCAGCCAGGATCCTAACTGGAGCTAGTTACAGGGAACATGCAACACCTCTAATAAAGCAGCCCCACTGGCTGTTGATAAGCTGCCGGTCTCAATTCAAGGTGCAGGTGATGACCTATAAAGCCCTATACTGCTCGGGCCCAGCCTATCTCCGTGATTGCATTTCCCCCTATGAACCGGTGCATGATCTTCCGGGAAAGTCCTCCTCTCACTCATTGTCACAAGTATGGTTGGTGGGGACGAGGGAGAGGGCCTCCTCGGTGGTGGTTCCCCAGCTCCGGAATGCCCTTCCCAGAGAGAGATCAGACAAGCCCCCACTCTATCCTCGTTTTGTAAGGATCTGAAAACCTGGTGGTTCCTGCAGATCTTTGAGTAGATCATCCTTAGCCCTCCCAACTATGCTTTCTTAGCACTTTGCCCACTTTCTTGTCCACTCTGTACTGTAGTACCTGACACGCCTAGCACCTTACAGTTGGCCACTCCAACATTGAATCCTGGTCACTGTATCTGGGTCTATTGATGGGAGTTCTTGTCATTGGGTTTTAAATCTGTGGTAACTGATTATATGTCTTATGTATTTATGTTCATGTGGTATTACGTTCTAATTGCTGTATGTTTTTTTTAACTTGTTGTATGTTTTCTGTTGTATTGGAAACAGCTCTGAGTCCCTTGAGGAGATAAATAATAATAAATAAAACTTTATTTATATACTGCCCTATGTATTCAAAGCTGAAATTACCATGTTCATTATTAAATAGTGCCTAAGTCCTTTGCATTCAGTAGCCTTTCTCCTACCCATTACAAAACATCAGCTTCAAGCAGAAGGTAGCCATAAAAAGCAAAAAGCCCCCCGCCCCATTTTATGAAGTTCAGAAACTGTCTATTAAAAATCATACAGAGCACAACTAAACAATTCTAATGAATCAAAAGATTAATTGTGTTCCTGAATTAGATCACAGGCAAGGAAGAATTATTCTGGGCCAACTGAAGATGGCACAGCATACATCGTGCTCAAGAGACAATTAGGCAGATTACAAACCAGTAACCAAAATCATCAGAACACTGTATTTAGGAAAAAGAGAAGGACGGTTTCCACTAAGGAAAAAGCCATCATCTAACAGGCATATCAAGCAAGATTCCACTTTACAGAAATATTTATTTTAGTTAACAAAATATCATCTTTGTCCATATTTGGTCTCCCATCATTTGTGAGTTGCTTCTACCTGGTTCACTAACTGTTAAAGTAATACAGGACTGAATATATATTTTACACTGTATTATTTTTAGCATTAGGTTTTGATCAGGTCACATTCTAAATCTCATTTCGGTGTTTTGAGGATTTTTAAAAAAAGATTATGCACACATATTTAACTGATAACTTTCTTGAAGACTGGACATTTTGAGTTTTCAAATATATATTGAAATAGTAATTCTCTACATCAAATCACATTGAATGTTAGACGTGTGCAACTAAGCAAAAACCTGTGCCATTTTTGGTGTCTCCCCTCCCTTCAGTTTGCTGGGAAATTCCCAAAATCGGAAGGGGGGTTCCATTTTCATTCCTGTAAGATTTGGCCCATTGGCACCAAAGGGGAAACTTTAGACATTCATTTCTCCATCTTTTATAGGCCTATCAGCATGAAGCTTGACTCAGTTGTAGGCCACATTTACAACTGCAAGTCTGCCAAGTTTCAGAAAGTTTCACCAATCCACTATTTTTGAGAAATTTGTAAAGTTTTTAGAATAACTTTAAAAAAAAACCCACAATTTTGGGAATTGAAGTCCCAAGAGGGGAGGGAAAAAAATCTCAACTCCCATTATGCCCCAGGAGGCAGCACAGAGGCTCCTTCAATGCCCATGCCACACAAAGTACAGCTGGGAAAGCGAGTTCCCATTTGCCTCAAACAGGCACTGGGTGAGGGGGGTGGCTTTGGAAAGGGTTGGAGGAAGCTGCCTGGGAAGCAAGAAAAGGAGGAGCCAAGGCTTATTTCATTTGCAAGGCCGTCCACACTCCACCTCTGCCTCAGGTAGAATGTCACTCAGTCCCATTAGCTCCCTCAGCTGAAAAGATTCAGCTGCTGCGATCTGTATCAGCTAAGGTTCGGGGGCTCCCCAACAGACACATTTCCAGGGATTCAGCAGCCGAATCCCCCAAATTCAGAACACCAAAACAATATTGTGCACACCTATGTTGAATGTGTACATCTGAGTGAAAATCAGGACAGGGGGTTTTGTAATTGTATCATCAATTCCTCTGCTTATCACACTTCCTGACCAAGTTCACAGAACTGGTTTCAGGTTTAGTTGGTACTGGAGTCACCTGACTTTTGGTCTTAGCCAACTTCAACATCCCATTTGAGACCACTCTGTGAAGTGCAGCTCAGGTGTGCATGGCATCCATAATAAACATGGGCCTATCTCAACTAGTATGAACCCACATACTCAATATACTACATCCTTGACAGTGTTATCAGTTTTAAGCAGATGGATCTATGGAAAGATGTTGTTAATCCCTCTGAATTGTCATGGGCAGGTCATTTTCTGATCAGAGTTGACATCATAGTTGTTCTTTGTCCCTGCAGGGGTGGTAGACCTGTTATGATTATTAGCTCTAGAAGAAAATTGGATCCTTCGGCTTCCAGAAAGCCTCAGTGGATTTTATGGATGATATCCTCCAATGATCTTGTTGAAGTCCTGGTCTTGACGGATACAATTGCTCTTGGTTTACAGAAGACCTCAGGGGAATGAAACAATGACTAGATCACAGAGGGTGCAAAACTGAATTTAATTCCAAATAGACACAATATAGAAAATATGTGTTCCTATAAGATGGCAATACATGCAACACAAAAGCTTGTATGAACTATTCAGGATAGTGTGGGATCTAACTCAGGTACCTTCCTCAATTCTAGAGCTTTCTGCAGTTCACTGTGATGCTTTTAACAATAATTTCAAAAATAAAAGTTTCAGATAAGAGCTAACTAAAATTCTATCATTACAACAGAAGTCAGCAGAAGTTAATCCTACTCAAACAACTCCTTGAGTAGGATTAGTTGGTGATTGTTGCTGAGGTGGACAACCTGTTAGGCCCAGTAAAGAGGAAAATCAATTCCTGCCCTTAGCAAGTCATCCAGGGCAGAGATAACAGTTAGATCTCAGCTGCAATGTATTATTAATACATCTCTTTGGGAAAGAAGTTTTTTCTTCTTATTTAAAAGAAGTGGTGGTACAATCTCTTCTTTAAAAACCCTCTCTGGTCCTGCTGGATTTAAACAACTATAGACCAATAGTAAATCTTCCAGAAATCATCCAGAGGCATAGGGCTGGGTACTCCATGCTTCAAAAATAGCATTAGCTAAGGATAATGTGTCCCTTCTAAATGAATTACTTGAGGTACATGACTGGTTGCGAAAAAATAAGTTAAAACTGAGTCCAGGAAAGACAGAGGTGCTTATTGTTAACGGTTCTAACCTAGAGATGGAGGTGTGTCAATCATTTGTAAATGGTGTTAAAATACTCCTGAAAGACTGTATTCACAGATTGGGGGTGCTTTTGGATTCGGCACTCCGAATGACAGCCCAGATAGATATGACAACCAGGATTGCTTACCATCAGCTTTAGTTGACATAGTATTTGCCACAACTGGGCCAGCAACGGTTTATCAATGGTTCCCAAAGTGTGGAATGACCTGCCAGAAGAGCTCTGACACACTAAAACAGACAAACATGCCTAGCTCTTTGAATACACCTAAAAAATGAAATCTTGATTCAAGACCTCTTTCACGGTGATAATCATTTAATCTTCAACAAGCAGGTTTAACAATAACAAAAATTGATACCAAAGTTGTTTTACTAGCATAAATGAAACAACGACTCTTCTTGAGATCATTTGTTGGTTGGCTTACACCCGAGGTATTTGGGAGACAATTCCTAGCAAATATTGTTATTTGATGTATCTGTTTTTGATTTAAAAAAAAAACCATAATGAAGCTGCAGCTTCAATAACTATTTCCCTTCTCTTTTGTAAAAGCTTTTCCTTCGCTTAGACATTCTACTAGTGTTCCAAGACACAATTGCTTCTGGAATATTAGTATGCAAAGGGACTTTGTAACAAGAGACTGATTGAAAGAATGAAGCATAAGCTTTTGTAGACTATGCCTATTGCCTCAGATGCAAAGCAGTCTATGTTCACTTGACTCCAGCTCTCCTTTGGTCTACCTGAAGTGAGCACATTTCTTTCCAATCCAATCACAGCTGCCTGCAGGGAAGCACAGCTCAATCAATCCAGATGGATTTTCTTTAACCTAAAAGTGAAATTAGTCTAAAGGGCATTGCATCCATCTGAATGCATAAAAACTGTATTTCGCTCAAATTGAGAAAGGTTGAGACAATGCTGGGAGGGAAAGCAAAAGTGAAGATACAAGTTGAAATAGCCTAGACACTTCCAATGGAAGCAAACAAAGCAGAGAATTCCAGTAATAGAAAGTGAACACTCCATGAAAATGTTGACATGGCTCACAGCAAAACTTGGAAACTGTAATGGGGTGGTTTTTTTGTTCACTGATGTTGTTTTCAAATAATGAGAAAATCCTCAAACCAGCAAATCCAGTTCTGGTCTACATATGGCCTGGATGGTGGTGAGTACAGCAATCCATGACCTTGTAACACAGAAATATGTTTGGTAAATTTCAAATATATGCTCTTCCAACACAATTCTTTATTGCCTGTAATTTGTACAAAATGTATAAATCATGGCAGCTGACTGGTCCAGGAAATTGTTATACATATTCCATATTTATTTCAGTGCACAAACATTTATATATTGTTCACATATGAGGAGCCATCCAAACCCATGAAAGAGATGAAATTATTCAAACCCTTGAGGCCTATATCAATAAATTTATTGATTAGCCCTTAGGCCATATCACAATACCAAACCAAACAACAAGGTTTGATAAGACTTGATTACACGCAATGTAGTAAGTTAAAATAAGACACTTATAATAATACAGTAAATAAATATGATAAAACTAAATATTTACATCATTTTTCCTTATCACCCCTACAATTTACCCCGATCAGCCCCACATATGTGGTTCTGAAACGTATTGTTTTGCTTACATACAGAGCTGTTTTATATGTTATTTTTGGGTATTGGCCATACATAAAATATGTTGGTCTGATGTGAGATTCCTAATACATTGTCCATTTGATATATGGACCAAGGTACAAGTCTCTCACCTTCTGGTGCAATTTACAATCAAATAATATGTGTGCTATATCCTCAATTTCAGGTGCTCCGCAGATACAGATCTGTTCAAATCTCCCCTATCTGACCATTGTCTCAAGCTGATCAAATCTAGCTCGAGTGAGTACCTCCCTAAAATGTTTTGGCATTTACATTTTCAGATAGTTGGCAATTTGAAAAGTATGCTTATATTGACTCAGCCATTTTAGGATGGCAACCTTGCTGAGGGTGGGTATATCTTTTTGCGCTTCTATATTCAAAATTCTTTGTATAGCACTCTTTTTTACTTGGTCTCTTAAAGCGCAGGAGAAGAGGAAGACAGCAACTTCTTATATAATTTGTCAGTAATCCAAGAGGTTTGTAATTGGGATTTTATCTGTTCTAATAAGCACAATTTTGGACCTTGAGGCCTATAATATTTGTGAATAGTTTTAAACTATTAATACGTCTAATAAATTTTTAGCCTATCCTAAATGTTTTAATGTTGAATATTTTAAATGTTGAATGTTTTAACGTTTTATGGTATTTCCAATATTTTATATAGTGTTAATTTGCTTATTTATAGTTATATGTATCATTTTTAGACTTCTAATCTTTCTTTTTATATGGTTGTGAGGCATTGAATCTTTGCCATTTACTATGTTGTTAGACCGCTTTGAGTTCCCCTAGGGGTGAGAAAAGTGGTATAGAAATGAAAATAAATAAATACATAAATATTTTACCCCACCCCAGACATGCACACTTTTTCTTATTATCTCTGAAAATCACGGTTTGTCAGTTTCAGATTTGCTGTAGCTGCAAATACCATTTCCCCAAAAATAAGACATCCCCTGAAAATAAGACATAGTAAAGGTTTTGCTGAATTACTAAATATAAAGCCTCCCCTGAAAGTAAGACCTAGCAAAGTTTTTGTTTGGAAGCATGCCCACCAAACAGAACACCCGAGCATGCAGGATCGGTAAATGTACGTACCATAGATTGTTGTACATTGAAATAATAATAGTAACAAGAAATTCTTGATAGGATTCAGTTTGTCTGGTTATGCTGGTTTGTGATGACAACTACTATACAGTATATAATAAATGTTCATTTTTTTGTTCAACAATAAATGTGAATTCTTCTTCATGGAAAAAATAAGACATCCCTTGAAAATAAGACCTAGCGCATCTTTGGGAGCAAAAAATAATATAAGACACTGTCTTATTTTTGAGGAAACACAGTTTCCAAATGCCTTTCTAGAGGAAAAAGGGGATGCATGAATATGATTTTTAACTTGGGATGGAAAACCTGACTTCAGATGCTGTAGAAATCTGATTTCCATCAGCTCCAATTAACATGACTCATAATGGGAGACAACTGAATTGCAGTTCAAAAACCTTTGAAGGTCCTGTTGGAAGTGCGGGGAACTAGAGGGGACATTTTTCATTTTTAGTGGACCTGTAAAAAAGCCAAAGCTTTCTGGAGAGAAATACATGACAAAATTCAGTAAATGTTACAAATTAGAATAAATATGCATCCCAAATGCCTCCTTTTAGGAATGATAGAAATTTAAAAAAAGATAAAAATAAGGAAATGTTATTTAACTATCTGGTGACCACCGCAAGGATAACATACGCCAAATATTGGAGAGATAAAGAAATCCCAGAGATAAACTGTTGGATAAATAAGATTCTTGAAATCATGAATATGGACAGACTGACTTATTTATTAGGAAACAATCAAGGCACACCAAAACAACCAACAAATTGGGAACTGATCAGAAACTATCTGAAAAAATGAGAAGCTTAAAGTACTGATTTAATTCCACAGGGATTGAGGACAGAAATTACGACTCCAAATAGAGGAACACAAAAGGACTGTGATATCAGTAAAAGACTGTTAAGAGAAGAAATTGAAAACTATCAAAGACACCATGTAATAGTTGGAAGTCAACTTTTATGTTATTCACTTGGTTTATTCTCTATGAGAGGAGGGAATATTTTTATTATATATATATATATATATATATATACTGTTAATGTGGGATTTGTGTATTGATAGTGTTTAAATGGAATTTGTGTCTTGCCTGTATTGCATACTGATTGCATCATCCAGAGTGTACTATAGTCTGGAAAGAGTTAATTACTAAGAAGCTGTGATGATCTTGATGTGTGGCTGGAACCAGGGAGTGTCCAGACACAAGTGTTTGTGCATTGCTGATTGCGTTCAGTTCTGAGTTGAGTTCTGTCTGCCTAGGTGTAGAGTCAAGTCCTGTGTTCGTCTTTTGTCTGCAAGCCTGTTTGTCTTGATTATTACTGCTTACAGTAAAACTTGTATATAGTTTTACTAACGTCTCTAGGTGTCACTTCATTCTGCGTTTCACTGATTCCATCCAACTACTGCTGCGCTGCAAATACTGACACACACACACACACACACATATACACACACACATATGTAAATGTAATCACTATTATTATTATTATTATTATTATTATATTTTCTATTTTTTATCTTTTTCTCTCTCTTTCCTTATCTTTCCTTTTCTTTTGACTTCATTTTTATCAGTAGACACTTTGTTTGTATCTTCTTTTATGTCAGACATATCAGAAAAAGCTCTAAAAGCTAACCTAGGAAATAAAAAAACAGTACAACAATTAGGGATATTAAATAATAATAAGAAGAATTTAGAACTAGAAAACATAGCCAACCGAATAAAATGGACAAAACAAAATATATTCGAAAATGCAAATAAACCAGGCAAGTGGCTAGCGAGATTGATCAGAAAGAAAAAACATAATCAGCAAATAATAAAATTCCCAGAAATCCTAACAGCTGGTAAACTGGCTGGGATTTCTGGGAGTTGTAGGCCAAAAACATCTGGGGATCCAAGGTTGAGAACCACTGGCCTAAACTGAGCCAGAAACCCAAGATTTGTTCTGACATCAAACTTTTATAATTCCTAAGATATAGAGAACAAATTATCATCCTTTATATTAGAAACTGGCTTGACATTTTTTTAAAAGACTCACTATATCAAGATTTGCAGTCCTTCAGTTTAACCTAGTTTCTTCATCCAAGCTCCCACATCATGAGATGAAACATTAGAAGTCTCCAACTATGCTAGCCTCTACTACTGTTAATTGTTTATATTGATAAGTACTGATAAGCTACTTTGCTTCATTCCCCTCTCAATTTTCACAGTCACAAGAATCCCTTCTAAGTAACAGAAGGCACTGGTGTGTTGCTGGTTCTTCTCCAGTCTTCATTGCAAGTTTTTCAACCAGATAATAAACCACACAGCTCCAGCTTCCATTATTTCTCCAAGACTGCCCTTGGCAGCAGCGGAATGGAGATGAAAACTCTCGCATTGAGGGAGCCAGTGGATTGTTAAATGAAATGTTTAGAGTCTGCTAAAATAGATGCACTCACCTGGGAAACTTCTTAACCCAGGATTTATAGCTGTAGGGGAAAAAGAGACACCCAGTACTGTTAAACACAGGATGACAGCATCCACTTCTAGATGACTAGTCCCATCTTTCTCCACTGCAAACTCATAAAGCATACCCTGAAACAACGGAAATTGCCACCCTTACCCCAAAGTGCTGATAAATCCATTTGTCGAACCTTCCGCATACAAAGAACAGATGTCTCCAATGTGCAGGAAGCTTGACATCTTGTCGGACATCTCTGGCTTGGTTTCCCTGAAGGAAGGAAAAGAAAACCCATCAGTATGGATTAGAAAGGAACCCTTTTCACTTTCTACAGTCATCCCTCTACAGTTGCAAGTCTGACTATTGCAGATTTGATTATTGAACACTTCTCTAGGAATGTCTACGTAAGTGGTTCTCAACCTGTGGGTCCCCAGGTGTTTTGGTCTACAATTCCCAGAAATCCCTGTCAATATACTAGCTGTTAGGATTTCTTGGAGTTGAAGGCCAAAACATCTGGGGATCCACAGGTTGGGAACCACTGGTCTAGGTCCTCCAGCACAATTTTATGGTCAACTTCCACCAGAGATTTCTAGTCAGGTGTTTTCTCTGAATAGCTGTTATTTTATTCACAGTTTTTCCACTTTTGTGGGTGTCCTATGCCTCTAGCCTCATCAAACATGTAGGGTCGACTATATTCTAGATGGCTGATTGAAGTGAAAGCTCTGATATCAATTTATACTACTATTAATTATAAATGTTCATGGGAAGATGAGAACTATAACTACCATTAGACAATACTCACCATAATGTAATTAAGAAACAATTAAATCTAGATAACACAAGGCTATTCATAGTGGGTTGCATCTCAACTAAGTTAGTTATGCTTAATCATGACTAGTGGTGTGAAGTGAGGCCATTCTCAGAATGGTGTGAAAACATCTGTTCTAACTGTAAAAACTGGATTAACCACTACCATAAAATGCACCCTCTTTCTCCCTGTTGCCCTCATTTTCTATCCTCTTTCTCACTGCAACTATATTTTCTTTCACCTTATTTTCATTCAAACAACAGGAAGCTATGAAGAAGAAGAAAAAACACTGAACAAACCTTCAGGATGACATTCTCAAAATCCATAGGTTGGAGATATTTCCTGGAATATTCTCCAAAAGTATATTCATGAGAATTTTACAGCACTAAGGCTTTTTACATTGATTTCATGGGAAATAGGCAGGAATGGCTGGTGCTTGTTGCTGCCAGGCAGACTGGTAATGAAAGACTCACTGTAACAAACCTGTATCAGGGACCCCTTGCACAGAACAAGAACATTGAAGCATGCAAGATAAATTCAAGGCCATGAGTCCAAAAGAAAGGGGTTTTGTTTTTCTCTTACTACAGGCCACTAAACAGAATAGCCTGTATTTTTCTGCAATACAGGAAGAACTAAGGAGTCAACTAAGGCAAGTAAGGATCATTGGGGATGTACTTCTATTCCTAACCACTCCCAATACACCCAGATATTGTGTTGTCAAAGGCTTTCATTGCTGGAATCACTAGGATGTTGTTTTCACTAGGTTTCTGGGCTGTATGGCCATGTTCTAGAAGCATTTTCTCCTGATGTTTCGCCTGCATCTGTGGCTGGCATCTTACTACCATCAGATCCTCTGAAGATGCCAGCTATAGTTGCAAGCGAAATGTCAGGAGAAAATGCTGCTAGGCCATACAGCCTAGAAGCCACACAACACCCCACTCAAATATTCTTTCTAACCCATACAGAATCACAGAATCATTGAGCTGGGAGAGATCATAAGGGTCATCCAGTCCTTGCAAGGAGTACACAATCAAAGCATATTTGGCTAGTAACCAGAAAAACCTTACTATTAAAATTGGTTATGGATTATAGCCATAGACATTTTAGAACAGACCAGAGGCATTTATCTCTCTACAGAAGCTGGACTGATATCTCTGGCAAGCCCAAAAGAATGAAGGGCACATAATAGCCTCCCGGTGCTTGTGCTCCCCAGAAATTAGCTGTGTGAGCATCTTCACAGATATCCAATTTGTATGCTATTATATGGATCATGACAGGTCCTGTCGAATTGGATCAGGGCTGCAAATGGACATGGGGCAGAATGGTCTTGCTGGATATTTTGCCTTGACACTCAAATTGGTTAGTCTGCACACAAGTTCATATTTTTCATGGGCCGTACCTGCAACTTGATGGAATATACAATATCGAGTAAGAACCATGTCACTGATGTAACTTCACAGAAGGCATGAAAAAAGACAAAAGGCAGGATGTTGTTTATGGAGCTGGGCTGGAGGGCTCTCTCATAGCATATAGAGGCGAGGCAAGCAAAATAATGGTGACCCACTTGCACAAATATGGAAACCATATCTAAATCTAGACAGACCCACTTCACTATATTCAATAAGCATTGAGCTAGTGTGAGTTAAATGCTTATGTAAGTTGAACATCTTTGAAAAATGGCCCCATACTTTATTTTTAGCCATTCTGGCCATTTTTAGCCATACCTGCTCTACTCATCCTTTCAAGTGACTTCCAACTGAAGGGATATTTTGAACCTAAGGAAGGGGGGGGTGGAATCACTCCCTATTATCCAAAATATGGAATTTACACTAGTGGGAATGAAATACAAACAACTGTGAACATATTTTACTGCTGTACTAATAACACATAGTACATAGCTGTAACATACCACATAGCCTTTGTACATAGAAACACATCAATACTGTTTTCCCTCTTTAGGTGCTCTAATTAAACTTGCCCACTGTCTCCTTTTCCCAATAGCTGTGGAGCCCCTGGCAGAGATGAATCTACACAAATGGTAACATCAAAGGCATATATATTAATGCGTAATGCCATATTGTTCATCTTTCTGCAGATGATATATCTCTTAGCATAATCTCCATTCTAATTTGCTTTGAAGTATACATAGACTTCAAAATCAGTTTGCAAAATCAAAGTTATTTGTTTAAAAATTTCAATTTAAATTCAATACAAACTAAATAGTATGGCAGGTCCTGATACTGATATTTTTCTGGTTTTAAATATTTGGGTATCAACCTAAGAACCTAAAACCTGAGCTCCAAAACGGTGGTTTAGTAGTGAAACCGATACATTCCAAGCTGAACAATTGGATGCATCAAACCAAACAAAATGTGAATACCTCCTAGAATCTCATACCCATTTCAGACCATCCTTCTAAATTCTCTAACAACCTGGCACAAAGACATAGTCCCTTCCTACTGTGTTTGCCTTCCTTCACAATCCTCCCTGTCCATCCCAGGGCTTTCATTCTGCCTCTCCGCCATCACACTTCCTCTGTCCACCCTGCAGACCTACATGCCACCCTCCTCCCTCCTTGTACTCCAGACATCCCGTCTTCTTCCCACCTGGTCCACACAAGCTAATGAGTGAATGAATGCAGATATGCTCCCTCCTTGCACTCCTCACATACCATTCCTTTCTCCACATGAGCAACTGAATGTATGCATGCACCTTCCCTCCTCATGCGCCCCACATTCCATCCTCTCCCCATGCTCAACCCTAGCCATGAAAGTGAACATATGTTCACCCCCCCCTCTCCTCCATCTTTCCCCAAATCACATTACTCAAATAAGTAAACACATGTGTGTATCCTCCTCTTACTTTCCATGTCTCCTTCTCTGCTCAAGTAAGTGAACACACTGCATGACCTCAGTAAGGTCATACTTCAAGTCACAGAAAAGGCACAAGCAAACTCCAGTTGAACAAAACGTGCCAAGAAGACCTCCATGACTGCTTTGCTTATGGCAGTTTCTCAACCTGGGGGTCAGAGGGGTTGCCAAAGACCATCAGAAAACACATAGAAAATCTCTCTGCCTGTCCTTCTCTTCCTTTTTGGAAAAAAGATGGTGAATCCTCCCACCAAAAGCCCCCCTGAACTATAGATCCAAGCAACTACAACTCCCAAATGACAAAATCCCCCCAAACCCCATCAGTATTCAAATTTAGGTGTATCAGGTATTTGTGCCAAATTTGGTCCAGCTTCATTATTGTTTGGGTTCACAGTGCTTTCCGGATGTAGATGAACTACATCTCCTCCAAATCACTGTCAATTCGTCCCAAATCCCTCCAGTATTTTCTGCTGGTCATGAGGGGTTCTGTGTGGGAAGTTTGGTCCAATTCTACCATTGGTAGGGTTCAAGGGGCTCTTTGATTGTAGGTGAACTATAAATCACAACTACAACTCCCAAATGTCAAGGTCTATTTTCCTCAAACTTTACCAGTGTTCACATTTGGGCACATTGAGTATTCGTACCAAGTTTGGTCCAGATCCATCATTGTTTGAACCCATAGTGCTCTCTGGATGTAGGTGAACTACAACTCCAAAACTCAAGGTCAACGCTCACCAAACCCTTCCAGTATTTTCTGTAGGTCATTGGAGTTCTGTGTGCCAAGTTTGGTTCAATTCCATCATTGGTGGAGTTCAGAATGCTCTTTGATTGTAGGTTAACTATAAATCTCAGCAACTACAACTCCCAAATGATAAATCAATTCCCCACCAATCCTACCAGTATTCAAATTTGGGCATATCGGGTATTTGTGCCAAATTTGGTCCAGTGAATTAAAATACATCCTGCATATGAGATATTTACATCACGATTCACAACAGTAGCAAAATTACAGTTATGAAGTAGCAACAAAAAGAATTTTATGGTTGGGGGTCACCACAACATGAAGAACTGTATTAAGGGGTCACAGCATTAGGAAGGTTGAGAACCACTGGCTTAGGGTCACCATAAGTCATAACCTACTTGAAGGCACACAACAACACATGAAATAGGAAAATGAAATTGCTTGATCTCTCTCTCTCTAGATGGTTGCATCAGAAGGGCCAATTACATAGATTTTTACCACTAAAGGAGCAATATCCTTATCTGAATATATCATAAGAAGAAAAAATGAAATCGCCCTAACAACATGGTTATTTTATTCACATTGTGTGTAGTATACAATCACATTAGAAGGAAACAGTTTTTTCTCGACTGGCAGCAATTCTGAAGGTTGGCCCTGGTTTCACTCTCAGCAAGTAAAAGTACATTTAGACAAACAAAGAAGAACAGCAGCGATAAATTAGTTTGTGTTGTTAATAAAGCAACTGATGAAATTTATCTAGACATTAACACTAGAACCCTATATATTTATTCTAACATAAACTAGGGCTTTACATCATTTTGCTTTTTCCTTGAAAAATGAATGAAAACCAACACCAGAGAGGTGTACACAGACACACCCCAGTTAACAAAGCCTCTGACAAAGAAGCTCTTGTTTGTAGTATCCCCTTTAATGAAGGAGAGCTGGAAAAAAACAGATTTTAAATGTTCGGATATATCAGCATGTCTGCAGCAAACAATGCAATCAAATTTAAGGTGAGGGAGAGCATGATTTAACCCTAGACAATCCTAACGTAGTTGTATGTAGCTGCCTTAAATAAGCAACATAATGCTCAGAATCTGGTACTGAGCATTACATAAAATGCAAAAGGGGGAGAACAGGCTCCACCCCCCACCAGATTTTTTTTTTTGTTTTCTTTTGGGTTTTTTTGAAGAACATTGATTTATAAGTTTGGCCACAACAATGGAAGTTTTCTAATGGTCTCACTGAGATTGGGAAAAAAATTGTTTAGTTGTTCAAGACTTACCTCAGCTGG
Source organism: Anolis carolinensis (assembly GCF_035594765.1). Lineage (NCBI taxonomy): Eukaryota > Metazoa > Chordata > Lepidosauria > Squamata > Anolidae > Anolis > Anolis carolinensis. The sequence continues at coordinate 54,097,299 of NC_085842.1, read as the reverse complement.
TTTTTCATTTCTCAAGTATGATATTATTAGTTTTGGATAAAAAGTTTGCTAAAATTTATTGCTTTTGGGGGAGTGGAGGATCTTATCCCTATCCTTTTTACATCATTTCTGTCTCTAGAAGCAAAGTTTCTGTTTAAAAATTTGCCCAGGAAGACATTGAGGTTGTTAATTGAGGCATCCCTGTACTTTATGATGATGAAGAAAACAGTGTGGATCTGAAGACTTAAAAGTATAAAAATAAAAAATGAAACAAGAGACTATAGCAACTATCATTACTATGCTTGGTTTCAGAAATGCAACTACACTGTTTTGCTGATTCACTTTCCCCTTTTGACTCCAAAGAGACTGTGACTGAAGAATTTCAGAAGCAGGGTTGCAGTTTTTGTAAAACTGTGGCCACACTCTTTACCACCACAACTTCCCCCCAATCTCAAGTTCAAACAGATGCACAAGCATTGAGATCCCTCTCTGGAGAAACAGTTTCAACAGCAGGAAGTTATGTGCTCATTGCAAAACGTAGACCTCACACCATTAATAGGATAACTGCTCTCATTCCATTGAACATTAACTTGTTTACAGTAGAAGGTACGGATCAAACCTATTAAGCCAACTGCAGGAGCAGCCAAGGACAGCCTTTAAAGAACATTTAACACACACATAGAAATTTAAACTGGCACATAATCTGCTTCAGCTGTGGTTCCATTAAAAACTCTCAAAACCAAGAGAAGTTGAAACTGGGACTATTAAAAGTAGACAACGCCTAGCATGCGGCCTCTTTCAGAAGCTACTGAGAAATGTGGAAATCTACCAAATTGGAATGGAGCTTGACCTACAATAATTCCACCCACACATCTCAAAATACTAATGTAGAAAGGGTACCAACGTGAGTCTTCTTGTGCGAGATTCTGGGATCTGGACAGGGTTGGCCCAGACAAGCATGATAAATTATCTTGGACTGAAAGCTTTTCTAAATTTAGGATTATAAAGCAACATAAAACAGCAACTGAGAGGTAACATGACTCTGCTGGCTGGCTAGGCCTGGTGTAAATGTGAAGTGCTTGGCCTTGGGTGTCCCTGGTGGTACACATTGCTCCACACACATGAATCAGAAACATCTTGTTACAATTTCCTCAGCATCCCTGTGTGCTCAGATTATGCCTTGTGAGAAAAAGTAATTCAGAGGTCCAGATGGAATGAGAAACTCAGCTGGCTACTAAAGAACAATAAGAACTTTTAAATTACTGCATATGAAAGAGGGAGAGAAGGTCCAACTTGTGCATGTGAATTCCCCATGGCCTTTGTTCTTGTTTTAAACTGTATTATAAACTTTGAGCCCAATAACTCATTACATGCTCCTCAAGGTGGTGTTTTACTAGGTGATTTTTGGAATTCCTTCTCACAAGAGGCTATGATGGCTCCCTCCCTATTATTCTTCTTCCACCAAGTGAATACATTTATGTTCCAATGATCTTTTAGAAATTGGTTGCAATGGCCTTTTACCTCTTCTTGGATGCTGAAATGGTTTTAATTCTATATCTTGCTTAATTCCATTAAAAATAACTTGTATAAGTTTTTGATGTCCTATATATATTCCTCTTCCCCACCCCCAATATAATTTAAGTTATCTTGAGTCCCTATGCTGCAAGAGGGTGGGCTATAAATGAAACTACAGCCATAATCGCTTTTGAGGTTCCATTTTAGGGGAACAACTGTATATACATCACATAAACAAGCCAAATAACTGAATGTATCCCTCTTTTTATGCCAGCCAGTCAAATGAAAATCTGATCCTGCATATGCTCAAGTAACCCTAAAATATTATCCTATGCTGACAAGATTTAAACATGCATTTAAAATCTTGGGATATTGGTCACTAAGATGTCACCCAGGTACACAAGTGACAACTGATGATGGCTATGCCCTTCTGTATCATGGGAGACCTCCACAGATTAATATGCATTGTGCTTATCACTATGCAAACGTATCCTGTAGAACTTTAGAGACTGAGAATGAAATTGGTACGGCAGCATACATTTTGTAGACTAAGTTTACTTCCTCAGAAGCATGGAGTGAATTCTGTCTTTGAACTTTACTTAGGTTAGTACATGGCAAAAGAGGGCAGATGGTTGGAAGACATTTGTGCGACTTATACATTTTACATTTGCTTGTCTAGCTGTATAATACTGTATAGTGAAATGTATTCTTTTTCCTATGCCTTTTCATTCTTTAACATTTTAAGGTATTCTAAGCAATCGTAGTCCACAAAATAACAAACAAAATAACCTAGTTTGAAAAATAGCCATAGACTATCAAGTCCAGGAGTCCCCAAACAAAGGATCGTGGGTTGGATGCGGCTTCCCAAGATCATTTACCCAGTTCCCACCCTAAACTTTAGAATTAAGATCACTCTAAGTCTGAAACAACTTGAAGGCACACAACAACAACAATCCTAATAACAATGGGCCACTGAAGAAGAACAGATTAAACATTACCAAGTAAAATGGGCCAAGGACTTTGTGCATAATATAAGAATAGACCAATGGGAAAGAATTTGGAACCAAAAACTAAAAATCACTACTGCAATAACTATTCGAGAAAAATTGGTACAAAATGCTATTTAGACAGCATTACACCCCAGTAAAGATTGCAAAATTTAATAAAGACTTCACAAACAAATGTTGGAAATGTGAAAACGAAGTGGGCACATACTTTCACCAATGGTGCGCATGCAAAAAAGTAAAAAAGTATTAGAGTAATATACATGGAAAAATTCAAGAAATATTAAAAACCAAATTCCGTTGAAAGCCAGAAATGTATTAATTGGGTTTAACAAATACCAAATTAAATGATAATCAAGACACAATGTTCTTTCACATGAGCACTGTGGCAAGGCTAGTTCTTGCCAAAGTTTGGAAAGAAAGGAAGATATCAACCACTGATGACTGGAGTCTGAAAATGTTACACTTAATACAAATGGACTGTTTGTCACAAACATTAAGGGATGGTAAAAGAAAATTGGCTTCAAAGACTTTTTTCAAAAGACAGGAACACCATTGACAATAGATTTATCTGACATATGAAGAATCATGTAAACCAAAGGCAGCTGGGAATTACAATGTAAATTAACATGGCGAAAAATTAAATCCAGGAGGGAAAAATGGAAAGTCCAAACCCTCTCTCTCTCTCTCTCTCTCTCTCATCTCTCTTTCATTCCCTCTTCGTTCTCTATCACGACCAATGTTTTCTTCACTTTTGCTGTAAATAGCACAGAAATCACAATAATTTAAAAAAAACAATCCTAATTAACTTGACTATCTCATCAGCCAAAAGCAGACCCACACTTCCCATTGGATAAAACTGTATTGTTCATTCATGGTTTTTTGCACTACAAATAAGATATGTGCAATTTGCATATTTTTCAAACTATAATCATCCCACCCCATCCCATCCCATCCCCTGTCCCCCCATGCCCTCTGCTTAAAAACTTTAAGGAGCCCCGACAGTCAATGTTATCTACTCTGATGCAAAGTGGCCATCCCAGACAGGTCCTCCAGTATGGTTCTCCAAGTTCAAACTCATGTTGTGATTTGGATCTGTGGCCATCAATGAAAAGTATGTACTTTCTATTTTGCAGTAGGACAGATAAGCAGAATTTTGAGTAGAGGCTACACTCTGATTTCTGTTTCCACAAGAACACCAGCACACAAGTCAATGCACCACAAATAGAGCTGTTTCTATACTCATGTAGTTTTAATTGGCTTACTTGACTATTGAACATTTTCTTTAAATATAGTTTTTATTAAAGCTTTTTATGAGTTACATTGGTGGCCCTATGGGAAAGTTGGAGAAGGGTTGTCCAAAGGAAAGGTAATGGGGGTGAAATATGGGAGGGGGGGTGAGAAGGTATGATAGTTCTGTAGCAAGTAATGGGGAGGGAAAGAAAGGGGAAAGGGGTTAGGGAAGGGTAAATTCTAATGGAAGGGGGGGGGATGGATGACTTCCGATCTTCTTTCTTCCAGTTTTCTGGTTTTCCTTTAAGCATAATTTTCTTTGAGGTATTCTTCTAGGTCTGTCCAGTCCGTTTCTTTCATTTTGTTGTCCATGTTTTTTTTAACTAGAAAAGTTAATCTATCCATATCTCTTATCTCAATAATTTTATCTATCCACAGTTCTTTTGTAGGCGGTGTTTCTGATTTCCAATACTTAGCTATTATAATCCTCGCAGCAGTGATGAAATAAGTGAAAAGTTTATCTTTATTTGCATCTAAATTTTCTTTTGGGTCTGAGAGGCCTAATAAAAAAATTTCTGGTTTCAACTCAAATTTTAATTTTAATATTTTGTTACATTCTGTTTGTACTACTTTCCAATAGCTAATTAATTTTTTGCATTTCCACCACATATGGAAGTAGGACCCTACTTGTTCCTTACACCTCCAGCAGTGGTTGTTCACATTTTTCCACATTAATCCTATTTTTTTGGTGTCAAATACCACCTGTGAATTACTTTTATACTATTGAACATTTTGATGTACATATTTTAAGAGAAACTAGAATGCTGCTGCAATAAAACAGGATATAGTTATAAATTATAGTAAGTGTCTTAAAGTAATCAAATACAGTAGAGTCTCACTTATCCAACATAAACCGGCCAGCAGAATGTTGGATAAGCGAATATGTTGGATAATAAGGAGGCATTAAGGAAAAGCCTATTAAACATCAAATTAGGTTATGAATTTACAAATGATGCACCAAAATATCATGTTAGACAACAAATTTGGCAGAAAAAGTAGTTCAATACACAGTAATGCTATGTAGTAATTACTGTATTTATGAATTTAGCACCAAAATATCACGATATATTGAAAACATTGACTACAAAAATGCGTTGGATAATCCAGAACGTTGGATAAGCGAGTGTTGGATAAGTGAGACTCTACTGTATAGTGTTTTAGAATACAAAATAGGTTCTGTGGCGTTGTTCTTAAGTTGAATTTGTATGTAAGTCGGAACAGGCATATTTTTAAAGTGTAACTCTCTCTCTCTCTCTCTCTCTCTCTCTCTCTCTCTCTCTCTATATATATATATATATATATATATATATATATATATATATATATATATATATATATATGCAAGCTTTAGATAGCTTAGGGAAGGGCTAACACCCCTGTGGTGTTTGTTTTGCGGTCTGTGGCTCTGTTCAAAAGATCTCACCTCACTTTCTGTCCCTGTGGATAATTGGATTTTGAAAGATTTGGCTTGTTGTAGAAACAAGGATTGTTGCTTAAACCTCAATAGAAACAACTTTTTCCTCGTGATTACTCTTCCAGGAGCGAATTCCGCTCCTTGGGGTAGATTTCTCTCACTTCCTGTTGTTTCACTCCCATTTGTAACTACGAGTCATTTGTAAGTTGGATGTGTGTAACTCAGGAACTGCCTGTAATCCTTCCGCGAAAACACTGCACAATCAGTAGTAAGTTCCTTTCTGAAACCAAAGTATTTATATTTCCATATGCAGACTTCAGCATCTAACCACAAAATTATTTCTATATTGTTTTTGATTTTGAGTGCTCTGAACGTTTATTATGGATTATTCTGTAGATGTTGCTAAAGGCAAGAAAACGCTTTCATGGCATGTTAACAGAATGGCTGGATACGCTGGGAAAAATAAATATCATCTCTAGTTGTGTTTAAGAAATACTAATGCATTTGCTGTTTGCTCTGTGATTTTATGTTATTTCCCATAGTTCTTTTCCCCAGCATGCACTTTTGAGATAATTTCTCTAAAGTGAGAAGAATGCATTGTAACAGCTACAAGCTACCTCCCTCAAGGCTATCTTCGCGGGACCTTGACCTCATTTCATTTTTTAAATTTGAAAATGGCAGATTACAAAGTGTAATACAATACAAAGCCCAGTATGAACGGAGAAAAATGATGTGTATTTATTGTCAGGAAGGGGATGGTGATTTTGGGAGCTTCGCCACCTCAGATGCAAGAACTTGGAAAGCCTTGGATACCATACAGCTGGGAAGATGTGAAAATGAGGAGGGGGCTTAAAACCCTACAGGCATGAGATCCTATCTGATATTGAATACTAAGCACTGGTTCAGCTTTGGTTTTAAATTGTGAGACTTCTTTAAATGCTATCAATAGTTCTGTGTTAGGTATCCCTAAATCAGTAGTTCCCAAACTTATTTGGCCTGCTGCCCCCTTTCCAGAAAAAATATTACTCAGCGTCCCTGGAAAGGGGGCATGGCTTAGAGGGGTGGGCGTTGCTCCTTCTCAAGAGAGCGGGGCTGAGCCTCTCCCCTAGTCCAAGATGCGGGGCTGGAGGGGAAGGTGGGCGGGGCCACAAATGGGCGGCCAGGACTGGGATGGGTGGAGCTCTGAGGCAGGGCTGAGCTTCTATCCCTGTCCTACAGTGCCTGCCAGGACACAGGGGGTGGGGCTAGAGGAGGGGGTGGGGCCTCTTGCCAAGTGCCTGAAGGGGCTGAACCTCTATGCCCCGCCCCCATGTTCTAACAAGCGCCTCAGGGGAGGTATACAGAGGCTCTTGGGAAGGGGCCCTGCCCCCGGCCTAGCCCCGCCCTTTAGTCCTAAAAGGCATCTCAGGAGAGGTATAGAGGCTCAGCCCTGCCTCGGGCTCTTGGAAAGAAGCCACGCCCCTCCCCTGGCCCCACCCCGTGTCCTAATAGGTGCCATCACCGCCCCCCTGGATCGCTGCGGTGCCCACCAGGGGGCGGTAGCGGCCACTTTGGGAATCACTGCCCTAGATATAAGAAGAATAGTTTATATCCAAATCACTTTAATCTAACTGTGTAAACAGCACAGGCATCACTTCTATACATGGCTTGTGAATATGAATGTGTGTGTTCTGTACAACTGTACATAAAGGAAGGCCAAAACTTCATTTCCCTACTTTTCATAATGGCAGGCTTATGCAAGATGGGGAAATCATGAACATGTGTGTCTTCTGATTGATTTGCAGAACCAGTTTGAAAAGTTGAAATGTAAGCTATATGAACTACACAGACAGTACACAATTTCATGAGAGTTTATACTGAGTTTATTAATTTATTTTGATAAGCCCACAGTCAGGTGAGCACTGCTTTTTCACAAGGCTGGTCCTACCAAGGCTAAATGGTAAGAACCAGCATAAATTAGCCAATTCTACTTGCATGGTTGTACCATGAATGTGATTTGGTTCCCAACTACATAGTAAAGCTGCTCCCACACAGCTAGCTGAGATTGCTAAAATAGTGTCTTCCATGTCCATTGGTAATATAGAGGATGGTATCCGGCTATGTTAAAGCCACACTAAAAGAGTTCAGTTTTACCTAACATCTTGAATTAAAGAACACATTTTCAACATCTGGAATTTTGTTGTTTCGCTAAGAGAGAATATTTGTAAAGTAGCCAAACAAAACACATTTCTCATGCATCGGAAAAACTTGACATTGAGAATGCTAGATGGGCAAATCTTAACACTTCCATAATTTTCTGCATGGAAAATTCAGATTGGGTTTCTGTTTGGTCCGGAACAATTTTATGTGTTTAAAAAAACCATAAAACCCATGTTTTTTCTGCACAAAGCATGTCCCAAACTGACAGTAGTCTTTGAAAACTACAAAGCTTTTTTAAACTACGTACTTTCTTGCAGAATGGCAAAAATTGTACAATTATATATTCTTGCCTATGAGAATAAAATTTATGAAGATTTATACCCCTGTGTTTCGTATTACATGTGAACAGCAAAAAGGGTTTGGGTAGGTCAAAAACATCTTTAGGAAATATCTATGAGGGAGATATTCACAAAAGACAAATGATGAAGAAATAAATTCAGTGGCTGTTGAAAGCTATGAGAACTGAAAAATAGATAGAAGCGAAAGTAGCACATAGAATTCAGGAGAAACGCCAACGAGTGGCTCGAGCAATGAAAAGAAATATTTTTCTCTGTCATATTTTGTTGTTCATTGCACTTGTCATCAGTAACCTTTTTTTCTTAAAGACTGCACCAACAATTCAGCAGTGACCTCTCAAAAAGGGGTGGGGGTGGGACTAGAAACAATAAAACAGCAGTCTGATCAGAGCATCTCAACATTAATTATATCTTGATCAAAGATTAGTTTTCTAAGAACTGTCTTGTAGATCAAACCATATGTGCTCTAGTTCCGTATTTTTCTTCTACAACAGCAACCCATATCTTTCAAAGATGACAAGCAGAACACGAAAACAACAACCTTCTCAGTACTTTTATGCCATTCAGAATTCAGAGATATATCAGCTCTGTACAGGGAAGTAGTAATTCTGGCATTTGGAGACATTACTTAAAAAAAAAACCTATAGTTTCCAGAACCCTCTCACCTTCATGGCCAGATGCAAAACCAAAAAAGTAACTTTTTCCATGGCCTGGACAATTCCATAGGTTTACTAATCCTGTATATATTGAGGTTTTTCCCCCTGATCAGATCCAATCAAATTAAACAATATGATTCTGTCAGGATTGTAATCAGTAGATATCAGGAAAAAATATTGGAGGAAAGAGAGAGAACGGCACACATATTAATGGTAATATGAATAATATTCAGATAGGGAGGGAGGGAATCCTTAATACGACGAATTTTATAATTCTTGCTCAAGTCACCTTTTGGAAGAGGAGAAGGAAAGCCAGTCCTGGCATCAGAACCTTGGCTCTCAAAAGACAGTCATATTCCCACACTGGTGAGAACACAGTATTAACATGAACAGTGTTCATAACATGACCTAGCAGTGTTTCTGAATTTGCTCCATATATTTAAAAAAGCATAGTAAAAAATAATGTCATATAGCATCAGATCGACATCAACTCAAACTGGAATAACTCAGCAAGCTCTCTTGTGGACTTCCTGCCATACTCTGCTATGAAATATTATTTAAACAAGAGCTGACAGTTGCATCCAGCGCCATAGACCTGTGAGGTTTACAAGCTATCACCAAATGTGGTAGCAATAAGGCCATTGTCGAAGCAATCAAACTGAAAGGAATACCATTAATTATAATTATTACTGCAGGTAATTCAGGAATGGAAAAGGCATGCAACTATTTGGAGTGATGGCAATTTTATATAGTACCCGTATGGTGCAATAATTGCATCATGTCAAAATACGAGTGAAACAGGAAAAATAACACTACCTTTTGTACTCGTTCAGTAGATAGGGCAAAGGTATGATAAGGTGGCACTATTTCTAACTGCACCTCTAACTTTTCCTATAGACAAATCCAATTAGTGTTTTGCAAATTTTCTTATACAATATCCTAAAGTACAGGCAGTTTCCAAGTGTCAAACATATGACTTACAAATAACTCATAGTTAAGAACGGAGGTGAGACAATGGGAAGTGAGTGAAATCTACATCTAGAAAGGGAAATTCACTGCTGGAAGAATTAGCATGGGGAAAAGGTGCCTCCACTGAAACTTTCTCACTAAACCTTGTTTCCACAACAAGCCACATTTTTCAAAATCCAGTGATCACAGGGGCAGAAAGTGAGGTGAAATTTTCTGAACAGGGACAGCAAAACAAACACCACAGGGAATGTTAACCCATCCCTATGCTATCCCAAGCTTTTATATATATCTTAAGTTGAACTAGTTTGTAAGTCAGACCAGACACATTTGTAAGTGTAACTCCAGCCATAGATAGACAGATAGAGTTGGAATTACACTTTAAAATGTGCCTGTCCTGACTTATAAACTAATCCAACTTATGAACAAACCTACAGAACGTATCTTGTTTGTAACTTGGGGACTGCTTGCACTTTGTTCCTACTCAAAATAGGAGGATTTTTGAAAAACTGATGCATTTACTCAATACATGGATTGCAACAATCAAAATTAGTTTGTGCAATCCCCTAACCCTCTCCCCCAAATTTTCAGAAAGTTACGACCTTCTGCCTATTTCTTTTCTGCCTTTCCACACATACATGTACACATGTAGGTTTGGGGGCAAAATTTTGGATTTTGATATGACCTGTGGGTAAGTCAAAGGTCATTTCATGGAGAGGAGAAAAGACTGATGCAGTTAAGCACCTCAAAGAGCCAGTCACCCCAAGCCACCTCCACTACCATTTTATCACCCAGGTATTCCAAAAGGGCAGAAGCGGCACCATAACAAAGAGATTCAAGGGGTTAAGTCCTTCTTTTAGGTTCTTCTGGAATGGATTAAGCTCTCGGTTTTCATCACTCTACTCAGAGAAAAGGGTGGCTTTCTTTTTCTGAAGTACAGTATATAATCTGGCCTGTGGATACGTCGACTCAATTTTTTTCATTTGATTTTTTGGCCAAATTTTCTTGACTTATACATGGGTATATATCGTCATTTCAGTAGTCAAACTCATAAGTCAATTCCAATTGAGGCCAAACATTACTGAGACGTTTTCCTCCACTTAAATTCCCAGGCTGGCTGGTGGGGAGTCTACTGTGTGGATCCCAAGGTTTCCTTCAAATCCAGAACACTCCAATGGTCCCTTTCATTTTTTTTATGGGGAGAAGAGCATTTGGATATGGAAGGAGCAAGAAGTAGCACGGAATTACATAAAAACGAGTAGGACAAACTAAGACACGCTGTTACTCCAGAGAGATTTTCAATACAGATCACACAGAAATACTGAGGCAAAGAAACCAGCCACACACATTGCAGTTAATAATGAATGAACAGAATTGCCTCACTTCCTATAAATACCCCACCCCATACACATTTCTCAATCACGATTTGTAGATCCCTCACATCAGGGCTGATGTGGGGGACCAGAAATCACTATGCTTTTCTAGTGTATCAGGGACCAGTATATTAGTGCCCATTGGCTACAATTGCATCTTTCTTTCCTAGAAACCTGCATGAGAGCAGTGGCCAATGGCTCAGAGACCAACACTGGTCCACAGAACACCATTTTCAGTAGCATAGACTGACACTGTTAAGGCTTACAACACTTATGCAAATATATTTCATTTATCCAAAATCAACTTTCTATAGACTACATTATTTTCTAGATGAGTTTCAATTCTCACCAGCAATTTTTTTTAAAATTCTGGTGAACATGATTGCAAACTATCAAGGTCATTAGCCACTAAAGCTTTAGCCAATTAATCTATGGGGGCTAATTTTAACAAATAGAACTGAATCTCAATTAACTTCCTTTAAAAAAATTTCACATCCTGTAAGAGGATAAATTTGTTAGGAAAGACAGCATGCCCTTCCTAATAAGTAGTATCAGAGTGATAACACTGATGCTATAGTGAATTCACACACATGTTTTATTTCCCCCTTCAGCTTGGAAAGAGAAGGCAGGGCATTAAAATGAGAAAGAAAAGACTTTAAAATGAAAATACTTTTGATGTGCAAATGCAAGGAAACTAATATTGAATTCCCAGTGATTTCTATTTCTAGGCAGTACAGAGAGCAAGGCAAACTTATTTGCAAGTCCATCTGCATTCTGCAGTTTTACATAAAATGCTTATGCTCAAATCTATTCCCATGCTTCACTCATAACCGCATTTAGTTATGTGACCTGCGCTCAGCTTGCTTAGCATGTATTTTGCTGGTTATGAAGAAAGGCATCGGAGCTGTCAAGATCACTTGGCGTTCTGCATTATCACAAGTGGAAATGCTCTGCAATTTCTTTTTGCGGCTGAAAAACGATCTATTTTAAAAAGGACAATCAAGCTTTTGTGATGCCACCATCTAATTACTGGACCCCAAGTCCTACAGAATGTCTTCTGATACACAGAGCACAGGCATAGATATTTATGACAGTGAAAATGTATTTGCTCCAAAACATTGATTTGATATTAATGAAAACCGCCATTTAACTGCATTAAAAACTTAATATACTATGTATATACAGTAGAATCTCACTTATCCAACACTCTCTTATCCAACGTTCTGGATTATCCAACACATTTTTGTGTCAATGTTTTCAATACATCATGATATTTTGGTGCTAAATTCGTAAATACAGTAATTACTACATAGCATTACTTCATACTGAACTACTTTTTCTGTCAAATTTGTTGTATAACATGATGTTTTGGTGCTTAATTTGTAAAATCATAACCTAATTTGATGTTTAATTGGCTTTTCCTTAATGTCTCTTTATTATCCAACATATTCGCTTATCCAACATTCTGCCGGCCAGTTTATGTTGGATAAGTGAGACTCTACTGTATAACACAGTGTTGCAACTCTCTGCTCAAAGGAAGTTCTATTTGATTTCAAAGGAATTTCTTCCCGAGTAAATGTGTTGCAGAGGACTGTAACTGTAACTCTCTGTATTGATTCAACATGGTGACACAGCCTTAAAATCAACCAACAATCCTCCCTGTATTTAATGACATGAACTACAAGAAACAATAGAGATATCATCTCTTATTTAAACAGCATGTTCCATCATTTTATGGCTCCGTGCCCACCATGATCTATGCCCAAAGTCTGTTGTGATGAGATTAGATTGAGTGATCAATAAATTTTGGAAGTAAATATGAACACTTATTTCCTTCTTGAGGAGCACTGTAGCACTTCCCTCTATACAGAGAAGCTGATTTCAGAGAGAAGGATTCTTCCTTCTGTTTTTCAATGTTCTTCTCCCTTACAATAATTTCTCATATGAAGGGACATTTTGTGTGTGTGCATGTCCACTTGCAAGCCAGAAATCCAGAGGCAGAATTGCCACCTCAGTGAGACAAATGGTCTCATGTAACATGGCCAACAGTCTCGACTGACAGGGCAGCTCCATCTACACATCCCCACTAGAAATCTGTAGGCCTCAATATTGTTTTATAATCTGGAGAACAAGAGCGATTCAACCTCATGTCGATTCAATCCCATTAGTAAGAGGAAAATGCTTACTCAATTTGATACCTGCTGCTAAGAAAATGAGCAGGTAGCCTAGAAATGCAAGAAACATCCGTTGGCAAGGAAGCCCTCTTGTCAAAAGGTTTTTAGTAATATTAAAAATGAAGAAAGGGCATGCCAATAAGTAAATGAAATTCACCTCCATGCAAAGGGCACCCAAATGGGTACAAACTGATCTTGTCCTCCATTTGCAGCCAAAGATGAATCCCTGTGCTCGCTTATAACAATTCAGAATCTGAAACAAACACATCATTCTTATTGTTTAACTGCCGAGAAATTGGCTTCGATTTAGAGTGTCCCTATGTCCTCAAAGACACCTTGAATTCAACAGCCCTGCTATCATCCACTTGCAAACCACCCCTACTAAAATTAATGTCACCTTAAATCAGTTTCAACATACATCTGGATAATTGAATACAATTGTGTGCTTAGTCAAATAAATCTTCCTTCTAATTTACCACATCCCTCCATGCCTGGCAACACCCAGTACCTTTCACTTCTCTCAAAGGTTCTCATTTTTGATGCAGTCATAGCCCCTTCTTCCGCTTCAGCTTCTTCGGTTGGAAATCGGTGCATCATCTCCTTGATTTTTCAAAATGCTTACAGATGGTTGATGCAGTTCTTCTTTCAAGCAGCTGCCCCTTCCTGGTTCAAGGCTGAAGATGCCCTTAATGAAAGTGGAACTAGCTTATCTTTTTCCACTGCTGCTGGCACAAACATCCAGTCTCCACAATGAAGTATCGCAATGACTGTATGAGAGATCACCTGAGCACCACATGCTTTATGAAGGGGGCCATGGGTGGCCAGGAGACCTAGTTTCAAAAATAGGGAGAAGAATCCCCATTGGGATTAAAGTAGTAATTATCATGTTCCAGTTCCTCATTTTGGCCCACATAATGCCAGCTTTCTACTTTGCCCGAAGGCAGCGTTCAACACAAGTTAACAAAGATCCCATTAAGGAGAAGTTTGCTGCTATTTCCTCAACTTTTGCTTGACCCTAAATGCACATTAAACTATGAGTTAATTGGGAAAACAGCCAGGTTATCAAGTATGTTTGTTAAATTCACTATGTTAGTTCCTAAAATATCTTAGCAATGGAGTCCATTTAACCTTTAATGCCTCAACAACCAACAAGAATTGAAAAGTTCAAATAAATTGTACGAGGATTCAATTTCTGAGGGACTCGTGAAACTTAGGCACAGATCTCCACAAACTCTGCGATAAAATCCAAGGCTGCATTAAAATGATTGGCAGTTTACACCCTACAAAGGTCCATGCTATTTGCTCAAAGATGGATAAAACAGATTCTCCCATGCTATAATTTAGAAGAGGCCATTTTGCACCTGACATTTTCTAAGCCGCCACACAAAAAAGGCAAAGAAATTACAGTACTCACATCACCTAGATGTCATCGCCAAAGTTTCTATTCCTCTTGATTATTCTGATCACAAGTCTTACACAATCCTTTCATGCAGAAAAAAGATATGCTGAGGTTATTTCTCTTGCTAACCCTTAATATGAAGATTGTATAAGGAACATCTTCAGAGAACCAGCTTTTAGCCTTAAAAAGATAAGGGAATCCTGTAGCAGCTTTGAGATGAACTGAGTAAATGAAATTCTAGCACAAACAATCCTGAACTCCAATCCACCTCATCTAACGTATCGTGAAGTTAGAAATACCGTTTTTAAAAGTCTCATACATTCTTTTTATGCAGAAACAGACCAAGATTTTGATGTTCTTGAATAACTTTTTGCTCTGTTCATTAAGGCTCCTTTATGGGTTACAATGACCATCTGGCATTTCGTTGTGTGCCACAAACTCATATTATACCTGTGTTTCAAATGCATAGTTTGAAGCATCATTAATACCCTTTACGATAGTACTTTTCAGGCTGTCTTGATGACTGGGACCAGCAGTGGTTTTTTTTTTCTTTCCAATATGCCAAAGATGGACACTACATTTGTGCCCAGTGGGTACAACTGTTTCATAATTCCCTGGAAACCGCCAAAGAGTGGCAGCCAATGGCTCAAAGTACTGGCATTGTTCCAGGGTCTACCACTTTGAGTAGGACTGCTTTACAGCATCCTAAATAAATGCCCAGAATGATCCTTAATCTACGGTTAACAATTATTAACCCACATAGTTTTGTGCCATATCTTCTTACAGCACTATTTCAAGATAAGTTAATGTCTACAACTTAAAGACGGGCAGGATGTTTATTGACTTTTAGGGTCATGCAGTTATGATTAAAAACCTTGGAGAAATCTTTCTTCTCTGAAAGCATCACAAACAATGTTCAATTGGTTTCCAAAGCAGCTGTGTTTACACTTCACAGAATCATTTGTATGTGTTTTTAAGTGGCTATTTTCTATTTTCTGTCCTCTATTAATATTCACTGCTAAGAAAATGTTGTGTATATAAACATCTATTATCTGTCTTGCTCTTTCTTGTTTAGAACTGAAATCTACAGTAATAAAAGACACTGTATACATGTGTGCCTATTTTTACCTTACCGTCATAGCTCCTAATCCATGAAACTTAGACACCTGGTACTTGGCACATATAAAAGAGACCACTATAAATTTTTAAAAATCAATTACTTTAAATGTTTGCTGCCTGCAATATGATCTTCAGTCACTAGGTGACAGATTCTGCAAACTCTTAATTAAAAAAACTATAGACAGACAGACCTTGAATATTCTCTAGAAGTCCTCTAAGATATTCCAAGTGTTCCCTCACTACTTTGCAGTTCGCTTTTTGCGGACTTGCTGTTTCGCAGTTTTTTAATAAACACTAAAACAATAGTATAAATCATAAAATAATATTATAAATCCCTCTTACTACTTCCTTCCTAAGGAGAAGCCTAAGTAAGGAAGGAAGGAAGGAAGGAAGGAAGGAAGGAAGGAAGGAAGGAAGGAAGGAAGGAAGGAAGGAAGGAAGGAGAAGCCGAAGGGAGAGAAAAGAAGGCTGAAGCAGCTTTGTTTTTGCCTCATACGGCATGCATGTGCTTGAGAGGAGAGGAAGGGACAGAGATGCTACTTGCCAGTGAGATTGTAAACAACACAAATACAGAGTCCCTACTTTACGGATTTTCACTTTTCGCGAGTGGTCCTGGAACATAGCCCCCGCGATAAGTGAGGGAACACTGTACTGAGAAAATTGCTGCTTCTCATTACACAGCCCCAAAACAAACTCTTCAAAATGCTGAGAAGGGAGGGAGAGAAGGAATGAAATATGTAAGGCTTTCCAGATATATCTGGATTAATTTGCATCATGTCTCACCATTGGCTATGAGATGATGGGAGCTGCAGCTTAACAAGTTACAGAGGGCAAAATATCTTCATCTCTAATCCTGGGAAGGATGGGACCAATCAATAAGAGAGCCTATGTGTTTCCTCCAGCACTGTTTCTATAGATTTGTTTAGCTGATTCCATAAAACACTGAGCCTGGTTTTATGCAATGAATGATTTGTGTAATTGATGCATTCTGCCACAGAGCTATTAGTCCTTCAATTGCTTCCAAATTGATGGGAAAAAAACAATTGAAGTCTTCAATTGATCCAAGAGAACAAGGTGTAACACGGAGAGAGTAAAGCTCTTGGGAATAAGGCATAAGGAATGTTTCTATTGATGTTTATTTACAGCAAGCATTATGTGGAACACTCAAATACAGCAGGAAGTTCAAAATGAACTAGTGAACTCGTGAAATCCTTAAATAAGGGGGAAAAAAGCCTTAAAGTGGAAGTTGGGGTTTTAAAATACTGACTTGCTATTAAATCTGTTTGTAGGAGGTACTCCTAACAGAGTCAGAGTCTCTAAAGTGTAGGTGGGGAATGACTGCACTGTCATTTCGATCTGCACAGTATACATTAAGTTTATCTCAGATGGTTTTAAGCCATTTTAAACCTAGTAGCTGCCCTTGATGTGTAAAGCAATTGCTCAATCTGTCCAATTAATCAGTGTGAGTAAGCTAGGTGAGGAAATTTAAGGGACTGCCCAACTCAAAGCAGGATGTGTACAATCCAAACGGCAAGTTAATGGGATAGCAGGATGGTGTTATCTTCCGCTTTACGCCATGAACGGAAAATGGACCAGCCTTCAAACCTTCTTTCAGCAAGGTTAATAAGATATTCAAGAGGAATCGGAAAAGTGGTGGGGAGATCTAGTTCTGATTGCTCCTGCCATCAGCATTTGACATCCAACATGATTGCTCCTTTCTCCCAAAGACCAGCTTTGCTGCACACAGTATCTGTTTGGATTACAGAAACTAATGGACTCACCCAGGGGGAAATGTGGCCAAGATCATTGGAGTATATACACCTGCTTTCACATCTGGAACAACAGTAACTGAAAGCATTTTAATTTGGCATATGACCAAAGAAGTGCCATCTGGTTTTTAGAAAGCAAGCTTTTAGACCACATTAAGCATTACCATAGCTCATAACATGAAGAACATTTCTCAGGACACAATACTCAAACATGAAGGTGGAGAACTGGTACTTGGGGGGTGCGGGGGAAGGACACAACTCAGTGGCCTATCTGCATATTACAATGATTACGTTGTCTGTAACACACTATTTTGGAGACTGAAAAGGGCAAAGCAACACAATGTTTGTCCAAAACATATAAAGACTGACCTAAAAGTAATATACAAAATCAACTATTCATGACGCTGAATTTGCAGAGCAATTCATATGCTTTGTCAGGTGAGATACACTCTGCTATTTATAAAAATTGCAGATGCCTGAAGTTGAAACTTATTTTTTACTTTTGAGGAATATAAATCTCATTCTGGAAGACAGCACACAAAAACTTCATTGTCCTCTGTTGCAAGTATAGTTCATAGAATCCTAGCATCGGAAGAGACCATAAGGACCATCCAGTCCAACCCCCTGCCATGTAGAATTCAGAAGGTGTAGCTGCTAATTGAAATTTAGCCTCGGCAAAATTATCTTACCTTTTAAAAAAGCTGCAAAACCCATAAGGTCACCATAAATCTAAAGGCAACTTGAAGGCATCTAAGTACACATTTCTTTGTTTAGAAAAAAGGCAACTAAGTGATACAATCCTAGAAAAAATCTACTAAGAGGTAGATGCCATTGACCTCAATAGGGTTTAATGTTAGCTAAATGAGCACAAGAATGCTGCCAAAAATCATTTCTATGCATATTCAAATCAGTCTCTCAAAGCTACCATATTACATGTTAAAATATTTAGTTAGCATTGGAAATTTATACTAAGAACTGCATTGTGTCTCTGTGTTTATTTACATTTTTTAATAATAATAATAATAATAATAATAATAATAATAATAATAATAATAATAATAATAATAAGCAGTCTTGGGAAGGTTTTTCTGGAAAGACAAGTATATAAATTTATTTTAGATGTAAGCATAAGACAAATAGAGATGTAACATAAAAGTGATGTATGAGGTCATGTCAAACAGAGGTGATTAACTAAAGGCATATTGCTTCGGAGGAACAGTATCTGAGCAGAAAATGAATTAGGGAAAAATCAACTGAAGAGATGCTTATTTGAGATCAAATGGCACTTCTTGTGAATTTATTTGGATTTATCTGGATAGAAAATTAATTGGCTCATCTTCTGTAAAATTATGTTAGTAATTACATCTAAATTTGCATAAGAAAATTTGATTCATTTTTTTCTTTTTGGGAATGCCTTAAATTACTATATTCAAGAAAGGAGGGTGTGAGGAAGCATCAATATCTCAGGGGCTTCCCTTTCAATCCCAGTTAACAAAAGTTTGAAAAGCCATCACTTCCAAGAGCTGTCATCCCCCACCCCATATATAATGCAGCATCAGATCTAAATAAACTAGATTCAGCCAACACAAATCAATCAGAAATATATAAATAACCATTCTTTCTGGTCTATAAATAGTTGGCATTCTACTTAGGTTTCAATGAGTTGCAAGAGTCTAATGCATTCAAGACATTCCATTAATACCATTAGAAATACACTGATGCAACAGCAATTTAATTTTTACACAATAACTTGTCCCTTCCAGCTTTCATGAGCTGTTTTGGAAAAAGAAATGAGCAATTAACCATGTCTCGAAAAATATGCAACATACCCATTTGCAGGTCTATCTGAAATCCTCCAGACGAGTAAATTTAAATTATATCGGATTAATATCTAACTCTGAGAAGTAGTTAGTGTTGGTGTATTATTTTGCACTACAGATATGCCCTTGCATGGTCATCATAGAACAGCATTATCCTGCTGTCCTATGCAAACCATGAAATGTAATTACAAAGGATTCTTTCAAATGGATCTAAGGAAGAACTGAGTTCTCTCAGGCCCCTTCTACACTGCCATATAACCCGGATTATCTAAGCAGATGATCCACATTATCTGCTTTGAACAGGATTATCTGAGTATATACACTGTCATATAATCCATTTCAGAGCAAATAATCTAGATTTTATATGGTTAGTGTAGAAGGGGCCTTCGTGTATCTCCTCAGGTTTGGCCAGTTTTAGTTACCTCCACCCACACCAATTTATCCTATTCCATTAAGGGGTCGGGACCCCTGGGGGGGTTGTGAGGGGAGTGTCAGAAGGGTTGCCAAAGACCATCAGAAAATACATATGTCTGATGGTTTTAGAAACCTCTTTGGCAGAGAAGGCTGGATGTAGGTGAACTACAACTCCAAAACTCAAGGTCAATGCCACCAAACCCTTCCAGTATTTTCTGTTGGTCGTGGGAATTCTGTGTGCCATATTTGGTTCAATTCCATCATTGGTGGAGTTCAGAATCCCAGTAACTACAACTTTCAAATGACAAAATCAACCCCTCCAGTATTCAAATTTCAGCATATCAGGTATTTGCGCCAAATTTGGTCCAGTGAATGAAAATACATCCTGCATATCAGGATGTATTATGAGCCTTAAGAGTGGCAAAATTACAGTTACGAAGTAGCATCAAAAATAATTTTATGGTTGGGGGTCACCACAACATGAGGAACTGTATTAAGGGGTCGCAGCATTAGGAAAGTTAAGAACCACTGCGTTTGGGGACTGCTTGTAGTGATTTCTTGGATCTTCACTAATACCATTACCAAGTTTGTTTGTTTTGTAAAAAGACTGTAGCTTCAAGTGTATTGATTTCCCTCTGATTTGTTTTTGTTTCAGTGCTATCGTGGAAAAGTGCCATTTCACGGATCTACTATACCTCTAAAAAAAGAAAAGAAAGAAATTGACATATATATTTTGTTCCAATCTGTCTCACAATTATAAAGATACTGATTCAAGCACAGTAATAAAATGGTACATGCGGTGCTCGGAATTGCTAGAAAACGATTCAGGACTACAGAAACAGGAATTGGATTTTTTTTAACTACTTCAAGGAACACATCAACAAATGACAGTCTCCTGATCCATTTGTCCTGTCTAGAACAAAAGAAGTTGATCAGAGTGAGTGGCAATCAAGTTCCTAAACCAACTTTATTTTTAGAATATCAGTTTCCCAAAAGCAAAAGCCCTATTCTTTTGGGACCCTATGCACCAGACAACAACAAAAACTTAGACAGTGCCCTTTACTTTTAACCATCTGCAGCAGACTGGTTATATACAGTAGCCACTGGACACCAGAAAACTGTCATAAAAGTCCTTTTGAGCCACTGGTGCCAGTCTTCAGAGTCTAAATATGCACAAAATTAAAGTCTTATTTTCTATACAATAAAATTCAAGAAGGAAGGCTCTGAAATTCCCTCCCTAGGGAGATTAGACTGGCCCCTACCCTGTCTGTCTTTATCAAACAGCTGAAGCCATGGTTCTGCCAGCGTGCGTTTGAATGACCACCAACTTGATAGAGCCCTATCACTGATACATTACTCCCCAGCATTTTATTTCCTTCCTATTTATCCTACCCCGAATTATCTCAGCCAACTCTCTGACACTTGTCCACGCACTTTATCACAAGCCCTTGAAATTGTGTATTTTCTTATGCTTGACCCCTTTTTATCCATAGTGTATCATTACCTCATTTTGCTTGGTCATTTTATGTTTTATTATATGTTATGTTTTAACCAATTATTTTACTTGATTATTATACTTTTGTTTTTAGTTATTGATATGTGTTTTAAATTGTTATACTTTGTTTCTGTGTTGGGCTCAGCCCCATGTTAGCCGCCCCGAGTCCCTTCGGGGAGATGGTGGCGAGATAGAAAAATAAAATATTATTATTTATTTATTTATTTATTAAGGAAGCGTGAGAGAGAGAGAGAGAAAAGAGAAGTCAAATTTGTAATTATCTCCAGTCCCAGACCTCACTTGCCCCTGGAGTTACTATACACACACATACAGAAAATATCCTTGGGTGTTTCATGGCAAGTCAGCGTTAGACTTCTTTTCCTTCAAACCATCTCAGAAGACAGAAAGAGAACCCAAGTGACAAATGGGATTCCTTATATTGAGAAATACTTTTGCCTGCAGCCCGTGGAGCAAGTTGCTTAATCTGGTCAAAAATCATGAAAATTAAGAGGGAGGAAAGGATTCCAAGAGCCCAGAACATCAAGCTATACATGTTAGCAATAAAGGCAGGATGAAATGAAATGTTACAGAAAATCCTGGTCCCAGATCATCTGGGCCTCAGTTTGCAGGCTGACCGGAGTGGAGTAAAAAGGGGCATTTCTTGGTGGTTTTTCCTAAGGAACAGCAGGGCTCAGACTTGCTACTGGTAATGCTCTCCATGAACTACTGTTTATTTTGGTCTTCCTGAGCAGACTGGAGGGAAATGTTTCCTCTTTGTTCCATTTGGACAGAAGGAAAACATCTGAAAGATCCTCCTCACTTTCTCTTCTGGCATATTTCCATGAACAGCTTCTAGCATACTATACCTTGGGTTTGAAAGCTTTGCATATATTCAGAGATAATTACCATATATCTTCTTAGGCCCTTCTACACTACCATATAATCCAGATTATTAAATCAGATAATCCACATTATCTGCTTTGAACTGGATTTTATGAGTCTACACTGCCATATAATCCAGTTCAAAGCAGATAATCTGAATTTTATATGGCGATGTATGAGCCTTAGTCTTCTCAACTAAACATATTGAGCTCCTTCAACTGCTTCTCAGAGAACTTGATTTCCACACCATGTAACTTTCTTTTGAATGCATTCCGGCTTGAACCAAGCACATCAGTTGTAACCAATAAGGAGGACTTATTAGCACATTTGGAAAGGAATATTTGGGGGGAAAAAAACCATGACGGCCTAAGGCATTCTAGATAACCACTCCCAAACTGTGAAATCCCCTCTAATGGGAGCCTTGGTTTGCCTGTCATACATTCTCTTTTCATCAATAAACAAAGAGATTTTTTATTAAGACATCTTTTGGCTGGTTGCTAATTATTGCAAAAAATTCTTTTGGGAGGCAGGTTGCTCTAAATGTTTTAAGATATTTTAAATTGATGCTGGTCATTTAATGGGTCTTTTAAAATGTCTTTTTTCTGATTTATTTTTTTTGTTGAAGGTTGTTATAACCTGTGCTAGGTGTCACCTGAGGTCCAATACTGGGAGAAAGGAGAGGCATAAATTCATATTAACAGAATGAAATAAAAATAAACTCTGTTTTCACCAACAATATCTCTCTGCATTTCTACCTTTATTTCTATCACATAGTCCACCTCTTTATCACTAGGACTGTTGAATTGATTCGCATGCTATAAACTAAGTGCTATTTATTTAGGCTTAAGAATTTATACAGCAAACCATTTAGCTCATTTCCTATTGCCCAGACAACCATCATTTCAAGCAGGAAAGATATGAAGCAACCTCCCTATTGCCATGAACAAAAGGAGTTGGAGGGACATACTGCTATTTCTCTAGTTTCTGTAAAATATTTATCCAGATACACCAAATGAAATAAATATGATCAGAAGTTATGCTATTACGCTCTACCATCACAAAAATTGCACAGACAGATCGAAGTAATACAGTTCTGCATCTACGGATTCAACCATTCACAGCTAGGATATATATATGGGGACACCATTTTACTAGACCATTGTATATAAGGGGACTTCAGCATCCATGGATTTTGGTATCAATTTGGGGCAGAAGTCCTGGAAACCAAAGCCCAGCGGATACTAAGGCCTCACTCACTGTACAATCATTACAATACACGGAGAAAGGACAAGCATCCCTCTGAATGAGTGGACATCTATTTAAGAAATAAACACACATTTCCATAAAAGTATACTCTTCGATCCATCTCCAAGAATGCAGTGAATCTTCAAAATGGATTGTAAATGCTTCCAAATCCAAATTCCAAAGAACTTAAAGTTGTATGTTTAACAGTTCCATGTCACTGCTTTCTTCTACAGCATCAAATTTTGTCTTGAGGGTCCACAGCTAAGCTTGCCTTTGTCTCTAAGCCAATGCAAACAATAATTATCATCCATTTTATTTCCCTGAACAGAAAATGACCCAAATGGGATTTCACACAACATTCCAATCAGAATGGTTGAAAAGGATAGGATACACAGGATAGACAAATGTTTTATCTTTTGTGAGAGATGTTTGACTTAACACGGTCTTTACTAATGAGCATGGTTCCTAATGTACTAGTATCTGACCTCTAGGCCATAGCAACTTTACTTAACACATGGAGAACAGAACAGAGAGGAACCCTGACTAGCCTCTGATTGGAGGGAGTTCCACTGCCTGAGAAACCTAAATCTGTGTGACAAAATCTTTTCAGGAGGTTGAAAGAGTGGAGTACTCTTCCCAAGCAAAAACTGACTTTTTTGAACTTTGTCCTTCAGACACACTATAGATAGTTGTCGAAGGCTTTCATGGCTGGAATCACTGGGTTGCTGTGAGTTTTTCCGGGCTGTATGGCCATGTTCCAGAAGCACATGGAACATGCTTCTGGAACATGGCCATACAGTCCGGAAAACTCACAGCAACACACTATAGATAGGCCTGCACTGCTCCTTATGCATTTAGGCATACCCTTTCATTAGTACATTTAACATTTTTAGGAAAATTCAGCTCTTGGGTGTTTACTGGGTGAAAAAGAATGGCAAGAAACACATAAAGAACTTGGGAGTATTTTGCAGCGTGAAAGCTGCAACAGATTTGAAAGATTAAGTCATCCAAGGTTGTGGGGGAACCTAGTGAGAAAGGAAAGAAATGTGTGCTTCTCTAGAAATTTCATAAAAGGTGGTAGACGTGACACAAGACCAGTTGCTTCCAATGCTCTGCTTGTATAGTTGTAAAGAAATTAAATATTACAAGAATTCCACATATATTCCAAAAGAATCCAATGCACAAGTAACATGGATACTTCCCACTGTTTAGAGAAGTGAGGAGTGCAGCATGAAACAAATACCCCCATATATATTTTTTCTGACAATTGAACTGTGACCTCACTGTTGTTAACTTCAATGTTAGCTTTTTTTTCTACTCCATTTACTAGCACTGCAAATGTTTCCTTGTCCCCAATCTAACTTTTCCAACAGTTAACACTTTTTTCCTATGAGGAGATGCACAGCATACTAAATACCTTGGAACACATTTTTAGTATGTGCCCCATCACTATTTGTCAGTACAGTAGAGTCTCACTAATCCAAGCCTCGCTTATCCAAGCCTCTGGATAATCCAAGCCATTTTTGTAGTCAATGTTTTCAATATATCGTGATATTTTGGTGCTAAATTAGTAAATACAGTAATTACAACATAACATTACTGTGTATTGAACTGCTTTTTCTGTCAAATTTGTTGTATAACATGATGTTTTGGTGCTTAATTTGTAAAATCATAACCTAATTTGATGTTTAATAGGCTTTTCCTTAATCTCTCCTTATTATCCAAGATATTCGCTTATCCAAGCTTCTGCCGGCCTGTTTAGCTTGGATAAGTGAGACTCTACTGTATATGTGACTCTTGACACAGGCGCCACAGAGTTAGCAGGAACAGGATGATGCAAGTGATGATGATGATGCAAATAAGGAACAAGTCCTTATTTAGAACTTGCAAGATTGTCAGTGCCCAAAGATTAGCTTTAAAAAGAGACAAGTCATGCTTGAAATAATAACAGAGCTGCATAGCTGAAAGGAAGATGACTGCTTTCTTTGTAACACAGTTCATTCAATCTTTCATAAATCTGTTCCCAAACATGTTGCCAAGTATTCAGGCTTATCTTTATCTGAAATGCTTGGGACCAGAGGTATTTTGGATTTCAGAATACATAATGAGATATCTTGGAACTCAAGTGTAAACACAAAATTAGTTTTATGTTTCGTACACCTTATACACATAGCCTGAAGATAATTTTATGTTCAATATTGTTTACATTGAACAATCACTAAGAAAAGAAGTCACAATCGCCACCATCCAGGAAAACCATTTTAGATTTTGGAGTATTCTGTACTCCAAATAGGGATATGGTTACTCAACCTATAATGGGATATGCAACTATAGCCTTGCAAAAGATGGTCTGGTCCACCAAATGAGCCTACAGCTCTCTTCTTTTCGTCAGCATTATCAAAATAGTGAGGAGTTACAGGAGGTGCCACCACAAAACATATGGAGAGTTATAATGGTCAAATATTCATTTATAACATTAACATTGGAATTGTCCAGCCCTTAAATTTTTTATTTCCTTTCATTTCGAAGGGATATGAACCAGGTTTGAATATTATATTACAGCCCCGGAGACCAGAATTTGAATCCCTGCTTGGCCATGGAAGTACATTGGTTGACCTTGGGCAAGTCATACTCTTTCAGCTTCAGAGGAGGGCAAAAGCAAATCCTATTCTGAACAAATCTTGCCACGAAAAACCTGTGACAAGTTTGGTTTAGGATTCCCATAAGCTGTAAACACAACAACAGCAACAAGAGATATGAACAGAAAAACGTCACGCCAAAAGATATTACAGTTTCATACATCACAATACTTCAGCAGTGAGTTAAAAACAATTACCGTAGTACACTGGTTCTCAATCTTTGGTCTGAAATTGCCACCTGAAAATCTCATACATGTGGAGATTACTTCTATCATTACACAACTGGGAAGAAAAAACAGGGGGAAACAATAAGACAAATTCCAAGTAAGGATGGAAATCAAAATTAGCCAAATCTATATACCAACAACATACAGTTATGGATATTGCTCACTGCTTGATCATTTAATAGCTTGACCTGGTCCTGAAACTCAGTATGTTTCACATCAGCCACTCGATGAAATGCACATCCTCCATCTCAAAAAGGTGAACACCAAAGCAGACTCATCCAGTACAGGTTGGCTCCCAGCAGTATTGAGCAGAATACCAGATTGTACAGCAGACTATCATATAGTGTGCCAGACGTAATGATCTAGCCCTGAGATTATTCACACTGTTCTGTCTACTCAAACTGCACTTCTGGATCTAAATCCCAGTCTAGAGAAGAGGACAACTTTGCAAAGATGCAATCCCCAATAAGGCAACTGTGTCAGGAGAAAGCCACACATAATCTGACAGACATGTATTACCACAAATCATCATGCAGAACCAGCTCAAGCATTTTCCAAACTGCATTCCTAAACTACTGAAGTATGCCTTGGGGAAAATTAGATCTCTCTATCTGAAATAGCCTAAAGGAACCAGATACCATCTGATCCCTAGTTAGCACTTGGATGGGGGACTGCCAAAGGTTACTAGATGCTATCAATTGTATTTCAGGAGAAGAACCAGCAAAACCACTTCCAAGGATTCCTTGCCTAACAAAATCTATTTTATGGGGAGATTTCAACAAGACATTTGAAGGCACATACATAAACACACATCTGAGAGATGTCAGTGTACTGTATGCTTCTTGAGAGTAGTATAAACCCTTCCTCCAGGACATCTTTCTAATATTATACATTTTAGTGGATGGGTGAAAAGCCAGGGAATAAACTGAATTAGGCTATCCCACCGGGGTGGTTTACTCATTTTTCTGGAAAGTCAATACATATATTTAAGTTTAAGAATTCACAAATAGTAACATCATACTCAAGAAAGGAACAAAGATGCTCCTTGGGTTTTCTGGTGCTTCCTAGGAGATAGAGGAAAACGGGATCTCGGTAGCCTTACAACTGGCTCAAAAATGTGACTTCAGTTTTAAACCAGAATGAAACAACACAAGTCCCGTGCCACAGGTATCAAAAGGCGGGAACATACGGATATAATTCATAGTCGCATTCAGACTGAAGCGATAATTAAATCAGCCAGAGTCTAACTTTAGTACAAGAGAAATCAACTCCAAAGAGCAAACTACTTCTATAGAATGTGGTTCTACCTAGGACCAGTGACAGAAATTTAGAAGGACCCAGCATTTATTGCAGAATGAAGATCATTGGCAGGACACCAATACCATCAAGCTTTAAAATAATAATAGAAAGGAGGAGGAGGAGGAGGAGGAGGAGAAGTTGGCTTAAGTTCACCGCTTTTTTTTCTTTCTCATACCTAATCCATATAGGACTCAATGTAGCATAACCTACCATTAAATGCATCAACAGTGGGTTGTATAGCTTTGTTGCTGGTCATAACACAGTTTTAGATCACAGGTCTAGATATAGACAGCCCCAAGTAGTAGTGTGTGCAATATACAATGACAGTTCCAAAATCAGTGAGTACTGGTGTGGGAAGATACCATCTTCCAGATGCTGCTGGACTGCAGTTCTCATCATTCTTTACCACCAACTCTGCTAACTAGAAATGATAAGACTTGTAGTACCACAATGTCTGGAGTGCCACATGACTCCCTCTCCTGATTTAGCAGGGCATTTTTACTTCTGAATTAATGACATGCAATTGTGAAAATCCAAGGGTTACAATGCAATAACTGTAGCAATTATCAGCAATAATACTATTTCAGGAGAGATTTAAGAACTTGATAGCCTGCTCCTTCAACTGAGAGAAGACACAGAGGGCCCCGCAACCACAGCAATAGGAGGAGGCACATATTAAAGATGAAGAAGGTATGAAATTGTACTGTTGAGATTCCCTTACCCCTTCACAATGCCTCTCCCTCAAATCTTTGTGGGCTACTGGGATTTTGGGGAGAATGGGGCATGGGATTTCTACTCTCTTATCTCCATTCAGTGATTTGAAATAACTTTGCTCTTTCCAGCCTGGAGAGCAGTACATGAATCCCAGGGTCTGGTTCCCATGGTTGAGACCGCATCAGCAAGTTCAAGCTGAGACAACTTCACTCCACCACTCTTCCTCCTCCATCATCATCAATCATAATCACATGGGAGAGCCAACACATCTGGTCTAGTTTCTCAGGAAAAAACCAGGAAAATAAAAACAAGGATCTGTTCCCAATCCCTGCCTTCAAGGTCACATAATTTGGTTGGTGAAGAACCCTCTTACACGCCCCTCCCTTTCCTTGTTTCTATATGGTTTGTGTTCAGTTAAAATTCCATATTAAGCTTAACCCTTCATCATAAATCAGAAATGGGAGAAAGAACATCTGTCTCAAAACTCAAGTTGCCTACTTGTACAGAAGCCAATATCCTGCTCTTACCGAATCTTAGCTTTCCCTTTCCATTGCAACACTGAGAATGTAATTCCTTAACAAACTCTTCTGTTCTCCAGGTTTCTATACTGTAGCTGTCCTCATGAGTTCTCTTTGATAGCTTAGCTACCATTCAGTTACCCTTGTCTGTTCCTGATACAAATTCTGATCACCTAACAACACTGGGGCTATAGGGGTACAATACTTTGTGCCAATTCAGTTCACAGCATAGCAATGAGAAGGTGATGAAAAACTCCAAACTGAGATTAAGCACAGCTTGTTGTGACATCAAAACCCTACTCCAATGATCCCTAAACTATAGTTCTCCAAGTGTGTTGGATTTCAGCTCCCAGACACCTCGGCTACCTTGAAAAATGATCAGAAAATCTGACACCCAAAATATCTGGAAGACCAGTGTTTGGAAACACCGCCTTTCTCCAAAATTTCCCACATTATTTGATGGGAAGGACCAGTACTTTTTTTCACTAATATGCCAGTTATTGGAACCATATTTATTTCCCGGAAACTCTTCATGGACTGGTAGCCAATGCTCATAGACCAGCACCAATCCAAGAACCACATTTGAGCAGGACTACACTGTTGTTATGATTTGCCATGAAATTGACTTTGTTGACCACTTGAATGCGAGACTTTCAAGACCCCTTGTCACCAATCATTCAGGTCTTGCAAACTCAGAACTGTGGCTTCCTTGATTGAATCAAGAGCACTACCTAACACCATGGCTAGCTGGGCTTGGTTGAAACAAATTGGGTTCAGAAAACTGTTCTTTATCTAAAAGTAAAAGAAACAGCTTCCAAAAATCCTCCCCACAACTATGCTGAGAAAAAGTCAGAGCATCCTTAAGCAATGGGGCTTCCTATGCTAACTGTCCTAAACTGTGTTTGAGCATTACACCACTGTCTCCACAAATCCTACTATACGCAAATACTTTGCATCATGGAACAGATCCCAAGCTGAATCCATGGCATTTCCTGGGCTAAAAAGACTCATTCCTGAGATTCTCAAGAGAGCTGCTGCCAATCAGCATACACAATAATGAGCTAGACAGACCAGCATTCAACATCTGACTCAGTGCAAGGCAACTTTCCACAATCTGAGATGCACATTTAAATTAATAGCAATTATTTCTTATAAGCATGCAAGGTAAAGCTGCAAATACAGGCGTGCTACTAAGGAATACCCATTGCTCAATTATTTCATGCCTCCCTACACAAACACACATACATATCTATTTTGTGGGGGTGATACTATTTGGATTTCCTACCTCAGGCAGCAACATGTTTTCAATAGTATCTGATATTAGCCTTTAAAAAGTGGTCAACAGGAAGCTAAAGAATACACGATTGTGGAGTGAGTGGCTTTTTCTAAAAAAACTCCTATTATTGTAGTCCTGGAAACAACTAAATATTTAGATTGTAAACTAGTTACCAAGACCCTCGGAACCAGCCAGCTGCTCCTTCCCATCTTTTGACCATTTAAGACCATCTTTAGCCAAATCAGAAACATCCCTGTGTTTTTATCTAATACATCTTTTAATTTATATATCAAGTGTTTTTAAAAGCTTGCAGGAAAAGAGGGCCAAATTACTATTAAAAGAGGCCCATTCTAACAGAACAATACTCAATCTTTTGCTTAAAGTAGTATTTCTTTTTTTTTTCTGAGTGAGACAGAGGGATATAGCAAACTTTTAGAAACCAAAATTAAATTTTCCCTCTTTTAAAATGTCCTAAACACTCGTGATTGTATTACTTTGCTGAATTGAGAGGCAAGGAAACATTAATACATCCAGCCCGCCAGATCTGATGGGTCTGACTTTTGCAGATATGATTAGGCACAGATTTTATTAAAATGTTCTTTCTAGAAATATCTAGGTCCTCTGGGATGGCTCTATGGTCTTTCTAGAAAGAACAGTTTAATCAAATCTGTGTGAATAATCAAATCTGCAAAAGTCTAATCCCCAGATCTGGAAGGCTACCTATATTAATGTTTCCTCTCGAGTTATTGCTAGGTTTTCCAGGGTAATTCTATGGCCAACATTCAGTGAAATTAACCACAGAGTCATGCCATTGAGCCTAGAAATCCCCAGAGATGCTCTCAGTTAAAGTGATTGTTATTTGTCGGGATTTTTTTTTTCATTTTCACAAGGGTCCTTGCCCCTGACACCAGTGAATGTGTCTATAATTTTGTTGGAACTTTGGTGATAACCATGTTATCCTAGAATCAAGGTCCTCGTGCTAAACAAAAGTGCAAATACAGTCTAGAACTAAAAAGATGAACTGAGATGTCCCTGGTTCATTTTAGCCACTGTTTCATTTTACAGGCTTGGTAATACTATTGTCTTTCAGACTTTAGTCTTTACTATGGGATTTAAAAAATTACTCGTCAGTTTCACAATGAAATAAGAATTACCCTGCAGGACTGTTGTGTGGACTGCTGACATAATATATACAAGCCACTCTGGAAAATAACAAAATGATATTATTACTAATGCAGTCTATGGGTGACAGAGGGAATTATTCTCTATAAAGTCAAGCTGCTAGTGAATTTGACAGCCTATCTTTACGGCCACAAGTGCAGCATCTTTGAACGTCTGCAGTGATGCCACTGGGAGTTTCTAAAGCCTGGTCAAAACCTTATACATTATTTTCTTTGTGAAAGCAACATGAAAGATGCAGACAGCACATCCGTTTTCACATGTAGCTTCTAGTTAGCCTAATGTTGAACCTGGATTGTTGAGATGTTAAGGAAATTTGATTTTCCTCAACCTTGGCTTGGTGAGAGTTGCAGTTAAACATCAACTTGAAGACCAGAGTTTATCTAACAGCTACATCCCTGGCCTAAAGTTGCTTATGCCTGACTCAAGAGCAACTCCATTATTTCCTACCAAACATTAGACTAGGGGTTCATCTACACTGAAGAATTAATACAGTTTGACACCACTTTAAATTGCCAAGGCTCAAGGCTATGGAATTCTGGAAACTGAGGTTTTGCAAGCCTTCTCTGCCAAAGAGTGTTGGTGCCTCACCAAACTACAACACTCATGATTTCAGGACATTGAGCCATGGCAGCAACAGTGAGGTCAAATTGCATTAATTCTACAATGTAAATGCACCCTGGATCATTCAAAATCTAGCAACAAGAATTACACCCTACAGTCTTTTAAGATCTGAAAAGATATGAGCACATAAACGATGGGCAACACAAGGCCCCTCAAAGCAGCATGATTTCAGTAATGTGGAAGCTGTCGGTTTTTGGCACTTTCTAAATGTCTTAGGAAGGATGCAGCACTGATAAAAGTCACTATCCCATTGATGTGAGAACCTGGCCTATAGAACCAGCAAAATCATCAGATGTCAAGTCTAGTCTTTGGAAGAAAAAATGATTTTTTCTATCGCAAGAATGTAATGCGTTTAGTAAACGATGTAAACAAATGCTTAAAAGAGAGCTGGCAGGTGAAGCTTTGTTTACAAACTATAAGGGAAAACACTGGTAGGAGTGATATATAAAATCCCTACATTTTTGACATTCTAATTCATCTTTGCCCTTAGTCATAGCAGGAACAGTAATATGCCCCCTCAAATTTCCGGTCTGTCTCTCTAAAAAAGCCTTTGCCATTGCTTTCCTCTGAATATAGCCTACAGCCCTCATTTTCCCTTCCAGGTATTAACCATGCTTAGATCTGAAAATTATACAGAATTTTCCTTCACAATTTAAAGGCTATGGATACATTTGAGACAAACTAAAAAACAGAGGAGGTGATAGAAATCCTAACTATTTGGTTCAAGGCAATTTACCCAACTGTGAAGATGGATTACTTACCATAATCCCCTTGTATGGTGCAACAGAAACATAAAATTAACATCCTCCCTTTGTTTCGCAGAGAGGGAACCACCATATCACTAACCGAGTCTATTGGGATTGAGATTGAAGTAAGGAAACAGGTTTTGTTATCTGCCTTGTTGGTGTTTCCTATTTCCAACTGCTCTGAGAAGATCCCTTTATGAAGTTTCTTTTGGCAAAACTTATTCAGCCTTCTTTTGAGGCTGAGAAAGTGTGACCTTCCCAAGGTCACTCAGTGGGTTTCCAAGACTGACGAGGCATTTAAACCTTGTTCTCCAGTCATGTTATATTGCATTGAAACACCTACACCAGTGGTTTTCAACCTGGGGTCCCCAGATATTTTTGGCCTTCAACTCCCAGAAATCCTAACAGTTGGTAAACTGGCTGGGATTTCTGTGAGTTGTAGGCCAAAAACATCTGTGGAGCCCAAGTTGAGAACCACTGCCCTACACCATGCTGGATCTCAAAGGGGAAGCTACAAGGCCATTAGCCTAACATAGATCCTAGGAAAAATGATGGGAACCTTTATGAAAATTAGAACCATTAAACGGTGGAAGTTGGAGGCTTGCAGAAGGGTATCAGAATGACATTTTATAACACTACTATACTACCAGTACTAATAATAATAATGAATTTATTACCAGCCTCTCCCTGCAGCTCAATAGGTGAATTGAATGGTCTTTGATGGACTGGATGAATGATTGACAAGGTCCATCACTAAAACTCATAACTATAAACAAAATCATAGTATGAGACTACATTGATTTTATGAATGAGAAACTAATAAGTAAGTAGCAGACAATAGGAGAAAACACAGCATTCTCGCACTGGAGAAAACTGTGCAAATATTTCTATTGGGAACAATGCTATTTAATTTGTTTTTGACTGAGGTAAGCAGTTCGGAGTGGAGACAAATCTGCAGCTAACATCCAATTATCGCAGAAAATCAAAGCAAATGGAAAAAGTTCCAAAAGGATCTTTATGAATCAAGAGGCTATAAAACTGCAAATGAGATTCTCTATGAGCAGGTGCATTATAACTGAACATGGAATAAACCAGTCTCATACACACACACACACACACATATATATATATATATATGTATGTATATGTAGAGAGAGAGAGAGAGAATCTGAACTTCCTACAACTCTCCCAGAAAAAGAATTTGGGACTCAAGGTGAAAAAGCTTAATGGAAAAAGAAACGTCATCTTCATGTGCCATTGCGATAAAAATTGGCTAATTCCATGCTATAGATTATTAAGAAGATGACTAAAAATAAAGCTGTCAGTACTAGGCTGCCTACACATAAAATATAGTCTCATATATATGTTTTCCAGGCCACACCATTTCAAACGAGAAAATTTAAAACCTTTAATGCACAGTAAACTCTAGAGAAAAAGACATAATTATGTTATTTATTTATTTACATCATTTATATTCCGCCCTTCTCACCCCGAAGGGGACTCAGGGCGGATCACATGACACATATAGGCAAACATTCAATGCCTTTTTAACACAAGACAAAGACGAACAACATAGCTCCAAGCCGGCCTCGAACTTATGACCTCCTGGTCAGTGACTCATTGCTCTCCCGTCTGCGCCACAGCCCCAGGCTGTTCCCACAAACAAAGGGACAGTAAAGCTATACCAACACAAATTCTTGTCCTGTTGTGTGAGAAAACATTTCTTACTTCTTCTTTTATTCACACAGTCAACAGGTGCAAAGGGGGGGAAAACAAAGAGCCCTCTTTTTCTCTTTAAGTCATGGTGCACATTTCCTTTTGGCTCTTTCAAGAGTCTCCTCTATAACCTCCACAGGAGAGTGATGTGCATAGTTTGCTTGTGTGTAAACACTATGTGTATCCATAGGGAGCATCCCTTTGGTACAGTGATTCCCAAATGTTGATCTTCCAGAAGTTTTGGCTGCATCTACACTGTAGATATAATACAGTTTGCCACCACTTTGCCTTCCATGGCTCAATGCTATGGAATCGTGAGAGTTGTAGTCTTACAAGCCCCTTTAGCCTTCTCTGCCAAAGGGTGCTGGTGTTTCATCATATTACAAAGGAGACCCCGGTGGTGTAGTGGATTAAACCCTTGTGCCAGCAGGACTGCTGACTTGAAGGTTGGGTTGCTGACATGAAGGTTGCCGGTTCAAATCTAACCTGGGGAGAGCACGGATGAGCTCCCTCTATTAGCTCCAGCTCCCCATGCGGGAACATGAGAGAAGCCTTCCACAAAGATGATACAAACATCAAAAACATCCAGGCGTCCCCTGGGCAACGTCCTTGCAGACGGCCAAATCTCTCACACCAGAAGTGACTTGCAGTTTCTCAAGTCGCTCCTGACACACACAAAAAATCATATTAAAACTCCCATGATTACATAGCATTGAGACATTGCAATTACAGTGGTGCCAAACTGCATAAACTGCATAAATTCTACAGTGTAGATTTATTTATTATTTATTTATTTACAGCATTTATATTCCGCCCTTCTCACCCCGAAGGGGACTCAGGGAGGATCACATTACACATATAGGCAAACATTCAATGCCTTTTAACATAGAACAAAGACAAACAAACATAGGCTCCGAGCGGGCCTCGAACTCATGACCTCCTGGTCAGAATGATTCATTGCAGTGATTCATTGCAGCTGCTCTCCAGCCTGCGCCACAGCCCGAGCCCTTCCACTTCCCATGTCCCTTGGAGGACCAGAGATTGGGATCCATTGCTCTGGTAGATTAAAAAAAACATGTCACCCCTTTCATCATATTAGCTATGATTGCCTAAATCCATCAATTCAATTTCAAAGAGATATATAATTCCTCCTCTGGTAATTACTCTTAGCTTGCATTGACCCTGTAGAATTAATGCAGTTTGACACCACTTTTAACTGCGATGGGTCAGTACTATGGAATCCTAGGACTTGTATTTTCACAAGTCTTTTAAATTTGGTGCCTCATCAAACTAAAAATCCCAGGATTCCGAAGCACTGAACCTGAGCAGTTCAAGTGGAGCCAAACTGCATTCATTCCAGTGTAGATCAGGCATAGGCAAACTTTGGCCCTCCAGGTGTTTTGGACTCCAAAACACCTGGAGGGCCAAAGTTTGCCCATGCCTGGTGTAGATGCACCCTAAGCCACCTTCCCTACGCATCCTTTATTCACATTTGCCAAAACCAAGGGGCTGTCTGCTTTCTCCAGCTCCATTTGAAACAAAAGCAATTGAGTTAATAACTTTGAAATGCCTGTCGCTGCCCCAGATGTCCAAAGTTTTCTGCCAAGGAACGCAGCCTGGCGAGAAAGCAAACCCGGGCGCTGTTGCTCCTGTTTAAGATGTCAAGAGAAACCCAAGGGAAGAAGGGATGTCAGTCTTTCTCTGAAACCAGACTGTCCAGATTATCCTACCTGTTGGGTCAGAACCATCTGTGGCTTACTCCCATGTTTTAACTCTCCCTCTTTCCTCCCAAAAGACTAACTCACAGGCTCCTTAAATTGCCTTTTATCAGTTTGCTGCATGAAAGCCCTGAAGTTGTTGAGGAGGACATCTTTCCCCTCCCAAAACAGTGAATAATAACAACCCAAGATTGCCTTTCAAGTAAACTCTTTCCTCCCTGCAGCTCCAAATGCTCTGTTGCAAACTTAGGGCGGGGATTGAAGTCAGGCAGAAAAAGACAGATCTGTTGCTTTATTGTATTGTCAAAGGCTTTCATGGCCAGAATCACTAGGTTGCTGCGAGTTTTCCCGGGCTGTATGGCCATGTTACAGAAGCATTCTCGCCTGACGTTTCACCCATATCTATAACAGGCATCCTCAGAGGTTGTGACGTCTGTTGGAAACTAGGCAAGTGAGTGCATCTACACCAGGCCCGGGCAAACTTGAGCCCTCCAGGTGTTTTGGACTTCAACTCCCACCATTCCTAACAGCCTCAGGCCCTTTCCATTTCCCCCTCAGCCACTTAAGAGATGCGTCCCTGATAACACTATACATCCCAGAATCCCATTGCATAGATAGAGCCATGGCACCTATAGTGGTATTTATTTAACTGCATTGATTCTACAGTACAGATGCAAAATTATAAATCCCTGGATTCCATAGCACTGAGCCATGACAGTTCCAAGTGGTGTCAAACCGCACTAATTCCACAATGTAGATGCACCACAAAGCCCAGGATCCCATAGCGTTGAGCCATGGCAGATAAAGCAGTATCAAACTGTGTGAACTCCACAGTGTAGATGACCACAAAGCCCAGGATCCCATAGTGTTAGGCCATGATAGTTCCAAGTGGTGTCAAACTGCACTAATTCCACAGTGTAGATGCACCACAAAGCCCAGGATCCCATAGCGTTTAGCCATGGCAGATAAAGCAGTATCAATCTGCACTAAATCCACAGTGTAGATGCACCACAAACCCCAAGATCCCATAGCGTTGAGCTAGAGCAGTTAAAAGTGGTGTCAAACTGCACTAATTCCAGTGCAGATGCACCACAAACCCCAGGATCCCACACTGTTGAGCCATGGATGTTAAAGCAGTATCAAACTGCACCAAGTCCACACTGTAAACACATTCTAAGCAAGAGCTACATCCTCTGCGATGGGAGATAACACACCCTCCCACCCCATTGCTTTACCTGGTTGCATAAGGGACTCCTCTTAAATCCTGGGGTGACCGGTCAGCCTCTTGGTAATCCCATATTCCCCTTCTCGGCCCCTGCCCGGTTCCGCCAGGGATGGAGGTTGCTCAGCCCGCCTCCCTTTGCCTGTGCTCAACACCCTGCTAGCTCAACATCCACATGGTTACTGCACTTCGCCAGCTCCCTGCAGCTGATTATATACTCCCGATTGGCTCCCTGGGCAATGTAGTTCCCGGCCGGCCCGCTCCCCCGCCCGCTCTAGCGAACAGAACGCCGCGGGGGGACTACAGCTCCCAGCATGCACCGGGCCCTCAGGGTGGGCTGCTTCGAGCGGGGCAGCGTCTCTTCTTCTGTCTTTCTCTGCGTGAGTGTCTCAGATCAAAAGGAATGTTGCCTCTCCGACGCCGAAGTTTTTTCTCGGGCGCTGATTGGCCGAGAGGATTCTTCCCCCCCCCCCGTCACGAACCAATCACCGACGGGCAAAGGGCTCCCCGCTCCCTCTCCTGCATTCCAATATTAAGCATAATAAATAAATAATATGAGCTGAGAAGATACTCCCTTGCCCCTCCCCAATTTATTTTACATTCATTCAAAGAGCATTTTATTTGGAGCTCAAGACCTTTTTGTTATGGACTGACAACTCCCCATCCCACCCCCGCTTCCTTGCACAAGCCAAAGAATTCCAACCATCTGTGAGTGTTTGCAGTACTACCACAGGCAGCACATATGAGTAATATACATTGAGAACCCCCGTTGTGATTGTGTCTCTCTGTGTGTATTTTTGAAAAAGGAATGACAACAGAAAGCCAAATCGTTCAACCCAGGGTCAATCAGAAAGGGGGGAAAAGTGGAAGATTTGTGTAGGTAGTAGATACAGGTTGAGGATCCCTGATCTGACATTTTGGGGACCAGAAGTGTTTTGGATATTAGATCATTATTTTTTATTCTTGGATAAGGTTTTGATTATTTTAACAGTTTTAAGTGATTGAGTTGTTTTAATAATTTAATTCTATTCTAGCATTTATGTGTTGTGGTTTTTCAATTGCATTGTTTTTAATGTTGCAAGCTGCTTTGGGTCTCAACTCTGCTTTGGGTCTCTGATTTTATGTTTGAAATGTATATTTTTAATTCATAATGTATTTTAATATTTTAATTGTTTTATGTGCTGTTTTATATTGGTTTGTATGGGCATCTAATTGCTGCCACTGTTGTAAGCCGCCCTGAGTCCCTTCAGGTGAGAAGGGTGGGATATAAATGTGAGAAATAAATAAATAAATAAACCAAGGGTTCATCTACATCAGTGGTTCCCAACCTTTTTTTGACCAGGGACCACTTGACCAGGGACCACTTCGACCAGGGACCACTCTCTAGCATTAGTACCAAAAGGGTTACAAATCAGTTTTTGGTCAACTGTACATTTGGTTTGGTTATTTGGGGTGCTAATTCAGAAAATTGCCTTTGATAGACCACATCAGCTCTAGCTTCTGAAACAGAATATATGCCATCCAGTCGTTGCCATCTGCTTGTCCACAGAAAACCATATTTAATAATCTAGAGCTGTTGTGGTCTATCCAATGCAATTTTCTGAATCAGCACCCCAAATAACCCCAGGAATAGGCCTAAAAACGAAGACACCAAGGCACCTCTGCTTCCAGATGCCACATGGAATAGCTCTACTCAGGGGGAGGGAGGGGGAGGAGAAACAGCAGTCATGAGGCTTGTTGTCACACCTTTCGTGGATAGTCAGCCTCTCCCCTTTCGACATCCCGTTGCCTTGACACTATAAGAGGGTTTTGCGAGACCAGTCACT
Organism: Anolis carolinensis; assembly: GCF_035594765.1. Lineage (NCBI taxonomy): Eukaryota > Metazoa > Chordata > Lepidosauria > Squamata > Anolidae > Anolis > Anolis carolinensis. The sequence continues at coordinate 54,058,583 of NC_085842.1, read as the reverse complement.
CTCATTGCAACAGTGTAGTAACGGTGACCATATTTTAGTTCTTGGGGACCACTGATGGTCCATGGACCACAGGCGGGGAACCACTGATCTACATTGTAGAATTATTGCAGTTCAACATCACTTGAACCGCAGTGACTCAATGGTATAGTGTCTTGGGATTTGTAGCATGGTAATTCACAAGAGCTCTGCCAGAGAAGACTAAAACCTTGTAAAACTCCAACTTCCATTTGTTCCATAGCATTGAGCCATGGGCAGGTAAAGTGGGGTCAAACTGAATTCGTTCTACAGTGTAGATGTACAAAGTGCAGAATATGATGGATTAGACAGCTCTTTGGTTTGATCTAGATTAGCTCTTCTCGTGAGATACTGGAATGAACAGACCACTAAACACAGCACCCAGACACGAATCAAGGAACATGAAAGGCACTGCAGACTAACTCAACCAGAGAAGTCAACCATAGCACAGCACCTGATAAACCAATCTGGACACATCATATTACTTGAGAACACAGAAATGCTGGAGCACTCTAACAACCACCATGTCAGATTACACAGAAAAGCCATTAAAATTCACAAGCATGTGGACAATTTCAACAGGAAAGGAGAAACCATGAAAATGAAAAAAATCTGACTACCAGTATTTTAAAAAGTCTAAAATCAGGACAATAAATAGACAACAACACTCTGAAAACAGGGGGATTTCAGACAGGAAACAATCAGGGCCAGCTAACACCTCCCAACAAAGGATTTCCCCAGACAGGAATCAGCCAGGCCTTGAAGCTGAAAGGCTATTCAGTGCTAATCACAGTGGTCAATTGCAACATTCATACTTGCCTCCAACAAACAAGAGTTCTTTCTCCCACCCTGGACATTCCACTTGCCTAGTTTCCAAGACATCTACCAACCTTGGCAGGTGCTTGCCATAGATACAGGTGAAACGTCAGGAAAGAATGCCTCTGGAACATGGTCATATAGCCCGGAAAACTCACGGAAACCCATTACATTGCATTGTTTTTAATGTTGCAAGCCGCTTTGGGTCCCTCTCAACCAAGGGTTCATCCACATTGTATTATTATTGAAGTTCAACATGGCTTGAACCTCCGTGACACAATGGTATAGTGATTTGGGATTTGTAGCATGGTAAGTCACAAGTGCTCTGGCAGAGAAGATTAAAACTTTGTAAAACTACAACTCCCATTGATTCCATAACATTGAGCCATGGACAGGTAAAATGGTGTCAAACTGCATTTGTACTATAGTGTAGATGTACAAAGTGCGGAATGTGATGGATTAGATAGCTCTTTGATTGGATCTAGCTTAGTTCTTTTCATAAGATACTGGAATAAACAGTCCCAACCTACCAGAAAGACATGGGAACAATTCTGTAGCCTCTATATCTTATGCTTGCCAGCAATTGGTATACAAATGCCTAATGCTTCCAATACTGGAACCACTGGTGGATTTCTCATCTGATCTTCCAAGAATCTGTCACTTTTTAAGCCCTCTCTGACAGTGGCTATCCATAAAGAGTACTTTTTTTAATATACAGGTTGAATATTCCTCATCTGAAATGCTTGGAACCAGAAATGTTTTGGATTTTGGACTTTTTTCAGATCTTGGAATATCTGTATCATATATGTTCATCAGGAGATGTCTTGGAGATGAGGACTTGTGTTTAGACATGAAATTTATTTATCACATACATCTTTTAGGTATTTATTTACCATATAAATCTTTTAGGTACTATACAACATTTGATCACTGTGCATGGTGTACACTGAACCACCAGAAAGCAAGGTATCTCTATCCCAGACACCTAATGTGAATAAGTTCAAATTTGAGAGTATTTCAGATTTCCATATTAGGGATGCTCAATCAGCATCTGCTCTAAATCTTCCACTATTTAGAAATTTGCACCTCTTTTTCCAACTGGTACTGGCTTTTTGCCTCTCATCAAACTTCCATGCCTTCATTGCAGCCAGTATCTTTTGATAAACCCCTTCTTCTGTGGATTTGTCTAAATCCTTTCTAAAGGCCAGACTGCTCTCTTCCCACACATGCACACTTTGCTGCTTGTGCTTTTAATAGAAGCCTGGTCTGAGGAAATCAGTAGCTAAAGGTTTTCCACAATATAGAATAAGCACCAGTTTGACACTTTTAACTGCTGTGGCTTAATGCTGTGGGATCCTAGGGGTTGTGGTTTGGTGACACACCAACACTCTTTGGCAGAGAGAGCCCATAACTTCATAAAACTACAAGTCCCATAATTGAATAGCATTGAGCCATAGCAATTAAGGTGATGTTAAATTGCATTAATTCCGAAGTGCAGATGGACCCTAGGATGACTTCTTTGAAAAATAATCTACCAGCTCACTCTTCCACACAAACTCTGGCCCCTTCTACAACGCACTATAGCCCAAAATCTGATCCCAGATTATCTTCTTATTTCAGATTATCTGGCAGTGTAGACTCATATAATACAGTTCAAAACAGATAATCTGGGATCAGATCCTGGGATATAGAACAGTGTAGAAGACCTCCTTTGAAGAAGAGTAGCAAAAAGGGGATAGCAGTTCTGTTTCTGAGCCTTGCACTGGAAAACTTTTCACAGTGCGGCATAATCGCTTTGGACAGGAAAGCAGACCCTGATGATTACTTTAATTCACTGACAGACAGATGTTCACCAGCATATGGCCATTTGAATTCACTTGCCCTATTTCTCCTGTCAAAATATGTCCCCTGTCAAAATTTCCCATCAAAATACCTAGCCCTGCTCTCTGCTTAGGATGTGATATGCTGCTTTATCGCAAGCAGACTAGTCAGTATGTCAATTCATTTGGGACCCTTTCATGCTGTACAGTTATTACACTATGGTTGCAATAACTACATCCTATGGAATACATGAATTTGTGGTTTTGTAAAGCGGTGGGTCTCCCTGCCTGAGAAGTCTAAATTCCCCTTCCCAAAATTAAAATGCTGGAATTCCATATGATAGAACCACTGCAGTTAAAGTGAACCATAGTACTATAATTGTATAGTGTGAAAGGACCCCCGCCGATGCAGAGAATCAAATGTGTGGATCAAGATGTGCAGGATCTGTACCTGGAGTAGCAGGCCATGTTTGATTACCTTAATTTTCAGCAAATCTTTCACAGCTATAGTTCAGCAACTACCGCTGCTAATAATACACAGCACTTCATTTAATCCAGTGCTTGTTGAATCAAGAGCAGTAATCTTATCTAAATGTAAGCTTTCTCATTTAAGTGGTTTGCCACTTGGATTGTACACTGCCTTGCCTAGCTTTTTAAAGTCATTTTATATATTACGAACCACTGTGACAGTTATTTCTAAATCAACACCAAATGATGATGATGATGATGAAGGAGAAGTCATTACTTCACTAGTTTATGTACAGTGCAAATGGACTCAAGATTTAATTCCATATTCCCATTAGCTCCTCTAAAGCACTGCTTCTTAAACTGTGGGTCCTGAGCCCAAATGGGGCCTCCGGATTTCAATAGTGAGATCCTGAAACAATTGGCAACAGCAAAGGTTTTTTGAACTCTTCCTAGTGGCTGTTTTAGGTATGTACACAAATCTGTTGTGCAGTGTTTACAGTGGATTATGTGGAAGATGCTTCAGTTGTACTTTATAAAAGGAAAATCAACCTGCTTAGCAAGCATTGCAAATGCTGACTTGTTATCAATAAATCGTTGATTTTTATACCCTTTTCATATGTCCAGGATCACATAAAAATGTCTTGGGCTGAAAGGGGTCACAACTGGAAAAGTTTAAGAAGCCCTGCTATGAAGTACCAAGTGGCCTTTAATAACCTGATTGTAGATCTTGGAAACCTTACAGTTTTTGGTTTATATCTTCCAGAACCCCTGGACTCTCTTGACAGCTGTAGTCTAAAAAAGATAACTTTCCCAAGCTCTGGTTGCTATGAACAAGGCTAGCAGACAAATATGAAACAGGGCACCTCTTTTATTTAATAAGATTCTGACGTAGAATCATAGAATCATAGAATAGTAGAGTTGGAAGAGACCACATGGGCCATCTAGTCCAACCCCCTGCTAAGAAGCAGGAAATCACATTCAAAGCACCCCCGACAGATGGCCATCCAGCCTCCGCTTAAAAGCCTCCAAGGAAGGAGCCTCCACCACGGCCCCGGGGAGAGAGTTCCACTGTTGTGATGAGTCATGGGCCATGTAATCCCATTCATGGCACTGTAGTCCCAGATGAAGAGGAGAACTTGGGTTTTTCACCGTCTCAGTCAGAATTGGAACCTTCCCAGCCAGATCTGGGAACCTTGCACCTGCAAGAGATTTGTCTTCCAGAAGTCTGTCAAACAAGCCCTGAGCCTAAATCTCCTGTGTTTTCTCGCCACGAGTTTTGTAAACAACAGAGAGGAGTTCAAGCGGCCTCTCGCAGGAGTGCTAGGATAGCTGCTAAGAATTTAGCTGATTAAGCCTGTTTTCCATGAGAAACTTTAAGGAGTCATGCATCTGGACTCAGAGATTAGCTTTCGTTTCTGGTTCCCCAGTGAACTGTTCTTTGGTGGGAAAACTAGACCCTATTTAGGTGTTTTACCCACAAAGGGATCTTGCGGAGTCAATTCGTCAGCTACTGGAGTAAGTTGTGTGTGGACAGCGCGCTCCGTTTCCAAGCCTCGTTCCTGTTTCAAGCCTTGTTCCTGATTCCAAGCCTTCGCTCCCGTTTCCAGCCTTGTTTACCTCCACGGACCTTGCCTTGTTTTCCAGGACTCAGCCTTGCCTTGTTTCCCGGGTTTTGCCAAGTAATTCCACGGACCTTGTTCTCGCTCCTCGTTCCTTGTTGCCTTGTATCAAGCCTTGTTTCAAGTTATTTCCTAGCCTTGCTCAAGTTCATGGACTAAAGGACCTTGTCATCTCCCCTCACTTTGCCTGGCAAAGTGAGTGTTTCGGTTATTGGATTACAACTTTGGACCTTAATATTTCATATTGGACATTGTTTTCTTGGACTAATTTTGACCTTCCCTGAAAGGTCTACTTCTGGACTATTTCATACACTTGCTTTTATTAACTTTATATATTTCCTTAATAAAGATATTAGATAGAATCTGGCCTCTGTGTATGGTTATTGGTGCTCTGCAGCCTGGGTCGTGACAACTGTTGAACAGCTCTCACAGTGAGGAAGTTCTTCCTGATGTTCAGGTGGAATCTCCTTTCCTGTAGTTTGAAGCCATTGTTCCATGTCCTAGTCTGCAGGGCAGCAGAAAACAAGCTTGCTCCCTCCTGCCTATGACTTCCCCTCACGTATTTGTACATGGCTATCATGTCTCCTCTCAGCCTTCTCTTCTGCAGGCTAAACATGCCCAGCTCTTTAAGCCGCTCCTCATAGGGCTTGTTCTCCAGACCCTTAATCATTTTAGTCGCCCTCCTCTGGACGCTTTCCAGCTTGTCAACATCTCCCTTCAACTGTGGTGCCCAAAATTGGACACAGTATTCCAGGTGTGGTCTGACCAAGGCAGAATAGAGGGGGAGAAGGACTTCCCTGGATCTAGACGCTATTCCCCTATTGATGCAGGCCAGAATCCCGTTGGCTTTTTTAGCAGCCGCATCACATTGTTGGCTCATGTTTAACTTGTTGTCCACGAGGACTCCAAGGTCTTTTTCGCACACACTGCTGTCAAGCCAGGCGTCCCCCATTCTGTATCTTTGATTTCCATTTTTTCTGCCGAAGTGAAGTATCTTGCATTTGTCCCTGTTGAACTTCATTTTGTTAGTTTTGGCCCATCTCTCTAGTCTGTCAAGATCGTTTTGAATTCTGCTCCTGTCTTCTGGAGTGTTAGCTATCCCTCCCAGTTTTGTGTCGTCTGCAAACTTGATGATCGTGCCTTCTAACCCTTCGTCTAAGTCGTTAATAAAGATGTTGAACAGAACCGGGCCCAGGACGGAGCCCTGCGGCACTCCACTTGTCACTTCTTTCCATGATGAAGACGACGCATTGGTGAGCACCCTTTGGGTTCGTTCGCTTAGCCAATTACAGATCCACCTAACCGTAGTTTTGTCTAGCCCACATTTTACTAGTTTGTTTGCCAGAAGGTCGTGGGGGACTTTGTCGAAGGCCTTACTGAAATCCAGGTACGCTACATCCACAGCATTCCCTGTATCGACCCAACTCGTAACTCTATCGAAAAAAAGAGATCAGATTAGTCTGGCATGACTTGTTTTTGGTAAATCCGTGTTGACTATTAGCAATGACCGCATTTGTTTCTAAGTGTTCGTAGACCACTTCCTTAATGATCTTTTCCAGAATTTTGCCTGGTATTGATGTGAGGCTGACCGGACGGTAATTGTTTGGGTCGTTCTTTTTTCCCTTCTTGAAGATAGGGACCACATTCGCCCTCCTCCAATCTGCTGGGACTTCTCCCGTTCTCCAAGAACTCTCGAAGATAATTGCCAGTGGTTCTGAAATAACTTCCGCTAGTTCCTTCAGTACTCTTGGGTGTAGCTGATCTGGCCCTGGGGACTTGAATTCGTTTAGAGAGGCCAAGTGTTCCTGGACAACTTGTTTCCCTATTTGGGGTTGGATTTCCCCCAATCCTTCGTCCATTCCGTGTTGCTGAGGTTGAAGATGGCTTTCTTTTTCTGAGAAGACCGAGGCAAAGAAGATGGCTTTCTTTTTCTGAGAAGACCGAGGCAAAGAAGGCATTAAGTAGTTCTGCCTTTTCCCTGTCCCCTGTCGCCATCACCCCATCTTCTCCTTGCAATGGCCCTATCGCCTCCTTTTTCTTCCTTTTTCTACCAACGTAAGCAAAAAAGCCTTTTTTGTTGTTTTTTATGTCCCTGGCAAGCCTGAGCTCATTTTGCGCTTTAGCCTTGCGAACCTTTTCCCTACAGGTGTTGGCTATACGTTTGAATTCTTCTTTGGTGATTTCTCCCCTTTTCCACTTCTTGTGCATGTCACTTTTGAGCTTTAGCTCAGTTAGAAGTTCTTTGGACATCCATTCTGGCTTCTTTGCACTTGTCTTATTTTTCTTCTTTGTTGGCACTGTTTGCATTTGCGCCTTGAGTATTTCACTTTTGAAAAACTCCCATCTTCCAGGTAGAATTAGGTGTATCTCCTCCTTCCAACTCCTCTTTTAAGCTGTCGCCTTAACCTCCACGCCATAGCATTTATGGCTGGTGGAGAGCAAAGAAAATGGCAGAAAAGCACCCAAGTGTATTCCTACAGCTAGATGTGAAGCACTAAAGGATGATATCAGTGTTGTACATCCACCTGTGTCAGATAACGGTTTGCTTTGGTGCAGTGTTGGCATCCCTAACTAACAGCGTTTCAGAGTTTCAGACAGAACACTATCTGGTTTTATTGACAACATGCAAAAAACACATTCTACCATCCATCTATGGTACTTTCCCATTATCAGGCCATGTTTGTCATCTGTAAAATGAGAACATCAGAAGTCACAAGGTTAATATAAAAACAAATGCATAATATCATCACAAAGTCACAGATTAAACCTTTAAAGATGCTATTTATTTGGCTGAGATCCTGCACTTCTGTATTTGTTCATACATTTAGGAGTGCATTTTGCTCATTAGGTATTTAAAAAATCCCTTTTGCCTATCTAGAAAATATTTTTATGTATTGAATTTAATTGAATTGTAGAAATACTGCTATATAAAAACCATAAAATATGTGCTCACAAAATATAATGCCGTCATCCACTTATTAACACAATTTGTTTCTGAATAATTCAAATCCTACATCAGCTATGATCAACAAATAAAATTACAATAGCACATACACATTGTTGGCTATATGTTTCCAGTATATGATCACTGTGCATGACTGTAGTTTTCAAAATAATCCTTCCCTGCTCTGCTGGATAGCTATGCTGAGAGCCGTAGGTCAAAAATGTTGGAAGGAAAGGATAACATTAGAATCCAGCAATTTGTGCAATGTTTTCAGGCTTTTCCAGATTGGTCTATAATGTGACATCTTGTAGTATGGTTTCTTTAGGTTTCACCATTTGCTGTGTTTGACTGCACTTGTTACATTCTTTACAGTGGCTGTTTTAAGCAATGTATTGGATTTTCACTATCTTAATACATATTTCTTTTAAAAGGGGTGTAGTTTGAAGTGGTCTGCAGCTATTCTTTCCCCTATTTTTTAAATTTGAATTATAGTAGTATAGTACAAAAGCACAATTCACTGATGTGCCAAAGCACTATAATTAAAAACATTTTAGAAAGGAATAGAAAATATTCATTTTTACTTCACCAAGGACTCCACAATAAATATATTTTGTTTATTTTTTTTAAAACAAAAACAAAAAACACTAATGAACCTGCATTGATCTGAAGTAGCAGAGATTGGGAACAGACCAGTGGCAGCTTCTACCTCCAGTAAAGACTGTATCATTCTAACCCTTCAATAAATTGTATTAATTTCACTTAACTTTGTGAGTAAATAGTATCTTTCTGTGTGCTGTATCTATTTCTTTTATAGGAAATGTATAAGCTTCCTTGTAAAAAAATTAGCAAGATGTAGCCCAGGGACAATCTCCTCTAAGTAACTTCACTGAGAGAATTCCTGAGCAGAAAGGTTGAGCAAATCCCTCTGGCTGTTTCCCAGCCAGAGCAATCATCATAATCCGTTATTCATATATGTAGAGATAGACAGTTTCCCATGTCAGGACAGAAAACATTTGTCTTGTTAATTGGTCCACTTGAGGCTAAGAGATTGCTGACTGCAGAAACAAAGGCTCAAAGTATGTGTTTATTTATATCCCACTTTTTCTCTCCACAAGGAGACTTAAAGCGTCTAACATTAAAAATGTTCCAATACCATTTAAAATATACAAATATTAAAAAAGTATTGAACATCATTAATATTAAAAACAATTTAGTTAAATACTTAAAAACGTAAACAACCACAGCAGCCCCTGACATGATCTTCAAAACTTTCTTCTTGAAAAGCCTGCCTGAATAAAAAGGTTTTTGCTTGCCTCCAGAAATATAACAGGGAGGGGACCACTCTGGCTTCCTTGACCAGGGAGTTCCAAAGTTTAGGGGCAGCTAATGAAAAGATCCACTCTCTTATTTTTACTAACTGAGTTTGAGAAGGAGGTGGGACAGAGAGAAGGGTCTTCCCTGAAGATCTCAGGGCCTGGGCAGGTTTGTACAAGTGGATGTGGTCAGCAAAATAGCCTGGACCAGGACCATCTAGGGCTTTAAAGGTCATAACCAGCACTTTGAATTGTGCCTGGAAACAAACTGGCAGCCACTGGAGCTGCTGCAAGAGGGGGATTGCTTGCTCCCTGTCTTCTGCATAGCAGAGGGTTGGACTGGAGGCCCCTGTGTTCTCTTCCAACTCTAAAATTCTATTGGTTAAGCATTTTGCCACCGGAGTTTTTGATAGTTTCCATGGAAAAAAGCCTTTTCATTTATTTCTTGATTAATTTCTAGGTCCTCCTGGTCAATAACCCAAACTTACGCCTTATCTTTAAAAATGGCAATTCACTTTTACTTTTTAAAAATCATTTTTACAACAGATATTTTCTTATTTTTATGCAGCCACCCAAACTGCACTGACCTTACACAGCTGGGGGGGGGGGATGAGAGGACATAACTAGACAGGGTTATGTAACAAACAACTAGCCCAGCATTTGGAATTCACTGTTGTTTAGAAGTGTATTTAATCACAAATCCCATTAATAGGATTAGAGCTAGTTAAGTTGGCAAATTGTTCTCAACACTCTAGATTCCAACTTCGTTTCCCACAGCCAAGAGAAGAAACATGCTCCCTATTAACATTCTCTTTCTCACAAAGAAGCACTTAAATGCATAGTACACTCAACTACAGAGTGATAGGTTTATCTGATTTTATTGAAACTAAGGCACTAAACAAAATTAGGAGAACTGCCATTCTTTTTTCAGGCAAAGTATTGTTTTATAATAGCTACCACTGATGAGGTTTCTCTAATGTGCTCTAAGTGTGCATGACAGAAAGCCAATACGATACATGTCCATGCCAACCCTATCATTTACGATCTCCCTGTATAAGGTTTATACACAGGTAGTGTCTGTGCCATGACAGGGTGTCGTTTCATCTGTCTTGGGTCCCTTTGGTTTTATGATTGAGCCAAGGTGTGCAAAAAAACAAAAAACAAAAAAAACACTATATGTCTTCTTAATCTGCTTTAAAGCTATAAAAGCTATAGATCACTTTAAAGCTTCAAATCACTTATGGTCATTATTACTGTTTTATTAATATTCAACTGTAAAGTTGCCTTTGCACTTACTTTTCTTATTTTCTTCAGTCCTTGTTCCAAGCCTTTGTTGTTTTCTTATAGTATGATGGTATCATCTGCATATCTTAAATTGTTGCTGTTTCTTCCTGCCAGTTATCTCTTACTGTTTGCTGGAGAGATTCCATCAGCGTTGCCTTTAAAAAATCCTGCAAATCTCCAAATGGCCAAATTAATTTGGAACAAAGAAGGGTTTCCCTGCTTTGTTCTGAATTAATTATATACCTGGTAAGAACTGGATGTTAATTAAGATCCAGGCCTTACCAGGTGTGGGCCCTGTGTGGATTAGGCCCTGGGACCATGTCACCTGATCCCCGGGCCCAATCCATACAGCTATCTTGGGTTTTGGGGCTCTAGGAGGGCACCTACCTTCTTCCCCCCAAACCCCAAATTTAGGCCCTAAAACTTAGGGCAGCTGCTGCCAGGTGTGTGAGGAGAAGAGGAGAGGAGGGGGAAATCCCAAATGTGGGGCTGGCCACTATCCGGATAGCATCTGGCTACCCAAGAGGGAAAATCTGGGGTTTGTGTGGGCTGTCTGGAAGCACCCAGAATGTCAGTGAACAGCAAAAGAGATTTAAAGATGACCTTAAAACTAACCTAAAAATGTGGCATAAACACAGAGAACTGGGAAGTCCTGACCCTTGAAAGCTCTAACCAGATATCAGCTAGTACCAACAGTGCTATGGATGCTGAAGAGGCATGGATGGAGGGAGAAAGGGAGGCGTGTGCCAAGAGGAAGGTGTGCCAAGACACAACTACCTTTGCAAAATAATAATGCTTGGCCATAAGGGCTGACTGTGATTTGGCACATTTAATCTCGATCCTCATGGATATTGGAAACCCTATCACCAGCACCATGAACCATTCAGTATCACCTCTTTCTACTGTTCAAAGGTAGTGTCTTTGGTGGTCATGGCTTTCAAACCAGGCTTCCATTCCCCAGTTATCTGTGAAAACTGATTCAGGCAAGAGGAAGCAAGCAGCAAATCACTTCTGAATAAATCTTGCCCAGAAAATCCAATAAGCAGGCTTTAGTAGAGAGCCACATCATGAAAGTTAGTCAGCAAGAGTCCTAATTCTGATGGCGTTGGCCATATTCTCCAACTGTTCAAATTTGGCAGGGATATCTCTGGTTAATTCTTTGCCATCCCACTTTTTCAAATGCTTTAAAAATATCCCAGTTTCTCTCTCCTCCCATTTTCCTTTTTTGTCCTCCACTTGCATCGGTTGCTGCAAACTCTGTTCAAAATGCAAAAATTCAATGGGAGGGGAGAGAAAGGAGGGGACAGGATTTTGCCCTTCTCAAGCAAAAGTAACAGCTGCAATCTTTCCTAATTCTCCTGGCATTAGTAACTTTTGACATCTTGACTCTGATTACACATGTAACAGCCCATCTTACCTCTAAGAACAAATTTTGGCAGCCATGATTTAGATCAATTATTTAGATCAATCCAGGCTGCTAAATGAGCCAGTAAAAGCGAAAGGGAGCTTGACTTGCATCTTCCAGGAGGGATTTGACTGGGAAACAAAATGCTGAACTAAATTAACCTTTAGTTTAATCCACCAAGACACTTGCTTTCTCCTGTGCATGAGCTCTCAATCTGGCATTTTCCCTGGTGGAAAGTCAAGCTTGATAGGGGTTTTTGCTTTTGCAATTCCCATAGAGCAAGTTTAACCATCCAATCCTTATTACAAAAACAAAAAGAAAGAAAAGGTTGCACAGCCTGACCCTGAGCACAGCATGAGAGGCTCAACTTCCTAATTAAATTTGGTGGTCCTTAGCTTTTGTTCTTTTCTTGTTTTGTTAAGGACGTCACAAAGTCAAACAGACCTATGACGGATACACAGAAACCATGTTTAGAACATTCAGTTCTTAAATATTGGAAATTTCTAAGGTAGGGGTGGGGGCATCTTTGCTGATATATTCAATCCAAAGCTAACAAAACATTCCAATGCCTTTCTTAAAAAAGGGTTGCTTATTTTTATTTTATGGGATCATATCAATATTTTGCATGTATAAATTAAATTGATATTCAGTGCGGTTAGCTATTAGAAAGAGCTGATGCTGCATTCCCAGGGTTTCTTTGGCCAACATGGCTAGCCCTATTGAAAATATTGTACATGGTTTGTGCAGTAATAGGAAAAAATATGATTGAAGTTAGGAACCTACAAGTAGTAAGACCCATATGTTCAAAATATTAAATGCTTATAAAACATTGCAGACAGTTTAATTAGCCTTCATGAGGAATGATCTAAAGGCAAGGTATTTATAGAAAACAGTTGTGTTATTACTCTTCCTATGCTAGAAAGCAAAACAGTTAAATGAAAGCAATAGTTGATGTTCAATGATGTGTTCATTTTCTCTTTATAATAGTTATGAATTATGATGTTTTATAGAGTCTTTATATATTATATTTACATAACCAGGAATATGAGCAATCCTTTAAGCCAGCCAGATTTTTCTTTTTAACTTGTGAGTCATCTCAGCGTAATGGAGATGTGCATATATTTGTAGCCATCTTTCCTAGTAAGTGATTTGCATGTGCATCTGGGTTGGGATTTCCACCTGGTTAGTGATTATTATATGAATTCTGGTACCATTGCATCCACACTTTAGAATTAATGGTGATGGCTGGTGCTATCACCATAAGAGCTTTAGTTCTACAAGGTCTTGAGCCTTATCTGCCCAATAAATAATACTGGTGCCTCGCCAAACTACAAATCTTATTATTCCATAGCATTGAGCCATGATAGTTAAAGTGGTGTCAAGCTGTAGTCAAGCTGGCCATGGTGGGCCACATCCAGACTAGATTGGTTACATCCAGACTAGATTACTGCAATGCTCTCTACGAGGAGCTGCCCTTGAAGACGGCCCGGAAACTTCAGCCAGTTCAAAGATTGGCAGCCAGGCTTCTAACTGTAGCTAACTACTGGGAGCATACAATGCCCTTACTAAAGCAGCTCCACTGGCTACTGATAAACTGCCAGTCCCAATTCAAGGTGCAGGTGATGACATATAAAGCCCTATATAGTTTGGGCCCTCCCTATCTTTGTGATCACATCTTCCTTTATGAACCAGTACAGGCTCTGAAATCTGCCAGGGAGGCCCTCCTCTTGCTCCCGCCACCGTCACAAGTGCGGGTGGTGAGGACGAGGGAGAGGACCTTCTCGGTGGTGGCTCCCTGACTCTGGAACGCCCTTCCAGGAGAGATCAGACAAGCCCCTACACTGTCCTCTTTCTGCAAGGATCTGAAAACTTGATGGTTCCTGCAGATTTTTGAGCAGGATTAGTTCTAGGCTGCCCAGGGTTGTTAACTACCATAGGACCCCACTCAGCACTTCACCCACTTCCCGGTCCTGTGATATTCTGTTGCACTTGGCCTTCCTTCCACTGACATGCAGGTTATAGTGAGCACCATGAACATGTAGCCCAAACCCTGCCAGAGTCCTCCACAAACTCCTTTCTGCCCCCCACCCAAGTGAAGGCTTTCATGCGGGGACAATTTCATCCTAGATGTTCTGCTTTCCCTCCAGGACATCCCAGGGTTCCTTACTTTGCACGACCCTGCCCACTGCCTCTCTCTTAACCCTTTCCTCTGGCATACACTTCACAGAGGAATTGATCAGCAACTGAACAAGAGGTTTGGGGAGAACTGACCATGATTTACAAGAGTTGTACTTGCCCTACATCCAGACAGCACTGTTAACCCAACCTGGACCAAACATGCCAAGGATGATGGGACTTGCAGTACTTTCACTGATACCAACAATGGACTGGGACCAAACTTGGCACAGAGTAGCCCCATGACCAACTGAACATACTGCAGTGGTTAGTGGGAATGGACCTGGATTTTGAGAGCTATAGTTCACCTACATCCAGGGATATTGTGACCACCACCAACAATGGACTGGGACCAAACTTGACACACAGACTCAACATGACCAACTGTGTATACAGGCCTGGTTTGTGGTGATTGACCTCGGATTTGGGAGTTGTCGCCCAGCCTTATCCAGAGAGCCCTGAACCCATCCAATGATAAATCTGCACCACATTTCACACACAGACCCAACATGGACAACTGCGAATACTGTCAGGATTTAGGGGTGATTGCCCTGGGAATCTGGGAGTTGTAGTTCACCCTCATCCAGACAGCCTTGAACCCAGCCAAGGACAAATCTGTATCACACTTGGCACACAGACCCAACATGGCCAACTGCGAATACTGTCAGGGTTTGGGGGTGATTGCCCTGGGAATCTGGGAGTTGTAGATCACCCTTATCCAGCCAGCCGTGAATCCAGCCAAGGACGCATCTGGACCAAACTTCAGTGATATTACTTAACATCACAAAACAAACAATGCCTTCTTCTAATAACCCGGGCAGTTCCAAATATAAATTATAATCATACTGTCACATAGAGTAGTATTAAAACTTCCAGGTGGTTTCCTGTTGCAAGGAATGTCTCAGGAGCCATCTACGCTGTAGAATGAATGCAGTTTGACACCACTTTAACTGCAATGAAATCCTGGGCTCTGTATTTTGGTGGCGCACCAGCACTCTTTGGCAGAGTAGGAGGGTGAAGGAACGAAAAGGTCAGCTGACCGCTTTCCCCAGTCACGTGATTCTCCTCTCAACATGGCTGCGCCCAGGCTGCTGCTTGGCACCGTCCTCGCTTGCTTGACGCTGAGGCTCTGCTTGGCCGTGTGTCCAGAGACGGGGGCTGTTGATCCGGGGCTCGGAGGAGAGGAGGCCCAAGGCAGCTGTGGCTGCAGTACCAGCCGCGGAAACCGAGCCCCGGGAGAAGCAGCTTCACGGAAATACTCCCGGGAAGTTCACCTTCCCCAACAGCCAGGCAATGGGCCGAAAGACAAGGATGAAGGCAGGCAGGTCGGTAGTCGGTGGGAGGAGTATGGTGCCTCTACACCAGGCCTGGGCAAACTTGGGCCCTCCAGGTGTTTTGGACTTCAATTCCCACCATTCCTAACAGCCTCAGGCCCCTTCCTTTTCCCCCTCAGCCGCTTAAGCGGCTGAGGGGGAAAAGGAAAGGGCCTGAGGCTGTTAGGAATGGTGAGAGTTGAAGTCCAAAACTCCTGGAGGGCCCAAGTTTGCCCAGGCCTGCTCTACACTATAGAATGAATGCAGTCTGGGCCCACTTTAACTGCCCTGCTTCAGTTATATGGAATCCTGGGAGTTGTTGTTTGGTGAGGCACCAGAAACCTTTAACAGAGAAGGCTAAAGGTCTTGTCAAACTACAGCTCCCCTCATCTCATAGCCTTGAGCCATGGCAGTTCAAGTGGTGTCAAATGGCAATGATTCCACAGCATAGATGCACACTGTGTTATGTGTGACTTTCCAATACATGGATCTGTATTGGATCTGCTGAAGTATTGCTGTAATACTCTTTCCAAAGAAATGGTTTTGCTGGTGGCCAGTCTCTCCCATTTAATTTAAAAGGCGGAATAGCCCACTTTTCTCCCAATAATGGAGATTTAGGGACCGGAGTATGTTTAGTCTGTAAAATGGACCATGACAGTCATTTCGTATCTAAAAGGATGTCATATTGAGCCCCCCTCTACACTGCCCCTGTATCCCAGGATCTGATTCCAGGGTCCTTCCACACAGCCATATAACCCATAATATCAAGGCAGAAATGCTTTGAACTGGGTCATCTGAGTCCACACTGCTATCTAATCCACTTCAAGGCAGAAAATGTGGGAATTTATTCAGATGTGTGGAAGGAGCCTCAGATTATCTTTTTATCCCAGATTATTTGGCAATGGGGACTCAGATCCCTTCCACACAGCTGAATAAAATCCCACATTATATTCTTTGAACTCGGATTTATGGCAGTGTGGACTCAGATTCCAGTTCAAAGCAGATATTGTGGTTATTTTGCCTTGATATTCTGGGTTATATGGCTGTGTAGAAGGACCCACACATAATCCAGTTTAAAGCAGATAATCTGGGATCAGATCCTGGGATATAGGGCAGTGTTGAGGGGCCTGAAGAAGGGCGGCCCTTCCACACAGCCCTATATCCCAGAATATCAAGGCAGAAAATCCCATAATATCAGCTTTGAACTGGAATATCTGAGTCCACATTGCCATATATTCCAGTTCAAAGCAGATAATGTGGGATTTTCTGCCTTGATATTCTGGGATATAGGGCTGTGTGGAAGGGTCCAGGGTGAGCTTGTTTTCTGCTGTTCCAGAAACTAAGGGTGCATCCACACTGCAGAATTAATGGAATTTAACACCTCTCTAGCTACTCTGGTTCAGTATGATTGAATATTGGGAGTTGTAGTGTTACAAGGTTTTAATCTTCCCTGCCCCATTGAATTAAAACTCCCAGGGTTCCCTACCATTAAGCCATATTAGTTAAGGTGGTGTAAACATAAATTAATTTTGCAGTTGCACCCAAGAACATGGAGCAGTGATTTCAAACTGCAGGAAAAGAAATTCAGCCTAAACATTAGGAAGAGCTTCCTGACTGTAAGAGCTATCTGGCTGTGGAATATGTGATCTGAAGTGTGTTGGGAGTCTCCTTTTCTGGAGGTTTTTAGGCAGATGCTGAATGGTCATCTGTCAGGGGTGTTTTGATTATGTGTTCCTACATGGCAAAATGGGGTTGGATTGAGTGGCCCTCGTAGTCTCTCCCTACTCTCAGATTCTATTAATGTTCTTCTGGTTTTTGGGATTTGTGTTTATCTGAATGTCTTTTTCAGATAGCTGGAGAACTGAGTTGGTGAAAACCTTTACCATTCTTATTATGTAGTGAGTTGTGAATGGATCACAGCAATACATTTTGAGTATTTCTCCCGCAGCAGTTTTCCCCCAATTAACTATCCAGAATTCTAGAACGCACAAGGCAAGAGTGATATGAGTTGCAGTACTATTTTCTAGTGTACATGCGGATTGTAGTGTTGTGATTATTTGGGACTGTTTTAAAATATAACACTGGACAACACACATTTTGGTGCCTCAAATATCAGACCTATTTCTGGATATATTGACCTGCTGATTCTAGAAACCTGTTGCCATCACATCACTATAATGCTCCTTTGACAGTATTTGGTAGAAGGGGGAAATGGGGATAGAGTGAGGAAAACCTTAGCACTTCCCTTCCTCTGAGTTAAAGTTTATTCTACATAACCAACCTAGCTCTTGCATGCTACCACAAAAATAAACCAGAATCATATTCAGATATAATTAAGATGACATAATTCAGTTGGTAATATAAACATATAAAATATGCCTGAGGTTAATTCTTGCCACCAGACAGGTTAAAAGTTTCTCTTTTTGTCAGGGCTAACATTATATATTTGGCTGTTTGAGAGGACATATAGTAGTTACTTCTGGCTTAATCATAGATATTTTTTGTGAGGGAATTGCATCTGTAATACAAAGAGTGAGATGATGAAACTATTCAGTTATTAAATACAAATACAAAGAGCATTCTGAAATACATAAATCTTTCAACTTTCTCGATTGTAAGATGCACGCTAATTTTGGTAGCAGCAACAGACAAAAAGCTTTATTTACAGATATAAAAAAGCACTTGAGATTCTAAGATGCACCCTGTTTTTAGAGATGTTTTTATAGGGGAAAATGCATCTTAAAATTGAATAATTCTTATATAATACATAATATACCAGAGTGGAAGTTGTAATAGTTATGGATAATAGCAGCTAAATGCCTTGCAATTTCCAATCAGTCACCATTATAATCTTTTGCAACCAAATTATGTACTGAGACTCCAAAATAAGGTGACAACATTTTGTAACCTCAGGAGGACAAGAACTACATCAGCTCTGGAGCTGGTGGGCCAAATTCCCACCCCATTAAGAAAGATTCTTATAAGAAGAAAAAGGGAAAAAAAGTTGAAAATCAGAAAGTATCATTCTCTCCCAGCATTTCTCTGTGGCTCATGCATTCTTGGTCTGGAGACTAGACTCTGAGTATATTTAGCCATATAGTAATGTCCAATCAATCCATGACTGATTTCAAGACAACATAAGTGTACGTATGTCTTTAGTCTGTATTAATATAGCTACAGTCTTACTATAATGGACAGTAACTAAGGTCTCAAGTGTTCAAGCCTTTTTATTTCCAGTTAGCATAGCAGGTAAATCTGAGATTGCAAGTGTCTGATTTCAGAAAAATTGAAATCCCCCCCCCCCAATATGCTATGCTAACACCTAAGAAATTGAACTGTGCGCCCATGTAGATGACTAAGAAGTAACATTTGATGCTGTTGCCTAGAAACCAAAAATAATCTTTCATTTCCGTTGTAGCTGTTGAACTCTGATCTTTCCTCAAAAAAAGAAAAGAAAAAAAATGTGTAAATAACTGTGTTCCAAATGGATAAACATAACTGGATAATGCCTCAATTTCTTGGGACTGGAAGCTTTATGCTTATTTAAAATTAACAAAAGCACTACCAAGTAGAGTTGAGGTTAGAAGGACTTATCTTAGTGTTAAAAACAGAGTTCATTGCCAAGGCTGCTAGTCCTCAATGGTTTTGGTAAAATCGTTTAGAATATCAGGGATTCCTTTTAATATTATAACGGAAGCAAGATTATGTTTGAAATCATGGCATATCCAACATTAGTGACACCAGTGCCTTTTTATAGTTATGATCTCAGTTTTGTCGTCCAAATGGCAACAAAGAAAATTAAAGGGCTTTTGTAGTGATGTTTGCCAGTACATACAATATTGGCAAAGAAAGAACTTTCACTCTGATGTCTCTAATGATGATCTTGTCAGGAGTGCCTCAGCTTTTCATAACTCTTTGTAGCGCTTCCTATGTCCATCCAATTGGGAGAATGGTACAGAAAGTATTGTGGTTGCTTTGTTCTTTGTTAAGATATTGCTGTAAATCTCTTTGAAGTATTTGTGGTGACGTGTTAACCAGAGGCTGATGGGCAACTGAAGTAGAAAGCGGTATACAGAATATGCTATTATATAGTATGTAACTATGGTGTGCAGAATGATAAGTCAAATATACAGTTAATTTTATTTGTTTTTTTCTGTATTGTTTGTGTGTAGCCTTTAAAACACTGAAGTGGCTTTTAAAAAGAGGTATGAGGTATAATTTCTCATTGCTTTACCTCTATGATTGTTCACCTTTTGTGTTAGTGAAGCACAATGGGTTTCTAGTTATTGAAAAGGTAGAATAGATTAAGTGCCATGGGGAAAATACTTTTAAAAAGAGCAGCTCATCAGTACAATAAAATGGGTGCACCTACACTGCAGAATTAATGCAGTTTGACGCCGCTTTAACTGCTACAGCTCAGTATTATGGAATTGTTCGATTTGGCGAGGCACCAGCAGTTTTTGATACAAAAAGCAAAAGATCATATACAACTGTAACACCCATGATTCCATAACACTGAGCTATAGCTGTTAAAATGGGGTCAAACTGCATTAATTCTACAGTGTAGATGCATCTTTTACTATGGTAGTAATGGGTGTATCTACACTGGACTAGAGATCAGGGTTAGATGTTTCCTTATGTCTAAAGCAGGCATGGACAAACTTCAGCCCTCTGTGTGTTTTGGACCTCAACTCCCACAATTCCTAACAGCCAGTAGGCTATTAAGAATTGTGGGAGTTGAAGTCCAAAACGCCAGGAGGGCTGAAGTTTGCCTATGCCTGGTCTAAAATGTTCTGGATGAGGATAAGGTACATCTAGTGTTAATCTGTGTGCCATGTCCATGCTTCTGTAAGAATTAGTTGTACTAATTTGATGCAAGCATAATTTTTCTGCCTTAGAAAACCTTATAGATTATGCTCCAGGCGAGATTATTGTTTCTAAATTAGATCTAGGATAACCTTACTGGTATTGCCAGTATTGGGCCAATTTTTGTCTTCTTTGTGGCACATTCCATGAACCACCTAGATTAAGTTTTTGACATGGTTACTTTATAGTGTCTATGAGATTGTAGTATTTGGACCATTACTATGCAAAGAAAGACTCTTCATAAAATGGTACATTTCTAGATGAATTGAAAGCACTGTCAGGTTCTGTGCAGAACTGACAGAGTGAAAAGATGGCAACAAACCAGCAATCTCATGTTATCAGTAAAAGCCAAGCTACTGCCTTTGCTTTACTACTATAGTTAGCTCAGATGAGACTTTGACACATATTGGAGGACCATAATGGGTGATGAGTTGTCTTACACATGCTTGTCAGTGCCTTCCATTGAACAGAAAATAGATCTATGTGACTGCTGGTTGATTGCTTTGAGTTGGTGGAGTTCTTGCAATTGGAAGTATGAGACTGTCCAAAGAGTGAATGAGACAACATGGCTGATGCCTTGTTCAGTTCTACAAGCTCTATCTTGATAAATGTGAGCTATTGTGTGGAAGGAGCTTTGTAAAAATGTCTCTGTTAGCCTTTGCGGAATGCTTCTGTTTGAGGAATGCTTCCCTGAACTGAACATGACATCCCCGACTGAGCTTCTAGTGTCATTTATTGATTGATCTATCATTTGAGGTTTCAGCAATAGAGGCTAATGACTATAGGACCAACCAACCTCTACTTTATTAGTCTCTGACACTCTTTGTCTGGGAACCATTGGAGCAAAGAAACCTTTCCCTGTTCTCACTCTGCCCAACAAGGAATTACTGAGTATAGGAGCAGTATGCTGCTTGTTCTCTGCAGGGCATGAAAGTCTCCATGCCCTAAGCTGGTGCCCTTAATACAGTAGTTGCTGTAGACTGAGAAGCCAGGATAATATGAGTGCCTGGCTTGCTTGTCATGCACAGCTATAGTATATGTAGAAGACTTCACTGTTACATACTAGCCTGACTTGCCCCAGTGGATCTCTTGGATATCAGTTTCCATTAACCTTGCTTGATGGGGTTGGAAGGAGTTGTAGATCAAAACATCTGACAGATAAATGTTTCTTTCCTCCTAGACTCAGAGGAACACAATTGTAAATGCCAATTTCTGAATTAAAAATGAAATCAGACAAATATAGTGTAGAAGTACCTTCGTATGCAACAAACTATTGAAAGCAGGATTTTAAGTTGGCGTGGTACAGTGACTAGACTGTTCATTTAATTTTGCAATACATAGTACATTTAGATACAGCTGAAATGTAACATGGGAGCCAACATGTTATAGGAATTTGACTAGGATTCTGGGACACCAGGGTTCAAATCCCTGTTGGAAACCCACTTGATGACTTTGACCAAATCGTACTCTCGCCCTAAGAAGGCCCTCTAAATAAACCATGACAAGAAAAAAAAACCCCTATGAGGAAGGTCATAATAAGTTGGAGTTGGCATATAACAACAACAACAACAACAACAACAACAGATGTTTCTCATTCAAGCAATTAATTTATAAAGAAAGTACACTCCTATCCCATGTCAGCCATCCCACGAGGAAGGTTATTCTAAGTAAGAATGCCTGCGAACTTGGGCGAACTTAGATGAGACACAGTCTCTTAGAGCAGCCTGCCTCAAGGAGAGTTTGAGAAGATAAATGAAAGGTGACCCAGGAGCGCTGTGGAATGACTGCTAAAAATCTGTACCAATACTGCAGCTGTTAAAACTGTTCCAAGTGCAAATAAATCCTATCATATAATAGTTGTCATTGTTTATCTCACCAACTTTGCTAATGCTGCTTCTGACTTTGGAACAACTTTGGCTCCAGCATCCCATTTACAAAAAGCTTTGCAAACTGAATGCAGTCTGGCCTTACTCCTTAAAGATATTACTCGGTTGGCTATTCAACTTTTATCAATCATTTTGACCAGGGGAAAATATGATTTTTGAATGTCATTTGTCTTTGCCTCCCCAATTATTTTTGTATACAATAGACAAAAATCCAGAATGTGAGTTAATGCATTTTAGAAATACAGTAGAGTCTCGCTTATCCAATGTAAACGGGCCAGCAGAACGCTGGATAAGCGAATATGTTGGATAATAAAGAGAGATTAAGGAAAGGCCTATTAAACATCAAATTAGGTTGTGATTTTACAAATTAAGCACCAAAACATCATGTTAGACAACAAATTTGGCAGAAAAAGTAGTTCAATACGCAGTAATACTATGTAGTAATTACTGTATTTATGAATTTAGCACCAAAATATCACGATATATTGAAAACATTGACTACAAAAATACGTTGGATAATCCAGAATGTTGGATAAGCGAGTGTTGGATAAGTGAGACTCTACTGTAACTCAGCTGCTATTTGATAGCAAAACAAGTCAAATTTGGTTTGTAAAATTCATTTTGTTTTTATATGGAGTCTTGGCTTCATCCCAGTTATTGTAGATACTTAAATAAAATCTTAAACTACCCAGGACAACAGGAAACACACAGATTTTTTTCAATAAAATATTTTAGGGAGCTCAAGTTTTTCTATGAAGAGTTGATACATCAAGAAATGAGCATCCATATGTTTTTGTTCTGATAACATTTTTCACTTGTAACAGTGTTTGGAATTACCTCTTGCATTTTGAACCTATATTGTATATAATTCATGTTTGTGGTACTATCTGCCTCTAGTTTCACCCTTAGCAGTTAGAACTCTGTATCGTTTTCTCATCTAAACTGTCGGGATGTTTCCCCAAACTTGAAATCCTCAGTTGCCAACCACAATCTGGCAGTACCACTGAAGTAACAAAAGAGGAAGTTAGCACTGTGAAAATAGCAAGAACACCCAAAAAGTAGTATTTGAAACCAAGAGTGGGGGCCCAAAATGGCATTTATTTATTTATTTATTTTATCGTGTCAGAAGTGAACTGAGGGTACAATGTATTTGTAATATATTTGAAAACACAATGTTTTTTAAAAACTTGGCATTATGCTTGATGTCCTTTGACCAATGGCTGGCCATTTGGAGTGCCTCTGGTGTTGCTATAAGAAGGTCCTCTATTGTGCATGTGGCAGGGCTCAAACTGCATTGTAATAGGTGGTCTGTGGTTTGCTCTTCTCCACACTAAAATGTCATTGATTCCACTTTGTAGCTCCATTTCTTAAGGTTGGCTCTGCATTTCATGGTGCCAGAGCACAGTCTGTTTAGCGCCTTCCAAGTCGCCCAAGAGGAAGTCTCTCATCTGGTGTCAGCCTCAGCCACTGATTGAGGTTCCAGGTTTTAGCCTGTCACTTTTGGACTCTCGCTTGCTGAGGTGTTCCTGCGCGTATCTCTGTAGATCTTAGAAAACTAATTGATTTAAGGCATTGGTGTGCTGGCTGATATCTGAATGGCGGATGGGCTAGAGTTGTCAATGCCTTGGTTTTTTCATTGCTGGCTGCTACTTCCTGGCGAATGTCAAGTGGTGCAATGCCGGCTAAACAGTATAGTCTCTCCAGCAGTGTGGGGCGTAGACATCCTGTGATAATACAGCATGTCTCATTAAGAGCCACATCCGCTGTTTTTGCGTGGTGAGATATATCCCACACTGGGCATACATATTCAGCAGCAGAGTAGCAAAGCACAAGGGCAGATATCTTCACTGTGTCTTGTTGTGATCCCCAGGTTGTGCCAGTCAGCTTTTGTATGATGTTATTTCTAGCGCCCACTGTTTGCTTGAGTCAAGTAGTGCTTCTTGTAAGTCAGGGCATGGTCCAGGGTTACTCCCAAGTATTGTGGTTTTTCTGCAATGCTCCAGTGGGATTCCTTCTCAGTTAATCCTCAGAGCTCAAGATGTTTGTCTGTTCTTAAGGTGAAAAGCACACGTCTGTGTTTTAGATTCATTAGGGATCAGCTGGTTTTCCCTGTAATAGGCAGTAAGAGCACTTAAAGCTTCGAAGCTCCCTGCTTGGGCAGTGATGGCACGATCATCAGCATAAATGAAACTCTTTGTCCCTTCTAGCAGTGGCTGATCATTTCTCTAAATGTTAAACATTGATGGAGCAAGCACTGAGGCAGGTCATACTTCTGTTTTTGCCATCTGCTTCTCTGGCCCTGGAATTCAACAAAAAAGCTCCTGCTTTGTAGCATATTTCCTACCATATGAATCAGATGAGGTGGTAGTCCTTTGTGATATTATAAGTTTTTCTCAGATAAGGTGATGATTTACAGTGTTATAACATGCTGACAGGTCTATGAAGACAGCTCCTGTAATCTGCTCTCTTTCAAATCCATCTTCTATGTGCTGAGTCAGGTTCAACACTTATGATGTGCAGCTCTTGCCTTTCCTGAAGCCAGCTTGCTGTGGAATCATACATGGGTCTATTTTTTTTCTATAATTCTATGCAAAATAAGTCTCTCCAGAACTTTGTAAAGATGGCACAACAAGGAGATTGGTCTATAGCTTTTTGGGTCATTGTGGTCTTTGCCTGGTTTCAAGATGGATATGACTCTTGCTTTCCTCCAGATTTTGGGAATCTGACAGGATGCAATGCAGTTGTTCATCAGCTTCAGCAGCCAGCACCTTGCTTTTGGGCCAAAGTTGTTATTTTTTTTCCATCCGTAGATTGTCCAGGCCAGCTGCTTTGCCATTTTTACATTTATTGAGGGCCAGTTTAGTAGATGTAAAAGGTTCATGAAGGTTGTGTTCTCATTATCTGGTTGTCTGACTATTGGTTTCCTTTCTACTTTGGTGGAGATATTGGGTTTCCCATTCTTCAGAAGTTGATGTGCTATCTGTTCTGCCTTTATGTTGGCATGGGTATTAGTTTGAGAGGGATCATTGCTCAACCGTCTTAACAGCCTCCACATCTTCTGACTGCTCCTGCCCATATATACTTCTGTTATCAGCTTTATCCACTGTTCTTTCTTGGCTTCAGAAATGGAGGACAAATGCTCTGTGGTGCCTGAAGAGTTTGCTCATTAAATGAGTCTTCACTGTGGAGCCTGTAATAGTCTTCCAACAAGGCAGCTGTATCAGGGGTAATGCCCTGAAGGTAGTGTGTTCTGCAGTATAGAAGCCCATGAGCAGGTTTTTACTATTTTGATAGTTTATGCAGTTCAGTCCAGGAAAAGATAGTCTCTCCATTTTTATCCTCTTGAGCATAGCCCCATACGTGGCTATGACTGTTAAAGTCACCATTTACTCCAGTCTTTGGTGCCTATCAAAGTTCTCAGGAGAGGAGAAATAAAACTCTTCATTTGGGGACTGGTACATAGAGGTAATCGTGATGTTATTAAGCTCTACTGTTATAACCTCTATATTGTTTTCTTCAGTGTTATGGGCACTGCTGACTTGGAGGCCTGGTTTTAAAAAGACAGTGCTTCCATGCTGCACATGAGGTCTTTCCGCTACTAAGATCATTCCTGGAACTTTTGGTCATTTCTGTTGTTTATCCCTGTCCACCTTCATCCCTCTATGAACCATTTTAAAGGAATGATGTGTGACCCTGTTCCATGATGTCCCCTGGTTTCTGGCTTTCTGAGTTTCACTGTATTGTGTGTTCATTGAGAGCTGGGGTTTTCTCTGCTAATTTTTTTTCTTATGTTGAATGTGGAAGTTCATGCTTCAAGTGCTGGATGAGAGCAGGAAATAAAGATACTGCTATCTTTAATATGTGCTTGGTAATAGCGAGGACATCCCTTTCCTGCCAGATGGTATAGGACTTGGAACTTTGGGGGGAGCATTTATAACTCTCATCCAGAGAACTCATCAAATGCCCACAGGATGCAGTCATGACACTTAAAGTGGGATCATAGTGCTTGAATTGTATAGTGTGAAGGGCCCTATGAGTTGGAAGACAGACCTAAGGGTGCCACAGATAGGCCCAGGATGGGAAGTGCTGGTATCTTTATCTCTACTTTAATGAATGCTTTTATTTGAGGGAGACTGAAACCAGTGCTAATGAAGAACAGCAATTCAAACTGTTGCATGAACATTTACATTTATTGATGAAAATAATCCATGTAGGTACGTAATTACAGGTATGCTGAAATATCGTTTCAAGGACAACATTGAACCTTGAGCAGCCAGCTTTGGCTGTGCATTGACAGATAACTATCTGCATGCTTACGTCATTATGGAATGATTCAGTTACTGAAAGAAGGGTAGGATTTTTTTTTGTTCTTCTGCCTTGCTGTTTGAAATGCTGCTGGAACTGTGTGTTTTGCAGTGATAACTCAAGGGTGAGCTATTAATCTGTGATTGCCAAGCCAACTGGGAACTGTTATTTTCTCTGTAGTGAATCAGCAAGTACTGAGAAGATAGGCTGTCCTGTTGTTCATGCCTCTCTCATTGTTGCAGGTTTTGTTTGGATGAAATCTAAGCCAGGCTCCCAAAAGGATTTTATTTTTTTGGCAGGGAAGGTTTCAAGCTATAAACCAATGAAGAGAACACAATACCTTTTCAGGAAAGACAACTAATACACTAGTAAAGAACACAGTAACCCAGCTGCTAGGTTGTACTGACAGTAGAGGTTAGACATTTAAACACCTGGTGCTCTTGAGAGATGCAAGAGGCATCGCCAGTCTCAAATCGGGTCCAGGCTTTGGAAATAGATAAGATCCTGTTGAAAGCATTTCTTCAGCTGTCTCTGTATTATTACATGTGATCCTTCCCACAATTTCTGTGGACTTTTTCATGGGGCTCTGAAAAAAGGAATCTAATGAAATGACATCTATGTGCTGGGAAAAGTTAATCCCTTCTGATCTAATATGTGTATGGTGGAGGTTTCATTGTGTAGGGATCCTGACATGACTTTGAAACAAAGCTAACAATATCCAGTGACAAAAAAAGACAAACAGTACTAGGCTGTGTTGTTAAGAGTACAGGTATGCTTGGTGGTGACGTGCCTTTTTACAAGTTCTTTTTACACTTGCCCAGTCCTCTTTTTCTCCTTATACTTTAGATAGATTCCTGCAATTGGGGGAAAGGTAGAAGAAGACTCTAGATAGGTGAAACCATTCATTTGTGCTTTGTGATGTCTAGACCCAGTATTTAGGCTTATCTGGGGAGAAAAAAGCCCAAGTGCAGGATTTGGATGCCACCACAAGTAACTCACAAAAAGAGGTTTTTTGCTACTTTAGTTGGCCCTTCTTGCAGCAATCGCAGATGGGCAATTTGTACCAGTTCACAGCCTCATTGTTAATGACCAGAATTCTGAAGAAATCGGATTTGTGACCACATCTCTCCCTATGAACCTGTGCGATCTCTAAGATCTTCTGAGGAGGCTCTTCTCTCGCTTCCTCCCCTTCGCAAGCGCAGTTGGTGGGGACGCGGGAGAGGGCCTTCTCTGTGGTGGCTCCTTGGCTCTGGAATTCCCTCCCCAGGGAGATTAGGTTAGCACCGACCCTCGCTGTCTTTCGGAAGTAGTTAAAAACATGGATGTTCTGTCATGCATTTGATTAGACAAATCCATTATAACCTGGCCCTTACCCACATCGAAATTTGCCTTGTCATGTTATAGTCTCATTTCCATCCCATATTTATCTTCCCTACCTGCTTTGTCTATTTGATATATGTTCTATTTTGATATAGACACTCTTTTTATCAGTTTGATTATTTGCCCATTTATGTCCATAATGGACCTTTTAATGCTGTAGATGATTGTTTATATTTCCTGCTCTCAATTATGTTTTTTAAACTATGACCTGTTTAATTTGTTTTTAAATGTGATGCTTGTTGTTTTAACTGTTTAATTTTATGATGTTATGTGATTTGTATTGGGCGTGTCCCCGTGTGAACTGCTCCGAGTCCCCGTTGGGGAGATGGAGGCGGCATACAAAAATAAAGTAGTAGTAGTAGTAGTTGTTGTTGTTGTTGTTGTTGTTGTTGTTATTCTGTTTTCCAAAAAGGTTTTGGCAGATAATGCCACCAGAACATAACTGATGTAGGATTAATGTATAGATCTAATATATAAAATAGTGAAGATTGTCATGTTTCTGCTTCAGCGGGTCAAGCAAGGAAAGCAACTTGGTTTATGCAAGAGGCAAGGTTGCATAGTATGCCTTGTTTTCAAACAAATACAGAACCAGAGCAAGAACTTTATAACTAGCCTCTGCCTGGTAACGTTTTCTCTAGCACCTTGTTCTGTTTATGTAGCTTTGTAGATGTTACTAGACTGAAACTTCCTGTAGTCTTACTGATCTCCACAGTAAGTTTAACCGTTGCCATCTAGGAATAGTCCCTTCTATACGCCTTCCCCGGCACGTTAATGGGAATGATTGCTCGGGTAACCCCCCCCCCCCGGTTGATACTGATATAATTGCACTTTTGACCCAGTATATTTTGGAGCCAACCCTAGATTTTATCATTATATTTGTATGTGATTTTATGACCTGTTTTATTGTTTTATTGTTGTTGTTGATTCATTTGTTTTATTGCTTTGTTTTTATATTGTTGATGTTCGGGCTTGGCCCCATGTAAGCCGCCCCAAGTCCCTTCGGGGAGATGGGGCGGGGTATAAAAATAAAATTATTATTATTATTATTATTATTATTATTATTATTATTATTATTATTATTATTGTTTTAGCCAAACTAATGGAGTGGAATCAAGGGATCTGTAATCCATCAATGTTTGGAGATCTGCACTTTTCTCATCCTTCTCTCTACATCCTGTAGATTCCTGTAGATACTCTTAAATATAATCATCCTGTTTAAGCATAGTATTTGTTGACCTTGAACCAGCAGCTACTTGGATCTCCAGCTGGTAGCCAGTTTTTTCTAACAGTTAAAGGAAATGAAGACATACAGTCCTGACATATTGTGGTGGGTGTAATGGAAATCAGCCTTTAACAAAGAGCCATGTATATTCTCCTTGTATTTCTTTATCACAGATGGTCACCACAGCAGCATCATGATTCTTACTGGGGTCTGGAAGGCTAAGAATGCCATGGAGGCATTTGGAAGATATCTAGAGAGAACATATTTTGTTGGATGTGGATAAATGACACTGCAGGTGCTGGTCCGATGGATATGAGACTTACACAGCTCACTCTCACAAAAAAATCCTGAAATAAATGTTACTTAACACTCAAAAAACATACAAGATGCTAGAAATATACACAACCTTTGAGATTTGGGAATTAGCATGATAACTATATGATTGGCGGAAGGGAGACAGCTTGTTGGCAACAGACAAATGGATGTACATAAGGCGTATAATTAAACAGATGCAAATCAGTAAACCACACTTCAGGGTGGAAAAATTAGCTTAGATATGTCCTTGTCATTCAAAGTGAAGGCCTAATAATACTAAGCTTGGCATTGTGTAAGACTAAAACTGATCTCAGTTTTCTGGAGACTGAAAGGTTTAGGGTCAAGCAGATCAGGAGCGGGGCTTGTGCATCTGGATATAGAACACAAAAGAAAACTTTCAGAGATTTGCCTAACTTAAAGTAGAACTTAGTGGTCACTTTCTGCACACCTCTGGTAACATCAAGGGTTGCTGAAGCATTGAGGGCACCAGTAGTTAGCTCACAGGGAGCTTCTAGTCACATATGTGCTGCTTGTTTTTCCTTGTTTTCTCTTCCCCATTTCTGAACAATGTATGTCAATCTCCTCTAAAAGTGTGTAGGTGAAAAGGATGTATAAAGAAGCAACAAATAATAATAATAATAATAATAATAATAATAATAATAATAATAACAACTTTATTCTTGTACCCCGCCTTCATCTCCCCGAAGGGACTCGGGGCAGCTTACATGAGAAAACATCCAACCACAACGTAAATTAACATATAATCCATAAATTTAAAACACAAGATAATAACATAGTTATAAAACAACATAACATGACGATTATTAAAACCAAGACATCAATTGCTACGCACAGAGGGTGATTAGTGCAAAAACTCTGAGCAAGGTCCATGAATGAGATAGGGATGGGCGGGGAAGGACAAGGAACCAATCGAGTTAAAACACTAAAACCTATAAAATGGGGAGGGGAGAATCATAAAGTGCAGCACGGGTTTGTATTCAGCTTAAGAACAAACCTACAGAATCTATCTCATTTGTAACTTGGGGACTGTGTGTATTGATAAGCTGGAAAATGTCCAGGGGTGGGAGACCAAACAGGTCCAAGGTCTGGAAGCCAAGCCTCATGAGGAGCATCTTACGGAGCTGGGCATGTTTAGCTTGGAGAAGAGAAAGTCAAGAGGTGACATGACAGCTGATCAAAAGGATGTCAGGAGGGAGCAGGCTTGTTTTCAGCTTTTCTGGAGACTAGGACTTGGAGAAATAATAGTAATAATAATAATTTTAATAATTTTATTCTTATACCCCGCCACCATCTTCCCGAAGGGACTCGGGGCGGCTTACCTATGGGACAAAATGCCCAAAAGACATCAGTACAAAACATCAATTGAAGCAAAACACAATTCAAATAAGAACACAGTAAAATATAACAATCCAGATAAAAACACAATTAAAGTAAAACATAACAATATAAATAAGCAGCATTGGGATTCAATCAAAAACCATAATCAACAAAGAGCAATAACCAGTAGTATTGGCATGACCAGGCTATAAAAGGGCCAGGCATGGGATAGTGCAAGCAGTAAATCGTAGGGCCAGGGTATTGGATGAAGCGCAGAGAAGAAAATATTATCAGGGAACCTAGGGACTGGGAATTTATAACTAGGGACTAGTCAAATGGTAGCTGAAACATCCAGATTTTCAAATCCCTATGAAGGGAGGCTTGTCTAATCTCCCTTGGAAGGGAGTTCCAAAGTCGGGGGGCCACCACCGAGAAGGCCCTCCTCCTCGTCCCCACTAATCATGGTTGTGATGGTGGTGGGAGTGAGAGGAGAGCCTCCCCAGTGGATCTTAGAGCTTCATAGGGGGAGATGAGGACTCAAGCTGTTGGAAAACACATTCCTCCTAAACATTGGGAAAATATTCCTATGATAAGAATGGTTTGAAAGTGGAATATGCTGCTATCTGGGAGTGTGGTAGAGTCTGCTTCTCTAGGGTTTTTTCCAGAAGAGGCTGGATGGCTATCTGTCAGGAGTGCTTTGTATATATACCTGTCACGACCCAGGCTACAGAGCACCAATAACCATACGCAGAGGCCAGATTCTATCTAATATCTTTATTAAGGAAATATATAAAGTTAGTAAAAGCAAATGTAAATGATAGTCCAGAAGCAGACCTTTCAGGAAAGGTCAAAATTAGTCCAAGGAAATAATGTCCAATATGAAATATTAAGGTCCAAAGTTGTAATCCAATAACCGAAACACTCACTTTGCCAAGCAAAGTGAGGGGAGATGACAAGGTCCTTTAGTCCATAAATTGAGCAAGGCTAGGAAATAACTTGATACTTGAAACAAGGCTTAAAACGTGGAACAAGGTAACTAGGAACAAGAACAAGGTCCGTGGAATAACTTGGTAAAATCCGTGGTACAAGGCAAGGATTGGTCCTGGGAAACAAGGCAAAGTCCGTAGGTAAACAAAGGCTGGGAAGCAAGGCGAAGGCTGGATAGCAAGGCAAGGCTTGAGCGGGAGCGAGGCTTGAATCGGAGCGCGCTGTCCAGACACGACCTGCTCCGTAGGCTGACGAATTGACTCCGCGAAGTTACTACGCGGGTAAAACACCTAAATAGAGACTAACTTTCCCGCCGAAGCAGTTCTCTGGGAATCAGAACCGAAAGCTAAACTCTGAGACCAGATGTGAGACTCCCCAAAGATTCTCACGAGAAGCAGACTTAATTGGCCACATTCTTAGCTGCTATCCTCGCACTCCTGCGCGAAGCTGATTCCAAACTTCTCTGTTGTTTACAAAACTCCCGGCGCAAGAACACGGGAGAAGTAGACTCTGGGGTTGTTTGACATACTTCTGGGAGACAACTTTCTTGCAGGTGCAAGGTTCCCAGATCGGCCTGGGAAAGATCTGGCTGAGAGAAATCCAGTTCAGACTGGGAAGGCAAAAAACCCAAGTTTTCATCTTCATCAGGAATTACAGTGTCCTGAGCAGGACTACAAGGCCCATGGGTCATCACACTATCCCCCTCCTCAAGGCCCCTCCCAAACTGGGGCCCTCTCCCCGAGGCGCGAGGACGCGGCTTGGCAGGATAGGTCTGATGAAAGCGACGGGTTAGCTCAGGAGCATGGACATTGGAGGCGTCTTCCCAAGAGCGTTCCTCAGGGCCAAAACCCACCCAGTCAATGAGATATTGAAGGCGGCGGCGGTGAAAGCGAGAATCCAAAATGTCCTCAACCTCGAACTCCTCCTCCCCATTCATCAAAACAGGAGGGGGGGCCGGTTGGTCTGTATCAGGACGCACACCATCCGCCGGAAGGAGCAGGGAGCGGTGAAACACTGGGTGGATGCGCATTGAACGCGGAAGTTGGAGTTTGAAAGTCACGGGGTTTAATTGCGCCACCACTGGATAGGGACCAATGAAACGGGCATCTAACTTCCGGCAAGGGCGGTGGGAAGGCAGAAAGCGAGTGGACAGAAAAACCCGATCTCCTACCTTGATTTCGGGGCCCGGCTGGCGGTGTTTGTCAGCGTGGCGTTTATAGTCCTCCTTGGCTTGATCCAATTGCTGGAGCAAAAGTTGTTGCACCGCTGTGAGTTCCTGCAGCCAATCCTCTGCTGCGGGAACTTCTGAAGTTTCAATGACAGGGGGAAAGGAACGTGGATGGAAGCCGTAGTTTGTAAAGAACGGCGTTTCTTTTGTAGAAGCTTGAACTCCATTGTTGTAGGCAAACTCAGACAGTGGTAACAGAGAAGCCCAATTGTCCTGTTGGTAGTTTACATAACAGCGAAGATACTGCTCCAAAGTGGCATTGGTGCGCTCCGTTTGCCCATCTGTTTGGGGATGATGAGCTGAAGATAAGCGAGAGTCTATGCCCAATAATTTTTGTAGCGCCTTCCAAAAACGAGAGGTGAATTGAGATCCACGGTCTGTGACTAAACTCTTGGGCAATCCATGTAGTCTGAAAACATGTTGAAGAAATAGATCCGCAGTTTCCTTGGCCGTGGGGAGGCCTTCGCAGGGAATGAAATGGGCTAACTTGGTGAAAAGGTCCACCACCACTAAGATCGTGGTGAATCCACAGGAAGGTGGTAGGTCAGTGATGAAATCCGCGGAAATTATTTCCCATGGGCGAGATGGGGTAGGAAGGGGGTGTAAAAGTCCTGAGGGCTTCTCCCTTCGTATCTTGGAGCGCTGGCATACTG
Organism: Anolis carolinensis; assembly: GCF_035594765.1. Taxonomy (NCBI): domain Eukaryota; kingdom Metazoa; phylum Chordata; class Lepidosauria; order Squamata; family Anolidae; genus Anolis; species Anolis carolinensis. The sequence continues at coordinate 54,025,231 of NC_085842.1, read as the reverse complement.
GGCAGGTGTTGACATATTTTTCCACATCCTTGCGGATCTTGGGCCACCAAAAATCCCTTAGGATCAAATGCATAGTTTTAAATAGTCCGAAGTGTCCTGCTGGTTTGCAGTCATGACACAGACGAAGCGCTTTTTCCCTGCCCGGTCCGGGTGGGATATAAACATGATTTCTATAGCAGAGCAGCCCATCTTTAAGCGAAAAGGGAAAATGCAGACCTTGGCGAAGTTGGTCCTGCGCCCAGGCATCTGCTTGCTGACTAGCCCTGATTTCTTGAGCACAGATGGGTCCTGGAGTAGGGGAAGTTGAACCAATGGGAATGGATTTGGTGTTCCCCACCGTGAGCGTGGCAAAGTTCTCGGGTTGTAGCAGTTGGGATTCAAAGGTCTCCTTGCGTCCTGCAGCGTATTCCGGTTTACGTGACAGGGCGTCTGCTTGCTTGGTTTGGGCTGGGGTCACATAATGGATCTGGAAGTTGAAACGTTCAAAGAATAAAGCCCAACGTTGCTGCCTCTGATTTAGTTTGCGGGCAGTTCTTAGATGTTCTAGATTACGATGATCAGTGTGGACTTCAATGGGAAATTTGGCCCCTTCTAGCCAATGTCTCCAAGTTTCAAAAGCTGCCTTTATGGCCAGTAGTTCTTTTTCCCAAATGGTGTAATTCCTCTCTGGTGTGGTTAGTTGACGAGAATAAAAGGCACAGGGATGGAGGTGATCTCCCACCGGTTGTAAGAGTACAGCCCCAATTGCCACATCGGAAGCGTCCGCTTGCACCACAAAAGGGGTTCCAGGATTTGGGTGCTGTAGAATTGGCTGGGAGGTGAATAGTTTCTTTAGTTGCTGGAACCCTTTCTCTGCTTGATCAGTCCAGCGGAAAGACTGCTTTCCACGGATGCAGCTAGTGATGGGGTCGGACCAGCGGGCAAAATCTGGAATGAACTTGCGGTAATAGTTCGCGAACCCCAAGAAACGCTGCACCTCTTTCTTGTTAGTTGGCGCCCGCCATTCCAATACTGCTGAAACCTTGGCTGGATCCATGGAAAGCCCTAGAGGCGAGATGCGGTAACCAAGGAAATCTACCTCTTGTAGATCAAAGGCGCATTTTTCCAGCTTGGCATAAAGTCCATGATCCCGCAATCGTTGTAACACCATTTTGACGTGGTTCTCATGTTCTGATTGTGATCTAGAAAACACCAAAAAATCGTCCAGGTAGATTATCAAGAACCTGTCTAGATAGTCCTGAAAAATGTCATTGACAAAATGCTGGAACGTTGCGGGGGCTCCGGATAAACCGAAATTCATAACTCGGGACTCGAATAATCCGAATTTGGTCTGGAAGGCGGTCTTCCACTCGTCCCCTTCCCTGATGCGAACTAAGTTGTAAGCCCCCCGAAGATCCAGCTTGGTGTAAACCTTGGCTCCTCGAAGCCGATCCAGTAGATCCGAGATTAAGGGCAGGGGATAGCTGTTCCGCTTGGTGATATTGTTCAATGCTCTGTAGTCCACCACCAGGCGTAGTTCCCCTGACTTCTTCTTCACAAACATCACTGGGGAGGCGGCTGGGGATTGAGAGGGTCTGATGAATCCCTTGCGAAGGTTTGTCTCTAGGAATTCCCTGAGAGCTTCTTGCTCTGGTTCAGTCAGGGAGTAGAGATGCCCTCGCGGGATCGGGGCCCCCTCCACCAAGTCAATGGCACAGTCATAAGGTCTATGTGGGGGTAATTTTTCGGCCTCTTTCTCATTGAATACATCCCAATACTCGGAATACTTCTTTGGCAAGGTGATGATGGGCTCGGTGTCTGTGGCATGGCATACCTTGGCTACGAGGCAATGGTTTTGGCAGTACGGTGAAGCAAACTGCAGTTCTCTGTTGGACCAGGAGATGTTAGGGTCGTGGAGAGTCAGCCATGGAATTCCCAAAATCACAGGGAAATGGGGAACCTCGGTAACAAAGAAGGAAATCTCTTCCATATGTTCCCTTATCCACATCCTGGTGGGTTCCGACCACTGACTTACGGGACCCGTCTTGAGGGGGCGGCCGTCTATGGCTTGCACCACACGGGCATTCTTGAAATCATGATATTGTAATCCCAGAGAGTCGGCATACTCTCTATCAATGAAATTGTTGGTAGCTCCAGAGTCTATCATGGCGTGGATCATGACGGGTCCCCTTTTTGCTGACCATAATGTGACCACGAGAAGGAACAGGACCCCGGTTGGCGGCTCTTGGATGGATTTTTTGACCGGGTTGGCGAGCCTCTCTACACCCGGTCGTTGGCTTCCCCCGCCGGCTGTGTGCCAGTCGGCTCAGACGCCTTCGTCTCTGTGGAGGACGCCGCCGCAAGACGGGCGGCGGGCTTCCCTTTGGCTGGGCACTCTCTGGCGAAGTGGCCCCCGTTCCCGCAGTACCAGCAGAGGTTTAAGCGTTGACGACGGGCCTTCTCGGCGGCATCTAGTCTGGGACGCACATTGCCCAACTGCATCGGCACCTCCTCGCCTCCTCTGGGGTATGGGGTTGGCGGTGGGGGTCTCCACACCGGGCGTGGCTGAACGCTGGCGGGAGCGGGGGGTTTTGCCCCGGCTCTACTGCCCTGGCCTCGAACCCACTGTTTCCTGTTGGCAATCATGACTTCAGCCCGTAAACATTGATCAATGAGGGCCTCGAGGGTCTGGGGAGGATCCACCTTGGAGATTTCTTCCAGCATTTCAATGTTAAGACCCTCCCGGAATTGTCCCCTGAGGGCTACATCGTTCCAGCCGGTGTTGTGGGCCAGCACTCGGAACTCGGCTATATACTGAGACATAGGTCTGTCTCCTTGGAAAAGGCGACGGAGTTTGTGACCGGCTGCCTCCAAATTGTCCTCGATTCCCCAAGTCTCCTTGAGGTGGTCCAAGAAGTGTTGCGCTGATCTTAGGTGTGGAGAGGTTTGGTCGAACAGCGCCGTCGCCCAGCTGGCCGCTGGCCCGTCTAGAAGACTGTAAACCCATGCCACTTTGATGTCTTCTTGGGGAAACTCGGCAGCACGGGCCTCTAGATAAGCTTGGCATTGGCGACGGAAGACATGAACCTTAGAAGCTTCTCCAGTAAACTTGGTTGGCAACGCCATGGCCGGGAGACGAATTCCGCGTTCCTTCAAACCCCTTATTTCTCCATCCTGTGCATTGAGCTTATCACGGATTCGGTCCACCTCATCCTTGTCGATGGTGTAGGTAATCGGCTGGCCGCTCGGCCCAGGTACGACTCCGGTAGACATTCTGGCCGAGGTTAATTGGTGCTTAGTGTGGCGGAGTCAAACTGTCACGACCCAGGCTACAGAGCACCAATAACCATACGCAGAGGCCAGATTCTATCTAATATCTTTATTAAGGAAATATATAAAGTTAGTAAAAGCAAATGTAAATGATAGTCCAGAAGCAGACCTTTCAGGAAAGGTCAAAATTAGTCCAAGGAAATAATGTCCAATATGAAATATTAAGGTCCAAAGTTGTAATCCAATAACCGAAACACTCACTTTGCCAAGCAAAGTGAGGGGAGATGACAAGGTCCTTTAGTCCATAAATTGAGCAAGGCTAGGAAATAACTTGATACTTGAAACAAGGCTTAAAACGTGGAACAAGGTAACTAGGAACAAGAACAAGGTCCGTGGAATAACTTGGTAAAATCCGTGGTACAAGGCAAGGATTGGTCCTGGGAAACAAGGCAAAGTCCGTAGGTAAACAAAGGCTGGGAAGCAAGGCGAAGGCTGGATAGCAAGGCAAGGCTTGAGCGGGAGCGAGGCTTGAATCGGAGCGCGCTGTCCAGACACGACCTGCTCCGTAGGCTGACGAATTGACTCCGCGAAGTTACTACGCGGGTAAAACACCTAAATAGAGACTAACTTTCCCGCCGAAGCAGTTCTCTGGGAATCAGAACCGAAAGCTAAACTCTGAGACCAGATGTGAGACTCCCCAAAGATTCTCACGAGAAGCAGACTTAATTGGCCACATTCTTAGCTGCTATCCTCGCACTCCTGCGCGAAGCTGATTCCAAACTTCTCTGTTGTTTACAAAACTCCCGGCGCAAGAACACGGGAGAAGTAGACTCTGGGGTTGTTTGACATACTTCTGGGAGACAACTTTCTTGCAGGTGCAAGGTTCCCAGATCGGCCTGGGAAAGATCTGGCTGAGAGAAATCCAGTTCAGACTGGGAAGGCAAAAAACCCAAGTTTTCATCTTCATCAGGAATTACAGTGTCCTGAGCAGGACTACAAGGCCCATGGGTCATCACAATACCCATGCATGGAAGAATGGGGTTGGACTGGATGGCTTTGGAGGGGTTTGTAGTTTGGTGAGGCACTAGAGCTCGGATTGAGGCTTATCCCTGTAAATCCCACAATCCCACAGGATTGAACTATGGTTGTGAACAGTGGGATCATAGTGCCATATCTGTGGAATGTGAATGGGACTCACATCCCAATGTGGACCATTAGGAGACACTATACATCAGGCATGGGGAAACCTGGGCTCTAGGTGTTTTGGACTTCAACTCCCACCATTCCCAACAACCCCAGGCCCCCTCCTCCTCCCCCTCAGCCGCTTAAGCGGCTGAGGGGGAAAAGGAAGGGGCCTGAGGTTGCTAGGAATGGCGGGAGCTGAAGTCCAAAACATCTGGAGGGCCCAAATTTGCCCATGCCTCCCATACATCCACCTGACTTGGCATTTGGGCAGGTGGGCATCAGAGTGAACCTGAGCTTCTTCTGCAATGGGATCTGCTCACTGGGAAAATTCCCTTTCTTTGCTGGGGATTCCGGGCGTCGTAGTCCCAAACTTCTCCGCAGCTCTGTCTCTTTACAAACCCGCTGCCCGTCTTACCTGCAAAGAAAGGATGTGCCTCTTGCAAAGGTGAAATCGCCTTCGTTGTGTTGGGTGAAGCAAGATGTGGAGTGAGAAAGAAGGTAGGAAGGAAGGAAAGAAAGAGAGAGGAAGGCGGCAACCTCTCTTCTTCTCCCCAAAGCTCTAAAAATGCCAAACAGAAAAAAGACTTGCTTGCAGTCCTTTGCAGTCATCAGCCTGGGGAAGATTGCTTACTTACTTTACTTACTTACTTACTTACTTACTTACTTAGGCGATCCCTCGACGTTCGAGGACGATGGTCTTCCAACCTTGGTATCTTGGGCGTGTGTTCTTAGGTGACTGAAGAGACCGATTCTTGACCCGCATATTCTCCCGCAGTGAGGACATCGGTTTCCAGGTGGAAGGCGGTCCCGGTCGGGGTTAGCTTGACGCTCCTTCCTCTTGGCACGTTTCTCCCTTAAGCCCTCCGTTCGTGCCTCTTCAAACTCCGCAGCACTGCTGGTCACAGCTGACCTCCAATTAGAGCGCTCAAGGGCCAGGGCTTCCCAGTTCTCAGTGTCTATGCCACAGTTTTTAAGGTTGGCTTTGAGCCCATCTTTAAATCTCTTTTCCTGCCCTCCAACATTCCGTTTCCCATTCTTGAGTTCAGAGTAGAGGAGCTGCTTTGGGAGACGGTGATCGGGCATTCGGACAACGTGGCCAGTCCAACGGAGTTGATGGCGTAAGAGCATCGCTTCAATGCTGGTGGTCTTTGCTTCCTCAAGCACGCTGACATTTGTCCGCCTGTCTTCCCAAGAGATTTGCAGGATTTTCCTGAGACAACGCTGATGGAAACGCTCCAGGAGTTTGGTGTGACGTCTGTACACAGTCCACGTTTCGCAGGCATAGAGCAGGGTTGGGAGGACAATGGCTTTATAAACAAGCACCTTGGTCTCTCTACGGATGTCCCGGTCATCGAACACTCTCTGCTTCATACGGAAAAATGCTGCACTCGCAGAGCTCAGGCGGTGTTGTATTTCAGTGTCGATGTTGACTTTTGTGGAGAGGTGGCTACCAAGGTAGCGGAAATGGTCAACATTTTCTAATGTTGCACCGTTAAGCTGTATTCCTGGCTTTGCAGAGGGATTAGCTGGTGCCTGTTGGAAGAGCACTTTGGTTTTCTCGATGTTCAGTGAGAGGCCGAGCTTCTCGTATGCTTCTGCGAAGGTGTTTAGAGTGGCTTGTAGGTCTTCTTCTGAACGCGCACAGACTACGTTGTCATTGCAGTGAAATGATGACTTCCCAACAAAATTAGTTTAAAACCAGAATTATAAATCTCTGTACATATCATACACGGTTGATAAAGAGATGGGTGTTACAGTGTGTTAGGAAAGAACTTTCAGAAGATAGAATACGATTCCAACAAATACCTTTCCTGGGCTCCAATTAGAACTGTCCTGAGGATCTAAGGAGTGGGAGAAGTTCTGTAGTTACAGTAAGAATGCAAGTTTTGGAGAAAAAGTATATTCGGGTTTATGCTTTGGTCACAAAAGAATACTGAGTTCTCAGAACCATGTGGTAATCCTTTAGTGACGGCATAATCTTCAATGCTCTTGATTAATCACTCATCTGTTATCCCCCTTTTTTTCAGAGATGGTTTTAAAATATCTCAGTTTTGATCTCCACTTCTATTCACAGTCCTTGCCTTCCTTCATTTGATGGAAATAGAATTAAAAGTACAAAATGAGTTTGCACTCCATTGACCCAGGAGGAAAAGAGGAGAAATCTTTTCTTCTCAGGCAAAAGGAAACTGCTTCAGTCTCTCCCACATTGTATATTCTTTTTCATTAATAACTTTCCACATCTTGACCACACATGTTGCTTGGTTATGTGTACCCTGGTGTTCATCTATGAGATATTGAAAGATCTGTGACAGAAGTGGGTGATCTGAGATGTGGAGTAGAAAAACAGAAGATTTACCAATGATATATTTTGTCACAACCCAGGCTGCAGAGCACCAATAACCATACACAGAGGCCAGAATCTATCTAATATCTTTATTGAAGGAATATATAAAGTTAATAAAAGCAAGTGTATGAAATAGTCCAGAATTAGTCCTTTCAGGAAAGGTCAAAATTAGTCCCAAGAAACAATGTCCAATATGAAATATTAAGGTCCAAAGTTGTAATCCAATAACCGAAACACTCACTTTGCCAAGCAAAGTGAGGGGAGATGACAAGGTCCTTTAGTCCATGAACTTGAGCAAGGCTAGAAGGTAACTTGATTCTTGGAACACAAAGCTTGATTCAAGGCAACAAGGAAACGAGGAGCAAGAACAAGATCCGTGGAAATTACTTGGCGAGGTCCGGGAAACAAGGCAAGATCCGGGGAGAAAAACAAGGCTGGGAACGAAGGCTTGGAACAGGAACAAAGGCTTGAGAGCAGGAGTAGCTGTCCACACACGCTGCTCCGGTAGCTGACGAATTGACTCCGCAAGATCCCTTCGGGAGCAAGGAACCTAAATAGGCCTCGTTTTCCCACCAGAGAACACTTCTCTGGGGAATCAGAAACGAAAGTCAATCTCTGTGTCCAGATGTATGACTCCCTAAAATTTCTCACGGAAGCAGGCTTAATCATCTGAATGCTTTGCTGCAATTCTCAAGCTCCTGCGATTAGCCTGCTGCACTCCTTTTTGCTGGAGATAATAATTACGGCGAGAAAAAGGGGGAGATTTTGACTCAGGGCTTGTTTGGCAGATTTCTGGAAGACAAACCTCCTGCAGGTGCAAGGGCTCCATTTCTGGCTGGGAAAGTTCCTTTTCTGGCTGAAATGGTGGGAAACCCAAGTTTTCCTCTTCATCTGTCACAACAGCACTAGGAACGGGACTACATGGCCCATGAGTCATCACACTATCCCCCTCCTCAAGCCCCCTCTCAAACTGGGACTCTCTCCCCGAGGCGCGAGGCCGCGGCTTGGCGGGATAGGTCTGATGGAAGCGGCGGGTTAAATCGGGGGCATGGACTGTGGAAGCGTCTTCCCAAGAGCGTTCCTCAGGGCCAAAACCCACCCAGTCAATGAGATATTGTAGGCGGCGGCGGTGAAAGCGAGAATCCAAAATGTCCTGAACCTCGAATTCCTCCTCCCCATCCACCAAAACAGGAGTGGGGGCCGGCCGGTCTGCATCAGGGCGCACACCATCCGCCGGAAGGAGCAGGGAGCGATGAAACACTGGATGAATGCGCATTGAGCGCGGAAGTTGGAGTTTGAAAGTCACGGGGTTAAGTTGTGCCACCACTGGATAGGGACCAATGAAACAGGCATCTAACTTCCGGCAAGGGCAATGGGAGGGCAAAAAGCGAGTGGACAGAAGAACCCGGTCTCCTACCTTGATTTTGGGGCCCGGCTGGCGATGTTTGTCAGCGTGGCGTTTATAGTCCTCCTTGGCTTGGTCCAGTTGCTGGAGTAAAAGTTGTTGCACCGCTGTGAGTTCCTGCAGCCAGTCCTCCGCTGCGGGAACTTCTGAGGTTTCAATGACAGGAGGAAAGAAACGTGGATGGAAGCCGTAGTTTGCAAAGAACGGGGTTTCTTTAGTTGAAGCCTGGACCCCATTGTTGTAGGCAAACTCTGACAGCGGTAACAGGGAAGCCCAATTGTCCTGCTGGTAGTTCACATAACAGCGAAGCTATTGTTCCAAAGTGGCATTGGTACGCTCAGTTTGCCCATCCGTTTGGGGATGGTGAGCCGAAGATAAACGAGAGTCTATGCCCAATAGTTTTTGTAGTGCTTTCCAGAAACGAGAGGTGAATTGGGACCCACGGTCTGTAACCAAACTCTTGGGCAATCCATGCAATCTGAAGACATGTTGAAGGAATAAATCTGCAGTCTCTTTGGCCGTGGGAAGGCCATCACAGGGAATGAAATGGGCTAACTTGGTAAAAAGGTCCACCACCACTAGGATCGTGGTGAATCCACAGGAAGGTGGTAGATCAGTGATAAAATCCGCAAAGATTATTTCCCATGGGCGAGATGGGGTAGGGAGGGGATGTAGAAGCCCTGAGGGCTTTTCCCTTCTTGTTTTGGAGCACTGGCATACTGGGCAGGTGTTGACATATTTTTCCACATCCTTGCGGATCTTGGGCCACCAGAAATCTCTTAGGATCAAATGCATGGTTTTGAATAGTCCGAAATGCCCTGCTGGCTTGCAGTCATGACACAGACGAAGTGCTTTTTCCCTGCCCGGTCCTGGAGGGATGTAAACATGAGTTCTATAGCAAAGTAGCCCATCCTTAAGCGAAAAGGGGAAATGTAGTCCTTGGCGAAGTTGGTCCTGTGCCCAGGCATCTGCTTGCTGACTAGCCCTGATTTCCTGAGCACAAAGGGGCCCTGGAGTGGAGGGAGTTGATTCAATGGGAGTGGATTTGGTGTTTCCCACTGTGAGCGTGGCAAAGTTCTCGGGCTGTAGCAGCTGGGACTCAAAGGTCTCTTTGCGCCCTGCAGCATATTCCGGTTTCCGTGACAGAGCATCTGCTTGCTTGGTCTGGGCTGGGGTTACATAATGGATTTGGAAGTTAAAACGTTCAAAGAATAAAGCCCAGTGTTGTTGCCTCTGATTTAGCTTGCGGGCAGTTCTTAGATGCTCTAGATTCCGATGATCAGTATGGACTTCAATGGGAAATTTGGCCCCTTCTAACCAATGTCTCCAAGTTTCAAAGGCTGCCTTTATGGCTAAAAGTTCCTTTTCCCAAATAGTGTAATTTCTCTCTGGTGCGGTCAATTGACGGGAATAAAAGGCACAAGGGTGAAGATGATCTCCCACTGGTTGTAGGAGTACAGCCCCAATCGCCACATCGGAGGCGTCCGCCTGCACGACAAAAGGGGTTTCAGGATCTGGGTGCTGAAGGATTGGCTGGGACGTGAATAATTTCTTTAGTTGCTGGAACCCTTTCTCTGCTTGATCTGTCCAGCGGAAGGGCTGTTTCCCACGGATGCAGCTGGTGATTGGGTCAGACCAGCGGGCAAAGTCTGGAATGAATTTGCGGTAGTAGTTCGCGAACCCCAAGAAGCGTTGCACCTCTTTCTTGTTGGTTGGCGCCCGCCATTCCAATACTGCCGCTACCTTGGCCGGGTCCATGGTGAGCCCTAGTGGCGAGACACGATAACCCAGGAAATCTACCTCTTGTAGATCAAAAGCGCATTTTTCCAGCTTGGCATAAAGTCCATGATCCCGCAATCGTTGTAACACCATTCTGACATGGTTCTCATGTTCTGATTGCGATCTAGAAAACACCAAAAAATCGTCCAGGTAGATGATCAAGAACCGGTCTAGATAATCCTGAAAGATATCGTTGACAAAATGTTGAAACGTTGCGGGAGCTCCACATAAACCGAAATTCATGACCAGGGTTTCGAATAAACCGAATTTAGTCTGGAAGGCAGTCTTCCACTCGTCCCCTTCCCTGATGCGGACTAGATTATAAGCTCCTCGAAGATCCAGTTTGGTGTAAACCTTAGCCCCTCGAAGCCGGTCTAAGAGGTCCGAGATCAAAGGCAGGGGATACCGGTTTCGCTTAGTGATATTGTTCAATGCTCTATAGTCCACCACCAAGCGTAGGTCCCCTGACTTCTTTTTCACGAACATCACTGGGGAAGCAGCTGGGGATTGAGAGGGTCTAATAAACCCCTTGCGGAGGTTTGTCTCTAAGAACTCCCTGAGAGCTTCTTGTTCTGGTTCAGTCAGGGAGTAGAGGTGTCCTCGCGGGATCGGGGCCCCCTCCACCAAGTCAATGGCACAGTCATAAGGTCTATGAGGGGGTAGTCTCTCGGCTTCCTTTTCATTGAATACATCCCAATATTCTGAGTACTTCTTGGGCAAGGTGATGATGGGTTCAGCGTCTGTGGCATGGCAGACCTTGGCTACAAGGCAATGGTTTTGGCAATATTTTGAAGCAAACTGCAGTTCTCTGTTGGACCAGGAGATGCTTGGGTCGTGGAGTGTCAGCCATGGAATTCCCAAAATCACAGGGAAGTGGGGTACCTCGGTAACAAAGAAGGAAATCTCTTCCATGTGCTCCCTTATCCACATTCTGGTGGGTTCCGACCACTGGCTTACTGGACCTGTCTTGAGGGGGCGGCCATCGATGGCTTGCACCACACGGGCGTTCTTGAAATCATGATATTGTAATCCCAGAGTCGGCATACTCTCTATCAATGAAATTGTTTGTGGCTCCTGAGTCTATCATGGCATGGACCATGACGGGTCCTTTTTTCACCGACCACAAGGTGACCACTAGGAGAAATAGGACCCCGGTTGGCGGCTCTTGAGTGGGGTTTTTGACCGGGTTGGCGAGCCTCTCTACGCCCGGTCGCTGGCTTCCCCCGCCGGCTGCGCGCCAGCCGCCTCAGATGTCTTCGTCTCCGTGGAGGACGCCGCCGCCAGATGGGCGGCGGGCTTCCCTTTGGCTGGACACTCTCTGGCAAAGTGGCCCCCGTTTCCGCAGTACCAACAGAGATTTAGGCGTTGGCGGCGGGCCTTCTCGGCGGCATCTAGTCTGGGACGCACGTTGCCCAACTGCATTGGCACCTCCTCGCTTCCTCTGGGGTATGGGGCCGGTGGCGGGGGTCTCCACACAGGACGCGGCTGGACGCCGGTGGGGGCGGGAGGTTTCGCTCCAGCCCTACCGCTCTGGCCTCGGATCCATTGCTTTCTGATGGCAAGCATGACTTCAGCTCGTAAACATTGATCAATGAGTGCTTCAAGAGAGTGTGGAGGATCCACCTTGGAGATTTCTTCCAGCATCTCAATGTTGAGACCCTCCCGAAATTGTCCTCTGAGGGCTATATCGTTCCAGCCGGTGTTATGGGCCAGCACTCGGAACTCGGCTATGTACTGGGACAAGGGTCTGTCTCCTTGGGAGAGGCGCCGGAGTTTGTGGCCGGCTGCCTCCAAATTGTCCTCGATCCCCCAAGTCGCCTTAAGGTGGTCCAAGAAGTGTTGCGCTGATCTTAGATGTGGGGAGGCTTGGTCGAACAGTGCCATCGCCCAGTTGGCCGCTGGCCCGTCTAGGAGACTGTAAATCCACGCCACCTTGATGTCTTCTTGGGGAAACTCGGCAGCACGGGCCTCTAGATAAGCCTGGCATTGGCGACGGAAAACATGAACCTTAGAAGCTTCTCCAGAAAACTTGGTTGGCAACGCCATGGCCGGGAGACGGATTCCGCGCTCCTTCAAACCCCTTATTTCCCCATCCTGCGCATTGAGCTTGTCACGGATGCGGTCCACTTCTTCCTTGTCGATGGTGTAGCTGAGTGGCTGGCCACCCGGCACGGTTCCGGTAGACATTCTGGCCTAGGTTAATTGGTGCTTAGGGTGGCGGAGTCAAACTGTCGCAACCCAGGCTGCAGAGCACCAATAACCATACACAGAGGCCAGAATCTATCTAATATCTTTATTGAAGGAATATATAAAGTTAATAAAAGCAAGTGTATGAAATAGTCCAGAATTAGTCCTTTCAGGAAAGGTCAAAATTAGTCCCAAGAAACAATGTCCAATATGAAATATTAAGGTCCAAAGTTGTAATCCAATAACCGAAACACTCACTTTGCCAAGCAAAGTGAGGGGAGATGACAAGGTCCTTTAGTCCATGAACTTGAGCAAGGCTAGAAGGTAACTTGATTCTTGGAACACAAAGCTTGATTCAAGGCAACAAGGAAACGAGGAGCAAGAACAAGATCCGTGGAAATTACTTGGCGAGGTCCGGGAAACAAGGCAAGATCCGGGGAGAAAAACAAGGCTGGGAACGAAGGCTTGGAACAGGAACAAAGGCTTGAGAGCAGGAGTAGCTGTCCACACACGCTGCTCCGGTAGCTGACGAATTGACTCCGCAAGATCCCTTCGGGAGCAAGGAACCTAAATAGGCCTCGTTTTCCCACCAGAGAACACTTCTCTGGGGAATCAGAAACGAAAGTCAATCTCTGTGTCCAGATGTATGACTCCCTAAAATTTCTCACGGAAGCAGGCTTAATCATCTGAATGCTTTGCTGCAATTCTCAAGCTCCTGCGATTAGCCTGCTGCACTCCTTTTTGCTGGAGATAATAATTACGGCGAGAAAAAGGGGGAGATTTTGACTCAGGGCTTGTTTGGCAGATTTCTGGAAGACAAACCTCCTGCAGGTGCAAGGGCTCCATTTCTGGCTGGGAAAGTTCCTTTTCTGGCTGAAATGGTGGGAAATCCAAGTTTTCCTCTTCATCTGTCACAACAGCACTAGGAACGGGACTACATGGCCCATGAGTCATCACATATTTTTCCATGAAAAAAAATCCATATATGTTTAATCTAAGTTTATCTATAGTTGTCTGGGCAGTCAGTTATGTTTTAAATATAGACATGGACTCCAAGGTATTATTTTAAGAAGGCAAACAGTGGAAACACTAATTACTCAAAGGAGTAGAGTAACAAGTGATCACACACATATGTTTGTTTAGCAAAATCTCTGACTTTTCAATCGGTCTCAAGTACTTAAGACAGAATGTATCCAAATACCATTGCTTATTAAAATAGAACTTTAAGCTTGCACTAAATCAGAGCTTTCTCAACCTGAAATAGAACCCATACGTAGTACAGAAAATGAGTGTAGTTTTTCATTGGCAAACTAAAGTTACACTGTTGATATATAAGATATCAGATATAGTTCTGTTTAGGTAGGCGTTCTTAAACATAGTTCTCTTTCAGTTGTAGTTATTTTTCTGATGGGCATAGAGAATTATATGTTATTCTCATTACCTTATTACAAATATTCCCAACCAATGTTCTCATAAAGCTTTGAATGTGTTTGAATATAACATTCCAACCAAATCAGATAACATTATTTAAAGCACTTGTGAACATTATCTGGTTCTGTTTTTTCTGGAAAACCCGCATCACTGCTGGAGTGACAGGAATGCAAGGGAAAGTAGGAGAAGAATAGAAGAACTATACACCACATGCCTAAGCATTTTTAAACTGAAGCTGAAAGGAAAAATGGCTGTCACTCAGTTTTACATTGAATAGACCGAAATAAGGAATATATGTACTTTTGACTGAGATAAACAACAGGGTTAGCAGGATGGATTCCTTAGCTGAAATTCACTGAAGACAGGTAATCTCAAAGGGATGATTAATGGAGAATAGGGGAAAATTTGGACCCTTCTAGACTGTACTATATCCCAGACTATCGGCTTTAAACTGGATTATATGAGTCTCCACTGCCAGATAATCTGGGATTAGATCTTGAAATATAGGGGCAGTGTGGAAGGGGCCTTTGTCAGCTGCAGAAATGATCCTGGTGTATATTCTTGCGTTATGTAGGGTCTTAAAGTAAAACTCTCATTGCGAGGAACTGCTTTTGATGGCAGTTAATTAGGATTCACAATTTGTCAATAAATCAGTCAATGCACTTCTGTCCTCTCCCCCACCCCCCTTTAAAAAAAAAGAAGAACAAGTGTAGGACTAAGATTATATTGGAATGCATAAGTGACCAACTACTTATTGCCTGTAAGGCTCATGTTTGCTTCATTATATTTTCCCAGACTTTTCCCTTTCCATCTGATAACATCACTGTTAGTCATCAGTGCTAAATAGCATGAGACACACCATAAGTCTATCACAGAAGAGGAGCAGATGTCAGTCAAACTGCCAGCCAACAAAATGCTTACCCTTCATTAACACATTTTGATTATTCTGGCTTGCTGTGTTTCTCAAGAAGATCTGGTTCATATTGTTGGCACATGACAAAAGGTCAGGATTGGGCTTATTAATCAGTGTGTGAATTGGGTATATAATGTGACCACTAGCACAAGTTGATCACATGTTGTAATGTGTGGAGTTCAGTCCTGTTGCTTGTAGAGCAGTGGTTCTCAACCTGCAACCCCTAGATGGTTTTAGCCTACAACAGAAATCCCAGCCAGTTTACCAAGTGTTAGGATTTCCGGGAATTGAAGGCCAAAAACATCTGGGGACCCCAGGTTGAGAACCCCTGATGTAGAGAATTTGGTTGTTTGCTGTATATACCTTGACTCATATATAACTGCCCTTCTCCTAGAAACTAATGTATCAGAGTCTTCTGCTATACCTTTTCTTAATGGTTTCCCCAGCATCCTTAGAGGCTGTTTTGAAATATACATTCCCGTCTGATCCTTGTTTACTCAATTCCTAATTGGTGATCCAGCCACTTTTGTTTTATTTGTAAAATGCCTTTGTAGGCTTCATTAGTCCAATCTAGGCTTCATTAGACCAATGGGTCTATTTTAATTGGAAAACACTGTTATTAAAATTAGAGTGTGTTCCAATTAAAGTGTACCCATTGAACTAATAAAGTCTACATATGTGTTGATTTATAAAATTCCCAGTGATGTAATGGGTCTGTTCTAATTAGAATTCATCACTAGTTACGACTAGTATTTAGTCCTTGTATGTGCTGTTATAGGCAATTAATTGTTTGGCTGAGATCTTTGTGTCTCATTTATTAAATGTGAACCATTTAACATGTCTTCATGGTGTAAAGATTCTGATCAAAGGCATTTTGAATTTTGAAAGCAGTAGCCATTCAGGTGGTTCAACTGCTATGTGTTCAGTGTGTAAAGACTATAGAAATCTGAATTGAAGTCCTTGGATTTGCAGATGGCCTCTATTCCAGCTGGAGTGTTTACAATGGGAACTGATGAGCCTGCTATACAACAAGATGGGGAATGGCCTGCAAGGAAAATCCACATCAACCATTTCTTTATGGATCTCTATGAAGTCAGCAATAGAGAATTTGAGAAGTTTGTGAATGCCACTGGGTATCTCACAGAGGTAAGAGGCTGAAATGATATACAAATGTAGACATTTCAAAGCAACTTTGAATGCAACCTAGCAAACCTTGAAATCAGATTATACTCTGGCGAAGCTATATTGCTACTGTGTTGGTGGAATAGTGCTAATATCCTATACTCCAAGGATGGAGAATGTGTGGCTCTCCAGATGATGTTGCTTTAAAGATCCCATGACCCCTCATCATTGACTACTGACTATTATTGATAAATGTTGCAATTTAGCAACCTCTGGAGAGCTAAATTCAAATTCAGAATAGAAACACTAGGTCAATTAAGAGGATACCCCATACTATTTGGGAGGAGCATGTCATGGGGCCAGATTATCCTTTTGGCTCTCACGTGACCCTGAGGACAAGCAACAAGGCCTACAAAAAGCCCAGCCCCTGCCCTGCTCTTTGGCTCAATAGACAATATTTTGCTGTATGGCTTTCTCTCGCTCTCATTGCCGCTCCATCTCATCTAGATCTTCAGTGATGGAGAAGCTGTATCAGCAAAGTGCCTTGCTTTTATCTCTATCATGGCAATGATGCATCTTGCATTCCAGCAACATAGTTTATCATATCCCGTAACCCCTCATTCGGAATAACTTGGGTAAAGGATTGCATCTCATTCTTCAAGGAGAAGAAATAAACACAACCTTTTAGAAGACGATTGAAAAATGAATATTTGAATTCCTTTCCTAAGCTACTTTAAATAACAAGGATACTTTCAAAATGTTTTCAGGGACTCCATTTTAGGGACTGTACTAGCAAAATCCAAAATCTATGGAAAGAAAAACAGACCTGCCACTGAAACAGATTCCTGAAAACACTGCCTGCTATTCTGTTTCTGTAGGAGGCCTATGGAGAATCATAGCTCTGTTCTGTCTCCTAGGATTTTATCAGATACTGCCCACACACCTTCAAAAGGCTTGAGGAAGCAAAGAAGAACTGAGGTTCTTGCTATCTGAAATGCTGTAGTAAATGCCAGAGACCTTGTATAACTGTTCTGATGTTTGCAGTCATATCCAGCTCAGTACTCACAAGATATGTAGGAATACAGCTTCAGGCATCTCCATCCACCCTGGACATGTGGGGTGGGGAAGATCAAAGTTGTAGTCTAACATGTTCAGAAAACATCATACTTGTAAAGACTGATGCATCAAATACATGGAATGTTACAGAAAGGATTTTAGGGTAAACACTGCCGTACTGTAAAAATGTGTTTTTGGGGATGTTAATAGCCTACATTGTTCATGGAAAAGCTACCCTGGCATGCACTGGGAATTTTGAATTATCATATATACAAATTACTGCTACAGATAAACTGCTTACAGCATCATAAGAATTTTTGCAATTGAGGAAATATGCAAATAAAATTCATTTCCTAGGATTAAGCTAATTTATTTGAACTCAGCCTAATTTAATTGCATGAAACTTGATTACTGCCACTGACTTTGGCTGCTAAGGAATATCCTTAGTGCGATTTTCATGACACAACAGTAATCCGTTTTTAGATCTCATACACTCTATTAATGGTAATATACTGGAGCATTGATTATTATATGTACTTTTAAGTATAAAAGATGGGGTTCTTTTTGAGTGAAACTGAGCAACAGAAAATGGATATCAGTGATAAATCTAAGTGGTTTGTATGAAATCTAAGATCAGTGTGCTGTTGTTTCTTGAAAAAAGTGCCAAAGAAATTTCTTAGGTTTCAACACAACAGCCCATGCCAATGATGGTGACTAAGCTTAATACATTTGAACAAACTAGTTATAAACTGTAGTCCTGTGCCTTGAGTTCTGTGAGATGTATTTTTAAATAAACATGTACAGGATTATGCTGTAAGCAGTTTATCTGCAGCAGTGGTATGTATGTGTAACATTGCTGATGAAAGAATTCATAATTCCCAAATTGCTTAACATTATGCACGGTAGCTTTCATATCATAAAACACATTAATGCAATGCGGAGAAGGGAGACATTTCTAAGATGTTGTCATGCCCAGGGCAACAGAGCACTAAGAACCGACACATGGAGGCCAAAAACTATCTAATATCTTTATTAAGGAAATATGTAAGAATAATAAAAACAAGTAGGAAATATAGTCCAATAAAAGACCTTTCAGGGAAGGTCAGAAATAGTCCAAAATTATATTGTCCAATATTTTTTATTAGAGTCCAAAGTTGTAAATCCAAACCGAAACACACTCTATTTGCAAGCAATAGAGTGGGGAAACGTCCAAAATCTCTCCAAAGTTCAGAGTAAGTCCACAGCAAGAACTGGAAACAAGGCTTGATACTAGAAACAAGGTCCAAGACTGGAAGCAAGGCAAGATAATTCTTGAATACTTGGCTAGGCAAGGCAAGGCAAGGCAAAGGTACTGGAGTTGCGGACTTTGCGAAGTCCACACTTGGCTGGAAACACGAAATCATTCCTGAAGGTGATCTGTTGACTCCGCACGGAATCCTTCGTGTCGGGTACTTTTAACTCAGTCTCATTTCTCTGCAAAACAGGTGTCCTGAGCTTCCTTTCCCAAGGGAAAGGAGAGCGAAACACATCTCCCTCCAGATTCATTCCTCCAGGGGAACATGGCTAATTAACGTCTTGTTTAGCTGCTAATCTCAAGCTTCTCCGAAACTGCTCTTTCTCACCCCGGCCCGCCGCATAGAACTGTTTCCTAGGAAAAGGAGGGGAGGCAGTGGGACAGGCCTGTTCAAGGTCTTCCTTAATGGGTTCTCGGGTAGAATCATCAACAACAGGCATCTGGAAAGATTCCGGCTCTTGCTGAGCCGGCAAAAATCCCCTGTTTTCATCCTCTTCAGCCACGATGGCGCTGGGATCAGAACTCCATGGCCCATGAGACATCACACTATCCCTCCTCCCAAGGCCCCCCTCATTCAGGGCCCCCCCTCGAGATCCACGGGGACGCGGCTTGGAAGGGTAAGTCCGGTGAAAGCGACGGACTAAGTCAGGGGCATGCACTGTGGAAGCATCTTCCCAGGAGCGTTCTTCAGGTCCGTAGCCCACCCAATCAATCAAATATTGGAGGCGGTGGCGATGTAGGCGAGAATACAAAATGTCCTGGACCTCGAATTCCTCTTCTCCGTCTATCAATGCCGGGGCCGGGGGTGGACGGCTCGCGTCCGGACGAACACCATCCGCCGGAAGGAGGAGGGAACGATGGAACACCGGATGGATGTGCATGGAACGTGGAAGTTGGAGTTTGAAAGTCACGGGGTTAAGTTGAGCCACCACTGGGTAAGGACCAATGAATCGGGCATCTAACTTCCGGCAGGGGCGTTGGGAGGGCAAATAGCAAGTGGACAACCACACCCGGTCTCTTACCTTGATCTCGGGGCCAAGCTGGCGATGGCTGTCAGCATGACGTTTGTAGTCCTCCTTGGCTTGATCAAGTTGCTGGTGCAACAGATCTTGCACCGCTGTGAGTTCCTGAAGCCAATTCTCCGCTGCAGGAACTTCCGAAGTCTCCACGACAGAAGGGAAGAAACGGGGGTGAAAACCGTAGTTTGCAAAGAACGGGGCTTCCTTGGTTGAGTTTTGAACACCATTGTTGAAGGCAAACTCCAAGAGAGGTAACAGGGCCGCCCAATTATCCTGTTGGTAGTTGACATAACAACGGAGATATTGTTCCAGAGTGGCATTGGTGCGCTCAGTCTTCCCATCCGTTTGAGGGTGGTGGGATGAGGATAGACGAGAGCCAATGCCCAATAGTTTTTGAAGGGCTGTCCAAAAGCGAAAGGTGAATTGAGTTCCCCGGTCTGTGACCAAACTCTTGGGCAAGCCATGTAATCGGAATACATGTTGAAGGAATAGATCTGCGGTTTCCTTGGCTGTAGGAAGCCCCTCACAGGGGACAAAAAGGGCCATTTTGGTGAACAGGTCCACCACCACTAGAATCGTGGTAAATCCAAGAGACGGCGGCAGGTCTGTGATAAAGTCTGCGGAGATTATCTCCCACGGGCGGGATGGTGTGGGGAGGGGATGCAAAAGTCCTGCCGGCTTTTCCCTTCGTGTCTTGGAACGTTGACATGTTGGACAGGTGGCGACATAGTTCTCTACATCTTTACGGATCCTGGGCCACCAGAAATCTCGTAAGATCAAATGTATAGTTTTAAACAGTCCGAAATGCCCAGCAGGCTTGCTGTCATGACACAACTTGAGGGCTTTTTCTCTCTCAGGGCCCGGAGGAATATAAACATGGTTCCTGTAGCACAATAGACCGTTTTTTAATGAAAATGGGAATCGTAGTCCCTGTCGAATCTGTTCTCTGTCTGCTGACTGGCCCTGATTTCCTGGGTAAAAGGAGAGTCTGTGGTTGTGGAACCGGGAGTAGGTGAAGCTGGCTTAACTGGAGTAGATTTGATATTCCCCACCGTGAGTGTGGCAAAGTTTCCCGGTTGTAGCAAATGGGTCTCTGAGATATCTTTACGCCCTGCTGCATCCTCCGGCTTCCGTGATAGGGCGTCTGCTTGTTTGGTCTGAGCAGGAGTCACATAGTGGATCCGGAAATTAAAACACTCAAAGAACAAAGCCCAGCGCTGTTGCCTTTGGTTTAACTTCCGTGCAGTCCTTAAGTGCTCCAGATTTCGGTGGTCGGTATGAACTTCTATAGGGAAGTTAGCTCCTTCTAGCCAATGCCTCCAAGTTTCAAAGGCTGCCTTTATGGCTAAGAGTTCCTTTTCCCAGATGGTATAATTTCTCTCCGGAGCTGTTAGTTGACGGGAATAATAAGCACATGGATGGAGATGATCTCCCACTGGTTGCATTAGTACAGCTCCCACCGCCACATCCAAGGCATCCGCCTGAACTACAAAAGGGGTCTTGGGGTGAGGATGTTGCAGGATTGGCTGGGTCGTGAATAACTGTTTCAGTTTTTGAAATCCTTTCTCGGCTTGCTCAGTCCAGCGGAAAGGTTGCTTTCCCCGGATGCAGCTGGTGATTGGGTCAGTCCAGCAGGCAAAGTCTGGAATGAATTTGCGATAGTAGTTCGCAAACCCCAAAAAGCGTTGCACTTCCTTTTTGTTGGTTGGCGCCCGCCATTCTAGTATGGCCGATACTTTTGCTGGGTCCATGGAAAGCCCCAGGAAGTCTACTTCTTGCAAATCAAAAGCGCACTTTTCCAGCTTAACATATAGTCCATGGTCCCGCAATCGTTGTAGCACCTGTCTGACGTGCTGGTCATGTTCTGTTTGTGATTTCGAGAACACCAAAAAATCGTCCAAGTATATAACCAAGAACCGGTCTAGATAATCCTGGAAGATATCGTTGACAAAATGTTGAAATGTGGTGGGGGCGTTGGACAAACCGAAATTCATAACTAAGGACTCGAATAATCCGAATTTGGTCTGGAAAGCGGTTTTCCATTCGTCCCCTTCCCTCACGCGAATCAAATTGTATGCCCCACGAAGATCCAGCTTAGTGAAAACTTTTGCTCCTCGGAGTCGGTCTAGCAAGTCCGAAATCAATGGCAATGGGTAACGATTCCGCTTCGTGATGTTGTTCAGAGCCCGATAGTCCACACAGAGGCGTAGGTCCCCGGACTTCTTTTTCACAAACAGCACAGGTGAAGCAGCCGGGGATTGAGAGGGTCTGATGAACCCCTTGCGGAGGTTTGTCTCTAAGAACTCCCTGAGAGCTTCTTGCTCTGGTTCAGTCAGGGAGTAGAGGTGTTGTCACGACCCAGGCTGCAGAGCACCAATAACCATACACAGAGGCCAGAATCTAACTAATATCTTTATTGAAGGAATATATAAAGTTAATAAGAACAAGTGTAGAAAATAGTCCAGAAATAGACCTTTCAGGAAAGGTCAGAAATAGTCCAAAAAAGCAATGTCCAATAGGAAATATTAAGGTCCAAAGTTGTAATCCAATAACCGAAACACTCACTTTGCCAAGCAAAGTGAGGGGAGATGACAAGGTCCTTTAGTCCATAAAACTTGAGCGTGGCTAGGAAATAACTTGATACTTGAAACAAGGCTTGAACGTGGAACAAGGTAACTAGGAACAAGAACAAGGTCCGTGGAATAACTTGGTAAAATCCGTGAAACAAGGCAAGGATTGATCCTGGGAAACAAGGCAAGGTCCGCAGATAAACAAAGGCTGGGAAGCAAGGCGAAGGCTGGATAGCAAGGCAAGGCTTGGGCAGGAGCGAGGCTTGAATCGGAGCGCGCTGTCCAGACACAACTCGCTCCGTAGGCTGACGAATTGACTCCGCGAAGTTACTACGCGGGCAAAACACCTATATAGAGTCTAACTTTCTCACCGAAGCCGTTCTCTGGGAAACAGAAACGAAAGCTAAACTCCGAGACCAGATGTTAAACTCCTTAAAGATTCTCACGAGAAACAGTCTTAATTGGCAACATTCTTAGCTGCTATCCTCGCACTCCTGCGCGAAGCTGATTCCAAACTTCTCTGTTGTTTACAAAACTCCCGGCGCAAGAACACGGGAGAAGTAGGCTCTGGGGTTGTTTGACATACTTCTGGGACACAACTTTCTTGCAGGTGCAAGGTTCCCAGATCTGCCTGGGGAAGATCTGGCTGAGAGGAATCCAGTTCAGACTGGGAAGGTAAAAAACCCAAGTTTTCATCTTCAACAGGGATTACAATGTCCTGAGCAGGACTACAAGGCCCATGGGTCATCACACTATCCCCCTCCTCAAGGCCCCTCCCAAACTGGGGCCCTCTCCCCGAGGCGCGAGGTCGCGGCTTGGCGGGATAGGTCTGATGAAAGCGGCGGGTTAGATCAGGAGCATGGACTGTGGAGGCGTCTTCCCAAGAGCGTTCCTCAGGGCCAAAACCCACCCAGTCAATGAGATATTGTAGGCGGCGGCGATGAAAGCGAGAATCCAAAATGTCCTCAACCTCAAACTCCTCCTCCCCATTCATCAACACAGGAGGGGGGGCCGGTTGGTCTGAATCAGGACGCACACCATCCGCCGGAAGGAGCAGGGAACGGTGAAACACTGGGTGAATGCGCATTGAACGCGGAAGTTGGAGTTTGAAAGTCACGGGGTTTAATTGCGCCACCACTGGATAGGGGCCAATGAAACGGGCATCTAACTTCCGGCAAGGGCGGTGGGAGGGCAGAAAGCGAGTGGACAGGAAAACCCGATCTCCTACCTTGATTTCGGGGCCCGGCTGGCGATGTTTGTCAGCGTGGCGTTTATAGTCCTCCTTGGCTTGGTCCAGTTGCTGGAGCAAAAGTTGTTGCACCGCTGTGAGTTCCTGCAGCCAATCCTCTGCTGCGGGAACTTCTGAAGTTTCAATGACAGGGGGGAAGAAACGTGGATGGAAGCCGTAGTTTGCAAAGAACGGCGTTTCTTTTGTAGAAGCTTGAACTCCATTGTTGTAGGCAAACTCAGACAGTGGTAACAGAGAAGCCCAATTGTCCTGTTGATAGTTTACATAACAGCGAAGATATTGCTCCAAAGTGGCATTGGTGCGCTCCGTTTGCCCATCTGTTTGGGGATGATGAGCTGAAGATAAGCGAGAGTCTATGCCCAATAGTTTTTGTAGTGCCTTCCAAAAACGAGAGGTGAATTGAGATCCACGGTCTGTGACTAAACTCTTGGGCAATCCATGTAGTCTGAAAACATGTTGAAGGAATAGATCTGCAGTCTCTTTGGCCGTGGGAAGACCTTCACAGGGAATGAAATGGGCTAACTTGGTGAAAAGGTCCACCACCACTAGGATCGTGGTGAAACCACAGGAAGGTGGTAAGTCAGTGATAAAATCCGCAGAAATTATTTCCCATGGCCGAGATGGGGTAGGAAGGGGATGCAGAAGCCCTGAGGGCTTCTCCCTTCTTATCTTGGAGCGCTGGCATACTGGGCAGGTGTTGACATATTTTTCCACATCCTTGCGGATCTTGGGCCACCAAAAATCCCTTAGGATCAGATGCATGGTTTTAAATAGTCCGAAATGCCCAGCTGGTTTGCAGTCATGACACAGACGAAGCGCTTTCTCCCTGCCCGGTCCGGGTGGGATATAAACATGATTTCTATAGCATAGCAGTCCATCTTTAAGCGAAAAGGGAAAATGCAGACCTTGGCGAAGTTGGTCCTGCGCCCAGGCATCTGCTTGCTGACTAGCCCGGATTTCTTGAGCACAGATGGGTCCTGGAGTAGGGGAAGTTGAACCAATGGGAATGGATTTGGTGTTCCCCACCGTGAGCGTGGCAAAGTTCTCGGGTTGTAGCAGTTGGGATTCAAAGGTCTCCTTGCGTCCTGCAGCGTACTCCGGTTTACGTGACAGGGCGTCTGCTTGCTTGGTTTGGGCTGGAGTCA
This sequence comes from Anolis carolinensis, assembly GCF_035594765.1. Taxonomy (NCBI): domain Eukaryota; kingdom Metazoa; phylum Chordata; class Lepidosauria; order Squamata; family Anolidae; genus Anolis; species Anolis carolinensis. The sequence goes on along the minus strand of NC_085842.1, from coordinate 54,001,283 downwards.
CATAATGGATCTGGAAGTTGAAACGTTCGAAGAATAAAGCCCAACGTTGCTGCCTCTGATTTAGTTTGCGGGCAGTTCTTAGATGTTCTAGATTACGATGATCAGTGTGGACTTCAATGGGAAATTTGGCCCCTTCTAGCCAATGTCTCCAAGTTTCAAAGGCTGCCTTTATAGCCAGTAGTTCCTTTTCCCAAATGGTGTAATTCCTCTCTGGTGTGGTTAGTTGACGAGAATAAAAGGCACAGGGGTGGAGGTGATCTCCCTCCGGTTGTAAGAGTACAGCCCCAATTGCCACATCAGAGGCGTCCGCTTGCACCACAAAGGGGGTTCCAGGATTTGGGTGTTGTAGAATTGGCTGGGAGGTGAATAGTTTCTTTAGTTGCTGGAACCCTTTCTCTGCTTGATCAGTCCAGCGGAAAGGCTGCTTTCCACGGATGCAGCCAGTGATGGGGTCGGACCAGCGGGCAAAATCTGGAATGAACTTGCGGTAATAGTTCGCGAACCCCAAGAAACGCTGCACCTCTTTCTTGTTAGTTGGCGCCCGCCATTCCAACACTGCTGAGACCTTGGCTGGATCCATGGAAAGCCCTAGAGGCGAGATGCGGTAACCAAGGAAATCTACCTCTTGTAGATCAAAGGCGCATTTTTCCAGCTTGGCATAAAGTCCATGATCCCGCAATCGTTGTAACACCATTTTGACGTGGTTCTCATGTTCTGATTGTGATCTGGAAAACACCAAAAAATCGTCCAGGTAGATTATCAAGAACCTGTCTAGATAGTCCTGAAAAATGTCATTGACAAAATGCTGGAACGTTGCGGGGGCTCCGCATAAACCGAAATTCATAACTCGGGACTCAAATAATCCGAATTTGGTCTGGAAGGCGGTCTTCCACTCGTCCCCTTCCCTGATGCGAACTAAGTTGTAAGCCCCCCGAAGATCCAGCTTGGTGTAAACCTTAGCTCCTCGAAGCCGATCCAGTAGATCCGAGATTAAGGGCAGGGGATAGCTGTTCCGCTTGGTGATATTGTTCAATGCTCTGTAGTCCACCACCAAGCGTAGTTCCCCTGACTTTTTCTTCACAAACATCACTGGGGAGGCGGCTGGGGATTGAGAGGGTCTGATGAATCCCTTGCGAAGGTTTGTCTCTAGGAATTCCCTGAGAGCTTCTTGCTCTGGTTCAGTCAGGGAGTAGAGATGCCCTCGCGGGATCGGGGCCCCCTCCACCAAGTCAATGGCACAGTCATAAGGTCTATGTGGGGGTAATTTTTCGGCTTCTTTCTCATTGAATACATCCCAATACTCGGAGTACTTCTTTGGCAAGGTGATGATGGGTTCGGTGTCTGTGGCATGGCATACCTTGGCTACGAGGCAATGGTTTTGGCAGTACGGTGAAGCAAACTGCAGTTCTCTGTTGGACCAGGAGATGTTAGGGTCGTGGAGAGTCAGCCATGGAATTCCCAAAATCACAGGGAAATGGGGGACCTCGGTAACAAAGAAGGAGATCTCTTCCATGTGTTCCCTTATCCACATCCTGGTGGGTTCCGACCACTGACTTACGGGGCCCGTCTTGAGGGGGCGGCCGTCTATGGCTTGCACCACACGGGCATTCTTGAAATCATGATATTGTAATCCCAGAGAGTCGGCATACTCTCTATCGATGAAATTGTTGGTAGCTCCAGAGTCTATCATGGCGTGGATCATGACGGGTCCCCTTTTTGCTGACCATAAAGTGACCACGAGAAGGAACAGGACCCCGGTTGGCGGCTCTTGGATGGATTTTTTGACCGGGTTGGCGAGCCTCTCTACACCCGGTCGTTGGCTTCCCCCGCCGGCTGTGTACCAGTCGGCTCAGACGCCTTCGTCTCCGTGGAGGACGCCGCCGCAAGACGGGCGGCCGGCTTCCCTTTGGCTGGGCACTCTCTGGCGAAGTGGCCCCCGTTCCCGCAGTACCAGCAGAGGTTTAAGCGTTGACGACGGGCCTTCTCGGCGGCATCTAGTCTGGGACGCACATTGCCCAACTGCATCGGCACCTCCTCGCCTCCTCTGGGGTATGGGGTTGGTGGTGGGGGTCTCCATACTGGTCGTGGCTGAACGCTGGCGGGAGCGGAGGGATTTGCCCCGGCTCTACTGCCCTGGCCTCGAACCCACTGTTTCCTGTTGGCAATCATGACTTCAGCCCGTAAACATTGATCAATGAGTGCCTCGAGGGTCTGGGGAGGGTCCACCTTGGAGATTTCTTCCAGCATTTCAATGTTGAGACCCTCCCGGAATTGTCCTCTGAGGGCTACATCGTTCCAGCCGGTATTGTGGGCCAGCACTCGGAACTCGGCTATATACTGAGACATAGGTCTGTCTCCTTGGAAAAGGCGACGGAGTTTGTGACCGGCTGCCTCCAAATTGTCCTCGATTCCCCAAGTCTCCTTGAGGTGGTCCAAGAAGTGTTGCGCTGATCTTAGGTGTGGAGAGGCTTGGTCGAACAGTGCCGTCGCCCAATTGGCCGCTGGCCCGTCTAGAAGACTGTAAACCCACGCCACTTTGATGTCTTCTTGGGGAAACTCGGCATCTCGGGCCTCTAGATAAGCTTGACATTGGCGACGGAAAACATGAACCTTAGAAGCTTCTCCAGTAAACTTGGTGGGCAACGCCATGGCCGGGAGGCGGACTCCGCGCTCCCGCAAGCCCTTTATTTCTCCATCCTGGGCGTTGAGTCTGTCGCGGATGCGATCCACCTCTTCCTTGTCGATGGTGTAGGTAATCGGCTGGCCGCTCGGCCCAGGTACGTCTCCGGTGGACATTCTGGCCGAGGTTAATTGGTGCTTAGGTCGGCGGAGTCAAACTGTCACGACCCAGGCTGCAGAGCACCAATAACCATACACAGAGGCCAGAATCTAACTAATATCTTTATTGAAGGAATATATAAAGTTAATAAGAACAAGTGTAGAAAATAGTCCAGAAATAGACCTTTCAGGAAAGGTCAGAAATAGTCCAAAAAAGCAATGTCCAATAGGAAATATTAAGGTCCAAAGTTGTAATCCAATAACCGAAACACTCACTTTGCCAAGCAAAGTGAGGGGAGATGACAAGGTCCTTTAGTCCATAAAACTTGAGCGTGGCTAGGAAATAACTTGATACTTGAAACAAGGCTTGAACGTGGAACAAGGTAACTAGGAACAAGAACAAGGTCCGTGGAATAACTTGGTAAGATCCGTGAAACAAGGCAAGGATTGATCCTGGGAAACAAGGCAAGGTCCGCAGATAAACAAAGGCTGGGAAGCAAGGCGAAGGCTGGATAGCAAGGCAAGGCTTGGGCAGGAGCGAGGCTTGAATCGGAGCGCGCTGTCCAGACACAACTCGCTCCGTAGGCTGACGAATTGACTCCGCGAAGTTACTACGCGGGCAAAACACCTATATAGAGTCTAACTTTCTCACCGAAGCCGTTCTCTGGGAAACAGAAACGAAAGCTAAACTCCGAGACCAGATGTTAAACTCCTTAAAGATTCTCACGAGAAACAGTCTTAATTGGCAACATTCTTAGCTGCTATCCTCGCACTCCTGCGCGAAGCTGATTCCAAACTTCTCTGTTGTTTACAAAACTCCCGGCGCAAGAACACGGGAGAAGTAGGCTCTGGGGTTGTTTGACATACTTCTGGGACACAACTTTCTTGCAGGTGCAAGGTTCCCAGATCTGCCTGGGGAAGATCTGGCTGAGAGGAATCCAGTTCAGACTGGGAAGGTAAAAAACCCAAGTTTTCATCTTCAACAGGGATTACAATGTCCTGAGCAGGACTACAAGGCCCATGGGTCATCACAGGTGTCCTCGAGGAATTGGGGCCCCCTCAATCAGGTCGATGGTGCAATCATAGGGTCTTTGCGGGGGTAGTTTTTCGGCTTCCTTCTCGTTGAATATATCCCAGAAGTCCGAATATTTCTTAGGCAAGGTAATGATGGGCTCTGTATCCGTGGCATGGCAGACCTTGGCTACTAGGCAGTGATTTTGCCAAGAAATATTTGGGTCATGGAGTGTTAGCCAGGGAATTCCCAAAATCACGGGGAAATGAGGAACCTCAGTAACGAAAAAGGAGATCTCTTCCATATGCTCCCTTATCCACATCCGAGTGGGCTCGGTCCATTGGCTTACTGGCCCTGTCTTCAGCGGCCGGCCATCGATGGCCTGCACCACCTGTGCATTTTTAAAGTCATGGTATTGCAACCCCAACGAATTAGCATAGTCTCTGTCAATGAAGTTGTTGGTTGAAGTTGAATTTCCCAGGGGAACATGGCTAATTAACGTCTTGTTTAGCTGCTAATCTCAAGCTTCTCCGAAACTGCTCTTTCTCACCCCGGCCCGCCGTATAGAACTGTTTCCTAGGAAAAGGAGGGGAGGCAGTGGGACAGGCCTGGTCAAGGTCTTTCTTAATGGGCTCTCGGGTAGAATCATCAACAACAGGCATCTGGAAAGATTCCGGCTCTTGCTGAGCCGGCAAAAATCCCCTATTTTCATCCTCATCAGCCACGATGGCGCTGGGATCAGAACTCCATGGCCCATGAGACATCACAGATGTTTAGCTAAAATGAAGGAGTGGGGCAACAGAACACAATCACTCCTAACAGGCCCGTAGCCAGGATTTTGCTTCGTGGGTGCTGGGATTTTGCTTCGGGGGTGGGGGGTGGGGGTTGAATCTGGGTGGGGGAGGATCTACCCTAGCAAACCTTTTGTATCGTTATCCCAATACTCCCATGCATATGGGATATATTGAGCATGGTGATCAGATCATGATATAAATAAACATAACAGATTAAATAATAAATAGACCACTCTGAGAATTTTTTTTGGGGGGGGGCAGACCTGAAGCCCCCCCACCCCCACCCCGGCTACATGCCAGACTCCTAAGGTGAGAACTCCAAATTCCTTCAAAGCATTATTTATTTATTTATTTATTTATTAGTGGTAAAGCAGTTTTAGAGAATAAATTACAGCTGTTTTCTAGCAGTCTGAAAGATACCACCTTCACTTTTTCTTGCTTCTTCTTCCTTGCAGCTTTCTCCTCCTTCTTCCACCTCTTACATCATATTCATCATCTGATATAGGGCATTTAGAATGATATTTTCATTTGGCAAAAGAGGAATTGTTGACAGAGGGTTTGATAACTGCTATCTTTTCTTCCAGTAGGGGCCTGGATTTCATCTCCATGACAATTTTAGGAGTGATTATATCCTTGAGCAAAGTGATCTTTTCATCCTCTCTGAACATGCTATGCATTGCATTGTTTCCTTTAACAAGAAAGCGTGAATTGCATTCAGGAGGGATTAAGTAAAGCCCAATATACACTTAATTGTCAAATTTGATGCATTCTTCTTCTGGCATTTGGGAAATAAACATGCTTGAACAGCAAAGTGGCAAATTTAATCAATGAAGAATGATTTCACCACCCCCTTTTCTTTCCCTTTCGCAGGCAGAAAGATTTGGAGATTCTTTTGTATTTGAAGGCATGTTGAGCGAACAAGTGAAGAGCGAAATCCATCAGGCTGTGAGTCATGTGTTTTTCAGCTACTGTACTTTGGTCTAATAATTCAAGATCATGAGCATTTTATAAAAGCAGCAATAATATGATTTGTTTTAATGCCATAATCAAAGGATGTAGAGACCTGCAATGCTGTGTTTGTTTTTTGCACAGGAAACATTATAATCAACTTTGAGGACAGCTTTAGTGCTATAAAATACTGTGTTATAGTTATCCTTTAGTTCTCTGGAAGGGAAGAAAGCACACAAGTGAGAAATAAATATATTAGAAGTCAATAGGAAAAGCTACTTCTGCATTTTCTGTCCTTTTTAGGAAATAATTTGATGGACCATACTCATTATAGAATATAACGAACTATATGCTTGCTTCTAAGCACAAAGCGGTGTCATCTTTGCCTGTACAAACAGGTATACCATGAGTTAAACATGAGTCAATAATGTGATGAGAAAGAAATAAAGCCAATACAATTTTAGGCCGAATTAATAAGATTATAGTGTCCAGACAAAAGGAAGTAATGATACTATCAGATTCTGTTCTACTTTTAATTAGGTCTCATCTGGAATATTTTGTCAATTCCTAGACACTACAGTTGAAGAATAATATCAGTGAGGTAGAATATATCCAGAAATAGGTAATGTGGATGGTAAAAGGTCTGAAAACAAAACTGTATAATGAAAAACATACCAATCTGGGTATGTTTAACTTGGAAAAGAGAACATTGGGAGGTGACGTGATAGCCATCTTAAATATCTGAAAGAATATGATATGGAAAGTGAAGCAAGTTTTTTTTCTGTTGATTGAAAGACAAAAACACAAACCTATGGATTTAAATTACAAGAAAGAGTCTACCAGGTCATAGTAAATGTAGCAACTGTCTGAAGTTTAAGATGTTTCTCAAGTTTGAACAACCCTTTATTGACTTGCCAGATTCAATTCAAAAAGACGTTGCCAAGTAGCAGCTCTAGAAGGTATTAGTTGCTTCTCATATACAGTATTACTTTTCAAGCTTTGCCTTTCTTGGTAAACTGCTCTTACTTTAATAACACTTGGAAGAGTCTAGCATATTGTTCTCACTGTCTTTTCTTGCTCTAATATCAGATAAAATTTTGAAGAAAAGGTACAACAAATAGGAACGTTGTGAAACATTTAATGTGTATGTGGGACTCGGAATGTAAACTGTCAAAATGAGGTGAAAGTCTTCTTTAAACGGGAATGCTTGAATGTTGTCGGCCTTCTAATGTTTTTAAAGGTGAAGCTATTTTATTCAAACTGAGCAGTGATACTCACTGGGTGAATTTGAGCCAGTTGGTTTTTCTCATTCTAATCAGCCTAAAGGGCTTATTTTGAGGAAATGTAGAGGAAAGCCATATATGCTGCTTTGGATTTGTTAGGGGGAAATTGTGATAGAACCACAGTAGGTCTTGGGTATCCATTTGGGTTTTCTTCTAATCCTCCTCCCTTGGATGCCAATATCCATGGATACACAGGTGCCATTATATACAATGACATAATAAAATAGCATCCCTTATATAAAATGAGATAACTAAAATGACGGGCCGGGCTGTGGCGCAGCTGGCTAGTAACCAGCTGCTATAAATCACTACTGACCGAGAGGTCATGAGGTCGAAGCCCGGGTCGGGTTAAGCCTCCGACCATTAAAAAAAAATAGCCCCGGCTTGCTGTTGACCTAGCAGCCCCGAAAGACAGTTGCATCTGTCAAGTAGGGAAAATTTAGGTACGCTTTATGCGGGAGGTTAATTTAACTAATCTACAACACCATAAAACTGCTCACGAGGAAAAGAATGAGGAAGAACAGCCACCAATGGACGGTGAAGCAACAGCTTCCCCTGTGGCCGGAATCGTGAAGCTGGAAAGATGTTAAAAATGCCTCTGTGTCTGTCTAAAACTGAATGTTGTTTGTCTGTTGGCATTGAATGTTTGCCATATATGTGTTCATTGTAATCCGCCCTGAGTCCCCTTCGGGGTGAGAAGGGCGGAATATAAATACTGCAAATAAATAAATAAATACTAGGGAGAGCCTGAAGATCTGTGAAATATCGGGAGGCTCAACTTGAACTTGCTTTCTCTTGCTCCAAAACAAATACCTTCACAGAAAACAAACATGCCTCACTGAAGGCAAATTCCTCCCAAGGCAGTTTGCAGAAGGGTAGATCAAAGTGTCAAAACGCTTTTGAAAACAAGATTGAAAAAAAGTCAGAACTGTGTTTAACTAGAGTGGCACAAAATCTAGGCTACAAACCTCATTTGGGTCTGTATTTCTATGGGTGGCATATAGCAGATAGCATTACCAAGGCAGCAGCAATGAGTTCTGGCCCAATTTACTTATCCGAACCTATCTCCTCATATGAGCCAGCTAGATCCCTAAGATCATCTGGAGAGGCCCTGCTCTCGGTCCCACCTGCCTCGCAGGTGCGGCTGGTGGGAACGAGGGACGACAAGCCCCATGTGATGTCCCATGGACCCTTGGGCCGTGAACCTGACTCCATTGTGGACAACAGTGATGAGGAAACAGGTTTAGTGCCAATTCAGCAAGACTCTGCCCCGTTCCAGATGTTCCCTATTGACAATTCCAGTTCAGTGCTCATTAAAAAGGACCTTGGAACAGAGTCTTCTCTTCCCAGCTCTCCTCCCTTTGATAGGAAAATGTTTGTGCAAACGAACAGACAGGAGAAAGCTGGACAAAGACGAAGCGCACGGTTAGCAGCAAGGGAATCTGCTGATTAACCTATTTTTCCCTGAGAACTCTCAGGGAGGATCGCATCTGGTGAAGATGTTGTTTTAGCTCTTTTCCCTTGGGAAAAGAGCATTTGGACACCTGCTCTGTGAAGAGATTTGAAGTTCCTTAAAAGTTCTGTGCACTGGCTAGCCAGCGCGGAGTCAACGTGTCAGTTTGGAGGATTAGCTTCGCTTCCAGCCAAGTGTGGACTGCAGTTAAGTCCACTACCTTCCAGCCTTGCCGTGCCTTGCCTAGCCGTGTTCCTTGTCTTGTCGTGCCATGTATCCAGCCTTGTCTTCAATTCCTTGCCTTTGGACTTGCTTTGAACTCTAGTGAAAGACTTGGACGTTTTCCCCACTCAAACTGCTTGGAAGTTTGAGTGCGTTTCGGTTTTTGGATTACAAACTTTAAACTCTAATATTATATATTGGACAATATACTACTGAACTATATTTGACCTTTCCTGAAAGGTCTATTGATGGACTATACTTTCTGCTTGTTTTCGTTTTAATTTCTTAATTCCTTAATAAAGATATTAGACTGTTTATTGGCCTCGGTGTATTGGTTTCCAGTGCTCTCGCAGCCAGGGGCGTCACACCCCAACTCTTCTGGGTTTCAGAAAGGCTGTGAAAACATGGCTGTGTGCACAAGCTTTTAACAAGTAATATGATAATGTCGACATGGTCCGATTGAAGGCTGAAGCATGAGGTTTTTAGACAAATGGATTTAATTTACATATGTTTTAATTTTTATAATGTAATTTAATGATGTATTTTTATAGTTTTAATTGATTATATGTACTGTTTTTGTTTTATTATTATGTTCTTGGCATTAAATGTTGCCAACTGTTGTAAGCCGCCCTGAGTCCCCCCGGGTGAGAAGGGTGGGGTATAAATGCTGGAAATAAATTTTCAAAGCCAAAACCCCATTGAGGTGTCAGAGCTGGCAAGGGATTCTTCTGATGGTAGTGGTGGATGGGGTCTCCCATTTAATTTTGAAACAATGCTTCTATTTTCTTTATATACATCTGAAATGCTTCTGTTTTCTTTATATACATCTTTATATACATTCTTCAAATCTGATCCACTGGTTTAGATCATGGATGTGAACTATCTGGCTCTAGTTCGTTACCATGAAAATCAATGTCTTTGAAGGGCAACCCTTCCTGAGTTTCACACTTACTTTAAGAAAGACATCTGAATACTGCAAGCTACTGACATGTGTTACAAAACACTGTTCACCTTACTACTTTTTGAACTGCTTTAACATTGGCTGGGGTTGCTGGGAGTTGCAATCCCATGATATATGTAGGGCCACATGATTTCCACCCCAGCGATAGACCTTTATAATAATAATAATAATAATAATAATAATAATAATAATAATAATAATAATAATTTTATTCTTGTACCCCGCCTCTATCTCCCCACAGGGACTCAGGGCGGCTTACAAATGCAAAAGAGTATACATACAAAAACATCAAATACCGAAAACGCACAAATGAAAAATTAAAACATATGGTTAAAATCAAACCATTATTGTTGTGACTCTGCTGGAGTCTCAGAGTGACTCTGATGGGGATTGTGGGATTCAGGTTCCTGATGTTCAAGATGATGGGATTCAGGTTCAAGATGACACAGATGGGAATTATGGGATTCAGGTTCAGAGTGTCCCTGCTGTGAGAGATGAGGAGCAGGGAGACATTCCCACGGCAGGGAATTGTGTTGTTGATACTGAAGATGATACCGAAGTTAGCCAGGTTCAAAGGGAGGATAGCTCCCGGTTAGATAATGTGCAGACAGAGGCTGCTGCTAATGAGCTCTCTGGCCTTGACGAAACAGAATCTCTGGGTCAAGCTGGCCATTTGGAATTTCGGCTCAGGAGCGTTAGAATAGCAAACAAGAAAGAGAAAGAGATCAGAGGCCAAAGAAATGCATTCATGCTGTGCAGAGAATATTAAAGGGTGTGCTGAGAGAAAAATCTTTGTCAAAAGCAACGTCTCTTTTTGAAGTATAGAAGCTAGCTCTTGTTTTCCTGGATTACCTTGCAGCCTTGTGTATTCAAGTTATGGGACTTTGTCAATCATTCACGGAACCTTGTTTTATGCCTTATGTTTTCTTGGATTATTCTTTATAGCCTTGATTTTGCAACAATCTTTGGGATCTTTACTTTTGCCTTTTAAAGAACTATTTATTTTCTATTTATTAATAAACTACAAAAGACTTCAACCTGTGTACAGTCTGGTGTGTTCAGCAAGGTGAAGCTTGTGCCATCTGTACCAAAAGACACATCATTGGCACACTGTCAAGATATAGGAGAACTATATTTTGTGTCCAAACGGAATATTTTTATTCTTTTTTGACTGAGAAATATAATGTTATGAGAGAGGCAACAACACATTCATTTTATTTTAAACATATGTAGGGGATCACTTTTTGATTTTCCAGTACATTGTTGGCAGATGGTTGCAGGAGGGCAACAGGTGACTTTATATTTTTTCTACCTAATCAGCTTAAATTTCACAGAAGTGATTCATCTTACTATGTTCCAGCTGTGCTCCCAAAGGAAAATGTTATGCACTGGAGCAATAATGACACAGGCTGGAGCACGGTGCTAAGTTCAATTAGACCCAGCAGGCTTTGTTCTTTCATGTCAAAAAAAGTGGATGCTGTGAATAAAAGTGGAGGGAGGGATCTTAATGAACGTGTTGAGCCACAGCTTAGAAACTGATGGGTTGTTTTAATCTGAACCAGTATATGTAGCAAAACAAAGATCTCCCTCCCCTTTATGTCTTTCCTAAATCTGAAAAGGCAGGGTTTTTTAAAGTACAGTACAGTAGTTAGTTATAATTGCAGTTCCAAGGGCCCTGCCAGGAATTTGTTAACATTAATGTTACTGTCAAAGCCTCAACCCCCAAATAACATCAGAGCATACATTAACAGTCCAAGGTTAAGCCTATATTCGACAGAGATGCAAAAACTGATGAAGTAACACGACAGAGAATCCAAATGTCCATTCCAGGGCCATGATCTGATTACCAGAGTGTCAGAGTATCAGGCTGAATCAGAGCCCCGTAATCCAAGGTCTAAGGTAAATCGAGTCTAGGGTTGCAGCTTCTACAATTGACCTTGCAGCCAGTAACCAGTCTCCAGTTCCTTGAATCCTAAGTACACAGATGTTACCTGTTGTTGGCTGTCTTCTCAGATAATCTCAGTGACCTGCACAGGTGAGAACTTTATTTTTGCAGATCCACGAAAGCTGGAACAGTCAACTCTTCCTCAGCCTGCTCAGAGGAACTTGCTTGTACTTATTCAGCAGGCTGAGTAGTAGCTCCTTCCATGGATGTTGATCCAGAACTTAGCTAAGGGAGCTGCTGGGCACTGCTGGACCTCCCACCAGCATCTTCTCATCCACGCTTTCTAAGATGTCCATGACAGTTACAAACATTAAAACATCACTTCCTCTCAGAATTAAGGCAGTTATTTTTTAAATGTCCCTTTAATTATTTATTCATGTATAAGTCGATCTAGTATATTAATCAAGGACAGATTTTGGGGCCAAAATTTGGGATTTTGTAAAAGCCCATAGATAGATTGAGGCCCAGTCTGCCAAGAGGGGAAAGCATAAGCACCTTCCCAGGGGACCAGCTGTGCCTGGCTACCACCACCAACACCACCACCACCACCATTTCTCTGCCCATCTTTGAGATGTTTAGGTGTAACTATCAAGCCCTGGTGGAAAGTTACCACCAGATTCTTTCCAAATCTTCCTCTGGTGCATAAGCTACAACAGACTAGTGATGACAAGGAGAGGTCATCAAAGCTTGCAAATAACATGGGCATGGATTACAAGGCAGTGCGGATCAGAGTTTTATATAGGAAGACAATTGTAGAATTTTGAGAAAGATTGAGCTTCTGTTGACACTTCAGTAGGACCTCAGTTCTCTAAAGCAGTGTTTCTCAAACTTTGCTCCTCCATGTGTTTTAGACTTCAGCTACCAGAAATCCCAGTCAGATTACCAGCTGTTAGGGATGGTGGAAGCTGAAGTTCAAAACATCTGAAGGAGCACAGCCTGAGAAACATTTCTTTAGATAATTGATATGGAATGGAATGGGGGAGTACACTGTTTTCTCTAATTGATGCATTAGAGTGGCATTGAAACAACCATCTTGTTTCTCTCTATTTTAGCCTGTTTACATTCTTGCTTGAAAGAGCCTAAATATAACGAAGATGACTAACTATCCCCTAAAAGAAATTGAAAAGAAAGACACACGGTCGGTATGGAAACTCATATATTGTGTTCTCCAAAGAGAAAGAAGCACAAACAAAATTATGACGGGTTTTTTTCTGTCCTTCCTGGGGAAAAGTTATGGCAGGGGAAATGGTTCCTGCTTTCCTATTTCATCCTCATAACAACCCCACAAATATGTTAGGCAAATGATTGATTCAGTTCCATCCATGAACCATTGGTGATGAAGTGAGATTTGAACCCAAGTTTTCCAGTCTGAAGTACACTGTTCTTTCTACTATATTACATTGACTCTCGTGACGACATAGCCTCATAGACAAAGAAGGAATGGATGGAATTGTAGAGTGTCTTTAATATATCTGGGTGTTTACATATGCTTTCAGTGATGGAAGACCTTGTGAGTCCAGAGCCCATGATAGAACAACAGTTGAAGGTTTTGGTGTGCTTGTATTTGTATGTGTATGAATTTGGTAGTGTTTCTTTTAGTGAAGAAACCAACTTGGAAGAGAGCAATCATAAAGGTTTGTCTTAGCTGCATCGTTTTCCCCAAAAGGAATTGTAATGCTTGGCATAGAAACAGAAATGCTCTGAATAACTTCGGAGCACCAGAAAACATAAAACACAAACAAAATACACAAAACCGTACAGTGAACATTAGTAGATTGAGAGCATCCAGTCCAGAGCTCTTTGGGAAATGTGCATTTTTATATCCACCTGTGCCTTTTCGGCTGACTTTTTTTGACCCAAGTCAAAGTGGTGAGATGCCAGATCTTTAAGCAGCTATCCCATGTAGTTCTGGCCCTTGGTTTAACTTAGAAAACAATGTCCTTGATGTTTGTATCATCGCTGAATTAGAATTGGCCTGCAGCCCAAATTAGAACTGGCTTGAGGCTACTTCCTTTCAGAGATTTCCCCTATTTGGTTGGAATTACTTTGAGAGGACTGTCCTTCACCCTCCCCCCCCCCCCCCTCCTCAGCCCAATTTGTATTATTAGGACATCCTGGCATGCAGAACTTCATCTTGGTAGGCATGGAAAATTGATATTATTCTGATTACTTTGGCTCATAGCCTAGCAATGCAGGGACTTGCTTTTCTTTCGGCTTCACATTCTTAACTTGTTATTTAACCATTTAGACAAAAGTGTTTCCTCTTCAAACTTGTAGGCAGTATCGGAGAATATGAAGGGGGAAAATATCTGGAGGAATAATATTAGCAGCTGCTTCTTTTGTAATTTCCTCACATTTAAAGTATTGAATCCAGTGCATTTTTGTTGCTTCCATTCTAAGCTAGGAACTGTCAGCTGAACGTGAATCCATATTTTTATTTTTCCTTAGACAAAACCTTGAAGACGTTGGCTAACAAGACCCAGGCTGATGAATTTGTAGGAGTAGCGTTTAGGCATTGTGGATATTGTGGGGATTTGTAAAAGGCACCATGATGTAATGGGTTGACTGGAATGACATGTGTCAGCAGCTGATTGGCTAAGCGTGCCAGGAGCCAACATTCTGATTGGCTACTGTCTCTGGCTTGCTGCTGAGAGAAATGGTTTGAGCGAAGAGGTAACAGCTATGGAGTTAATGGCTGCTGACTCTCTGAAGCCTAATCATTTTAAAAGCAATGAGGCATATTTAAAGGCTGTTTTAAAAGGACTGTTTATTCCCTCTATTCTTTTTAAGAAGTCAGAAAGACTATTATATATATCGTTGCTCTGTTTGACCTGGCACGTTATTACACTACAGGGTAAACTTTGGTTCAGAAGCCATGATAAAGATTCTATTTATTTACATCTACAACATCCAACAGTTATGGCCCCCTTTCTGCTGCATAAATTGCCAAAAACAATTTAAACTTCTAAAAAAAAAACCCCCCAAAAAAACCTGGAAGTGGCCCAAAGTCCATTTTGGTTTTGAGAAGTACAGAGGGCATGGTCTGCAGCCTGCTGAAAGTGTGAGTTGCTACTATAGAGGGTTTCTAGGAAAGACAATACATCTTCCTATGTTTGGCTTGAAGGAGGGCAGTCTGAGAAATCTGAAGGGATTGAAAGCCACCTAACCATTGGGGAGGGCAAAACCTGTGACACTGGGGTCACGTTTTGATCCGCTCTCTTTCCATGTAGTATAGCATCATGTGATCCCACAAGCAGTTCTTCCACGTTTTCTAGGTTGTGCCTTTTCCTAGGCTGAATAGCCGAAGGCCACGGTGATCATTCTGTGGACATAGCGACACATAGTCTTGCTCTGTAAGATCTTTTAAAAGTTCCACTTTTGTACAGGTTAGCACAACTGAACTTTGATGTCTACCCTGTGTGCTTTTTCCTTTGTTTCCAGAAGTGTCCCCTTCAGCATTATTTGCATTGTTGAATGTCTATATGCTCAGCAGCAGCTGTTTTCAACCTAGATTCAGTACAGTTGCTATGGATGCAAAATGCTGGAATAGAAGAAGTAGGTCACTTCAGTATAGTTTTCGATGTGCTTGGGTGGCAGAAAAGTCTAGCTGGAGAATTAATGTGGATCAATTGAGCGCCAAAGGTGCATCACTTTACAAACATTTGCTTTCTGCTATGTAGAGTAGATGGATATACAGTGTGTGTATGTGTGTCCTGATCAAATATACTGAAGTGGGTTAAGAAAACCACTTTGAATTTGAGACAGACAAAATGTCAAAGTTGATGACTGACATGTTTACTTTATGTGTGTCAAAAAAGAAATTGAAACTAATGTACCATGTCTGGTATAGATATCCTTGTATCCTGATGGGGATGGGCAATAGGATTTCTTGGACTGGGCCCTTTGGGATGGTTGGAAAGATAACATAGAAAATAATATAATTGACCTGTCAGTCACTGGTCACAAAATGAGTAGGAAGCTTTGCAAGCACACAGGGTGATGCATCAGTTAATCCCATATGTTTTGAGGTTAGAGATGGACTTGAGGTTAACTTCGAAATAGGCAGGCATGTTCCTGAAGTGTTGTTGTTCTCCGGGAATTGTTCTGCTGTGGGACAGGAAGGCCAGATGTGAGCAGCTATGGCGGTTCTGGAGGCCATACAGACTGTCAAAAATGTGAAAAACCCCACAAAAAACAAAAAACACAAAACTCCAGTCTTTTTCTGGTTTGGAAAAAATGTAGTTTAAAATGTTAAATAGTGGGTGTATTGGGGGAAATCAACCTATTTGAAAGGTAAATGGTTGTCCTTGACTTCTAGGATTTTGAACAGATGGAGGTTTGGGGAATCTGAAAGACTGAAGATCTCAAAACCCTCAAAACTATGACACCCCTTTCTAGTATTTCTGTTTCTGAGTTAAAGGTAGTATACAGATGCCATTAGTTCCCTTGAAATCAGGGGTTCTTAAACAGGAGTCCAGGGAAAGATTTCTAGAGGTCTGTGAGCTTAAATTGAAAAACAGTTAACTTATTATCTTTATTTTTTCTGACCTCTAACTGAAATCTAGGCAGTTCCTGCACTTATGAATGTATGCAATACATTACAGTAGTTGCAATCAGGAATTGAAATGGTGGGAAAGTTGTAAAACATAATTTTGAATAATCCTTAAATTTAATTTAAAGACATGCCAATGTTGAGTGTCATAAAACTGCCTGCCACTACATTCTGAGAAGGGGTCTGTGGTGTGGAGTAGCGGCGGGGTAGGTGCAACGAAAAGGGTTAAGAACCCTTGCTTTAAATTGACATTTTGGTTTCAAATCTGGGACTATTTTCCCTCTTTGAAACTCATGCTTGCCGACCTTATGAAATTGGAAATATTTCCATGATTTTGTAAACAACAAACTCTCTGAAGAGTCAGCAGCAGAACATGTACACATCAGTGATATTTATATTCTGCAACAGCTGCAGGAACATGGCAGTGTTAGGTAAGGCAGAAATGGACCTACTGTAATAAATTAATTTGAAATAATATGATAATAGAACTGAAATTTTTCTTGCAGAGGAAACATTCAAACATACAATGACTGCATGTATCTAAGATCTGTAGTCCAGGAAGCTGTTAGGTTTATATAATTTTATAAATTGATGTCGATAACTTCTATACAGCTTTTAAAATAAGTTTGTTTGAAGCAGTGGCTTCCAACCTTTTCTGAGTCACAACCCCATTTATAGCAGTGAAGTGACCCACAACCCCAATACATTAAAAATAGGTGACCCACGACCTTGTACATTAAAAATTAAGAGCTGTTGGCGCTACTACAATGATAACTATGGTGCCTGGACCTTACAACACTTCTTGGCTTGTGGTTGATTGCTCATGGCTGGCTGCTCAGCTGACCAAAGAAGGGAAATAATGCAATGTTCTTGTCGTCAGATTGCTGGAAGCAGGATCAATCAATTCGTATCGACATATGATTTATTGTATTTCACAGAATTTACTGATATCAAAGAAAAAAACATTGCCTCCTGCAGGAAACAAGCCTAGGCACTCAGTGCGCATGTATCACTAGGAATCAACCAATCACAAGCCAAGCAGCATCCATATTCTGTAGAGCAATCACGCTACTGCGCATGAACCAGGACCTCACAACAAGCTAATTGGATGATTGAAAGATACACTTTTGTGCAAACAAATCTCTGGGCAGGATGCAATGATATGACTTTTTCTTTTCCCTCTAAAAAAATGTATAGCTCACACTGCTTGGTGACCCCACAGAAAACCATTTGTGACCCCATTTGGAATTTGTTAGAAATTGTAGATATAAATAAATAGAAGCTTTACCACAGTATCTGAACCAAAATATACCTTGCAGTATAATAAATAACGGTTCTGGCCCAATCTACTTGTCCGAACGTATCTCCTCCTATGAGCCAGGAAGATCCCTAAGGTCATCTGGTGAGGCCCTGCTCTCGGTCCCGCCTGCCTCACAAGCGCGGCTGGTGGGTACGAGGAACAGGGCCTTCTCGGTGGTGGCTCCCCGGCTATGGAACACCATCCCCAGAGAAATACGGCAAGCCCCAACCCTTTTGAGTTTTAGAAAAGCCCTGAAAACATGGCTATGTGCCCAGGCTTTCGAAGATTAAATGATAAAGACGACCCGGACTGATTTACGGCTACAGCACGAGGATTTTGGATGAATGGATTTTAATCATACGTTTTATATTTTTTATATTGTTTTAATTGTTTTAATTGGATTTTCATTGCTGTTTTAATTATGTGTAGGCATCGAATTGTTGCCAATTTTGTACGCCGCCCCGAGTCCCTTCGGGTGAGAAGGGCGGGATATAAATGTTGGAAATAAATTAAATAAATAAATAAAGTGTCACTCAGGCCTGGGTAACAAGTAACAGTATCTTTACTTCAATTAAAAAGATCAATCAGGGCAACAATATATACAGCAGTCTCTCTGAATTCACACATAGAACAGAGGGAATAAACAGTCCCTTTAAACAGTCTTTAAATATGCCTCATTTGCCTTATAAATAATTTTCCTGACTATTTCCAATGGCTGTTAAAATCGTTTGGCTACTGTCTCTAGCTTGCTGCTGAGACAATCGGAATTCTGGCTCCTGGCTGGCTCAGCCAATCAGCTGTCAACACTGTCAGCTGATTGACAGCCAATCAGCTGTCAGCCCATTATATCATGGTGTCTCTTTACTAATCTTCACAGAGTTGTGACCCATGGGTTGGGAATCACTGGTTTAGCGGATATCTTGGCATTCAGTCAAAAAAGGCCCTTAGTATATCTTATAAATTGCTGGTTTGACAGTTTCCTCCGTTCAGGTTTACAATTTAAATGATCCGAAACACAAGGAAAAGAGGATGGCAGTGGAGGAAGGGATTATCAATAAATGCCAAAAATGTTATAGCAAGGAACATGTCTATGTGTGTTGTCTTCTTTCAAGAATTTTGCGAATATCTTGGTTGTTTTGAAATATTTTTATTGAAATCAGAAGGTAAAAAAAGCAAGAGAATGAAGTCACCTCACATTGTATATGGCTGACATGGAATCAGGTCATAGATGTTTAGGGCCTTTAGCCTTTAGATAGTAGAGGTGGAAGGATGCACAATGCATGTCCTCTTTTATATATATGTGTGCATGCGTGTGTTTAAATAGTGTTAAATTAATTTTAAAATGTAATGGTTTAAATTGTCTATATATCAAATAAATAAATATAAGAGTATTTTTGACAATACAGTGGAGTCTCGCTTATCCAACCTTCGCTCATCCAATGTTCTGTATTATCCAATGCAGTTGCTTATCCAGTGTTCTGCCGGCCCATTTATGTTGGGTAAGTGTGAGTCTACTGTACATTTGGAAGCTTTGGGAGCTGCAGCCACACTTCCCCTCTGAGTAGGCAGGTCTTTTGCATTGACAGTTTTAAACGTTGGCGGTACCACCAATATATTTTGAACATACACCCAAAGCACTTTATCTGTACCCCCATTATATTTCTGTTTTCTCATACTCCCGCATCTGGCTTTTCATCTTATAACTGCTGAAGGAAATCCAAAGTCCTTTATTATAACTGAACAAGCATAAGTACCACAAGTACAAGATAATTGGGATCTTTATCAGATTAAGTATTCTATTACACAAACAGCCTCTCCACCAGCAGTCTTCATCATCACACATATTTTGCTGTACAAACAGGGTGAGTGTAAAGTTTTAAGTATTACACACAACACCAGAAAGGCTTTAAGCCAAGGCTGTGCAACCTGGCCTTTCAAAGGGCTTCAAATTAATGAGAGATTTTGTTGTAACATAAAGCCTAGGTTATTCAAGGACAGATTAAGCTGTACTTAATAATAAAATGATATACTGCTGCTGATGCTGAGTTTATCTTAATATGGTTTTCCTTCTGAGCATGCATCATTCAGCTACCCTCTCTTATCTGATACATGCTTATTCAGGACTCAATGTGTTTGAAATGACTGTTATTTGGTTTCTGGCCTTTTGCCAGTATAACGTTCTGGGGAAAAAAACTTTCTCCTTTCTTCTTAAGTTTCTTTGAGTCTACTTAGCTAGCTACTTTATTAAGCTATTTTAGTCCAATTTAAAATACTTAACCAATAGGCATTCCTGATCATAGGCACTGCTTTGTCTAGTCTGATGTTTTTGTTATTATTGTGTACCTCCAAATCCTTTCTGACTTACAGATATCCTGAAGTGACGTTATCACAGGGTTTTCTCAAGTAGATTTGTTGAGGATTTTTCTTTCCTGCAGCTGAGAGGGTTTGATTTCCTTCAAAGTCATGATTAATGGAGATTTCATTCCTGATATCCTAGAGTCCCACGCCAGCATTCGAGTCACTACCTCATACTGGCTCCTATTACATCCACAACCATGTACTATTTGGTATCTTCTGTTCAAACTGTATAAGCAATCCACTTGATATGTGTTTGCAAGAAGATATATACAGATTCATCAGAGAATGCAAGCTGTTTATGGTGATTGTGTTGATGTGAGTACTGTGCGTCGTTGGGTGAGTAAGTTTAAAGATGTTGAGGTGGGAACATCTCACTTGCATGACAAACAAAGAGTTGGACGTCCTGTGATAGCAACCACTGAGTTTTACAAGCAAAAGGTTGACAGATTGATTCAGAATGATCGTCGTATCAGAGAAATTTCAAGCATAATCGGCATTTCACAAGAACGTGTCACATTATTGCTTTGCTTGGCTATCGGAAGATCTGTGCACAATGGGTACTGTGAGACACTGGTTGCAGAAACAGAGTGTCGACTTCTTCCGTGACAGCTTCAGAAAACTTCATTGTTGGCAGAAATGTATCCAATTGTCTGGTGATTATGTGGAAAAGTGAATAGTGGTAGTTAAAGAGCACATTCTAAGGATTATTTCTGCATTTGATTTATTAAAATATTCCCATCCAAACCCAAGTAACAAAGATGGAGGCATTAGTTTTCATTCAACCCTCGTAGTAAGGAATGTTGGGAGTTGCTGTCCAGCAACATCTGAAGGCCACACTAGGGCAAGTATAGGAAAAGATCTTAAGGAGTCCAGCTCCCACTACAGTGTGTGTGTCAACTTCTTCCTCCATTTTATTTCATACTTCCTTCATTTTTTTCTGGAAGGTAATCGTGCTTCAGATTCTAAATAGGGATAGTCTAAAAGAAAGGGGAGAAAATATAAACTGGTGTGTGTATTCTACGGTTGTCTCTGGCTTTGTTTCTGTTCCTGTTCAATACATTGCTTGCCAGCCTTAGATATTATGTAAGTTCAGAAAATAAATTGGTTTTATGGAAATGTGGAATTCACATGACTCAAGGTCAATGGACTTGAAAAATGCTATTTTTTGAAAGAAGCACGGCAGTGATACTTCATGAGTTGGCAAGATGAATACAGTAGAGACTGGTTCCTTTGTGAGTTTAGTGGTGCAACAGTTCTCCAGTGATGATGACAAGATGGTGGTGTAACCTGATCATGCCCGCAAAAATTCAAAACAGCAGCTTTTAAACGGGGTTTTTTTTTTTTGCATGTGAAAAACAACACGTCATATATTTCCTTTGCACTGATGCAATTTTAATCTTCCAAAATCTTTATCTTGTCGATATGAATACATGAATGGGAATACTCCAGATCCCAGAGGGCCATATCCCCCCATGTTAGTGCCCTCTAGCAGGCTGCATCATGATGTGACATCACATAATTCTGGTCACCTTTAGGACTGATTGCTTGGGATGGGATTTTTTTTTTACTGTTTGAGGATATAGATCACCAGAAAACAACTTTGGATGACATATTTAATTGGATTTAAAGTATCGTTTTGACTGGAATACATCGATACTTGGGCCAGTTAATTATTTTAATATATTAATTTATATTTCTTCTTTTTTTGAATATGGTTTTCAAAATGGCCATAAAATATGATGGGAGGTCCAACGGATTCCCACCAACATATTAATTGAATAGGATTTACCATATGTCATTGAATCTAAGGCAAACCTTTTCCCACTTAAAGGATTTGAAAAAAGGAGTGTGCCTTAGATTCAGTTTGTTTAAAGTGTCTTACTTCCAAGAGAGAGGAGGAGGATGAAGACCCAACAGCTCTGCCAAGCCCCATCATTTTGTCCTCAGCCTTTTACCAGCATTTTAGCTAAGCAACTCTTCCTTCTTCTGCTGATTCCCCAGCAGACCCATAGAATTAATAAAGTAGACTTATGCAGAGAGAATGACTTATGCGTTTCTTCACATTCCCTCCTCACAGGAAAGATTGCACTACAAAGCTGAATTGAGAAAAAAATACAGTGCATGCAACAGAAATTCTAAACAATATTTTAAGAACATTGTTTCCCCCCCCCCTAAAATTGAAACTTAAAAGCAGACTGTGCCTCACATTTGATGGTGCCTTAGATCCAGTGAAATAAGGTAATTGCAAAAAAACAAAAAACAAAAAAACAACGCCAACATCTGAATAGAGAGGGGGCTTACGTCGAGCCTAAGTGAGTTTTCAGGAGTAAGAGCAGTATGACTATGGATACAAGTGTCTTCATCTTGCTGTGTCCTGTTGATAAATAGCTGTTTTCTGTGGGGGGAAAAACCCATATGTGAATTTTCTGAATAGTGCTTGAAAACTGCACACAATTTATGAAGAATTTCTCAGGGCAGAAAGAAAATTGCTGAAATTAGTCATTGCTTCCTTTGAGAATAAAATTAACAAAACATTGCAATTCTAATCATCACTTTTCAACAAGTATATACCCATAGGCACAACTCTGAACTTATATCTCTGCAGAACACTCACTTGTGATTTAATTTCCCTGTTAACTTTCTCTTGTGGATTTCATGTACTGCCTGCCCCAGACTGACCTTTTGTGTTTTGAGTCTCTATTTCTGCAGTCTTTCATCCACCTCTTCCAAGGACTGTGCACTTTGTCTTCTATTATTGTCACCACATTGCAGTCTAATATGGCTATAAAAGAGAGATTTTCCTTTTTTTAATGACTGGCTTTTTTGATGCACACTATGCATTTTTTAAAAAAATATTGAAATAACTTATTGTGTTCAGGGATGGGCAGGAGCTACACAGAACAAAACAGTCAAAGTTTGTTACTGTAAAATAAAGATAGCCCATGTGTGTGTCACAAAAGCTTTCTTGTGAGTGCATCCATTATTGCGGGCTGACATCATTAGAAAAGAGCCCATTATCTTCCATTCCTTTCCATACCTGAAGGAGAGCTTCCATTGGTTATTTTAAGGCAGGCTGAGCAAATGTGGAAAACCATTCCACATACCTTCTATCGTAAATTATTCCCTTCACCCCATAATGCTCAATACCTTTTGGGGTGGGAATAGTTTTGAACACATGTTTTCTGGCATCCCTGGTCCATATTAGGCCCAGGAAATGCCTTTTTAACAACAAAAAGTGACTGGAGGTTGCTTCTTGTTTGTTTAAAGGCTTTGCATGGACCTCAAATGATTTAGAGATTATAAAAATGCCCAATACTCCTGTAGAGGGGATTTGAAGGCATCATTTTACATAAAATGCATATCATCAACTTGAAAACTACGCAGAAATTGCTTTTTGTCAAGATCTAAATAAAAATAGATCGTGTAAGGAGCACAAATTAAATCTGATGACCCCCTGAGCCCTTGCAGAAATAGTCCATCATCCTGAAGTCACTACTTTCTTCATGGAATTCATCATCTTGTTGCCTTTCTTGCCTATTTTCCTTTAAAGACATTGGTGCTGCAGTTGAACACATTGCATTTGATCCGAAGCATGAGAATGCTAAGTATTAGGGAAGCAATAAAGCTTCTTAGTTGTGAGAGAAGGATTGTGGTATTAAATAATCTCAAGCTCTTATATCTCTTACCTAATTAGCACAAAGGCTAATTCGATTTATAACAATTAGAAGCTTTATGGCATTCTGAATTTTTTTTCTTTTTTTTGGTAGAGGATGATGTAACTGGCAACTGACTAATTTTTGAAAGTGGCTTGATAACACAGTTAGACGATGTCAATAAATGACTGACTCAATAGGCATTTAGAAACTTATTTAAAGCTGAGGTGAGTAAAGTATGACCCTCAGGCTGCATACAGTAAGCCCTGCTAGCTGTTTTGTGGTCTTGAGCACCTTCAGATTTTTGGACAACCCTTTTTTCTGCCTCCCCTGGAAACTTCCAGGAGTTGTGGTGGACTTTTTAATAGAGTGAAATGTCCCTTGCACTGTTTATTATTTTTGAAAAAAATAAATCCATTTTTAAAAGAGCAAAAGTGGAATTTTGAGCCACTGTGTTTTTAAGCATGTTTGGGGGCCTCTTTGGCAGTCGGTGTTGCCCATAAAGGATCTTAGAATAGAAAATTGACCCCATGGACCCCCTATAGTTTCCCATCCTTGATTTAAAGATTGTGGTACTTTTTTTTGTACAAAAGCAATCCTATTTTCACCAATCAGGTAGTAATAGTGGCTTGGATACTTTTTAATATGTGACACTCATTTATTTTTTTATTACAATGCAGTGAATGAACAGGATCTCTTATTGTAGTCTCATCAGCAGTAGAAATTCTCCATTGGAGCAATGTTATAGGATGTTGAAGGCTCCAAAGAATGGTAAGGTTCTATAATTTTAAACAAATCACTTTGAAGCCTTCATGATTATAAGGAAAAAGTTTCAAGAATGTGTTGCCAGGTGCTTGCCTTGATATTCAGCCAAGTGAGTTTTCTTCCTGAAGCTGCTGGGGCTTAAAGTGGGGCTGTGTATTATCGCTGTATGTGATAAACCACTGAGTTGTCTGTTGCACCTAGACAACCAAACATCATCAGGCCCTGGACTGACCTTACCCATTCAGCTTAGCCGTTGGATTTTCTAGGACACGAGGGCTTGCTGTTTGCTTTCTTTGTTGGAGACTTATGGCCAAACTAGAGTACACAGCAAGAAACACTGAAGACAAATATGCTTGTTCTTTGGCCACTTCAGTTTAGCCTCCTGAAGTGTCCAAAGCCAGCATAACGATTTTCTAGGTCTTGAGTATTAAGGTATGATTAGAACCAACAAGCAGTTGAACTAACATAATTGGAAAACTGATGCAATACAACAAAGCTTAGGTTACTAGCGTGCCTAGCTGGATTCCCTCATCATCTCTTTGATTCAGACCTCAAACATAGAGGCAGTTTCCCCCAGCCTAATGCCCTTGAGATGTTTGAGACTGGATTGTCAGGGGTACTGGAAATTATCCAGATGCTCAGACAATTTCCAGTACTCCCAATCCAGGCCAAAATATCTGGAGGGTATCAAGAAGGTTGCTTAATCATTCAGTGAAACTTAATTCCACATATCTTCTTCTACTTTGGTTAGGTAAAAGGGTTTGGAGCAGAGGGTTCTCTATTGAAGCACCACTTCCTGGGCTTTTGTTCTCCAGGTGATCAGCTTCGTTTCACTCAGTTAACATAAAATATGCCTCAGGTGCACAATTGTGTCTGAGTGTAGGTTGTGCAAATGGAAGTGGAGTATTGCACAGTACAGAATTCCCTCTCAGTTCAGCTTTGCACTAGTAGTCAATTAGTGAAGTATAATATGTCTATGGGGAAGCTAGTTTAGTGTATAAAAGCAAAAGTTCATATCTTAAACCCTTTTTAAAAGCACACTTATTTAATAGAAGAAATTTGTGACTATTCTTCATGAAGGATGAAACTCTATTGAAGCAATGTCATTTAACAAATGATAGCTACGCAAATCAACCCTACTTAGCCTTATGACCCATCTGAACTAAATGCAGACTGATAACAATGTATTGTCACCTACTAGATACTTGTATATACCTCTTCCCAAATCATTATTAGTTCTTGACCTCAATTAAGTGTTATCCGCTAGAGAGGATAGAAGAGAATCAATAATGGCATTAGAAAACAGTACTGCTTCTACAGCTTGATAGTGTTGTTTGCTGATGCTCGGTAGGGCACCAGGCGAAAGCAGGAAGGAGGTTAAAACTCTAATCCTGTTTAGGGACAAAACACTGCAGCTTTTATCACGCAGTAGTGCAATACTTAAAGTCATAAACTGGGGCATTGGCATGATAACAATACGTTGGAGGGATTAGTAAGGCATTCCTCGTCAGGTGTTATGAATATCCTATGGGCTGAAATTGGGTAGGAGAACACATTTTATATAGACATTTTGGGATTGCTATCAGAAGTTTCCAAGTGACTGAGACTTTTTATGAAAATTGTATGGCAGAAAAATGAAGGAAATAGAAATGGTCAGAACCATAGGGAGCTGTCTCATAATGGTCAGGCCATTTTTCTGTCTAGTTAGGTATTGTCAACACCAGTGGAAAAGGAATCTGATGCTCTGGATACTATAGCTGTCATCAGCTTCAGTCATTGTAGTCAATAGCCAGGGATGGTGGAATATGTAGTTTTAAAAAATCTTGATGACACCAGGTTGCTTATTTCAGTCTATGTTAATTCACAATAGCTCTTCAGCAGAACCATAACCTGCTATCTTTCTATCCTTTAACTAGAAAGACCAGAATTGAACTTGTCTTGTGTAGTTAAACTACACCGAGCAGTCTTTCTTTTATTTCTTACACTTACTCCTCTCAGGAGTTCAGGCCTACATAATCCACTCCCTATTTTTATTCTCAGAATAACTCTGTAAGATAGTCTAGTTTGAGACATATCAACTGGATAACATGGATCCCGCTGATTTCTTATCAGAGGGAGGACTTTAGGGTTGTTGCCTGGAATGAAAATTTCCCTTTCTCCACCTCTTGTTGTGTGGGAGAAACAATTTGCAGCAAAAAAGCTGGTTTGGTGCTCCCCAAAAAACCAGAAAATTCTGTTTAGATATAAAAGGCACCTGAGGATTATCTACATGAATAATAAAAAGAGCTTTCTCATTGAAAGCTTCCAGGGAAGCTTTCTCATCCAGGGAAGTCATGCTCCCCCTCTATTCTGCCTTGGTCAGACCACACCTGGAATACTGTGTCCAACTTTGGGCACCGCAGTTGAAGGGAGATGTTGACAAGCTGGAAAGCGTCCAGAGGAGGACAACTAAAGTGATTAAGGATCTGGAGAACAAGCCCTATGAGGAGCGGCTTAAAGAGCTGGGCATGTTTCGCCTGCAGAAGAGAAGGCTGAGAGGAGACATGATAGCCATGTACAAATACGTGAAGGGAAGTCATAGGGAGGAGGGAGAAAGCTTGTTTTCTGCTGCCCTGCAGACTAGGACACGGAACAATGGCTTCAAACTACAGGAAAGGAGATTCCGCCTGAACATCAGGAAGAACTTCCTCACTGTGAGAGCTGTTCGACAGTGGAACTCTCTCCCCCGGGCCGTGGTGGAGGCTCCTTCTTTGGAGGCTTTTAAGCAGAGGCTGGATGGCCATCTGTCGGGGGTGCTTTGAATGCGATTTCCTGCTTCTTAGCAGGGGGTTGGACTGGATGGCCCGTGAGGTCTTTTCCAACTCTACTATTCTATGATTCTATGAAAGGAGATTCAATTCACTGGGACACTCTGCCACTGATCTCAAAGATTTCAAGGAAAGACTGGAAAGGGAAACAACTGAATCGGAATTCATACACTCATACATTCCAATCTAATAATAGAGATTTTAACAAAAGTAGTGGCTTCTTAGCATACGTACTTTGCTACTATGTTCCATGAGGCCAGCTTCAATTTATAATGCCTCTATGAATGAGAGACCACAGGGAGTCCTTGTCATTAACAGCAAGGTCAGGACCATAGTTATCTTGACTCAGGCACCTTATCTGTAATGTGGTCTTCCTCTTTGCCAATTGCCTTCTACTTTATCAAGCATTTTAACCTTTTCCAATGAATCATGTCATCTTGTGACATATCCAAATTGCACCATGAATATTAATGTGGTTTTCATGATAACTGTGGGCACACAATCATTTCCAGGAATAGTCTCTGCCTTATATTGTTTTGGCCTCCATGTAACAAATATACAAGGCAATTACCTCCTCTACCATGTATTTCTTTACCAGATTATCTAAGAATATATGCAAAATCTTGCATTTCTCTTTTTACTTTATATACTCAATAATAATAAATAATAATATAATAATTTTATTTCTTACCGCCCTCTCCTTGTGGCTCGCGGAAGGTTACAACATAGCTAAAACACATCATCATTATATAAAACACACTCATTAAAATGTGTTTCTACAAAATAATATATTAAAATACACAAAACAAAGATTTTAATGTAGTGAACACAATATAAGAGTTTAAAATTCATGATTAAAACTGCCTGGGTAGGCCTGCCAGAAGAGATAGGTCTTTGTTTAGAATCCTGACAGCTGATGTAGCTGTCAGATCTTTTCCAGCAGGTTGTTCCACAGTCTTGGAACAGCCAATGAAAAGGTCCTATGAGTGACAATCGTCAGTCAGGTTCTAGTGGGCTGGAGTAGATCCCCCCAGAAGACCTCAGTGTTCAGGACAGGTTCTACAGGAGGAGGCAATCCTGTAGGTAACCTGGACCCAAACCATGTGGGGCTTTAAAGGTCAAAACCAACATTTTGTACTTTGCCCGAAACTATCATTAATGCTAATTGTCACCCTGTCACCATATCAGCAAATTTGATAAAGTTCCAGGTTTTGTTGGCCAAATATGCTATAGTCCCATTGGGATTCCTGATCACTTGTAATCCATCATGATATAGGACATTAGAATAAAATGTCTCTGCCTCAATAGTGGATATAGACCTTGGGTAGATTTGTTTTCTTAATGACGTTTGTTATATCCCTCATCTGGCACAATGCTATGTAGTTTGAGGACTGAGTTTATGCATACAAACACCCCTAACAGAGAGGGGCCCAGTATTTGAGACAATAGGCCTCTTGGTGTTATCTAATTTGGAAACTCAAATGTAATTATCTGATTCAGAACACTGAGAGACACTTGCTAGTGGTATCTACTTCTAAAGGGAGAATGGGGAAATGCAACATATGGGACAAAGGTAGTCCCAAGATTATTTCTGAGACAGCCAAGGACTCTGCAAGGACCCCTGAAATGTTTGATTAGACCCACCCACAATTCATAGGGTGTGGCCAAGTTTTGGCACTATGGAGTCTATCATACTATGATAGACAGTTCTGAATCCTCTTAACACTTTCTAAGGTGGATGTTGTTTTTGTTTGTTTTTAAGGTTGCAGCTGCTCCATGGTGGCTGCCAGTCAAAGGAGCTGACTGGAAGCACCCTGATGGTCCAGATTCTAATATCGTAGACAGGTAAGTGATTGAGTTTCAGTGATACGTTTCTGAACGATTGAAATACTTTGGGGAACATTTTAATAGTCCAATGCAAATTCTAGTGTTTGCATATCAGAGCAATTGTTTAATGCTGTATCCTTCTTCTAAAGGTTTTATGAAAAGAAGCATTCATGCTTTTGTCTAGATGTTTTATATTGGGTTTTAATTGTTTGATTACAAGGTTAAATGTGTGGGGCAGACATATGTAGAATTGTGGCAAGGTTTCACACATGATTTAAAAAGCTTCCATTCATTTCAAAGAGATATGTTTTTATCACTTGCATCATGTTACAAAGAGAAAAGTAGGATTTTTGAAACCTGCTCATTGTATCTGTGTAGATTTCAAAAACTTTGTTCTGAGCCCTCTGCACACAGATACAAAAAATATACTGAAAAAATGTCCTTGAAGTCATTGCCTTTATTAATTCTCCTTGTAAGTAATGAAGGCTCTGGAGAATTGGTTTTCTGCTGCTTTGCTTCTTGCTTTCTTGTGCTGCTTCTCTAACTTCCTCCAACTGCTTCTAGTTTCAGTAAACCTAAACTGTGTGTAATTCAAGCAGGTTGTAGTTCTTTTGGACATGGGAGAATTGGGATATAGCCCAAAAGGGATACTTTTTGTAGGATTTTAAGAAATGGTTCATAGTTCCATGCTGCATGAACAAAGGCGAATTAATGTTAAAATCAACCCATTAATTCTTTAATTCATTTACATCCTGGCTTTCCCCAGTGCTGGGACTCAAAATGGTCTACAAATCTTAAAACAGTTTTAAAACATTTACAAGTTTCACTTATAA